>NC_060139.1:154988494-155613494 GCF_021461385.2 Schistocerca piceifrons
CTGACAGGAATACAACAGTCACAGTATCAAAATAAATTATTACTGCATGTTACTGTAACATCGCAATAAGGTGATCCTAAAGATACATCACAGTTTGAGCCTTGTCTCTCCTCTAGAATCTCGATCACTATCAACTGCTACTGTTTAAGAGTTTTCAGTTGCCAGCGCCAATACAGAAATGACAATGCAATCCACTCCGAAAGCACGGGTAACAAGATAAATATTTTACTTCTGTACACACGCTGTTCAAAGTTTTCTTATTTCAAAACAGTGACAAGGCTCGGGCAGGTAGTCGGCTGTGGCCTTAAAGTGAGAATGATCCCAGCATTTCGAGTAGTAATTTGAGGGATCTACGGAAATTCTACAAGTAAATGAGAATGGCCGTATGAAGACTGGAGTCTCCATTCTCCGGAATACAAGACCAGTCCGTTGAAAACAGTCCTACCTCTTTCGGTTTATCAAATGGTTCAAATGGCTCTGAGCACTATGGGACTTAACATCTATGGTCATCAGTCTCTTAGAACTTAGAACTACTTAAACCTAACTAATCTAAGGGCATCACACAACACCCAGACATCACGAGGCAGAGAAATTCGGTTTATTCCTATTATACAATAGTATTGCTAAGATGTTATTTAATAATGTAAAAGCCTAGTGCTGCACTGTCCGTTCATTTCTCCCTCCAATTCGCAGCACACACTACACGTGCTGTTGATACATTATATCATATTGTAATACCACACACATAGCATCAGCTGACATCATGACCATGCGACGATTGTTTGGTTTCCACTCTGTGTACCGAAAGTTCCAATTTGCTAACCCGAAAAACCTATAATTTCGTAATGATTGAGATGTTGAGTTCAGAAAGAGGATAATGTGGTAGTATTGTGCAGTGCGTAATTTTGGGAACAAGGTTTTCCGCAAAGAAAGGGAAAGGAAAAACGTAATGTGAAAGGATTATGTGAAATGATACTTTTTATTATTGTTATTACTATTAATTCCTCTTAGTTTCTTTATCGAATCCCTACTAACCTTCACTGCTTAGATTATGTTGCTTGACAGGTACTTTTCAGCTGCCGTTTTGATGAAATTCATATTAGTATTCTTCTTGAGCAACTTATTGTACGGTCCTATTCCTTGTCTGAAAATGCCGGTGTGACTGAAATTTGTGTGTGAAACCCTTAACTAGGCGATAATTTCTATTAATATTACTGAGAGATGTCACGGTGGTCTCGGTCAAGCAGCAGTAATGGTTAGCTAAGGAAACGATTTGTTTCAATATACGAAAAAGTATTGCGGAAACAAGAAGTCACGTATGACCGCACACTAGAGTGTGTTTTAACGGTTTTGAAATATAATTACACAAAACAAGAAGAGTAAATTTATTGCAGTGAAATAAAAATCGCCACCACAACCTTTTGATAGTCGTGTTCCTTCTTGATTCACATTGTAGTCGTCAACTTGCTGTTTTATTAAGTGTTATTTATTTATTCGAGTCGCATAACAAACACTTCATAATCGTACAAGACGTCGAACAGAAAGTGGTGTGAAACGTGCACTTTTATCTGTGAGAAAGAGGATGCAAACCCGCGTTCTGCCATTCAAATTTCCTGCGTCGATGCGGGCGACTACAAGGCTTGTTTTCTCACCAAGACCACTCATCCTCGTTTGTCTCCTAAGGGCTCCCACTATAAACATAATCTTCCTTCGTTCCTAACTTTCCCGCCGAAGTCTTTTTATCTTCAACAGTTGACACATGAATTGTCAATGTTTCATTTTTAAAAGAATGCAACGCTTAATACTATAATTTTTTTTATACCAGCTGATATCATAGCATTTTGGGTGGACCCCTTCTAGTTACGCCTCTTGTAATCAATTCCCGTATATTTGCGAGCGTTAGAATTAACAATCTGTACCGGTACATTCAAATCGTTAAAAAGATAACGGGACGGGAAACTGCTCGCGAAGCAGTTCGTCGTGTCATCGCGCGATAGCGCTACCGACGCGGCTAGCCGAACCAGCTCCAAGTGGTGCTGCGTAGTGTCTCCAGATGGCAGCAGCGCAAAGAGCAACATACATTTACAACGGTCTCCATCTGGAGCGCGATCCACACGACAGCAACATTTTGAGATAGAAATGATTACAAGATCGCAGGTTTTATGTAACTCATGTTGATTCTTACAGACTTTACTTTCGTTCTTCAAAAATGTATGCGAACATAACACGTATTCCATAAATGTACAGAACATCGGCGTAAGCGATATAGTCTTTCTTGAAAACGTAACGACCTGTACCTTTTCCGAAGAGCTTAGAATACTTAATTATTCCAGATGGCCTTCGACAAACTGTTGCTAGAATCGGAGAAATTTATGTATATCTCCGACAAAAAAACGGGAGCTCGAACTCTTGTCTACAGACTAGCTACTTTTATGTTTCTTTCCCTTCTTTACTCCTTGTGTCGCTTTGATTGCGTCCTGGTCTCTTTCCCACCGTGTACCAATGTTTTCATTTCTGCGTGATTGTTACATCTAACGTCCTATATATATGTTTCCCACATTTTAAACGTTGTCTACGCCAACAATTTATCGTACTGCTCCACGTCAACTGGTGAATGCTTCGCATATGTCCCAGTAACATGGACGAGGTAAGGGTGTACAGGAGTAGTTCCTGCTTTGCTCATCTGGAATGCAGCACAACATATCGTCCTAGGATTTTAACGTTTATCTACTTGCGCCTCCGATGCTACTGTGACCCTAGCGCTTTTTTGGAAATCCGAGGGAAGATTCTCTACTTCATAGTTTTTAGTCGTTAATTCAAACAACTTACTAATTTCAGTTCTTCTGATGGGATCTCATGGGTTTCCATTGTCTGGTTTGAGCTCATATTAATACTAGTTTCCAGCAGCAAAATAGCTGTTGAACCTGAATATATCTCTGGATTAGCCTAAATACACGGAAACACATTAAGTGAGACCGGAAACCTTGAAGTGATTAAAATCCTGGAGAAGAGAATGTCTCATACAGTCCATTAGCTGACTCAAATAATGCGCTGCTTTCCCACCTCTTACAAAGCTTCGCTTGGCTAAAACATTTGAATAAGCCTGGAAAAGGAGGAATTAACGGGATTCGTAAATTTTACGAAATGATTTTCTACGATTTTAACTGCCCAGCCACAAGAAGGTGCGTTAGTGGGACCAGGTCTAAGCGAGCTATTGAGAGATGATGAGTGTTTGCCTAGTAGCGAAAATGTCCTGGGTCCCATTTCGAAATCAGGCGTTCTTTAAATTATGAATACAAGGCATCAGCAATAGGAGGCGAATATTTCCGGCATGAGGTATCGCCCTCGTTCTGCCAGTGGTCCTACCAAGGAGGATGGAAGAGCAGATTGACGTTCGGGGCACCCTCTTGCCCTTGGGGTGGGGAACTGCTCCTAAAAGCTGGAATAATGAGTTGTTGTCATCGGTATATGGATGCTGAAGCCAATGGAAACCACTGTATTAAAAACACAGAATATGTATCCAGAAGACGTGTGGCCTGTAATGATGATCTCTTTATCAGACTATCGAAGACAGTACTGTCAAAGCAGAGTTACTAAACACAGCCTTTCGAAATGCCTTCACAAAAGTAGACGAAGTAAATATTGCAGAATTCGAATCGAGAACAGCTGTCAACATGAGTAACGTAGAAGTAAATATCCTCGGAGTAGTGAACCAACTTAAATCATTTAATAAAAGCAAGTTTTGAGGTCCAGACTGTATACCAATTAGGTTCCTTTCGGGGTATGCTGATGCATTAGCTCCATACTTAACAATCATATACAACCGTTCGCTCGACGGAAGATCCGTACCCAAAGACTGGAAAGTTGCACAGGTCACACCAATATTCAAGAAAAGTAGTAGGAGTAATCCACTAAATTACAAGCCCATATCGTTAACGTCGATTACAGCAGGATTTTAGAACATACATTGTGTTCGAACATTATGAATTACCTCGAAGAAAACGGTCTATTGACACACAGTCAACAGGGGTTTAGAAAACATCGTTCCTGTGAAACACAACTAGCTCTTTATTCACATGAAGTGTTGAGTGCTATTGACAAGGGGATTTCAGGTCGATTCCGTATTTCTGGATTTCCGGAAGGCTTTTGATACTGCACTACACAAACGGCTCGTAGTGAAATTGCGTGCTTATGGAATATCGTCTCAGTTATGTGACTGGATTTGTGATTTCCTGTCAGAGAGGCCACAGTTCGCAGTAATAGACGGAAAGTCATCGAGTACAACAGAAATGATTTCTGGCGTTCCCCAAGGTAGTGTTATAGGCCCTTTGCTGTTCCTTATCTATATCAACGATTTTGGAGACAATCTGAGCAGCCGTCTTCGGTTGTTTGCTGATGGCGCTGTCGTTTATCGACTAATAAAGTCATCAGAAGATCAAAACAAACTGCAAAACGATTTAGAAAAGATATCTGAATGGTGCGAAAAGTGGCAGTTGACCCTAAATAACGGAAAGTGTGAGGTCACCCACATGAGTGCTAAAAGGAACTCGTTAAACTTCGGTTACTCGATAAATCAGTCTAATCTAAAAGCCGCAAATTCTACTAAATACCTAGGTATTACAATTACGAACAACTTAAATTGGAAGTAACACATAGAAAATGTTGTGGGGAAGGCTAACCAAAGACTGCGTTTTATTGGCAGGACACTTAGAAAATGTAACAGACCTACTACGCTTGTCCACCCTCTTTTAGAATACTACTGCGCGGTGTGTGATTTTTGCCAGATAGGACAGACGGAGTACACCGAAAAAGTTCAAAGAAAGGCAGCACGTTTTGTATTATCGCGAAATATGGGAGAGAGTGTCACTGAAATGATACAGGATTTGAGCTGGAAATCATTAAAAGAAAGGCGTTTTTCGTTGCGACGGAATCTTCTCACGAAAGTCCGATCACCAACTTTCTCCTCCGAATGCGAAAATATTTTGTTGACACCGACCTACATAGGGAGGAACGATCACCACGATAAAATAAGGGAAATCAGAGCTCGTACGGAAAGATATAGGTGTTCATTCTTTCTGCGCGCTATAAGAGATTGGAATAATAGAGAATTGTGAAGGTGGTTCGATGAACCCTCTGCCAGGCAGTTGAATGTGATTTGCAGCGTATCCATGTAGATGTAGATGTAGATTGGCAAAAGATTACTCATTCGCTCCCCTCGAATCTCTTGGAGGAGTGTCAAGGGGAAATGACCGTGAGAAAAAGATGGAATAACCTACGAAGAGATAATTTTCTACGAGTCAGAACTTCATGGGATCCCAGCAGTCTGATTTTGGAAGGGAAGCTGTAGAATCTGAGAATCTGAGAAAATAGGTAAGGTCGCATCAAGTATGAGTTGTATGAATTGGATGTAAATCGGTAGATATTATGTAAATGTACAGACAATCAAATGAGTACGGTTTCAGAAAAATTGGATGATTTATTCAAGAGAAGGAGCGCTACAAATTGAGCAACTGTAAAACTTTAAGAGATTTTATGTCAAATTCCACCTCTGGCCCTTATGGAAATAGTTATCCGGCTTGGTATTGCAATTGGCAATTGTCAAAATCCCAAAGTGGTTGGAGGGTCCTGCCCATAAGGCTGCAACCGTTCTCAATTGGAGAGAGATCCGGCGACCTTGCTGGCCAAGGCAGGGTTTAGCAAGCACAAAGACCAGCAGTAGAAGCTCTCGCAGTGTGCAGAAGGGCATTATCTGGCGGAAACGCTAAGTTCAGGATGGCTTGCCACGAAAGGCAACAAAATGGGGCGTGGAATGTGGTCGACGTACTGCTCTGCTGTAAGAATGTCGCGGATGGCAACCAAAGGGTCCTCCCATGAAACGAAAAGACGCCCTACACCATCACTCCCGGTTGTCGACCTGCATGGAAGGCGAAAGTCGGGGTGGTAGCTCACCGCTGTCCGGGGCGTTTTTAGGCACGTCTTTGCAGTTCGTCGGTGGTCATCCAAATGTGACTTATCACTGAAGACAATTCCACTCCAGTCAGTGAGAGTCCAGGCCATATGTAACGACACCACTGCAGACGAGCTTGTTGGAGCACACAGGTCAATGGTACTTTATGTAAGGGGCCCAGTGAACTCAGCTCTCTTTCTGTGAGCTGCGGCACTGTGGTCACTAAAGCACCAGTTGCATGGCTGATCGACGATAATGATGAATCCGGGGCTCTGTGTGTCTCTTTGACGACTGCTCGGTTCCCACGTTCTGTCGTCTCTCTGGGTTCCCCACTTCCTCCTTGACTCTGTGTTCGGCGATAGATAACCCATTCTGCCAGCATCATCGGACAGCGGCCTTGCTCCTATTCGAATGTCGAGCTATTTAGCGATTACTCCAACCGGCTTCTTTGAGCCCAGCTACGGGGTGTTCAAAAAGTCTCTCCACTGCGGAGAGACTGATTGTTAACCGCACGTGCCATATGATTGTTCGCCTGCCTTGGTTACTTCCCTTCAAGTGGACTCTCCCAACATTCCACTGTTTCGTTTATCTCAGCCAGCGTCAGTAGTATCGTTGGTGTGTGTCGTTACGTGTTGACGTGAACGTTTAAGTTTAGTTCCTTTGTTCATTTGTTTCGTTTTTGTCACTGTTAAAATGCTAACCATTGAAGAACGTGTTTTTAGTCAAACAAGTGTTCAAAGCTGGCGGTAAATAAACAGTTTCACTTCGTCAAACATTTAATTCAGTTTTTTCGGAGACAACACTCCCACATCGCGATACTGTGCGAGATTTGATTAACAAATTTCGAAGTACGGCTTCAGTGACAGATGCACCGAGAAGTGGTCGTCCTAGCGTTTTGTCTGAGGATAAACTCGATATTTCCGATAAAATGTTCATGAGTCCGAACAAGTCAGTAAGAAAACTCGACCAGGAAATCGATGTTAGTGTCGGAACGGCCCACAGAGCTGTAAGGAAAAAATTAGAACTTTTCCCGTACAAAGTGATAGTCGTGCAAGAACTGAAAAACACTGATCATGGCAAGAGATTGCATTATTGTTCAACGAAATGGAAGGGATACTCTTAATGAAACGTTTTTCAGGGATGCGGCGTGGCTTCATTTATCCGGGTACATGAACTGGCAAAATTCTCGTATGTGGAGTACTGCAAATCCATTGTGTATTCATGAGGAACCACTTCATTGTGTGAAAATAGGAGTTTGGATTGCAATTTCTAGACGTCGGATTGTGGGTCCCATATGTTTCAACGAAACAATAAACTTACAACGATGCTGCATTGATATTCTGTACCCATTCATAGAAGAACTTGTGTTAAGTGAAATACTGAACGGTTGTTTTCAACAAGATGGTGCAACCGCGCATACAGCTCGCGTTTCAATGTCACTGCTTGCTGATGCTTTTGGTGATCGCATAATTTCACAGGGACTTTGACCTCCACGATCGCCTGACCAATCACCAACTGACTTTTTCTTTTGGGGTGCAGCGAAAGCAACTGTCTATAAAAACCGTCCAAAATCCATCGATGAAATGAAAATTGCAATATTCACTTTCACTGCTTCTGTTACAGAAGAAATGTTACAGCTTATGTTTGGAAACATGATTAGACGAATTGAATTGTGTATTCAACAACAGGGGGGACACTTTCAACATTTAATGTGAAAATTTGTAAGTGAAAAAGAATATACAATAAATTAATAACTTGTATTTCACTGAGTTTCATTTCGGTATATTCACTGCGGCATACGGCACGTGCGGCTACCAATCATACGACACTGCGGAGAGACTTTTTGAACACCCCGTACATGTCCTCTCTCAAATGCTGACATCTGCATACGTCTGTATATCATTCACGTACCTGTGTGCGAAGCATAGTTACAGTCCAGCTGAGTACATGGAATGAAATTCACAAAGACTTTAAGGCACGCTGTCGACATGTAACCTGTTCACTATCCTTGCCAGGTGTGCGGTAAAATTGTGCTGCAGCCGCAGACATTCATTCACACATTCAAAATTTATAATTTTTCATTTTCCGTCGATATCCGTATGAATATCGATTTGTGACAAGTTTGCATAACCCTTTTGTGGTACGCCTTTTTTTCTTTTCTTAGACTGTTTGTGGGAGGTCAGTGAAGTGAAATGAAGAGAAGAAAGGGTATCCAGTCAGAAGAGTATAGCGTCGTGTCAACAGCAACAGAAAATGATGTAATGTAAGATTCCTCGTTATAGGCAGAGTAATCCGATTATCCGCTCTTACCGATGGAGGTCTTTCCCCTATAAAATATGATAATTAGCAACGAGTATTACAGTGTTCTGCTAGAGGGCGCGTCCCCTCACCCCCACCCCACCTTCCCCAGCCCGAGTTCGGAGCACTACGCGACAGTCTCGCTCTCAAGGTGTTCCTCATCGAGTGCCTGGGAGACTCCGTGCTGCTGTTGCACAGTGCATGAGGCCAACTGCGCTTAAGGAACTAGCTGTTGGTGACTTCAGAATGGCTCTGAGCACTATGGGACTTAACTTCTGAGGTCATCAGTCCCCTAGAACTTAGAACTACTTAAACCTAACTAACCTAAGGACATCACACACATCCATGCCCGAGGCAGGATTCGAACTTCCGACCGTAGCGGTAGAATGTAGCGCCTAGAACCGCTCGGCCACCCCGGCCGGTGTTGGTGACTTCGTTCACTGACAAGGGAGTGCCGTAGACAGTTAATTTGATGAGAAGCCTTTTTTAGAACATATGCTTTCAGCTGTTGTGTGTTCCACAGCGATTAACTTGTGTGTTTGCATAAGACGAATTTAGCTAAAGTTATTTGACTCGCCAGGCTTCATAGGTTTCTTCATTGTCGCGGCGGTAGAGTGTAGATCTAGTTGTGTTTCTGATATAATTTGTAAAGTTGCAAATCACTGCACTTGGGTTTGACACGAGTATATGTACAATGTCCAGTCGTATTAACGTGACCACTTGTAAAAGCCTGAATAACCACCTTACGGACTGCGAACCACTGCAATGCTTGCTGGAAGAGAGGCAATGAGGTTGTGGAAGGTACCGTCAGGGATGTGGAGTCAGACGACTCTAGTGCTGTGGCCAGCTGCCCTGGGTTTCTCAGCTGAGGATCCATGTCGCGAACCATTCGATCAAAGTTCTCCCTCAGATTCTAAACTGGGTTTAAATCCGGGGAATTTGTTGGCCAGGAGAGAACGGTAGACTCATCTTGATGCTCGTCGAACCACGCACGTACACTGCAAGGTGTGTAACGCACTGCGTTGTCCTGCTGGTAGATGCCAGCGTGCCGAAGAAAAACAAACTACATGTAGGGGTGAACGTGGTCCCCAGGAATACACTACTGGCCATTAAAATAGCTACACCAAGAAGAAATGCAGATGATAAATGGGTATTCATTGGACAAATGTATTATACTAGAACTGACATGTGATTACATTTTGACGCAATTTGGGTGCATAGATCCTGAGAAATCAGTTCCCAGAACAACCACCTCTGGCCGTAATAACGTCCTTGATACGCCTGGGCATTGAGTCAAACAGAGCTTGGATGGCGTGTACAGGTACAGCTGCCCATGCAGCTTCAGCGCAATACCACAGTTCATCAAAAGTAATGACTGGAGTATTGTGACGAGCCAGTTGCTCGGCCACCATTGGCCAGACGTTTTCAGTTAGTGAAAGATCTGGAGGATGTGCTGGCCGAGGCAGCAGTCGAACATTTTCTGTATCCAGAAAGGCACGTACAGGACCTGCAACATGCGGTCGTGCATTAACCTGCTGAAATGTTGGGTTTCGCAGGGATCGAATGAAGGGTAGAGCCACGGGTCGTAACACATCTGAAATGTAACGTCCACTGTTCGAAGTGCAGTCAATACGAACAAGAGGTGACCGAGACGTGTAACCAGTGTCACCCCATACCATCACGCCGGGTGATACGCCAGTATGGCGATGACGAATACACGCTTCCAATGTGCATTCACCGCGATGTCGCCAAACACGGATGCGACCATCATGATGCTGTAAACAGAACCTGCATTCATCCGAAAAAATGACATTTTGCCATTCGTGCACCCAGGTTCGTCGTTGAGTACACCATCGCAGGCGCTCTTGTATGTGATTCAACGTCAAGGGTAACCGCAGCCATGGTCTCCGAGCTGATAGTCCATGCTGCTGCGAACATCGTCGAACTGTTCGTGCAGATGGTTTTTGTCTTGCAAACGTCTCCATCTGTTGACTCAGGGATCGAGACGTGGCTACAAGATCCGTAACAGCTATGCTGATAAGATGCCCGTCATCTCGACTGCTAGTGATACGAGGCCGTTGGGATCCAGCACGGCTTCCGTATTACCCTCCTGAACCCACCGATACCATATTCTGCTAACAGTCATTGGATCTCGACCAACGCGAGCAGCAATGTCGCGATACGATAAACCGCAATCGCGATAGGCTACAATCCGACCTTTACCAAAGTCGGAAACGTGATGGTACGCATTTCTCCTCCTTACACGGGGCATCATAACAACGTTTCACCAGGCAACGCCGGTCAACTGCTGTTTGTGTATGAGAATTCGATTGGAAATTTTCCTCATGTCAGCACGTTGTAGGTGCCGCCACCGGCGCCAACCCTGTGTGAATGCTCTGAAAAGCTAATCATTTGCATATCACAGCATCTTCTTCCTGTCGGTTAAACTTAGCATCTGTAGCACGTGATCTTCATGGTGTAGCAATTTTAATGGCCAGTAGTGAAGATGCATAGTTGTTTTGATCCACTGTGCCTTCCAGAATGACGAGATCGCCCAGGCAATGCGATCTGGCCTGCATCCTTCCGACAATTGTTGCCGGGTGTTTGCTTTCAGGCGTTTCACGCCGTACACGCCAACGATCATCTGTCAAATGGAGCATAACACGTGATTCATCTGAAAAGGCCATCTGTCCATTTGCGGTACTGGCGTGCAAATTCTAGCCTTCGCCACCGAGGAACGACAGCATGGGTGCAAGAACCAGGGGAGGTTCATACGCAGCTACGCAGCAACGTTCCCTGAACGCTCATGGAGGAAACACTGTTGGCAGCCCCTTGGTTCAGGTTGGCGGTCAGTTCCTCTACAGTTGCAGGTCTATTCACCTGTACACATCTCCGCAGCCGTCGTTGATCCCTGTTATCTATGGCCCGTGGTACACCACAGTTGCCTTGGTGCCGATTTTCAATAGAGCCGTTTTGCCATGCACAGTATACTTTAACAATGGAGGCACCCGAACATTTTACAAACCTAGCCGTTTCGGAAATGCTTCCACCCTTCGCCCGGAAGCATATGACCATGCCCTTTTGGACGTCAGATACATCGCTCCGTTTACACACTACGATAACGACTACACTCTTCCCGCGTCCCACCCGACCACGCTATATATACCCTCCACTGCTAGTGCTGCCATTTGCCGTCTGTGCATGGTTATTGCCCGCTGGGCCGGCCGAAGTGGCCGTGCGGTTAAAGGCGCTGCAGTCTGGAACCGCAAGACCGCTACGGTCGCAGGTTAGAATCCTGCCTCGGGCATGGATGTTTGTGGTGTCCTTAGGTTAGTTAGGTTTAACTAGTTCTAAGTTCTAGGGGACTAATGACCTCAGCAGTTGAGTCCCATAGTGCTCAGAGCCATTTGAACCATTTTTTATTGCCCGCTGACGTCGGACATAGGTGGTGGTCAAATTGAAGTGACTGGAGCGTGTTTATCCACTCTAGATTACTTGTTATTTTAATAATGTTTCGGTATCAGCATTAATTATTGCCTGTCCTACGGTTTTTAAGCCTTAGTTGTTCTTTGATTTAATATTAACAGATATTCGTATATATTCATTCACATCTCTGAAATTTTGGCGGTTTATTTGTTCTATGTGTAATCTAATTTTGTTACTCTGCATTTCTTATCATTTCATGTTCTGTGAGAGCTTCTTTCTAAATATTATAGTTAACACGTATGACTAGTTTACAGCGTGAAACTAGCAGGTTTTAGGCAGAGTTCGCCTCCAGTCTTGGTACGGACGCCTGAGCATGATTGTAAACTGATTGCATTAACAAACATTTTACAAATTCTTTAAATGCTGGTGTACAACCCGGTAAATTCCTTGTATTTGTTATTAGGCCTGAAACGTCCCCTTTGAACATTTATACAGGACTGTGCTTAACCTGACACACAATATTTTTAGCGCAACGCAATCTGACTTTCAAAATTCCCTACTAAAGAATGGCCCTGACAAACATTAAACTATACCTTTCACAAATCACTTACCTCACAAAAATCTTCGCTGCTCAAGCTACTGCAATACAGCGAGCGCCACTACTGCCAGCTAAATAAAAGATTCAAACTACTGAAGGCACTAACTACTGATAGGGATAGTTAGCAAATGAAAGATATTAATAGAGAACAAACAATGTATTTACCTTGATATCATCATATATAAATATATCAGTTCATGAAAAATTACAAAACTCCGCCATCTCTCTCCCCACATCCACCAGTGCTGGCGGCTCACCTCCAACTGCGCAACGCTACGCGCTGTTCACAGCCAGCTGCCTAACACTACAATGGCGAGTATTACAACAATGCAAAGCAGCCACAGACTGCACACAGCACAGCCAGTGATTTTCATATTGAGCGCTACGTAACATTGCCAATAAGAAAACATAAACAGCCTACTTACATAGCCCCCATGCTCCCCACAAAAAATTTTTACAAACGGGATTGGGCAGTGGCCAATACAGATTTGAAAAATTTTTTTTCATAATTACAATAACAAAGAAATCAAATGCACACACTTATTGATATTATGTTGGTCAAAAGATCAAAATTTCTCACAGTCCATAAAGACAGTCCACATTGTTCATCACAGTAAAAATGCAGAGTTTTTCTCAAAGTCCAAGCAGTAAAAGAAAATGCACATAGAAGTAGTGGATTTCCACGCAGTCTTGAAGAAGTAGTGTTGACCTTCCAACGGAAAGACAGTGCTGACTCTCGACATGCAGACAGGTAATGGGCCACAATGGAGCAAACCCACAGCAGAGTCATTCGAAGTTTTGAAGAGTATTGGTAGGTAAGTCATCACAGAGCAGACCCACTGTAGTCCTGGTGGAGATTACGGTATTGGTGGGCCACCAGAGGTGCAGACCCCACTGCAGTCCTTGTAGAAATAATGGTATTGATGAATCATCAAAGATGTAGACCTACTGTAGTCCTTGTAGACACGGCCAGCAGCCATCTGTTGCGACTGTGCAGGTGCACAATCACCATCGAAGAGTCTTGCGGAGAATATAGCAAGTCCATAAACCACCCCTTGTCCACTCACAAAAAATTTGTTTGACATGTCCTTAGAACCAGCAATGCTGTTATCCAGTCCCTTGCGGAATTATTAACACATGTGCAAACACTAACAGTCCCAACTTCTCACATATTGTCCATATACTATGACCAACAGAAACGTGTGCAGTGAAATGGAACTTACAAGTTAATAATATCATGAACTGGTGACAATTACAATTTTATAACAGAAGAATACAATTACAAAGGTACAAAATACATCATTAAAAACATAATAATACAGATAACATTTGTAGTACAGGCTTTACAAAAGAATAGAAATAAACATATACATGAGTGTTACAAAAATAGTGACATAAGTACATACATAAAATAATGAGAATAGTTTTCGAAACATTAATTTCACACATGAACATTGAAACAGAACAGAATTGTAAACAACTTTACAAAGAAAATAACATATTATTAATGCAACTTATATTTGAGGATAACAGTATTCCTCCTCATAGTGAATATAGCTTAGTATTAGAAGAGAAAAAAATTCTATGAAACAGTACACAGAGACAGGAAGAAAACAAATACTCAAGGGTACACAAACACATAGTGGGATAACACCAATAGGAAAGGACAGGGTTCGTTTTCAGTGTAACATTTGGTACTGCAGTCCAACCCAAAACTTCATATATCTTTCCTCTTATTTCATCCTTTGTTTCCACCAAAAACATTCTATCTAAGCATGCTTTCTGTATTTATATGTTCACACATTTCTTACCTCAACATTTATTTCCAAGAAAATCCTACCTAAACCTGTTTTCTCAATGCATTTCTTCCAATTCATCACAACTCATTCTCTTAGAGGCTACCCCCTCTTAAGCTAACTTAAATCTACTGAGCTCAGATGCTAAACTAAGGGACGAGGTAATGCAGCATCACATAACAATTAATATAAACAGCAATTACCAAAAAATTGGAAAATTGCAAAGCAAGCTACCGTAAATCTAAATTAACAGATAAAATGCAAAATTACAACTAATATGAGCCAATGTGCAGCAACATGAAAAATCAATGAGTAGTAAAATTGGCTTAGCAGAGTAACACAAATTAAAGTTCAGTAGCACTATGCCTGGCAAACAGCAGCTTATATCTAAACATGACATAGCTCAAGAAGAAAAAATATTACAGTAAAAACAACAATGCAGATAAGGGAAATGTATATTCACATCTTAATGTCTATGTAATTAAAGTGGTGCACCACAACAACTTATTGTAAAAGAAATATTACCATGTACTTGAAAAGAATATTATGTATGCAGTTACTAGTTCCTTCTTATTGTTCTTTCCTTTCCAAGTGCTCCTTTTTTAAAGAATGTGGATCATAAAATAGTTATTTAATAGATCTGTTGACAGAAAGTGTTCACATTAGCAAATGCATTTTATTTTATAAAAGCAATGCTGCAACACAGCTGGAAACCAGATATCAAGTGAAATAAGCAACTACGAAAAGCAAAGTATAAAAATATCATTCAGTAGTCATGTGATATTTCATAAGTTAGTAGCTCTCAACTCTCGTAGAAAGACACTTGTCATAATCAGGTGTGCAGATGTACGAATATTTCCCATCAATTCATAAGCATTTCAGCAATTAGCACAAAGTGCGAGTAATCATATGTTTTCAAGTAACGAGGGTGTCGCATTAGCGATGAAAGGCACACCCTAATGGCTTGTTCTCCAGGTGTTTTCCTGTGCTCTGAAAGGCACGCGCTAATGGCTTTTTCTCCAGGCGTCTGACACAGCTGGGTGCCCACGACGCATTATGTGTAGGTGGTCCGTTAACTTTCTTACGGAAATATTTACGACAGCAGTTTCCGCTACAGAGACAGTCGCACATAAAAATACTTCACAGGTCAAGAATTAGCGTTGCAAATCTGTAGAAACAAAATCCTATGAATATAACAGTGTCCAAAAAATGTTCAGTGGCATTGTGATACATTCACACATGATTCACACATGTCATAACTCTTAAAGTACGATTCTTGGTTTCCAACATCCTGTTTCACAAGTCAAGAGTCCCTACCCACTATTCATTACTCCTTACCTTATTACACATATACGTATCCATCGACACTCGTCAATATTTCGTCATTATAAATATGAAGCATAATCAAATAACTCATGTAGCCTCAGCCTATTAATCATAAACATACCTCAGCAGCATAATACACATCGTCGTCGTAAAAATAACATCATAACACCTCAGTCAAATCTCAAAATCGTCGTAGCTTCCTCCAATAATTAAAAAAATTCTCTGCTCATGTCAAAAGTGTCATCTGCCTCAAACATACTTTAAAAATCATAATCCCTTTACCAAATACATCATTCAAAGCTCTCATAGTATCACAATGGTTCCGAAAAAATATGAACAGTTTACAATGCACAGACAAAATACAGTTTCATAAGTGTGAAGTTATCCAGCTGTGTAATTACGTAAACATCTGTCACTGACGTAGTAAAAAAATGTTTATCTCTCAGTTAAATGATCAGATAGCTGTGTAATTTGTGTGTTAGAGAAATATGGTACCGATGTGTAAAGTTGTATAAGCAAATACCATATTAGCTAGGGTTCCTTGTGGTTGCCACACACATGGTACACAAAGTAAGCGTGTACCCCCCTGAGGATAAACGTAATTATACCCTCAGGTGTTACAAATTACAGCAATGGAATGAAATGTATCACGGAAAACTTTCTTTGTAATTAAAAAATCTTTGAAAATAAGTGTTTTAAGTATAAAATTGATCACTCAAATGCGTGTCCTGTAGCGCTAAATGTGCATCTTGTTGTAAGATAATCTCTGTGGAAGTGTCGTAGTTATCGTCCTCCGAAAGCTAAGTTCTGCAGAAGTCAATGTACTTACCTCATGATACACAAAAGTGAAATGCTTTGCGTATAAATGTCTTAGTTATTACGCTTATTGCCGTGATGAGGAAAGTACTGTGCTGTAACGTATTGTTATGCCACGAAAAAGGCTGTCTCATTGTTGCTATACCACAAAAGTTACTACTAAAACATGTTTTTCTTCCTAGAAGAATTCAGAAAAAACTGTGCAGATATAAAACAGATACACCGCAAAAGCAACATTGTAAATTGTCACGCATTAGCAGCGTCCTGATAAAATCGTGTAGCTGTCACATAAACTAACCACTGTGTCATCTGGCATTTCACAGAAAGCACTTCAAATTCAGAATGTATTTTCAAATAAACCAAAATGTTGCATTAAAATCTCATTAGCAGTATTGGTAAATGTTCTAAGTATGTAAGCCTTATAGTCGTTCCATAATCGTGCAACAAACAAGCAAGAATGTACACCCAATAACACTGTGACGTCTGTTCACTATAACACTGCATTCGTCATTTCTGTTTAAATAAGTTCTCTTGGTTCTTGACTGGATATTTCACTTCAAACATTGTTACATGTTAACAGATTCTAAATCTGACAAAGCATATTAGTAATGTGAAGCGAAAAATTTTATGACAAAGACTAAGTTAAAAAAGCAGATTATCTCTCAATAAATAGTTTTACATGTGAAATGTGGTACAATCTTTTACTCTTCCTAGTGCACAGAGTTTCAACTTCAAAGAAATTATCATGTTGTATACATCGGTAAAGAATGCTAAAATTTTTCTCAAGGCTAGCATCTTATGTTATTTTTCTCGGAGCGAGCGGGCGCACGCGGCTGCCTGCTGTGCGGGTCATTGTCTGTTTCTTTGTTGGCGCGCGTCGTTATTGGGATTTGGAGACCTAACTTCTACAAATTCACCGTGACGAGAGGGCCCTGCTCTGTTTGAATCCCGCCAGTTCTGATGCAATTCAGGTCTGTCGTTACGATCATATCGTCTGTCGTCATGTCGGTAGATTCCATAGTTTCTTTCTTGTCGGTCACATGGTGGAGAATTGCTCCCTGAATCGTAACTGCGCGCTGGTCCGTTGCGTCTAAAGTTATTCTGTCTCCCTTGATAGTATTTATTTTGGTTCCCATATTGTCTGTTTCTCTTATTGTCTCTGTGATAGTCATTACCACGGAGAGGTGATCTTTCCCTGTAGTTATTACTACTCTGCCAACGGTTGTCATACGGGTGGTGTCTGTTTTGGTCACGATTTGTGTTGTGAGAATAGCCTTGTCGTGTAAAGTTATTACTTCTTTCATCGCGGAATTGCGACGGATGTGACCTGTAATTGCTGTGTTCCTGGTTTCGCGTTCCGCGATTGTCAGTGTCAATTTCTAATTCTTGTAACAGTCCCTGAAATGCTTCAATGTCGTCTTTGCAACGCCCTGCCAAAATAATGTGTCGTAAATGTTCAGGTAATTTGATTAAGCAAATGCGGATGAGTTCTGAGGGGCTGTATGGGTTTGACAGGTACTGATTCTTGTGCAACATGTCTTCAAAATATTTCACAAGACTGGAAAATTCAGATTGTTCGAAATGTTTCATCATTATGATACCATGTTTTACCCGGTCTTGTGTGGCTTGAGACCAATATGCTGAGAGGAAGGCATGGTAAAATTCACCCTCACTGTGGCAATCGTGAATTACCGATCGCATTCTTACAGCTGGTTCATTCTCCAAGTAGCCACACATAAATTCTAATCTGTGTTCTAACGACCAGTTGGGAGGAAAACAATGAGAGAATTGATGGAGCCATGCTTGTGGATGAATGTCGTTGCCAGAATTCTTAAATGTTTTGAATTTACGTGTAGTAATGAACAGCTTATAGTCAAAATCATCATGACGGCGAGTCGCATATCGGTCATTGTTAGGTCGTGTCGGCCGTTCCATCTCAAAATTCGGTGCACATTCCCAATTTCTTTCATTACTTCCGAAATGCCCTGTGTTATTATTTTGCAGCTTTTCCGTGTTTCTAAGTCCCTCTTCCCGTGTTGGAGCGCGAGTGTTCTCTGAAATACGTAATTCTTGTATTACCTGTGTCAGCTGATCTTGTACTTCCCGGATTTCTCTTTGGTGTTGTGTATTAATTTGATTCTGATTTTGTTTGAATTTTCTTATTTGTTCATACTCTTCTGTGTCAGTGAAGGCTACGGGTCTTGTGTCATTCAGATCATCATCTACCTTTGTAGATAAGTTAGTGAATTGATCCGAAAGTTCGGCTACTTTCTCCGATAGTGTACTTATTTCCTCAGCGTGTTTTTCTGAACCAAGTTTCAGAGTATCTACTTTGTCCTTTAAGTTTTCCTGAGCTTTTGCAAGTTGCGTAACCGAATCGGTAGATGCAACTGAGTCAAATTTAGCCCACAAGGTCTCAAGATTTTCATGAACAATGGTTTGCAGCTCTTTTATGGCTGCTTCGTGATTCTGTAATGCATTTTCATGCCGCGAAAAAATAGGTTGAAAATGCTCACAAATTTGTGTTTTTACGTCATTACAGACTTTTTGACATTTCGATTCGATGTTATGTAACTCAGTGGTTAAATCTTCACGTGTTTGTTCAAGTGTAGTGTCTAACTTTTTGAGATTTTGTTCCACTGTGTCTAACTTTTTGAGATTTTGTTCCACTGTGTCTAACTGTTGCTGTGTTTGTCTCTGGTGTTGTTCCATTGTGTCTAACTTTTCAAGCTTTTGTCCCATTTGTTGCATTAATTGCAATAATAATGTATTAGTGTCTGGAATCTGTTTCTCTACGCTTTTCGGCAGTGCATTTGCACCGACAACATTCACATTTTGACAAGCAGAAAATGTGTCTTGACTTATTTGAGAAAACGGTGATGACCCAAAACCTGAATCTACAGTATTTGCGAAATTGTGTCCTGTCATTTCGGATTCCTGAGGCGAGCTGTTGCCGACCGATCGATCGATAATGCTTCCCTCTTCACTAATTGTTTCACTGTCCACGCCATTGTTTGCCGCCCGCTCCATTTCCCTATGCACAATTACCAAATTACTACTTTGAACATCAGTTAATTCATAACTCGGTGGCGCTAACACACTGCTCTCATTTTCACTGTCATTTCTCAGTTTACTTTGGAGCCTAGTATTACGTTTTTCACACGCCATTATTGTCACAGTATTTCACACGACAACACAGAAAAACACAATTTGAAGAGCAAAAATAAGAGAACACATTAACATAACACTGAAAATAATATCTTGTTAATTACAGCTGCGAAATACTTGGTGCAAATCTATATGCATGCCACAACTGTTTTACTGTACAACAATGAAAGGCTACAACTACAAAGGAGATTCTCTCTACAATTACGCGCTAGCAATAAACAAAAGCTACACTAAATACACAAACTACAAGAAAAAATCAGAAGATTCCAGTGAGGTATCCTAGGCTAAGGGTCGACATATGAAACGTCCCCTTAGAACAATTATACAGGACTGTGCTTAACCTGACACACAATATTTTTAGCGCAACGCAATCTGACTTTCAAAATTCCCTACTAAAGAATGGCCCTGACAAACATTAAACTATACCTTTCACAAATCACTTACCTCACAAAAATCTTCGCTGCTCAAGCTACTGCAATACAGCGAGCGCCACTACTGCCAGCTAAATAAAAGATTCAAACTACTGAAGGCACTAACTACTGATAGGGATAGTTAGCAAATGAAAGATATTAATAGAGAACAAACAATGTATTTACCTTGATATCATCATATATAAATATATCAGTTCATGAAAAATTACAAAACTCCGCCATCTCTCTCCCCACATCCACCAGTGCTGGCGGCTCACCTCCAACTGCGCAACGCTACGCGCTGTTCACAGCCAGCTGCCTAACACTACAATGGCGAGTATTACAACAATGCAAAGCAGCCACAGACTGCACACAGCACAGCCAGTGATTTTCATATTGAGCGCTACGTAACGTTGCCAATAAGAAAACATAAACAGCCTACTTACAGGCCTCACGTCGTAAAACTTGGAGCTGTTTTATTGTTTTGGTGCAGTAATGGATCCAAAAACTAAAGAATTTGCCTCTTTGGGATAAATATGTTATGCCAACATCCACTGCCAGATCTTCAATCTCACCCTTTCGGATGGTACAGCAGAGAGTGAGGTACTATGAAAAGTTTAGCGATAAGATTATTCTCATCACAACTGGCAGCAGGCCAGAACCAGCAACAGAAGTTCAGATAAACATGCTGACGTCACAAACAAAAATGAAGAGATAGAGAAAGTTTATGAGGACACTGAAACGGTAATACAGTATGTAAACGGAGATGAAAAGCTAATAATAGTGGGGGACTGGAACCCCGTTGTAGGGGAGGAAGAAAGAGTTACGGGCTAGTGTGGGCTTGGTAGTGAGAATGAGAGAACAGAGGGACTAATCGAACTACGTTTCTGCTAGTAATACAATATGTACTGCTAAAAAATCACAAGAGGAGTGTGTGTACTTGAAAATGGTCTGGAGACACAGGAAGTTTGCAGCTGGAATACTTCATGATAAGACGGAGATATTGAAATCAGATTGTTGATTGTAAGGCGCACCCAAGAGCAGAATAGGCTCAGATCACAATTTATTAATGTCTAAGAGTAGGCTGAAGTTCATAAAAGTATTGTCCGGAAGAACCGGTATAGAAAGAAATGAGATACAGTTCCCTACGGCTATGGACAATGCGATAAAGAATACGACAATAGGCGGTTGAGTTGCAGAGGAATGGACATCTCTATCATCGGGAATTACATAAGTTGAAGACGCAAATATAGACAGAAAGAAGATAATTGCAAAGAAACCTTGGGCAACAGAAACAGTACTTCAATTGATATACGAACGAAGAAAGTATAAAAATGTCCAGAATAAGTAATCGTATTTACGAATAACACATGAATTGTAACATCGTATTTATCAGACACCGGGCTAGCGACTTTCAATTCAAATGTCCCTGTACGAGAATGTACGTATTGGATGTACGAGTGCTGGATGTAGACACATGGTTGACGACATATGGAAGTTTAGGTCTGGCCGTAGTCGTCCACGGATAGCCAACTGGCAAGGCGACTGCTCACATTAAGCAGGATATCCGGGTTCGAGTACCAGTCCAACACCGATTTTTTCTGTCGTCATTCCTTTATAAGCTGATGGTTGTCCATATTCGCACCCACGAATACATTTAATTATTTAACGTAGTTATATTTTTAAAAAAAATCATGTTGACTCACTAAAAACTCTCATATAGTCTCACATTACTCTCGTCCAAATTTTCTTCGAATTTTTTATTTATACTTTTTATACTCACCAGCCTTCTGAATGCTTTGATGCAGCCCACCACACCTTCCCCTCCTGCGTTCACTTTCTCATCTCAGAGCAGAACTTGCACCCAACGTCCCCAATCGTTTCCTGTACGGTATTCCAGTCTCCGTCTTCACCTGTAATTTTAACCTCTTTAGCTGCCTATAGAACCACGGAAGGTATTCCCTAACGCCTTAACAGACGTTCTGTCTTCCCCGAGTCAGTGTTCTCCATATTTTCTTTCATGCCGATTCTGCGGGGAAAATCAATTACTATCAGCCGCCTAAATTTTAAAATCCAACTTCAGTACAGCATTACATGTCAAACGCTTCGTTTCCATTCTTTTTCGGTTTTTCACAGTCCACGAATCACTTCCGAACAATGCTGTGCTCCCAATACACACTCTCGGAACTTTCTTCCAAAAATTATGGCCAAAGTGTTACACTTGCAGGCTTCTTTCGGTCAGGAATGCCCTCTTCGCCTGTACTTGTCTGCATTTTATGTCCTCCTTGCTTCGTCCGTCCCGTATTTTGCTCCCGAAGCAGAGGAATTCCTTCACTTCATTTACTTCTTGGTCACAAATTGTGCTCATCTCACTTCTGCTACTCCGCATTACTTTCGTCTTTCTTCGGTTTACCCTCACTCTGTATTCTGTACCCATTCGGCTATTCATTCCATTCAGCAGGTCCTGTCATTCTCCTTCGCTTTCACTGAGGATAGCAATGCAATCAGTCTGAATTTTAATTCCACTCTTGATCCTTTCTTTCATTTCTGCCGTCTCTTTTTCGCTGTGCAGATTGACCAGTAGTGGCTAAAGACTGCATCGCTGCACTACTTTTTAATCCGAACATTTCGTTCGGTCTTCCATTCTTATTGTCCTCTTTTCGATATTATGCGTCTTTTGCTATGCCTTATACTCATTTTGCTCAGAATTTTGACCATCTTGCAACATTTTATGTGGTCAAATGCTTTTCTTACGAATCCTGTGAACGTGTTTTTCTTCCATTATCAAGTGCAACGTCAGAAGCGCCCCATCGTAAATCCAAACTGATAGTCATCTAACTACACCTCAATTTTCATTTCAATTCTTATGTATATTATTCTTGTGAGCAACCTTGATTCATAAGCTGTCAGCCTAATTGTACGATAGTTTTCATCCTTATCTGCTCTTGCTATCTTCATAATGGATAGATGACATTTTTCCGAAGGTCCGATAATATATCTCCCGTCTCACCGATTTTGTAAACGACTTTAGTTGCCACTTCCACCAGTGATTTTAGAATTTTCGAAAGGATGTTATCCACGCATTTTCCTTATTTGATCTCAAGTCTGCCAAAGCTCTGTTAAACTCTGACTCTAATATTGGATTACCTGCATCTTCCACATCAACTCCCACTTCATCTATCAGAACGTCAGAGAGTTCTTCCCTATCGCAGAGGCTTTCGTTGTACTCTTTCCACCTATCCGCTCTTTCTTCTGCGTTTAAATGTGAATTACTCCAGCAGTTTTAATGTTGCCTTTAACTTCAATGAATGTTGTTTTGACTTTTCTGTATCCTCAATCAGTTCTTCCCACTACCATTTCTTTTCCATTTTCTATACATTCTTCCTGCAACCATTTAGCTTTAGGTTGCCTTTATTTTTTATTTATTTTATTTCTAAATGATTTATGCGTGCATGTAAAAAGAAATAGGCACTGCGATGACTGCAATCGTTATGAAGTATGTTAAAACCTTTCGCAGTTGCTAATATGGACAACTGTCAGCTGTATAATAGAATAAAACAATAAAATTTTATGCTGGAACAGGATTCGAACGCTGCTTCTTGGAATATTCCTCACCCTTTGACTATCCTAGGACGACTCACAGCCAGACCCAGAAGTCCACATGTCGTCAACCACCTGTCTACATCCTGTACTCGTACATCCATTATCTGTGGATGCAAAGATGGTATTGCGTAATTGATGAATATTGGCAACTGCACTGAAGCGCCAAAGAAACTGGCATAGCCATGCGTATTCAAATACAGAGATATGTAAACAGGCAGAATACAGCGCTGCTGTCGGCAACGCCTGTATAAGACAACATGTTTCTGGCGCAGTTGTTAGATCGGTTACTACTGCTACAATGGCAGCGTATCAAGATTTAAGTGAGTTTGAAGTGGTGTTATAGTCGGCGCACGAGCGATGGGACACAGAATTTCCGGGGTATCGATGAAGTGGGTATTTTCCCGTACGACCATTTAACGAGTGAAACGTGAATATCAGGAATCCGTTAAAATATCAAATCTCCGACATCGCTGCGGCCGGAAATAGATCATGTAAGAACGGGACCAACGACGTCTGAAGAGAATCGTTCAACGTGACAGAAGTGCATCCATTCCGCAAAGTGCTGCAGATTTCAGTGGAAATGCCGGAAATGCAAAAAAATGGTTCAAATGGCTCTGAGCACTATGGGACTCAACAGCTATGGTCATCAGTCCCCTAGAACTTAGAACTACTTAAACCTAACTAACCTAAGGACAGCACACAACACCCAGTTATCACGAGGCAGAGAAAATCCCTGACCCCGCCGGGAATCGAACCCGGGAACCCGGGCGCGGGAAGCGAGAACGCTACCGCACGACCACGAGCTGCGGACCCGGAAATGCATATCCTCCTATTTCCATCTATGGTACTATAATTTTTTTTCCTTGTTTGTTACCTCAAAATATGACATTTCTGTGTCTTTATATATTGTAATTGATTTACTATTTGTATATATATATTTATGCATTTATGTCGATGTATAATTGGTTTGTTTTGTAATTATTATTTGTATTTTTACGCTGGGTCTTGCCTAGGGAGAACTATGCTATCGAACGAATCCATCGATAGGTCATGTGGAGAACCAAAGTGTTTAGGATCTTTGGTAGTGTTAACTCTGCCGCGTGGAGCGCGGGCAGAGCAGAGTCTGGCTGGGGTAGGGTGGTGGAGCAGGTGGGTTGTTTGACGCTCCCGCGAGTTGCCGCGCTTTCGGGGTTGGGCAGCATGTAATTGCTCTCGACTTGCTATGATAGTTTCTGGCACGGTGTCGCGGACGGGAAGCATTAGCTGGCGCACATCAAGAGCCCGTTTCGCCTGGTGACCGTGTCGAGAAGAAGGCGCGCCAACATCCAGCTTCTGCAACAGCGACGGCCGACAGTGAGCGACTGTCGGTCGCCACCTCCTCGATCGACGGCTTCAAACCTTCAATCAACCAACAAGGAAGACTGGAAGCACGTAAAGCTTTAGAACTGTATGGCAGACCTCAGCTTTTCAAACTGTTCCATTTTCATAACTAAATTACAGCAACGTAGCATGAACCTTTGTTGCTCATTGTCCCAATTGCATTACCAAGCAGGGTCCCTTCCTTTTCCGGAATGAACCCGAGTGTCGTTGAAATTCAAACGCCAGCATCATTCGATTTCACTGCTTTAATTTCAAAGTTCAGTTAAGGTATTCATAGCCTGCTACAATATTTAGATTACACAAGCACAAATTAAGAGTGCGAGTTTTGTTACCGTATTTTGGCTTACCTGTGACTGCAGCTCAGCTTGGTACGTACTAAATTTTACTATTGTTAATTGTTCAGAATCATTTAATTCAAGTTCAAAGTTAAATCTCTTATTTCTAAATTGCGTAGATTCAAGTAGCTTTTGAAATGATTGTTGAGGTAGTCCAAGACTAACCGTATTTTACTGAATTTCGATGTGCTTCAGAAAGAAAGCTCACTATTAACTTCAGTCACTAAATTAACTTTCGATTTTCCGGTTTTATTAATTCTTTTGCTAAATTAAGTCAGAGTGTAGCGAAATTTATTACTTCTGACAAACTTTCAGTTTTCACACTACACGTGTCAACCTTCAGTTTCCACGCTTCTAGTGCTAATTATATGTGCAATAACCTTTCTTTTTCAGTTACTATAGTAATTGCCCTTATGACTGGCGACCGTAATTTCCCCCAAATCTCAAATGTCTAATTACCGCTAGTTAATTGTTAACGTAACGGCCGCACATTTACTTTCTTTATTAACTTTACCCCTTTTCAAAATTAATTTCCACCAGTTTCATTTGCATTTTTCCTTTCATTTAGAAGTAACCCTTTCCTCCCTCTTTACCGACAGATTAACTTCGGTGACGATTGCTTTTCCCAAATTTCCATCAGGTACACGCGGTTTAATTTTTCACTGTCATTAAGGTCGATAAGCGAGGGGGAGGGTACACGTGGCGACCGTGACAGGACAATCTTCGGATTTGACGTTGTTCTGGACACGAATTTTGCATTGTACAAATCTCGTAACAAAGTACTGGTTACGAAATGGTCGATACGTCAGCGAGAATATTAGTGTGAGGAATCCTAATTAGATTTGAGATTTGGCATTTATATTGAAAATTATTAAATGAGTGAAGGCAACAATTACCAAAATTTGGTAGATTGGATACGGAACAATCGGTCGAACAGTGGAAAACGCGCACCGCGGTACCCATTATTCAGGGGCAGGCGGCTAGCATGAAAGACGCGACCGCCGAAACGCAACAAAGAGCAGAAATGGAATTCCAAACTTTAGAAAATGTTTCGGAATCGGAAGTGAAAATCAAATCTGAACCCCTTGATGACGAATACGGGGGGACAATTAAAGAGGAAGCAGCTTCGGAAGTAAAACCGGTAGTTTCCGGGAATTTAACTGATTTATTGAATGTTTTGATTAACGAAATCAAGAGTCAATCGGCAGAAATTAAAGCTCAGGCTGCCAAGCAAGAAGCTCAGGCTGCCAAGCAAGAAGCTCAGTCTGAAAAAAATTGAACGGAAGCTAGACAATCAGAACAAAGCTATTAATATTGTTAACAACAATGTTGGAGTTGTTAACACAAAGGTTGATAAAATCAAAGAAGATATTGTTGTGATTAATACCGAAATCGATAATCTTAAACAGGAAATGATAGGCGTTCAGGCGGAAATTGCGAGCATAAATACTCGTTTTAATTCCGAAATTAGCAGAATCGAGAAAAGTGTAGGAGAAGCAGTTGCTCCGATCTTCGAGAATAAGGAACAAATTCAATTAGTGAAAAAAGAGGATCAAGAGAAGGTGGAAACTTTAAAGGCTTTAGTATCCGAAGTAGATACCAAAGTGACGAAGCAGGCTAATACCTGCGAGGAGAAAAAAAAGGGAAGTAGAAACGCTTGCGACAACCACCTGCCAAGTAATTACGAGAGTGTCGGAATTAGAAAAGAAACTTGACGAAAAACAGAGCTATGTGCCAAACTGTGCACATAGTTCGGAATTGATGACGAAAGAGGAGCGGTTCGACCCCTTGAAAAAAGGCGGTATACACCCGACGGATTTCATTAAAAATTGTGAAAGAGTTTTACCCAGATCATGGACTAATGAGAGAAAAATTAATGCGGTTATTGATGTGTTGGCTGGTGATGCCAAGCGTTGGGGCTTAAACCTCAACATTACGAACCTGACTTTAGACGAGTTTAAAGATTTGTTTCTGGCTGAATACTGGTCAGAGCAAAAACAGCAAAGTGTCTGGCGCGAATTTGTCGTATCTAGGCCTTTCGATGAGAATTCGCGCGGCTCGATGAAGGAGTTTTGTGAGGGCTGGATCCGCAAGTTGGAATATTTGCGTGATCGCCGCACGGAATCCGAAATAGTCTGAGAACTCTACAAGGACCTTCCAGATGATACAAAACGCTAAGTAGGAAGCAATTACAGGACAATCAATGATTTCCTGGAAAGAGTTGAGGACGAGGATAATTGGCGCAATAATCGCGATAGTGGTAGAGGCCGTGGTAACAACAACGGGTACCACGGCAACCACAACAATGATAACTATGGGAATAATGCATACCGCAATCTTGGCAGCAATAACAATAGTGGTTCGGGCCATAATGACAATCGGTACAATGCAAATAATAACAGGAATGACGGAAACCAGTATCATACTAGCGTGATACGGGCTTCGCAGAATAGTAATAACGCCAGAGGGTGTGATCAGCCGCCTCAGCAGCATCCGGGGAGCATATCTGCTGGGAAGAGACAGGGAAACCATTAGCCGCGCCGGTGAGGGGCCGACCGGGCGTGGAGAAATTTTGGAGGCCCAATAACAGGAGAAAACCCAGGTGTCGTTACGAAAATTCCGTATGGAATATTCAACGGTGGGAGAGTTTGCCAGTGTTAAGAGAAAGGAGTGCGCCCACAAGTAGTAGATCAGCTGTAGACACGGAAGTAGAAAATAAATTCACTCTCAGTGAGAACAATTTAAGTAGTGTTCCGGAAAACGATTATAAAGCGGCAGCTGTAACACCCACAGCGGAAATGGAGGTTGAGTTTAAGAATGATTCGAAATTGTTGAGAGAAGATCAGATGTCGGATAACACGTTCGTCATTGAGCGAGGGGATACAGAGAGGGTTGAGGTCTGGTTAAGGCAGTTTGGTCGCTTATACGACGAACTAAGAGATCATAGGGGCCTGTACGGTAGAAGTGTTTATGGGGAGCGCGGGCAGGATTTGCTGCTTCTCGTCCCACAGGAAGATAGTATTTGTGAAGTGATAGAAAGTTCTGACCCTAACCGGCAGACTTTACTAGAAATAGTTGATGTTAAGGGGGAGCATGAGCAAGATTCGTCGTGTTTCGTCCCGCAGGAGTTGGGTGTTGAAGTAGTAACGGAAAGTTCTGGCCCTAACCGGCAGACTTTACCGAAAGTTATAGTGTAGAAGTAGCCGACCCATCTGACGCAAACCTCCAGTTTAAACATTGCGAGAGTATTAAGGAGAAAGATTACGAAAATTTTAGTGATAGCCGGACACGATTGGTAGAAAAGCACATAGATTACAGCGTGTATGAGGTTAGAGCTGACATTATACGGTCAGACGATAGCAGTGTGGGTTGCGCAGATCTAGAGGAAGTAATTGTAGATACTACTGGGCACATTCCTCCAGGTAGATTGGCAGATGAGATCAGTCTGACCAAAGAGGAATCAACGAAGGTGACAATTAATGAATTGATAGCAAAGCAACACTCACTAGTGAAGAGTTACAGGAAAAGGCTTCGGTATTAGAGGCGAAGCTACAGACTAAGCCTCAGGACAAACGTGTTGAAATTAAAACTGTATGTGAACAGAGGCTGAAAAGGCCGCCAGATAAGCCGGATTTGGGATCAAAGCCGGATGGTTTTTTTCTGGAATGACCTGGATATAGACGAGGATTTACTGTGGGAAAATAAAGAAACAGTCGAGGACAAGTGTAGACAGATAGTAGTGTCTGTTAATATGCACGACCTACAACTAAACGTGTTGATTGACACCGGTGCAGAATTGAGAGCTGTATCTGGGAAAATATTTGAGTTACTGAAAGACAGACCCGGCATGTAGTTATGCCAGTAACAGGAGTGAAAATTATCGGTGCTACTGGGAAGGCCAGTAAACCGGTCACAAAACAGATTTTTGTCAACTTCGAGATATGTGGGGCATGATTTGAACAAGAGTTCGTCGTCGTGCCAGACTTAACGACGGAAGTAATTATCGGGTTAGATTGGCTATTAAAGTACCGTGCAGTGATTAATTGCAAAAGCAAAACTTTGACATGTACATCACAAGATAAAACAGTAGTAGTTAGTTTTGAGGAGTCAGGAGATGGTGTGCATAGGTAATACCAGCCTATACACATTGTTAACTGGCCGGATGCCATTGACGTAAGTATGAATTTGAACTACTGTAACGTGAGGAATCTTGGCATTGACAGTAGTGTAGAAAGTGAATTGGAAAGTATTGTAGACATTGTGTCAAACGTAACACACGAACAAAGACGAGGCCTGTATGAAGTAATAATGAGGAATAAGAGTGTGTTTTCAGACAAACCGGGAGTTGTGGAAGAGATAATCAAATTCCCTCCACGGATCGACGTAAGTATTGGTGTGAAAAAAGATCGTTTGCGAGAAATAATGAAGCTAAAAGCCGATGCTCGCATGCGTCGTCATGACGCTAAAGCGCGTTTCGCTAAGTTTGCAATCGGAGACTTAGTATTTGTAAAAGCTCATGAGAAATCGAACGAGACAGACAATGAAGTCTCTAAATTTAAGTTTGTTTATAATGGATCATATAAAGTCATTGGTATACCTCACAAAAATGCTTATTGCTTAGAGTATCCAAGCTCTGGAAAACTATTAGATATACGGAACATTGTAGACTTGAAATTGTACCAACCTAGGATTGATTAATACCACAAAAGGGTAATTTGTACAATATGTAAATATAGAGTGTAATATTTAATGATTTGCCAGATTGCCATGCTTTTGCCTGACCAAGAGGACATTAAAGAAGTTGTAATTAATAAGTAATTAATTTTGACTAAATGATTTAAGAGGAATTGATTAATAATCAATTGGAAAATCCAAGCTGCTATTTTAAGTTTTCAGCTGAGTCACAGTAGATTAAGGAATGTAAATATGATTTTGTAAGTTAGCTGTAAGATTTCGTAAATATGTGATTTACTAGTCATTGCCGATGTACTTAGACGCTGTTTTAAGTTTCAGGCTAGTACATGCGTGTGATGATGGACAGTGTTGAGTTATCCACTGTGATAATATTAACGGACTCCTTGAGATTACGCGGGAGTGATTTTTTCCGAAAGAATTCAGTGAAAACGGACGTTCTGGAAGTGTCGTTACACAGGTGAGTGAGATCAAGCGTGCCGCACAGGCGGGCGCAACAATACTGGCGAGGCGGAGTCGCTGTCGGCTCTTGGGCCGCTGTCGGCTCTTGTGCCGCTGTCGGCATTCTTTGTACTTGCGGGTACGGAAGGCGGAGTTGTTTTTCTTCCCGGACAGCTGAGGTGAAAGAATTCTGCTGTCAATATTTATGTTTTTATCGATATGCTGTATATTATTTTCTTGTTTAGCGTTTAGTGGACTCTCATGACAAGAATATTAATTATCAAAAGGTTATATAAAAAATGTGAATTCTATGTAATTAAATATTAATTTGCGTATTTTGAACTACCTGGTTTTATGACCATGTACTCTGGTTAATTTTGTAAATAGTATTCCATTCCTTGCTGATTTTAGAATAGCTAAACCATTTTCTATGTTTTCTATGAATTTTAATATATTGTCAACCTGTTTTCTTTTGTGTAAGATGACAGAGTGGAATAAGGTTAGGAGTGACTCCACTCAATTATTATGATCTAAAAATTGGTTTATGGTTAATCAGCCTAATGCTAAATTTTCTTGATGTTTTGAGCATATGCATTTCCGCTGTTTTTTCCTTTTTGGGACATTTTCTGAGTCCGTTTAGGTTACACGAACATCCTCAGACAATGCGGGGCACGTGTAACGCCGGAAATGCATATCCTCCTATTTCCATCTATTGTACTATAATTTTTTTCCCTTGTTTGTTACCTCAGGATATGCATTTATGTGTCTTTATATATTGTAATTGTTTTACTATTTGTATATATATATTTATGCATTTATGTCGATGTATAATTGGTTTGTTTTGTAATTATTATTTGTATTTTTACGCTGGGTCTTGCCTAGGGAAAACTATACTATCGAACGAATCCATCGATAGGTCATGTGGAGAACCAGAGTGTTTAGGATCTTTGGTAGTGTTAACTCTGCCGCGTGGAGCGCGGGCAGAGCAGAGTCTGGCTGGGGTAGGGTGGCGGAGCAGGTGGGTTGTTTGATGCTCCCGCGAGTTGCCGCGCTTTCGGGGTTGGGCAGCATGTAATTGCGCTCGACTTGCTATGATAGTTTCTGACACGGTGTCGCGGACGGGAAGCATTAGCTGGCGCACATCAAGAGCCCGTTTCGCCTGGTGACCGTGTCGAGAAGAAGGCGCGCCAACATCCAGCTTCTGCAACAGCGACGGCCGACAATGAGCGACTGTCGGTCGCCACCTTCTCGATCGACGGCGGGACAATGCGACACTCCGCACGTCCAGAGTTGCTGCAGAGTGGCCTCTAGGAACACTCTTCTGAGGTTAAACGCTTCCGCTGGCCACCAAACTCCCCAGACATGAACGTTGTTGAGCATATCTGGGATGGCTTGCTACGTCCTGTTCGGAAGAGATCTCCACCCGGTCGTACTCATACTGATTTATGGACAACCCTGCAGCATTCATGGTGTCAATTCCCTCCAGCACTACTTCAGACATTAGTCGAGGCTGTGCCTCGTCATGTAGCGGCACTTCTCCGTGCTCGCTGGGGCCCTAAACGATAATCGGCAGGTGTACCAAGTTCTTTGGCTCTTCAGTGTATGTGTCTCTAAAAATTCACTAATTGATTTACCTCTTAGATCTTCCTCAATTAATCTTGTTGACGTAACTGAAGAGATAAGTGTTACTGGGATATAAATATTGGGAAAGAGCGTTACCATTTTTCCAGCAATGCCCATGATAGCAGAGTAATGCCGGATGCTCTGTCGTGAAGGTTCAAAAATAATGCATAAACTGCAGTCACCTGCTACTACAATTTAAGTAAGATTATATCGAGTACCAGTTTGATGTGTAACGTTTACCAATTTAATGATAACGCATTTTTATTAACCTAAAATATGCGTGTGGTAGAGAGAGAGTGGATAAATCTCCTAAGACAGCATCCTCAATTGTTGTAGAAATTACAATTTTCAAAGCTTAACAATTTAAAACCGATGCTCTCGTAATCGATAATTTTACGGGGAAAATGGTAATAGCTACGCAAGTTTTGTCTACAGAGTGCGACACGTAAAACCGGACCATCGTACCAAACGTTAATGTTCCAGTGCGTGCCCGCACGTCAATAATAATGTAAAAGGATAATCGCAGCAGCCAGTGAAACTCGTCAAAACTATAGATTTTTGGACCACATGGATGTGGAGATGAAGCAGCGATTAATATGATTAATCAATTATTCAAAAACAGTCTTCATCGCACCTATTATTATAATACCGCCAACCGGTTTCAACCCGACGTATGGGTCATCTTCTGGGCGTTTACACCATTGGACGACTGCTGGTGGTGTCAATCCTGTCTACATAAGTTTCCTGCCGTTGTGTAGACAGGAGTGACATCACCAGCAGTCGACCAATGGTGTAAACGCCCAGAAGATGACCCCTACGTCGGGTTGAAGCCGGTTGGCGGTATAATAATAAGAGATACGATTAAGACTGTTTTTGAATAATAGATTGTCAAAACCAGTTGCGAAAAAGGCCTCGTTGTGTGAAACCGAGTTAGTGTGAGTGTGTGATAATGCAGTCTTTGTTACCAGAGCGTGTCGCCAATGTTGAAGCGTTCATTGGTTCAAATGACTCTTAGCACTATGCGACTTAACTTCTCAGGTCATCAGTCGCCTAGAACTTAGAACTAATTAAACCTAACTAACCTAAAGACATCACACACATACATGCCCGAGGCATGCGGTCGTTGCGGTCGCTCGGCTCCAGACTGTAGCTCCTAGAACCGCACGGCCACTCCGGCCGGCGAAGCGTTCATTCACACTGGATATTTTGTGAAAACAAAGAATTTGTTTCAGGAGTGATTTCCAGGACGTTCTGTGCCAGCAAAAAGCACCATACAGAAATTGATGGAAAAATGACGGCGTTCAGGATCGGTTCAAAATGCTGCCAGGAACAGACCACAACCTGTCTGCGCACTTGACTTGAAGAGGCAGGTGCAGGAGATAATGACATGAAGTCTTCGTAAGTCAACCAGGAGATTGAATCAACAGGTTCACGCGATTGAGGGAAGTTGCACAGGTATTTTAAGGGCTCTGGAGTTAAAACCGTACCAGATAAGTGTTATGCAAAACCTGAGGGAGCCTGACCTGCAGAAGAGAGTACATTAATTTCTCTTCATGGTTGCTGAGAAATGTCGCCTGTGTTACCTTGGACCCACTACGGCTCATCGCGAGTGACAATGCGGGGTTCCACCTAACTGGGTACATAAATTCCCTAAACAACCGGTACTGGTCGACAGAAAATTGACACTTGATTCACGCACAATTGAAGAACTGAAGACCAAGATCCAGGATGTCATCAACAGCGTCACAAACAAGAACTGACAGGGTGTATCTGAATCTCCTCAAGCGTGCACACATGTGTACTGAAGTGGGCGGAGGACACTTTCAGCACCTACTCTGAAAGTGAGTAATCGTATTCAAAAATTACATTTCATTTTATGTTCATGTGTTGACTTTACAGGCCGGTTGTCCGTGCCGCACCTTGTACTCGTCGTGTGTTTGTAGAGTGGAATAGAAACATCTCAAACGATCGTTTGCACGGGGACTGCACGAAGTCTCAACTGCAAATTGCGACTGAATTGCTGTTCACGTTACGTCCCACGTTTATCCTTACTTCTGCCATTGCTTAGTTAGGTAGCGCTGTCTAAAGAACATTTATCTGTTCGGACAGTAAGAAGTATAGCTCTGAAGTGAAATGTTTATCTCTTAAAGCTCTCTGACCATGAGTTAGTAGTAATTGTAACTAAAAAAGCCGCACCCAGCTTATCGACAGCTCTAATCCTGTTTCCGATTTTTCCTGGAGGAAGTGTTCTTAAAAGCTTCGATGACACTGGTCAGATCCACTTCATACGTGAAAACCTCACGCTACGTAAAGACTTTTCGTCAGGAAGATGCGTCACGAATAGCTCTTCGAAGCCGATCGGTCGGAGCAAAGAAAAACTAAAATCTTTCTGGAACACAATATCTCCCCAGAAATTATTCTAACTTCTCGTTCAGCCACATGCGCAGATGGTGAGACATAATACACAACAAGAAGAACTTTTTCAGACATATTGACTGGTGATTAACTCAACAGGTGCACATAAATACTAGCCCAGAAAAACTCTGGAAAGAAGTTATCTCCTGAATCGTAGGGTCTAAGATGTTTTAAGTTAGAACCCAGTATGCTGTCGAAGGGGAGTGCTCATCGGAGACAAAGTTCAGAAGTGCCACTGGGAAGTGTGATAGGATCGCTCTTATTCTTCATGTACGTAAACGATCTGACAGATAGCGTCAGGAGCGACTGTTTGCGAGTATTTGCTGATGACACTGAAGTGTACGGGAAAGTATAATCTTTGAGTGACTGTAAGATGATACATTATAACTTGGATAGTTTTTCTATTTGGTGCAATGAGTGGCAGCTTGCTACAAATGTGGGAAAATGTAAGTTAATGCAGATGAGTCGGAAAAACAATCTGTAATGTTCGCATACAATATTAGTGGTGTGCTATTTGACATAGTCACATCGATTAAATATCTCGGTATGACATTGCAAAGTGACATGGAATGGAACGAGCACGTAAGGTCAGTTGTAGGAAAGGCGAACGGTGGACGTCAGTTTATTGGGAGAATTCTTGGAAAGTTCATGTATAAAGGAGACTGCGTTCAGAACACTTGTGCGATCCATTCTTGAATACTGCTCGAGTGTTTGGGATCGTCAACATGTCGGGGAAAGGGCAGATAGCAAAGCAATTCAGAAACATAATGTCAGATTTGTTACCGGTTTTTCGATCAACACGTCTTACACAAATACTCCGTGAATTCTAACGTTCTAGGCGCTTCAGTCCGGAACCGCGCGACTGCTACGGTCGCAGGTTCGAATCCTGCCTCGGGCATGTATGTGTGTGATGTCCTTAGGTTAGTTAGGTTTAACTAGTTCTAAGTTCTAGGGGACTGATGACGTCAGATGTTAAGTCCATAGTGCTCAGAGCCATTTGAATCATTTGAACCAATTCTAACGATAACCCCCTTGAGGGAGAAGACGTACTTTTCACGAAAGACTAGAAAGTTTAGAGAACCGGCATTTGTGACAGACTGCAGAACGATCCTATTCCCAACAACATCTGTCTCGCGTACGGAAACATACAGACAATAGTTTTTCCCTCGCTTTATTTGCGAGTGGAACAGGAAGGCAAATGACTAGTCGTGGTGCAAGGTATCCTCCACCATGCTCCACACGGTAGCTTGCGGATTATGTATGTGGATAGAGATGTAGGTTTCTGTGTTGGCTGTGTATTTTAGAGCAGCGTTCGTGCTCCAGTCTTGAAGATGGCCATTATGGAACGAAATTAGTATCTGTTGTATAAAATTGTGATCTGCAAGCTCAATTATGACTTAAACGATTTCCTGGATCAGTGCGTATTTTGCTGCGACTACTTTCTAACTCGTGACACTTCTACAAACCAACATCCATGCCGGCCGCTGTAACCGAGAGGTTCCAAGCGCTCCAGTCCGGAACCGAGCTGCTCCTACGGTCGCAGGTTCGAATCCTGCCTCGGGCCTGGATGTGTGTGATGTCTTTAGGTTAGTAAGGTTTACGTAGTTCTAAGTCTAGGGGACTAATGACCTCACGCGTTAAGTCCCATAGTGCTTAGAGTCATTTGAACCATCAACATCCATTATAAGCTGTCTACAAACTAATACCGAATTTCCATGATGAATAATTCACTCTGTGGCGGACTGGGCGCTGTTTTGATACATCCTGCCAGATTTAAACTGCCTGCTGGGCTACGTTCAAGTCCTACTCCGGCACACTACTTTAATCTGTCAAGAAGTTTGATGCTGACTTGATGGTCTTCTTATTTGGAGGAGCAGGGTGCAAGATAGTTTAACAAAGGGGCAGGGCGCAAGGTAGCTTAACAAAGATTTTTCTAGAAAAGGAGGCACGGTTGGGGTGGAGGTGGTGGGGAGAGGGGCGGGAGACGAAGCTGACCTTCCATTTACCTCGCTGGGTACGATCTTGAATCCATGTCATTAAAATCTTCTCTGCATATAAATCTTCCCATTTGCAGTATCTCATACATCATGTCTTACTGTGCATTATTTACAGATGAATTTGACAGTGAAGAAACTTGACACAATTCGGACGAAATCTTACTCCATTCAGCGTTTCGAGTTGTGTTGTTAATTACTTCCGACTTTTGTGTTGTCCCTGCAGACATGATGCTTCAGATATACATTGTCAGCGTGACCTCTGCTTCTCTTAGTTTCGTCAGGCATCTGCTGTAGTATCAGACGAAGGTAATAGTGCAGAAACTATGCCTAGGTTGTAAGACTGAAATATGAAGGTGGTATAGGGTGGGAGAACTACGGTCTGATACCATCGTTGAAATACTGTAAGTTTACCTAGTGACTTGACGCCTTGTCTGTGAAAAAAGGAATATTAAGTGCTGTCCAACCTACGATCCACATTTCTCTTGGTCAGGTAACATTCGGACGTTTAATCATATCAATCATTCCTGTATTCAGTTCGGTTGGACGCTGCCGGATAGGCGACACGATTTTCGCACCCTCTGTTTACATCATCGGGATCGTAGTGACTGGTGTCCTGTATACCTTTCTTCGTTGGAATGTATAATGTCTTGAAAAGAGGTTATAAAATGAATATAAACAAAAGTACTTTCCCCCTCCTCATAAACCACAGACATTGCCGTTGGAGGGGTGGCTTGTGTGCCTCAGGGAGACAGACAGCTGTACCGTAGGTGTAACCACAACGGAAGGGTATCTGTTGAGAGGCCAGTTCCTGAAGTGGGGCAACAGCGTTTTCAGTAGTTCCAGTGACTATAATCCAGATGATCTGGCCTTGTAACAGCAACCATAGCGGCTATGTTGGTACTCCAAACGTGTGAAGTCAACGGGAAACTATAGCCTTAGTTTTTCCCCAGGGTATGCAGCTCTACTGTATGGTTAAACGATCATGGCATCCTCTTGGGTAAAATATTCCGGGAGTAATATAGACCATCATTCGGATCTGTAAGCGGAGATTACTCAGGATGATGTCGTCATAAAGAGAAACGAAACTGGCATTCTACGCACCGGAGAGAGGAGTGTCGGATCCCTTAATTGGGCAGGTAGGCTAGAAAGTTTGAAAAGGGAAAGGGATCGGTTGAAGTTAGATATTGTGGGAATTAGTGAAATTCGGTGGCGCGAGGAACAGAACTTCGGGCCAGTTGAATACAGGATTATAAATACAAAATGAAAGAGGGGTAATGCAGAAGTGAGTTTAATAATGAATAAGAAAATAGGAACGCAGGTAAGCTATCACGAACAGCATAGTGAACGCATTATCATAGCCAAGATGAACACCAAGCCCACACCCACCACAGCAGTGCAAGTTTATATGCCAACTAGCTACGCAGATGATGAACGGACTGAATAAATATGTGATGAGATAAAAGAAATCATTCAGATAGTTAAGGGAGACGAAAATTTAATAGTGGTGAGGGACCGGAATTCCATAGTAGGAAAAGGAAGAGAAGGAAAAAGAAGTAGGTGAACACGGACTCGGGAAAGTAGTGAAAGAAGAAGCCGACTGGTAGAATTTTGCGTAGAGCATAATTTAATCATGGCTAACACTTGGTTTAAAAATTGTGAAAGAAGGTTGTATACGTGGAAGAGGCCAGGAGATACAGGAAGGTTTCAGACTGATTATATAATGGTAAGACAGAAATTCTGCAACCTAATTTTAAATTGTAAGACATTTCCAGGGGCAGACGTGACTCTGACCACGATTTATTAGTTATGAACTGTAGGTTAAAACCGAATAAATTGGAAAAAGGTGGTAAATTAAGAAGATGGTAATTCGATAAGGTGAAAGAAGCAAAGGTTTTTGAGAGTTTCAGAGGGAGAATCAAGCAATTGTTGACTAGAACAAGGGAACGGAATACAGCAGAAGAGCCGGCCGGTGTGACCGAGCGGTTCTAGGCTCTTCAGTCTGGAACCGCGCGACCGCTACGGCCACAGATTCGAATCCTGCCTCGGGCACGGATGTGTGTGATGTCCTTAGGTTAGTTAGGTTTAAGTAGTTCTAAGTTCTAGGGGACTGATGACCATAGATGTTAGGTCCCATAGTGCTCAGAGCCATTTACAGCAGAAGACGAATGGGTAGGCTTGAGAGATGAAATAGTGAAGGCAACAGAGGATCAAATAGGTAAAACAACAAGGACTAGCAGAAATACTTAGATAACAAAGGAGATAGTAAACGCAGCAAATGAAGCAGGCGAAAGGGAATGATTGACAGGAGATGCAAAATAGCTGAGCAGGAATGGCTAGAGGACAAACGTAAGGATTTAGAAGCCTATTTCAATATGCCAAAGATAAATGCCACCTACAGGAAAACTTAAGAGGTCTATGGAGAAAAGAGAATCAGCTGTATGAATATGAGATGGGAGACACACTGATACGCCAAAACATTATGACCACTGCCCACCGCAACGTTGGATGCCACCTGGTGGCGTTGCGGGTACGTGATACGGTTACAAAAGTCGGTCGGGGGATCACCTAGTGAAGTTATGGGCTGCAGTTGGGGAAATCAATAGAGATAAGTGACTTTGACAACGGGCAGATTATTATTACGCAGAGCCCGTGAACGGGTATTTCGAACCCGGGAAGCTGGTCGAATGTTAACGTACTACTGTCATGAGCAGCTACGGAAAGAGATAGGAGGACAATGAAACTACCACTAGGTGCTAAGTGGTTGGACATCCACCATTCTTCATAAGTTCTGAGGCTTGTCTGCTCTGTTAAGTAGGATAGATGGTGATCTATGGCATCTCTGCCGAAAGAGCACAATGCTGGTTTACTCACAAGTGTTTCAGAGTACGCCGTTCATGGTACATAGTTGAACATATCTTTCAGATCTGTTAAATAGCCCGAAACCTAGGTCGTACGGTAATAATAAGGTTTGTGAAACAAGGTTAAAGGAGTGCTTCGTACAGTTAACACAATATTCCTCATGTATTATACGTATTGCAATGTTTATTCACTGAAGAATTTTGGTTAAACACAACAGAGGGCTTGAAAGTCCTAATCTTGTCAAGTGAAATAAACGCGTAAATAAATAAACAAATCTGACCTCATCTCCTCCTCCTCTGATTCCCGCTCTCTCGCGGCAGTTTCGTTTACGAATAGGCCAGTCATTTGTTTGCGGAAACCTTTGTTTCTTTTCATCAGTCTTTCGAGTTGTTTCATATTTTCTTCTTTTACTAACTTCTTCTATTCTTTTCATCTCTACGTAACTATTACAACTAGGAGCTTGTTAATCTGTTTACCGCATTTGGAGTCTTTCACTGTCCCTTCTATTTCCTTCTTCACTGCTGGTTTCTAGATAACCACTTACGGATGCATAGTAGATGTCCCACTGCACTGTCTCCTCTTCTGGTATGGGTCTTCCATTCTATCCTCAACTGTCATTTATAGTATTTCTTCGTTTCATGTTTTATCAATCCATTTAACTTGTAAATTTTTCTTATACTGATTTCTCATGCTGCTCATTTCACCCTTGTACTATGCTCCCCATAAAACGTACACTTTCAGTAAATCCTTCCTCATTCCTATGTTGGTATCTGATTCCAGATCAGCTACTTCACTGAAGAAAGCTTACTCGGCCTGCGAAAATCTACTTCTGATATCTTTCGTCTACTGTGGCTTAGCTTTATTTACCCTTAAGCGTATTTCCTGTGCTCTGTACGTTGTCCATTTCTTACGACAGGCATTGTCCTCTAACATTAGCATTAGCACGCATAGCTCCTCCACATTCATTCATTTCTTCAGAAATTTTCGTACACTTCATTGCTTCATCGACGTACTAGGTGAACAACAATGGTAATAAATTACACTCCTGGAAATGGAAAAAAGAACACATTGACACCGGTGTGTCAGACCCACCATACTTGCTCCGGACACTGCGAGAGGGCTGTACAAGCAATGATCACACGCACGGCGCAGCGGACACACCAGGAACCGCGGTGTTGACCGTCGAATGGCGCTAGCTGCGCAGCATTTGTGCACCGCCGCCGTCAGTGTCAGCCAGTTTGCCGTGGCATACGGAGCTCCATCGCAGTCTTTAACACTGGTAGCATGCCGCGACAGCGTGGACGTGAACCGTATGTGCAGTTGACGGACTTTGAGCGAGGGCGTATAGTGGGCATGCGGGAGGCCGGGTGGACGTACCGCCGAATTGCTCAACACGTGGGGCGTGAGGTCTCCACAGTACATCGATGTTGTCGCCAGTGGTCGGCGGAAGGTGCACGTGCCCGTCGACCTGGGACCGGACCGCAGCGACGCACGGATGCACGCCAAGACCGTAGGATCCTACGCAGTGCCGTAGGGGACCGCACCGCCACTTCCCAGCAAATTAGGGACACTGTTGCTCCTGGGGTATCGGCGAGGACCATTCGCAACCGTCTCCATGAAGCTGGGCTACGGTCCCGCACACCGTTAGGCCGTCTTCCGCTCACACCCCAACATCATGTAGCCCGCCTCCAGTGGTGTCGCGACAGGCGTGAATGGAGGGACGAATGGAGACGTGTCGTCTTCAGCGATGAGAGTCGCTTCTGCCTTGGTGCCAATGATGGTCGTATGCGTGTTTGGCGCCGTGCAGGTGAGCACCACAATCAGGACTGCATACGACCGAGGCACACAGGGCCAACACCCGGCATCATGGTGTGGGGAGCGATCTCCTACACTGGCCGTACACCACTGGTGATCGTCGAGGGGACACTGAATAGTGCACGGTACATCCAAACCGTCATCGAACCCATCGTTCTACCATTCCTAGACCGGCAAGGGAACTTGCTGTTCCAACAGGACAATGCACGTCCGCATGTATCCCGTGCCACCCAACGTGCTCTAGAAGGTGTAAGTCAACTACCCTGGCCAGCAAGATCTCCGGATCTGTCTCCCATTGAGCATGTTTGGGACTGGATGAAGCGTCGTCTCACGCGGTCTGCACGTCCAGCACGAACGCTGGTCCAACTGAGGCGCCAGGTGGAAATGGCATGGCAAGCCGTTCCACAGGACTACATCCAGCATCTCTACGATCGTCTCCATGGGAGAATAGCAGCCTGCATTGCTGCGAAAGGTGGATACACACTGTACTAGTGCCGACATTGTGCATGCTCTGTTGCCTGTGTCTATGTGCCTGTGGTTCTGTCAGTGTGATCATGTGATGTATCTGACCTCAGGAATGTGTCAATAAGGTTTCCCCTTCCTGGGACAATGAATTCACGGTGTTCTTATTTCAATTTCCAGGAGTGCATAAATGATACTTAATGTATTACAAATCAGGACGTATTGTTCCAGATTTTGTCTTTATTAAATTACTTGAAAACGATTAGAGATAGCATAATGGCTCACATAATTAATGCTATTATATCAAACTGAAGCTTCATACCAATTTTCATATCTCTCAGTATAATATTTAGCGCCTTCAGTTTTTCGTTACAACGGCGGTTTTGACCAAAATATTTCTCCGATCAAGTTGAGACTTGTAACATTTGGTTGCGACGTATACATGAAACACAATCTGAACAATTGTTGGCTTTCTAGCTTTGTTATTTAGCGCCATATGTTTTTTACTTAAAATAATGTATGTATTGAAACATATTCATCAGATCACTCTGAGACTTAACACTTTTAACATTAATACTTTGAAGCATATATTGACAAATTTTGGAAAAATTACATTAATTTTTAATGTCATTCTTAGATTACGACGCTAAACTTTTTATGCTACACACAGGCGCGTTATGATGACATGGCTGTAGTAGCAGTGAACTGGGGTTAAGTCCTAGCACACTCGGTCTGCTCTGTATCCCTCAAATGATACTGCACTTGCTTCGCCACACCGTTTTTAATTCCCGAAATTGCCGTGATTTTTTTCCCTGACGGGAGGATCTAATAGGGGTGCACTCAACCTCGTGATGCGAATGGCGGAGCTACTTGAATGAGAAGTAACGGTTCCGAGGTCTGAAAGTCGACAACGGCCTAGAGAGCGGTGTGATATGACCATATCCCGGCGTACCGCATCAGCATGCTGCCACATGGCAGAGGACGATACGGAGAACTACGAATCCCTCTCCTGCGTTAACCTTTTATTTACAGAGTAGCAGTTTCACACGATGTCATTTGCTGGATACGTCTTAATCTCTGCCTTCCTCTGCAGTTTTTACCCTGGCAGCACCATCAGGTACCATGGAAGGTATTCCCTGATGTCTTGACACATGTTCTATCATCCTGTCTATTCTTAGTGTCAGCAGAGAACCTCCTCGTTCCTTACCTTACCTGCCCACCTAATTTGCAACATACTTCTGTAGCGCCACATCTCAAATGCTTCGATTCTCTTCTCTTCCGGCTTTGCCACAGTCAGGTTCTCACTATCATTAAATGCTGTGACCTAAACGCACATTTTCAGAAGTTTTTTCCTCAAGTTAAGGCCTATGTTTGACACAAACAGATTACTGATGCTCAGGAATGCAATTTTTCTACTGCTAGTCTGCTTTTTCTGTCCTCGTTGCTCCGTCTGTTATGGGTTATTTTGATGCCTATGTAGTAGAATTCCTTAACCTCGTCTACTTCGTGATTCCCAATCCTGATGTTAAGTTTCTCGCTCATCTCATTTCTGCCACTGTCATTTCTTTCAACTTTCTTCAGTTTACTCTCAATCCATAGTTTGCATTCATTAGTCTGTTCATTCTGTTCAGCAACTCCCGTAACTCTTCTTCATATTCATTGAGGACGTAAATTTCATCAGCAAATCTTATCAGTCATATCCTTTCACCATGAATTTTAATCCCGTTCTTGGTTCTTTCTTTTATTTCCGTCATTGCTTCTTTCGATGTTTAATACTGAAGAGCAGGGCTAAAAGACCATATCCCTGTCTTATATCCTTTTTACTTCGAGCACTTCGTTCTTGGTCTTACAGCCTTATCCTTTCCTCTTGGTTCTTGTAAATATGTACATTATCCGTCTTTTACTGCAGCTTACTCCTATTTTTCTGAGACTTTCGAAGATTTTGTACGGTTTTAAATTGTCGGACGCTTTTTCCTTGCCAAGAAAGTATTCTGATTTTCTTAAGTTTTGCTTCCATTACCAAATGAAACGTCATTACTGTCTCTGTGGTGTCCTTACCTTTCGAGAACCCAAACTGATAGTCGTCTAACAGATTCTCAGTTTTGTTTTCCAGTATTCTGTATGTTATTCGTGTCAACAACTTGGATGCATGAGCTGTTATGACGACTGTGCGATAGTCTTCCCACTTACCTGTCCATGCTATCTTAGGGATGATGTGGGTGATATTTTTCTGAGAGTCGTGTGGTACGTCGCCAGTAGCACAGATTCTACACATCAGCTTGAACTCTCTCTTGGCTGCCACTCCCCCCCCCCCCCCCAATTATTTAGAAATTCTGAAGGTATGTTGTCTATTTCTTTTGCCTTGTTTGATTGTAGCTTTTCAAAGTGCTATCAAACTCTGACTCTAATGCTGGATCCCACACCTCTTCCAAACAGGCTCCAGTTTCTCTTTCCATCACATCAACCAAGTCCATCATAGAGGCCTTCAGTGTGCTATTTCCACCCATCCGCTCTCTCCTCTGCGGTTACCAGTGGAATTCCCATTGAAGATGTCGCTCTGAATTTCTCAGAAAGTTGTTTTGACTTTTTTGTATGCTGAACCAATCCTTCCGACAATCATACCGTTTTCGATTTCCTCCCATTTTTCCTGCAGCTATTTCGTTTTGTATTCTCTGCACATCCCATTTATTTCATTCCAAAGCGACTTATTTTTCTGTATTCCTTTATAGCCTTATACTTTCTTTTACTTCCTTCTTTCGTCGATAAATTTAAATATTTCCTCTGCTACGCAAGGTTTCTTCGCAGTTACCTTCCTTGTCATAGTATGAAGGCTTTCACGACCGGATGACATATCTTCTGGTAAACCTTGCGGGATGTAAGGTCGTGGTCCATGAAACTCTTCAGCTCCTAACGTTTCGTCCAGAGCTGCGCTGGACCGACTCACCGGAGGAGAAACACCCCTCTGAAGATGTCCAGCGCAGCTCTGGACGAAACGTTAGGAGCTGAAGAGTTTCATGGACCACGACCTTACATCCCGCAAGGTTTACCAGAAGATATACCTTCCTTGTACCTACGTTCGCCTGTCCAACGTCCGTGATTTCCTTTTTAGACATACTCATTCCTCTACATTTGAACGGTCTACTGTGGTGTTCATTGTAGCAATATGTATAGCCTTAGAAAACTTCAAACGGAGCTCATCATTCCTCAGTACTACAATATCACACTTCCTTGTAGGCTGAACTTCCAGATGAGGCTCTTTAACTTCAGCCTACTGTTCATCATTGCTAAATTGTGATCTGGGTCTGTATTTGTTCCTTGCTAGGCCTTACAATAGAGAATATGAGTTCGGAATTTGTGCCTGATCGTAATGTAATCCAGCTGGATTCTGCCCATGTCTGCGGGCCTTTTCCAAGTACAACTCTCCCTTTTATGATTTTTGAACAATGCATTCGCTGTTAACAAATGAAATTTATCACAGTGAAACGTCCCCTTAGAAAAATTTATGAATGACTGTGCTGATAAACTTCTTACATTATTTGCTTTTCAAACAGCTGAGCAAAACTGAACGTACTCAGACATTACTCTCTTTACTTATTCTGATCAACAGTAAACTGACACACAATATTTTTAGCGCAACGCAATCTGACTTTTAATACTCCCTACAAAAGAATGGCCCTGACTAACAATAACCTATACCTTTCATGAATCACTTACCTCACAAAAATCTTCGTTACTCATACTACTGCAATACAGTGAGCGCCAATACTGCCAGCTAAATAAAAGATTCTAACTACTGAAGGCACTAACTACTGATAGGCATAGTTAGCAAATGAAAGATTTTGATAGAGAACAAACTATGTATTTACCTTAATAGTGCTCAAAAGTCATAATATATATATATTAGTTCCTGACATCCAGTCTTACAAGTTTACTCTCTCTGATGGACACACTCCCAGATCATCCGCTCTCAAAACTCCGCTATCTCATTCCCCACATCCACCACTGCTGGCAGCTCACCTCCAACTGCGCAACGCTACGCGCTGTTCACATCCAACTGCCCAACACTAGAATAGCGAATATTACAACAATGCTAACCAGCCACAGACTGCACACAGCACAGCCAGTGATTTTCATACAGAGCGCTACGTGGCGTTACCAATATAAAAACCTGAACAGCCTACTTACAGCAGAACTCAATTAGTCTTTCACCTCTCTCATTCCTAAAGGCTAGCCCATATTCTCCAGTAACTATTCCTTCTGTTCCTTCCCTTACTACCGCGTTCTAATCCCACATGACTGTTAGAGTATCATCTCCTTCCTGGCCAAATATTGGCTCTGAAAGTTTCCAACCGGCTTACCTCTGAGTCGAGCGCCACTGCAAAGGTGTGCATCAGCTGCCTCGGCTACGGCAAGTTGGTGGAAAGTAATGACAGAATTACAGTGTAACGTCAGAATTTCCTCGTTACCTTTTCTTTTAGTGAAACGAAACTGATCTTCCACTGGCATGTCTCCAATTATGGTTTCTACAGTTCTACATATTACCCTGGTCAGCAGTTTACGAGTGTGGCTTACCTCACAGAACGTCAGATGGTTTTCAGGGTCATCAGCAAGTGCATGCTTTGGTAATATGATATTAAAGGATTTCTTGAAAGCAGCTGGTAAGTAAGGCTGTTTAGCAATCATATTGATTGAAAAACTTCGTGCCGGCTGCTGTCACCGAGCGGTTCTAGGCGCTTCAGTCCGGAACCGCGCTGCTGCTGCGGTCTCAGGTTCTAATCCTGCCTCGGGCATGAATGTGTGAGATGTCCTTAGGTTAGTTAGGTTTAAGTAGTTCTAAGTCTAGGAAACTGATGACCTCAAATGTTAAGTCCCATAGTGCTTAGAGCCATTTGAACCACTTTTTGAAAATCTTAGTCTGTTTCGATTCAAAATTGCTCATGTCACTACCTCGTGTAATATGAACTCACGCTATGTACACAGCATCACAATAAATACGATAATAGTGTTCCTGGTTTGTCAGACACTTGAATTTTTGCTATTAATGAAGTTAGTGGGCGACAACTTCTAATTTTCCCGCACTTTGGCAGTTGACTGTGTTGCGAAAGTCGACAGTTCATGGTCTTGTGGTATGCGCTACCGAATCAATTGCGGGGATCTGAGTTCGTTTCCCAACCATGTCGGGTATTAAGCCATGATCGAGATGAGGCGTATCACACTCATCTTCACTGACGAGGAGTTCGCGGGAAATAAGAATACTTGCACTGAGCAACCACACTCCCCTGAAAGAAATTCACAGCCACGGCCACCACCTGCGAAGCTCATTTTCAAGCAAGTCTTGTCGCATTCCCGTTAGAGGCATTGAGTAAAGGGAATCAAAACAGAGATATAGACGTGTATAGTTTTTAAGACATGGAGAAAGTAAAGAAGAATCACGTTGTTACTGAATGTTTATGTAAAGTGTAGAACTTTAAAAGTGTCTATGTTATGCACATTCGTACAGTGTGCCACGTTCTAGTACGTTTCACCAAATGATTATTTTGACATGGATTGTGCTGCTCTCTGCCGTGTAAACTGTGAACTTCTAGCTCGTCGCTGCGCCCTGTGGCAACCGCCGGTTGCGTGCTGCCATCTTCCGAACAACTGGCGAACTACGTAGTTCCCGCGCAAAGGTTGGAGTGTGCGCGTGGGCACGTTGTCCGGGGATTTGCTAACGTGTTTGGCCCACATGGCCTCCAAGGGCTGGAAATGTCACGCTATAGGGTATAGGTATACAATATATCATACATTTTTAGTGACTAAGTTTGACACTTGTATGAAACCACTAGCTGGCACTCACGGCTCTCGCATACCAATAGTTTTGTTATGATGAGTGATGGTAAGTAAGCTAACGGTAGTAATTTACAAACATCTGGGTATATGGTGGTGCAGGTGCGTAAGTATGTACATATAAACGTACGTACTGTCAATGCATAGGTGCGTAATAAATATGTTTCTATTATTTTGTTGTATGTCGAATCGTAGTTTTAACATAATAAAAACGACAAAACACTTTAATTCTTATTATTTATTGTACACTGAAGCGCGAAAGAAACTGGTATAGGCATGCATATTCAGATACAGTGATGTGTAAACAGGCAGAATACGGCGTTCGAACCATTCAACGAAACGTTATCGATATGGGCTTACGGAATCGAAGGCCCACTCTTGTACCCTTGATGATTGCAGGACACAAAGCTTTACGCCTCGCCTGGGCGCGTCAACACCGATGTTGGGCTGTTGATGACTGGATACATGTTGCCTGGTCGAAGGAGTTTCGTTTCAAATTGTATCGAGCGGATGGAGATGTACAGGTATGGAGACAACCTCATGAATCCATGGACCTTGCATGTCAGCAGGGGACTGTTCAAAATGATGGAGGCTCTGCAATAGTGTGGCCCATGTGCAGTTAGGGTGATATGGGACCCCTGGCGCGTCTAGATACGATTCTGACAGGTGACACGTACGTAAGCATCTTGTATCGTTACATGCATCCAGTCGAGTCCATTGTGCATTGCGACGGACTTGGGGAATTGTAGCAGGACAATACGACGCCCCTTACGTCCAGAATTGCTACAGAGTGGCTCCAGGAACACTCTCCTGAGTTTAAACACTTCGCAGGCCACCAGACTCCCCAGACACAAACATTATTGAGCATATATGGGATGCCTTGCAACGTCCTGTTCAGAAGAGATCTCTATCCCCCTCGTACTTTTACGGATTTCTGGAGAGCCCTGCGGGATTCATGGTGTGAGTTTCCTCCAGCAATACTTCAGACATTAGTTGGGTCCTTGCTACGTTGTGTTGCGGCACTTCTGCGTGCCCGCGGGGACCCTATACGATATTACGCAGGTGTTCCGGTTTCTTTGGCTCTTCAGCGTAGAATATTAAAGCAGTTCTATAAACAACATGTTTGGTCTTGCCTTCTTTTGCAAGCACGTAAGTTTTTGTGGGTGGGATACAAGTGAGCTCACCACTTAGAGTTATACATAAAAAACATCAATTTGCAGTGGGTAATTGCAACCTTTCAAATCGAAAAAGCAAATCTGTCGGCGTAATTGGGATTTGTGAAGTCAAAACAGTTTCCCCTTTAGCCATGCCGCTATTTATAATAGATCTAACACTATTTCTGGGTAGACGAGTAATTTGCAACCGTTTGCCGTTAGACAATTTGGTCGTATCAAAATTTTGCGTTTTCTGTATATTCAGAACTAGGTTTATACAGCGAACCGGTTGCACATAAATGGTTCAAATGGCTCTGAGCACTATGGGACTTAACTTCTGAGGTCATCAGCCCCTAGAACTTAGAACTACTGAAACCTAACTAACCTAAGGACACCCATGCCCGACCCAGGACTCGAACCTGTGAACGTAGCGGCCACGCGGTTCCGGACTGAAGCGCCTAGAACCGCTCGGCCACTCCGGCCTGCCGGTTGCAGATAACCGGTAGGTATACTGACCTAGGTTTCGACACTTAGTAGGGGTGTTCAGAATTTAGAGCCGCTTAGCTCAAGTCAAAATTACATAAGACGTTCTAGCCTTTGCACGTGTGCGTAGCTGGGGACATCAGTCTGATCAGACTAGAAATGTGTAACGCTTCACAGAAACTTATCGGCGAACACCGGCAGAATTCTTCCAGCTATAGCTGCAGCATACAGTATCCGCCATTTGGATTCATTATACGAATCGTGTATCATTAACTCACGACTTTCGCGGTGTGGTAAAGGAAAATGAATACGAAATCACGTACCCAGACTATGCGATGGTGCAACAGGCATTACGTACAATAAGAAGATGCTAGATCAGTGGAATAATGAAGTGTAATTTTCAACATTTAACACAGCAAATATTTTGGTTACGATAAATCGCTATGTTTGTCCAAGGTGTCTCTCCTAAGAGTCATCAGGTGCATTTTCTGTCGTATTTCAGCAGATATTTGCAATTTCGTTTCTGGGTTGTGTAGCTGGAGTCACACCAAACAGATAGCGCTTGTCACGTCTTTCATGCGACGCCCAGTTTTGAGGAAAAGCGTCGGTTTTTTACCCTTTCCGACCAAGACGATTTTTAAAGAGGAATATTACGTGCCCATTCGTTACTTCGTTCCCAATTAGTCTAGACCGATACTCATTTTATCGATTAGTGTTAACAGGGACTGTAAAGCTCGGAGAATAACCAGCAGTACAGCAGCTGCACCACTGCCTTGACCCGTACTGACTGATACCGCCACACAGCCGCGCTACTGAGTCGCTCCTGGATTGCCGTTTATTCTTCCTGTTATACTGTCCTTGTTAACACTAATCGATAAACTGAATATCAGCCTAGACTAATCTGAGAGCTCTCTATGGAATGGGCACGTAAAATTATGATTTCAAAATTTGTTTGCAATAGAAAAGAACTCGACGCTTTCTGTTGACACTGGGCATCGCAAGAAAGACGTAAGGAGCAGTAATTGTATCTCATAGGGTATGTCATAATTTGTGGCGTAAACGCATACAGTTGAAACTACAAGCTAACATAAGCAAAAAAAGGAGGGACAAATGATATATAAACGCAGGTCCTCAAACAGACCGCTTGCGAGATAATTGCGACTTTTTGGTTACCAGCCAACACTGACTTGGTTCTATGTACCCGCCAGGGTAGCCGAGAGCGCTAACGCTCTGCTTCCTGGACTCGTGTAGGCGGGCCGGCTCCGGATCGAACCCACCCGGCGGATTATCGACGAAGGGGCGGAGTGCCGGACAGCCTGGATGTGGTTTTTAGGCGGTTTTCCACATCCTCCTAGGTGAATACCGGGCTGATCCCCACGTTCCGCCTCAGTTACACGACTCGCAGACATTTGCAAGACATTCGCACTATTCCATGGCTTACATTAGATGCATATAGCTGGGGTACACAAATTTCTTCCCGAGGGGTATGGGATGGCGACAGGAGGGACATCCAGCCACCCCTTAAACTTAAAATGCCACATCTGATTAACCATGGGCGACCCTGCGTAACTGCGGGCAAGGCTCAGAAAGAGAGAGACTGACTTGGTTCTGTGTAAATCTCAACCCATTAGGAAAAGGTAATAATACTGTACGACATTAAAAAAAGCTATCAAAGGTGCTTTGGTAGAAAGGCAGATGTTTTGAAAAAACACGACAACGTTTACATGACTGCACTCGTAGTTAAAGGGGGTGTTGAAAGTGCCGTCGTTGCACCCGGGTGCAGGCCGATTCCCGTCGTTGCAGTGAGCTTCGAATACCTTTAAAAGACGCCTGGCTTATTTATTAAGTCTTCACAAGTATTGACAAGCCTCTGCTCCAATTCTTCAACCATGTTAACCGGGGTGCCCTACACTGCACCTTTAAGGTAGCCCCAAACACAGAAATCCCTGAGCTTCAGATCAGGTAGCTGTTATTCTCCCAATACGTACTCTGCTCTGTTAAACGTAGCGACTAGATAGATAAAGTAACATAACACATTAAGTACTCGGTGGAAATGAATCAAAGTGCGGGAGCCTGTTGCCCAAGGTCTCCCAGACGTGCACAGAAAGCTGAACGTCACATGGGGTGTGGTCAGTGACTATAGGACCAAATAGGGTTGTCCCCACAACACAGTAGAGTTGAAGGAACGGGAAAACACAATGTCTGTCAATCAGTGAGCAGTTATGGTGCACTATGATGGTGTTCTTCATTATTACGTGGCCCGAACACAACATCTTGATAATTTCACACAGGGAAGAATCGCCGGGAAACTGAAAGAAGGAAGAAATGTGACGAATGTAGCCTATGAATTTGATACTGCTCACAACATTGTTTCACGTAAATTGGGAGCGTTCTGGGCCATACAGGCCGAAGGAGAGGCGGTGGTCGACCACGGTAAACTAGAGCAGCCGATGACCGCTGCATTGTGCACCGGGCAAGAAGGGACCCACGTCAAACAGTGGGCAGAACGGGGTTCTTAACGTTCAACAATCATTTTGAGGTACATGAAAATTGTAATATACGCAGTGCTGACGTTGGTGGTCACACTCCACATTACGATCCACGTCCCGCATGTCATAATGTCCAGGGAACCATCGTAAATGGCGGTGACTTCAGTGCACTTTGAATAAAAGTGTCATTTCTGTTCATCTCATTGCGTATATCTTTCAGTCACCTACCGTACTATACTGCACCAGTTCTTTCTATGTGTGGTCCAAGTCACGTGAAAGTTACTTTTGTTGTGACTTGGCAAGACAGCCAAGCCACTATGAGAGGAAGCCGAAAGGCACGCGTTTAAGCTCACGCAGGCTGGCGTGAGGTCTGGAGCAGTTAAAGGAATAGAGACTAGCAAAAAAAGGTACGTAGCTTCTTGAATACTTAACTTTAATCCATAATTGGTGGACATCGGTCTGACGGTACATGCATCACAAGATAAATAGCAAATGATAATGGCGCCTTGCTAGGTCGTAGCAATGACGTGGCTGAAGGCTATGCTAACTATCGTCTCGGCAAATGAGAGCGTAATTTGTCAGTGAACCATCGCTAGCAAAGTCGGCTGTACAACTGGGGCGAGTGCTAGGACGTCTCTCTAGACCTGCCGTGTGGCGGCGCTCGGTCTGCAATCACTGATAGTGGCGACACGCGGGTCCGACGTATACTACCGGACCGCGGCCGATTTAAAGGTTACCACCTAGCAAGTGTGGTGTCTGGCGGTGACACCACAACTTTGACCCTTATGTTTTGCACTTTAGTGGACATACGAACATATACAGGTTGGTCATCGAGCGAGATGGGGCGGTGGTTAGCACACTGGACTCGCATTCGGGAGGACGACGGTTCAAACCCGCGTCCGGCCATCCTGATTTGGGTTTTCCGTGATTTCCCTAAATCGCGCCAGGCAAAGCCTGCTGGGATGGTTCCTTTGAAAGGGCACGGCTGACTTCTTTCCCCATTCTTCCCTAATCCGATGGGACCGACGATCTCGCTTTTTAGCCCCGTCCTCCCAAACCAACCAACCAACTAGGGTGGTCAGAAACAGCCTGAAAAGCTTTGGGGGTGTTGCAGAGGAGGTTGCGCTGAGAAACAATTATCAAGAAAGAAATTCTGTACGATGAGCCATTTCCGAGCTATTTAACATTGATGTTAGCCAATCAGGTGTTTGTGCGTGAAATTTAAGCACTTGCACGCGGTAAAATGCGGTAATGCAGGGACATAATGTTGGTCAGTCAGTAAGCACTTGTTGAAATGCTCATTACCAGTGCCTCTTTCGTAAGAGATGAGTCAAAATTGGGTGAGCCAAAGCTACGTTTGTTCAGTTTGAGGAAACGAAATGAAGAACTCGTTTGGCGACACCACCTCTGACAGGATGCTTGAATTCGCGCTCGACGACCTGATTTCCTAACTTCACTGTCAAGTAACTTGGAAACGGTGCAACGTATCGCATTCTTTTCTTAACAGTAAGTAACAAGCGCAATATCCCCTGCGACATACTTACAAGATTTTCAGGCTGTTTCCGACCACACTGCACATATTCATACACATATAGGTCTACATATATAGGGTGGACCCGAAATCCTCGACAAAGTTTCGGAGGTAGTTCAGCGAATTTTTTTGAGTAATCTGTTTTAATGCACCCTTGCTGTCCCGAGGGTGGTTATAGAGAAATTGGATTATACCTCATTCAGTTCGTTGGCCGACCTTTGCTTCAGTAAAAATCTCTTCATAACAGTGAAAAAGCCAGTAATATGAAGTCACCAAAACGGGCATCACAACACGTAATAATGCTGTAACCCTCAAACGCGAAAGTACTGCGATGTGTGGTCTGCATCGCTATGGGGAAGCTAAGTATAGAGTCGTTGAGCCCTTTGTCCTCTTCATTCACAGAACCCATACACATAAGTAAACCTATCCATACTGCTATCACTGTTAACATAAACTCTGCCGAAACAGCATTCGAGCAGTACTGTATGCAAGCTTTAGGGCAGTGGTTCGCAACCTGGTTGTAATTACACCTTTAAGGGTGAAATGAAATTTTTTGAGGGTGAAAATATAAGGGCTCGACTGTATTTCGGCCACAAAAGTAAATTATTTTTAAAAGATCGTTACTATTATCACTATTTAGCAAGACTGTAATATTGATTACGTAAGTTACCAATATTTAATGTTTCTTCAAATATTAACATTAATGTGTAATACAATGTGATGGAGGTTATAGCTTGTGGAACGGATACATGAACATCTTCCTCACATAGTGCTACGGCTACATACACATATTTTGTACTTCATGTTGTAACCTCCCCACAAAATTTTAAAAAGACAATGATATATAGAAATGCTAATGGACATTGAGCTAAGCGTAACCTCTCCACTGAAATTTTAAAGACAGTATTTAATAGAAATGGAGCCAAGAAGCATAACCTCCCTGCAATGAAATATACTAACAAAGGCAACAAAAATGTGAAATTCGCAATCTGACTCTGGTGTAAGCTCTTCACAAAAAAAAATTAAAGTCAATTCAGTGACAACATAATCTCACCGATAATGTTAATTCAATTACACCGAAATATCGGTCTTTGGCCCTGTGCAAAAATCAGAATTAAATTCTTACCTCATTGTAACAGCTAGTCAAATTTCTGCTCTTATTCTTGCGCACGGCTCGGAGGAACTGCATTGTAAATAATAATATCCTTTTTTTTTTTTATAATTTAACTGAGACTTTTAAGGGAAGTGGAACGAAATCGTTAGCTCAATAAAATATATATATTTTGAAAAATGCTTTTGAAATCAAAATTATTATTGGGGGACTTGTTGGAGATTAATTACAATAAATAAACTTTACATTATCTGATGATTATCTTAATTAACAGTATACCTCATTCAGCATCTTGACCAGTGTTGCCGACAGACTACATCACACAACCGCACTGGGCTGCTACTACTGACAGACTGCTCTGCATGACGACTACTAGCGTACTGCTCGCAACTGTACTGCACGACTACTACTAACAGACTGCTCGTAACACTCGTGCGGTCAAGCGCATACTAACCACGATAATAGGCTCTCTGGTCAAAGATTTTAACGTGCCTCACCATCGCTGCTACGTTACATACGTGTTTCAATGTCATGTATCTATCACTGCAAAAGTGACACACTTACGTAATATGCTGTGTCGTCCGAACAAAACACAGCCAGGGCAAAAGCACCACAGACGCAAATATGAGAGCTGGTGCCTGTGCCATAGAGAGTCGCCATTTGCGCGAGTTCCACCAGCGCCATGGGTGGTGCAGAGGTTGAAGATAACGACTTCAACTCGGCCAACTGGCGGCGGAGTACAGTCCGCCAATGACCGGATGACAACGGACAGAAGCCTACTTGTAAAAGAGAAGAGCAGCTCTCACCCACTTGGTTATAGATCATCGTCCAGGGCTGACTTAAACAGGGAACGTCGTTAATGAACTCTTAGAAGTGAACAGAGAGTTGTTGTAAATTGCATTTGCTATGTACTGTGAAGTACGAGTATTTGCACCTAGCCATTGAGGGAGTTTTTTGTGCTATATTACAAGCAGTGTTGCGGACTTCATTATTCAACTAGTCACAAAGAGAAGTAAATCTTTTAACTCTTCTGTGTGACTTCGTTACTAATTTGTAGGAAGGTTGTAGAACCTTCGTTCTCCTCTCTTGTTACCTGACCCTGGGGCATAGCTGTGTAATATCTTAGAGGTGTACTGTGCCAGAAGTCGTTTCACGAACTCACAAACTTGGCCTATCGTAACAACAGTAGCAATTCGGCCTCCACGAGGTCTTTATAAAACTGGCGACGATAGTTTACAAAATAATACATGCGTTAATATACCATGAAAGTGCCTTCTCAGAGCTGTAGGTTGTTACCGCAATAGGCGAGAAATTGCTTCATTATTCGCTTCACAACAAAAAGTGTCTAACGAACAGCACACTACAACAGTAAGTGATAAAGACTACTACGCTACTGTAGCGCTTACACGTTATTATTATTTATTTTATTTAAATTGTTTAGACCGATAGAGGATCACACTAAGCGAACTACTAACTGTGGTTGCTATTTTTCTTGTGCTTCCAGAATTGTTTCATCCTTTAGCTATGTTTAGCTCGAAGTTCTTCCGTCCCTTTTCCCGTAGATCTTTTGGGGTTTTCTGCTGGTTCAACTTCCCTGCAGTAGATCTTCTGTCTGAAGATTTTTCGGTCTGGGATGTCTGCGGGTGTGATGTTGGCATTTTTGAGATCATGTAGCGTTTACACACTATTACTATTTGTTTTATTTAAATTGTTGAGACCGATAGAGGATCACACAAATCGAACTACTAACTGTGGTTGCTATTTTTGTTGTGCTTCCTGAATTGTTTCATCCTTTAGCTATGTTTAGCTCGAAGTTCTTCCGTTCATTTTCCCGTAGATCTTTTGGGTTTTTCTTCTGGTGCAACTTCCCTGCAATAGACCTGTCTGAACATTTTTCGATCTGGTATGTCTGCGGATGTGATGCTGGCATATTTGAGATCAGTTTGAACTTTTTTGATCCAGACTGTTATCGTTTTTAATTTCTGTGAGTACATTAGAATTTTCTTTGTTAATCTATTGTCATCCAGTCTCATGATGTGTCCGTAGAACTTCAGTCGTCATTTGCGGAAGTCTGTTTCATTGCTGAAGTATTTTTCTGTTGTCGTGTTTGAATGCAGCCGATATCCTTCGTCTGTGACCTTTGGACCCAGGATTTTGCGAATGATTTTCCTTTCAACTTTTTTGATGTTTTCGAGATCCCGTTTGTAAATGAGGTTTAGGGTCTCGCTTACATACAGTGTTTCGGGTTTGATGACAGTCGTATGGTATCGAATTCTTATTTTGATATTCGTGCACCTTTCGTTGTAGATGTTCGCAGTTTTCCCGTATGCTTTCGCATTTTGTCTTCAGGTGATTTTTGGACTACTGTTTCTGTTCCTGTGGGTTCGATGATTTCACCCAAGTATTTAAAGTGATTGACTCTATTTATTGTGCCGTATTCTGTGATAAAATTTTCTGTTTTGACGTGTTTTGTGGAAATAAATTCAGTTTTTATGAAAGACGTTTGGAACCCGACTTTTTCGGCACGTTCTTTGAGTACTTCGATCTGACGAATTGCTGTTTGTTCATCCACCGAGAGGATCGCGAGATCGTCAGCAAAAGCTAAATATGTGACACTGATGTTATCCCGTTTTTTTCCTAGCATGATGAGTTTCCATCTGCTTTGTTTTTTTTTCAGTTCTTTTTCCAATTCTTTGATTAAGTTATCGAGAACGATGTTGAAGAATAGTGGGGAGAGTCCGTCACTCTGTCGGACGCCGGTTTTGATGAAGGAAGGTTGGGAGATTTCTCCGCTGAACTTGATTTGGAAATTGTGTCGGTTAGGGTTTGTTGGATGAGTCGTCGTGTTTTCGGGTCAAGATTGCTTTCTTCGAGTATATTAAATAGGGATTGTCGATGGATGGAGTCGTAGGCTTTCTTGAAGTCGACGAATGTGCAGATGGTTGGGAGATTTTGTGTGCCTCAAAGTTTTAATGTGGAGTTCAGGTTGAAAATTTGTTCAGTGCTTGATCTGTGTTGTCTAAATCCTGTCTAGTATTCACCAATTAGGGGCTCGAGCTGTTCTTGTGCTCGTTGTAGGAGGCAGGCGGAGAGCATTTTGTAAGGGACGGGGAGGAGGGAGATTCCTCTGTGGTTATTTACGTTGGATGTGTTTCCTTTTTTGTGGATTGGGTGGATGAGTGTACATTTCCAGTCGTCTTGGAGTTTTTCCCCTTTGCGAGATTTCTTGGATGACCTGTGTGATTCCCTGAAGTTTAGTGGTTCTGCATCGGGTTTTGTGTGCTCTGGGACTGGGTATTGGAAACGTTCGTGTGGTTTGGGGTAGTTGAGGAGGTTGGTTAAGTACCGTGCCAGTTTTTCGCAGTTTTCTTGATTGGTGAGTGCAAATTTTCCATCTCTTTTCCTGAAAGTCAGATTTTGCGGTGAGAAACCTTTAATTTTGCTCGCGGAAGTCTTGTAGAAATTTCTGTTGTTGAAGTTCCTGAAGTTATCCTCTATTGATTTGAGTTGTTCAGTGGTGTAGTCGCGTTTTGTTTTCCTGGTTGTTCTGTTTGTCTGCTTGCGGATGTTGAGGAAGTGCTGTTGGGTTTCTGGTGATTTGTGACAGTTGTATTTTTGGAAAGCGAGTCAGCGGTTAATGATGGCTTGATCACAGTCAGAATTCCACCAGGGGTGTTTTGCCTTCTTTTGCAGTGGGATCAGTTCTTTGGCTTTTCTGATTATTTTGTTGCGGAAGTCAGTCCAATTATTCGCCGGTTCTGTCTCCCATTCTTCTGCGATTTTTGTTCCCTGAATTTTCGATACATCAAACTTTTGGATGTGGATTTTTTTGTGGCGAACTCCCTTCGGAGAAAATAATTTTAATTTTAGTAATGAACAGCCTCAGTTGCACCGTGTACCTAGGTAAATTCTAGGTAAACGGTGGAACTGAGGGTGTTCATTACTAAAATTCGAATTAATATTTATACAGTTGCTGACAGGGCCGCGAGATGTTGAAGATATTTAAATTATTATTAGTGCCAATGGTCAGATACAAAGCGTGGCAGCCTGAAGTCTTCCGATTTCTGTCAGTTCAGAAATAAACAGTCCATCAATTAAGTGATTTACAGACTGTAAGTATAGTCCACACATTTTAACTTAGTTGATTGTAAATGACAGTGCAGGGTATGAATGAAGCTAGTGTTGGTAGGGAGAAGAGTGGTGCGGAGAAGCATATTCTGTGAGAAGTGTCTACTTTCAATCTCCGTAGTTAGCGTCCATTTGTGAGAAGGTGCTGAAGATAGCACTCTCGATGCACTGAGAATTACTTCACCAATCGGAAAAAAAACTGTGGTTAGAAATGAGCAGTGCCAATTATCTCGCAGGCTCATTAGATGGTGCTTTCATAAATCACATATAAAAACCATTTATCGTTTATCTTCCGTCATTTTAAAAGCAGAAGTGTTCAGAGTAAAGTGTTCTTCATTCTAGTTTAGTTAAGAGCTAATGTAGAAGATGGGAAAGGTCACGGAGGGATACTAGCTAATATCCGATCCCTGTCTGTGGTAATGATCTCAGATGGGTTGGAAACCACTACTTCAGAGTAAAGAGTGGTCATTAATGGTGTCAACAGCAGGTGCTGTGAGTGGATGGAACAAATTTGTTTCCAAACAAGATTCACAGCGCATACCGCCAACATCCCCCCCCATGAACCATGGACCTTGCCGTTGGTGGGGAGGCTTGCGTGCCTCAGCGATACAGATAGCCATACCGTAGGTGCAACCACAACGGAGGGGTATCTGTTGAGAGGCCAGACAAACGTGTGGTTCCTGAAGAGGGGCAGCAGCCTTTCAGTAGTTGCAAGGGCAACAGTCTGGATGATTGACTGATCTGGCCTTATAACAATAACCAAAACGGCCTTGCTGTGCTGGTACTGCGAACGGCTGAAAGCAAGGGGAAACTACAGCCGTAATTTTTCCCGAGGGCATGCAGCTTTACTGTATGATTACATGATGATGGCGTCCTCTTGGGTAAAATATTCCGGAGGTAAAATAGTCCCCCATTCGGATCTCCGGGCGGGGACTACTCAAGAGGATGTCGTTATCAGGAGAAAGAAAACTGGCGTTCTACGGATCGGAGCGTGGAATGTCAGATCCCTTAATCGGGCAGGTAGGTTAGAAAATTTAAAAAGGGAAATGGATAGGTTGAAGTTAGATATAGTGGGAATTAGTGAAGTTCGGTGGCAGGAGGAACAAGACTTTTGGTCAGGTGAATACAGGGTTATAAACACAAAATCAAATAGGGGTAATGCAGGAGTAGGTTAATAATGAATAGGAAAATAGGAATGCGGGTAAGCTACTACAAACAGCATAGTGAACGCATTATTGTGGCCAAGATAGATACGAAGCCCACACCTACTACAGTAGTTCAAGTTTATATGCCAACTAGCTCTGCAGATGACGAAGAAATTGAAGAAATGTATGATGAAATAAAAGAAATTATTCAGATTGTGAAGGGAGACGAAAATTTAATAGTCATGGGTGACTGGAATTCGAGTGTAGGAAAAGGGAGAGAAGGAAACATAGTAGGTGAATATGGATTGGGGGACAGAAATGAAAGAGGAAGCCGCCTGGTAGAATTTTGCACAGAGCACAACATAATCATAACTAACACTTGGTTTAAGAATCATGAAAGAAGATTGTATACATGGAAGAACCCTGGAGATACTAAAAGGTATCAGATAGATTATATAATGGTAAGACAGAGATTTAGGAACCAGGTTTCAAATTGTAAGACATTTCCAGGGCCAGATGTGGACTCTGACCACAATCTATTGGTTATGACCTGTAGATTAAAACTGAAGAAACTGCAAAAAGGTGGAAATTTAAGGAGATGGGACCTGGATAAACTAAAAGAAACAGAGGTTGTACAGAGATTCAGGGAGAGCATAAGGGAGCAATTGACAGGAATGGGGGAAATAAATACAGTAGAAGAAGAATGGGTAGCTTCGAGGGATGAAGTAGTGAAGGCAGCAGAGGATCAAGTAGGTAAAAAGACGAGGGCTAGTAGAAATCCTTAGGTAACAGAAGAAATATTGAATTTAATTGATGAAAGAAGAAAATATAAAAATGCAGTAAGTGAAACAGGCAAAAAGGAATACAAACGTCTCAAAAATGAGATCGACAGGAAGTGCAAAATGGCTAAGCAGGGATGGCTAGAGGACAAATGTAAGGATGTAGAGGCCTATCTCACTAGGGGTAAGATAGATACCGCCTACAGGAAAATTAAAGAGACCTTTGGAGATAAGAGAACGACTTGTATGAATATCAAGAGCTCAGATGGAAACCCAGTTCTAAGCAAAGAAGGGAAAGCAGAAAGGTGGAAGGAGTATATAGAGGGTCTATACAAGGGCGATGTACTTGAGGACAATATTATGGAAATGGAAGAGGATGTAGATGAAGATGAAATGGGAGATACGATACTGCGTGAAGAGTTTGACAGAGCACTGAAAGACCTGAGTCGAAACAAGGCCCCCGGAGTAGACAATATTCCATTGGAACTACTGACGGCCGTGGGAGAGCCAGTCCAGACAAAACTCTACCATCTGGTGAGCAAGATGTATGAAACAGGCGAAATACCCTCAGACTTCAAGAAGAATATAATAATTCCAGTCCCAAAGAAAGCAGGTGTTGACAGATGTGAAAATTACCGAACTATCAGCTTAATAAGTCACAGCTGCAAAATACTAACACGAATTCTTTACAGACGAATGGAAAAACTAGTAGAAGCCAACCTCGGGGAAGATCAGTTTGGATTCCGTAGAAACACTGGAACACGTGAGGCAATACTGACCTTACGACTTATCTTAGAAGAAAGATTAAGGAAAGGCAAACCTACGTTTCTAGCATTTGTAGACTTAGAGAAAGCTTTTGACAATGTTGACTGGAATACTCTCTTTCAAATTCTAAAGGTGGCAGGGGTAAAATACAGGGAGCGAAAGGCTATTTACAATTTGTACAGAAACCAGATGGCAGTTATAAGAATCGAGGGACATGAAAGGGAAGCAGTGGTTGGGAAGGGAGTAAGACAGGGTTGTAGCCTGTCCCCGATGTTGTTCAATCTGTATATTGAGCAAGCAGTAAAGGAAACAAAAGAAAAATTCGGAGTAGGTATTAAAATTCATGGAGAAGAAATAAAAACTTTGAGGTTCGCCGATGACACTGTAATTCTGTCAGAGACAGCAAAGGACTTGGAAGAGCAGTTGAATGGAATGGACAGTGTCTTGAAAGGAGGATATAAGATGAACATCAACAAAAGCAAAACAAGGATAATGGAATGTAGTCTAATTAAGTCGGGTGATGCTGAGGGAATTAGATTAGGAAATGAGGCACTTAAAGTAGTAAAGGAGTTTTGCTATTTGGGGAGCAAAATAACTGATGATGGTAGAAGTAGAGAGGATATAAAATGTAGGCTGGCAATGGCAAGGAAAGCGTTTCTGAAGAAGAGAAATTTGTTAACATCCAGTATTGATTTAAGTGTCAGGAAGTCATTTCTGAAAGTATTCGTATGGAGTGTAGCCATGTATGGAAGTGAAACATGGACGATAAATAGTTTGGACAAGAAGAGAATAGAAGCTTTCGAAATGTGGTGCTACAGAAGAATGCTGAAGATTAGATGGGTAGATCACATAACTAATGAGGAAGTATTGAATAGGATTGGGGAGAAGAGAAGTTTGTGGCACAACTTGACCAGAAGAAGGGATCGGTTGGTAGGACATGTTCTGAGGCGTCAAGGGATCACCAATTTAGTATTGGAGGGCAGCGTGGAGGGTAAAAATCGTAGGGGGAGACCAAGAGATGAATACACTAAGCAGATTCAGAAGGATGTAGGTCGCAGTAGGTACTGGGAGATGAAAAAGCTTGCACAGGATAGAGTAGCATGGAGAGCTGCATCAAACCAGTCTCAGGACTGAAGACCACAACAACAACAACAACAACAACCGCCAACATTTGCACTCTTGTGCAGGTGCGAAGGAAATTCAAACAGTCAAGTTACAAATTATTGTGGCAGGCCAAGTCACTTATAATGTAGACAGAGGCAGATACGTGACACTATTTTTCCAACGTAGTCACGAAGTCTGTGTAAAAACGATGGGAAATTTCTACCAGTCGCTCAGGTCCTCGGCGATAGAAGCCCTTTCCTGGTCACTGAGTCATTAGAGATCAGCTGTGTGCACGTCGTCAGCGTTGGAATATCTCTTCCCCTCCGAGATATTCTTTCAGCTTGCAGAAAAGATGTAAATCGCATGGTTCAAGAACAGAATTTCTTGGCCAGCATCACACATGTCTGTTTGGCTAGGTTAAATTAATGGCACTATTTTATTACCACTGGACTCGACATTCCATTTGGACCATATGTAGACAGAATGTCTACATCTACATCTACATCCATACTCCGCAAGGCACCTGACGGTGTGTGGCGCAGGGTACCTCGAGTACCTCTGTCGGTTCTCCCTTCTATTCCAGTCTCGTATTGTTCGCGGAAAGAATTGTCGGTGTGCCTCTGTGTGGGCTCTAATCTCTCTGATTTTATCCTCATGGTCTCTTCGCGAGATATACGTAGGAGGGAGCAATGTACTGCTTGACTCCTCGGTGAAGGTATGTTCTCGAAACTTCAACAAAAGCCCGTACCGAGCTACTGAGCGTCTCTCCTGCAGAGTCTTCCACTTGAGTTTATCTATCATTTCCGTAACGCTTTCGCGATTACTAAATGATCCTGTAACGAAGCGCGCTGCTCTCCGTTGGATTTTCTCTATCTCTTCTATCAACCCTATCTGGTACGGATCCCACACTGCTGAGCAATATTCAAGCAGTGGGTGAACAAGCGTACTGTAACCTACTTCCTTTGTTTTCGGATTGAATTTCCTTAGGATTCTTCCAATGAATCTCAGTCTGGCATCTGCTTTACCGACGATCAACTTTACATGCTCATTCCATTTTAAATCACTCCTAATGCGTACTCCCAGATAATTTAGGGAATTAACTGCTTTCAGTTGCTGACATCAATAATGTATCTGTACAGTAACGGATTTCTTTTCCTATGTATACGCGATATGTTACATTTATTTACGTTCAGTGTCAACGCATTTAGACGTTGTGGCCACAAGATCGTATTGTCTCACGTACTTGAACTTTCGGCTGTTCCACTCGCAAATACCGCATGGGGAGATTGTCGGTAATCCTCTGTACGGGCTCTAATTTCTCGAATTTTCTCATAGTGGTCATTACGCGAGACATAGGTGAGGGGAAGCAATATGTTGTTCTACTCTTCCCGGAAACTGCTCTCTCCAAATTTCAATAGTAAATCTCTCCGTGATGCACAACGCCTCTCTGGTAATGTCTGCCAATGGAGTTTGTTGAGCAACTCTGTAACGCTCTCGCGGCCGTGGTTAAACTCTCCGCTCTTCGTTGGATCTTCTATATCTCCTCTATCAGTCCTACCTGATAGGGATCCCTGATAGATGAACAATACTCAAGAATCCGTCGAACAAGCGCCTTATAAGCCACTTCCTTAGTGGCTGAGTTGCTTTTCCTTAAGATTCTTCCTGTGAATTTGAGTCTGGCATCTGCTTTTCCCACTATTTGTTTTATGTGGTCAATCCACTTAAGGTCGCTCTGGGTAGTTATTCCTAGATATTTTACAGTAGAGGCTGTTCCCAGCTGTTTGACATCAATAATGTGTCTGTACAGTAATGGATTTCCTTTCCTATGTATGCGAAATATGTCACATTTATTTACGTTCAGTGTCAACTGCCGGAGCCTGCACCATTCATTAATTCTCTGCAGTCAGTCTGCAAATAGTTACTATCTTCTGGCGTTGCTACTTTGTTACAGACAACTGCATCATCTGCGAACAGGCTTCAAGAACATTCGATGTTTTCTGCTAGATCATTTATATATATTGTTAACATTAATGGTTCTATCACACTTCCTTTGGGTACTCTGGAAATTACCTGTTGATTTTGTTCCGTTAAGAGCGACATATTGAGTTCTATCTGCAAGGAAGTCTTGAATCCAGTCGCAGATCTGTTCCGATACCCGATGAGATCGTATTTTTTTTTTTTTTTTTACTTTACGGCAGTGTGGGAAGATGGCAAATGGCTTCCTGAAGTAAAGGAACACGGCATCAACCTGAGCACCGTTGTCTACGGCGTTTTGAATCTCATGGAGAAACAGAATGAGTAGAGTTTCGTAGAATCTTAGTTTGAGGAATTCATGTTGATTTTCATAGAGGAGATTTTCATTTTCCAAAAAGTTCATCATTCTTGAGCATAAAATGTGTTCCACAATTCTACAACAGACTGACGTCAACGATACAGATCTATAATTGTATGCATCTGTCCTGCGGCCCTTCTTAAAAACTGGAATAACGTGCGCTTTCTTCCAGTCGTTAGGTACTCTTCGTTGCTTGGGCAATCTACGATAAATTACTGTTAGAAGGGGAGCAAGGTTTTTCGCATAATCTTTGTAGAATCTTATAGGTACCTCATCTGGCCCTGACGCCTTTCTACGACAATGCGACTTCAGTTGTTTTTCTATTTCGCGATCGATTATCTCATTATCTGCTATTTAGACATTCATACAACGATTGAAAGGAGGGACCGTGCTACGAATTTTAAAAGACTGAATTCAGTATTTCGGCCTTACTTTTCGAAATCCGTATACTTATTTTCAGTGCATAGATAAATGAGAGTAAGAAACCAAAATAAATGCAATTACTCTGCAACGGGCCATCTTGGACGTCTGGTCCCTCAGACCTAAATATTCATAAATAATCCTTGAACAGTCTGCGAATTTTTATTGCCGGATTTCGGCTTAATACTCTATTATGAACCTTCTTCGTCTAAACCTGCATAAGCGCTCCACAAGCAACCTGAAGGTATGTGGCTTAGGGTTCTTCTACTAAACCTTCCCTGTTCCACTTCCGAATGGAGCGTGGGAAGAATGATTGTCGGCAAGCATCTGTATTAGCCCTAATTTCTCGAAATTTTTCATCGTGGTCATTTCGTGAGTTCTACATGGGAGTAACTAATATGTTGTCCGACTCTTCACGGCCGGCCGCGGTGGTCTCGCGGTTCTAGGCGCGCAGTCCGGAACCGTGCGACTGCTACGGTCGCAGGTTCGAATCCTGCCTTGGCCATGGATGTGTGTGATGTCCTTAGGTTAGTTAGGTTTAAGTAGTTCTAAGTTCTAGGGGACTGATGACCATAGCTGTTAAGTCCCATAGTGCTCAGAGCCATTTGAACCATTTTTTTGACTCTTCACGGAAAGTGCTCTCTCGAAATTTCAATAGTAAGCCTCTCCCTGCTCCCTGATGCGCAACGCATCTCTTGTAACGTCTTCTAATGGAGATTGTTGACCATCTCGTTAACGCTTTCGCACCTACAAAACGATCCCGTGGTGGAAGTTATTTACTGATGTCGTAAAAGGTGTCCTATCATCCTGTCCCTGAAACTTCCTGGCAGATTAAAACTGTGTGCCCGACCGAGACTCGAACTCGGGACCTTTGCCTTTCGCGGGCAAGTGCAAGGTTCGCAGGAGGGCTTCTGTAAAGTTTGGAAGGTAGGAGACGAGGTACTGGCAGAAGTAAAGCTGTGAGTACCGTCCGTGAGTCGTGCTTCGGTAGCTCAGTTGGTAGAGCACTTGCCCGCGAAAGGCAAAGGTCCCGAGTTCGAGTCTTGGTCGGGCACACAGTTTTAATCTGCCAGTAAGTTTCATATCAGCGCACACTCCGCTGCAGAGTGAAAATCTCATTCTGGAAACATCCCCCAGGCTGTGGCTAAGCCATGTCTCCGCAATATCCTTTCTTTCAGGAGTGCTAGTTCTGCAAGGTTCGCAGGAGAGCTTCTGTAAAGTTTGGAAGGTAGGAGACGAGGTACTGGCAGAAGTAAAGCTGTGAGTACCGGCCGTGAGTCGTGCTTCGGTAGCTCAGTGGTAGAGCACTTGCCTGCGAAAGGCAAAGGTCCCGAGTTCGAGTCTCGGTCGGGCACACAGTTTTAATCTGCCAGGAAGTTTCATATCAGCGCACACTCCGCTGCAGAGTGAAAATCTCATTCTGGAAACATCCCCCAGGCTGTGGCTAAGCCATGTCTCCGCAACATCCTTTCTTTCAGGAGTGCTAGTTCTGCAAGGTTCGCAGGAGAGCTTCTGTAAAGTTTGGAAGGTAGGAGACGAGGTACTGGCAGAAGTAAAGCTGTGAGTACCGGCCGTGAGTCGTGCTTCGGTAGCTCAGTGGTAGAGCACTTGCCTGCGAAAGGCAAAGGTCCCGAGTTCGAGTCTCGGTCGGGCACACAGTTTTAATCTGCCAGGAAGTTTCATATCAGCGCACACTCCGCTGCAGAGAGAAAATCTCATTCTGGGTCCTGTCCCTTCTTCTTGTCAATGTTTTCCACATATTCCTTTCCTCGCCGATCCTGGGGAGAACCTCATTCCCTATCTTGTCACTCCATCTCATTTTCAATATTCATCTGTAGCACCACATCTCAAATGCTTTGATTTTCTTCCGTTCCGGTTTTCCCACAGTCCATGTTTCAGTACTATGCAATACTGTGCTCTGAACGTACACTCTCAGAAATCTCTTCCTCAAATTAAGGCCAATGTTCGATACCAATATTTGATACCAGTAGACTCCTCTTGGCCAGGAATACCCTTTTTGACCGTGCTAGTCTGCTTATTACACTGAATACCCAAAGAAACTGGCACACCTGCCTAATACTGTGTGGGCCCTAGTGAGCACGCAGAAGTGCCGCAGCACGACGTGACATGGACTCGACTAATGTCTGAAGTAGTGCTGGAGGCAACTTACACCATGAATCCTGCAAGGCTGTCCATAAATCCGTAATAGTACGAGGGGGTGGAGATCTCTTCTGAACAGCACGTTGCAACGCACCCAGCTATGATGAATAATGTTCATTCTGGGGAGTTTGGTGGTTAGCGGAAGTGTTTAAACTCAGAAGAGTGTTGCTGGAGCCACTCTGTAGCAATTCTGAACGTGTGGGGTGCACAATGGACATGAATGGATGCAGATGATCAGACAGGGTGCTTACGTAGACATACCAGGCGTCCCATATCACTTTTACTGCACGCACCCCACACCATTATAAAGCCTCCGCTGGCTTGAACAGTCCCCTGCTGACATGTAGGGTCCATGGATTCATGAGGTTGTCTCCATTACCGTACACGTCCATCCGCTCGATACAATTTGAAACTAGACTCGTCCGACGAGGCAACACGTTTCCAGTCATCAGCAATCCAATGTCGGTATTGATGGGCCCAGGCGAGGCATAAAGCTTTGTGTCGTGCAGTCATCAACGGTGCACGAGTGGGCTTCGGCTCAGAAAGCACATATCGATTATGTTTCGTTGAATGCTTCGAACGCTGACACTCTTTGATGGCGCAGCATTGAAATCTACAGCAATCTGCGGAAGGGTGGCACTTCAGTCATGTTGAACGATTCTCTACAGTCGTCGTTGGTTCCGTTCTTGCAAGATCTTTTTGCTGCCGTAGTGATGTCGAAGATTTGATGTTTTACCGGATTCCTGATAATCACTCGTGAAACGGTCGTACAGAAAAATCCCCACTTCATCGCTCCCTCGAAGATGCTGTGTCCCATCGCTCGTGCGCCGACTATAACACCCCGTTCAAACATAATTAATTCTTGGTAAACTGCCAGTGCAGCAATAGTAACCGATCTAACAACTGTGCCAGAAACTGGTTGTTGCCAACCGCAGCGTCGTATTCTGCATATTTACGTATCTCTGTATTTGAATATGCGTGCCTATACCAGTTTCATTGGCTCTTAAGTCTACATCCTTCTTGTTCCGTCAGTCATGGGTTATTTGCTGCCTAGGTAGCAGAATTCCCTAACTTTCTCTACTTCGTGATCACCAACTTTGAAGTTGAGTTTCACGCTGTTTTCAATTCGGGTACTTCTCACTGCTTTCGTCTTTCTTCGATTTACTCTCAGTCTGTATTCTGTTCTCATTAGACCGTTCATTACATTCAATAGATCACGTAATTATTCTTCACTTTCACTGATGAATTTTAATTCCACTATTGAATCTTTCTCTTATTCTCGCCATTGCTTCTTCGATGTGTAGATTGGACAGTACGGGCGCAAGACTACACGCTTGTCTTACACCCTTTTTAATCCGAGCGTTTCGTTTTTGCTCTTGCAGTCTTATTGTTCCCTCTTCATTAATGTATATCACCCGTCTTCCCTATAGCTTATCCCTATTTTTCTCAGAATTTCGAACGTCTTGCACCATTTTACACTGTCGAACGTTTTTTCCTGTTCGGCAAATCTTATGAACGTGTGTCGAATATTCTTCGGGTCTTGCTTCCGTTCAACGTCAGATTTGTCTGTCTAGTGACCTTAACTTTCTTAAAACCAAAATGAGCGTCATCTAACAGATCTTCAATTTTCTTTTCCATTCTTCTGTGTATTATTCTTGTCAGAAACTTGGATGCATGAGCTGTTAAGCTGATTGTGCGATAATTCTCGCACCTTTCGACTCTTGCAAAGAGGATCCCATATTGCGATTCCGTAGATTTTCCCGACGTCTTACATGTTTATGCTCTTCACGGGTATGCTGCCGGATATAATAGTCTTCACTACACGATATTTCGGCTATCCATCTGGCCGCCATCTTGTAAGAGGTCCATGATTGAGGAATTTGTTGTTAGCGCACTCGAGAAGATGTAATTTCGATGGATTGCTCACGCGCTGCCTGCGATATGTAAGCTATAAGAGAATCTCAGACCAGAGAGCGGTGTTGTTAGTAGTAGGAACCGTGTAGCAGTAGGAGTAGTAGTAACGACCAGTCGTGTGTACGGAGTTGGCCGGGCCGGTCGTGGGGAGCGATGGCGGAGCCTGAACGATATAATACGAGGTGCGGCTAGAAAAAAACCGGACTGATGCTGGAAAAAACATTTATTTACAATTATTTACAATTTCATGTTATCTCCTTCAATGTACTCTCCTCCTCGGTCTCTACACCGCTCCATACGAATTTTCCACTGTTCATAGCAATGTTGCAGATCATTTTCGGTAAGTCCATACATTACTTCCGTCGCTTTTTCTTTTACTGCTTCAACAGTCTCAAATCTAGTTCCTTTCAAAGCTGACTTGACTTTAGGGAAAAGAAAAAAGTCACAGGGGGCCAAATCAGGTGAGTAGGGTGGATGATCTAAGATGGGAATGTTGTGTTTTGCCAAAAACGTCTTCACTGACAACGCACTGTGAGCTGGGGCATTGTCTTGGTGAAGGATCCATGACTTTTTTCTCCACAAATCGTTCCGTTTTCTCCGTACTCGCTCACGTAGGGTAGCCAGGACGCCAATGTAGTAATGCTGATTCACTGTTTGTCCCTCTGGTACCCAATCAATGTGCACAATCCCTTTGATGTAAAAAAAAAAAAACAATCATCATTGCCTTGAATTTCGATTTTGACATTCGTGCTTTTTTTTGTCGTGGAGAACCAGGAGTTTTCCAATGCATCGATTGGCGTTTAGTTTCGGGATCGTAAGTAAAAAACCACGATTCATCGCAAGTAATAACATTTTGTAAGAAGGTGGGATCACTTTCAATGTTTTCCAGGATGTCAGAACAAATCATTCTTCGGCGTTCCTTCTGTTCAATTGTGAGACACTTTGGAACCATTTTTGAACACACTTTGTTCATGTTGAAACTTTCATGAAGAATCTGCCTAACACTTTCCTTGTCAACTCCTGTTAACTCAGACACTGCTCTGATTGTTAAACGGCGATCTTGTCGATCAAGTTTACCGATTTTTTCAATGTTTGCATCAGTTTTTGCTGACAATGGTCTGCCAGTGCGAGTGCCATCACTGGTGTCTTCGCGGCCATCTTTAAATCGTTTAAACCACTCAAACACTTGTGTTCGCGATAAACAATCATCGCCGTACACTTGTTGTAACATTACAAACGTTTCACTTGCAGATTTTCCTAGTTTGAAACAAAATTTGATGTTAACACGCTGTTCTTTCTGTACATTCAACATTTTCCGACGCACAGACAAAACGTCAACTACTTAAAACATGCAGTTTGGTCCCTTTAATCCTCCAACCAACCAACCAACCAACCAACTTAAAACAGACGCCACGGGCAGACTGAGTGCAGGAGGCAGATGAAACTCGAGCAGTAGGCTGAGCGAGAGTCACGTGACAGGCCACGCGACTTTCAGCCTTATTGCATTCGTTTTATTGTTTCACCAGTACTAGTCCGGTTTTTTTCTAGCCACACCTCGTATAAGGTAAAAGCAGCCTCGCGCATATGCAGTATTGTCATATCAAGTCCCACGTAAATGTTTAAAAAAATCTCTTAATAATAACCTTTTTTATAAAAATTAACTTTCGACAATCATTCATCTCAATTTAAAGAATTTACTATTTTCTCCAGTCCATGGTCATCCCGATTATTGTAAAGAAAAATCAGTTGTTTCCTTTTATACATGACAAATCTATCGGCCAGCATTGCACTTGGCTGTACCAGAAAAAATTATTATAAGAGCAGATATATATGCGTTATCCGGCGACTTCATTGAGGTAAGAATTTTCAATTTATTCAGTATGATCTTTCAGGGCCATGACGCAGCACTGCTGACGTCCAAAATTTACCAGTTCAAATTCACAGTCAATTATTGAAAGGTTATCTATGAGTCACATTTTTTTATTAGGAGATTTGTCACATTTTATTGTTCCAAGGTTACGCTGACTGTGAATGCTATACTTATATATATTTTATGTGTTGGGAAGATACAATCTTCACTCGAAGATCACCCATTTTGATGAACACCACTCAAAAGTCGATCGAACAAACGCCTTATAAGCCACGTCGTTAGTGGATTATTTGCATTTTCTGTTCAAATGGTTCAAATGGCTCTGAGCACTATGGGACTTAACTTCTGTGGTCATCAGTCCCCTAGAACTTAGAACTACTTAAACCTAACTAACCTAAGGACATCACACACATCCATGCCTGAGGTAGGATTCGAACCTGCGACCGTAGCAGTCCCGCTATGAATCTGTGTGGCGTCTGCTTTTCCTACTGTTGTTTTATATAGTCATTCCGCTTAAGGTCTCTCTGGATGGTTATTCCCAGATATTTTACTTTTTCCCGCATTTCGTCGTCAGTAGTGCTGTCGTAAATTAGTGGATTTCTTTTCCTATGTATGTGCGTTGTGTTACATTAATTTACGTTCAGGGTCTGCTGCCACTGACCATCACCATTCTTCTATAGGTCATTTTGCATCTGCGAACCGACGATTTCTACTAGATCATTTCTATACTTTGTAAACAGTGACGTTCCTATCACACTTCCTTTGGGTTCACCTTTACATCTGTAGCTTTTATTCCGTTAAGAGCTACATGTTTAGTTCTATATGCAAGGAAGTCCTGAATCCAGTCACAAATCTGCTCCGACACTAGGGAAGTTAATATTTTTTTTTTCACTAGACGCAGTGCGGGGCGGTGTCAGATGCCTTCCTGTAAAGGTAATTCACGTAATTATTTGGGTGATAGATTGGCACTGGTCATAATTTATTGTTAGTATGGTTACAGAGATAGCCTGCAGTGGCTGCATCAGTCTCTTTATGTATATCTTGAGTATCAGCTCTGCTTCGTGGCGGAATTATGGGAACAACACGTGTGAATGGATGGATGCAGAGCGATATTGGGAGACCAAAGGAGAAGGAGAGCGAGATTTCAGTAGAGAGAGAGAGAGAGAGAGAGAGAGAGAAATGGACAATGAACCTAGGTGGTTACTCTGTGCTGCACACGACTGTGGTTTTCAAGAGCACCGATCTCAATTTTGCTTTACTGTCGGCGAGTGGTATGTGTTGCAGTTCGTGAATACTCAGACGCTGCGCGGAAATAATTGGAGGCGACAATTAACAATTCTGCCCATATAGTACTAGTAGTACTAACTAAACTGGACGTCAAACAAAGAGCCTTTGTGCAATAGATAAGGCGAGTACACCACTGAGAAGCGTGAACGAATAAGCGATCCGTGTGACTACAATGAATTGGGCGTGGCACATCTGAGCGCCGCGTCTGTAGCTTATGGGTCCGCTAAAAACAAGAGGCAGTGTGCAATGTAGTGGAGCAATGGTGCAATGGCGTAAAGCGGCCGCTGCACGTGACTTGCGAGCTGTTTTTGTGAGGTTGCGGTGGGGGGGAGGGGGGGGGGCGGAGGGCAGCTCTGTGACAGACTATAAAAATGGGAAACGCTCTAAGGGTCCTGCTTTCTGTCTCTCCGTAACGGTCCTTTGAATTATTCAGGTTAGTATGAAAAATTATTGTCACCGAAAACCAAATGCAGAGACCTACAGTACCTCTGTTTAACGTCGTTTAACAATAAGTCTAGCAGTCTCGCTTCTAACTATTCTTTAATGATTATTTGGACTTACAATGACAATAACTATTGAAGGCTACCTACGCTGTTAATTCTGAGCAGTCGATTAACTGATCGATTACTGATAGTTAATTAAATAAATGGTCACCTTACAGTTTTTTAATGAAATCACTTTACTACTAAAAAAGGAACAGTAATCACTTCAGATTTTACACGGTACCTGCCTTGCTCATCACTGAAACAATTCCATGTTTGTAAACCGAACCGTGACCTAATTTAAAATTAACAAATGGTTCAAATGGCTCTGAACACTATACGACTTAACTTCTGAGGTCATCAGTCGCCTAGAACTTAGAACTAATTAAACCTAACTAACCTAAGGACATCACACACATCCATGCCCGAGGCAGGATTCGAACCTGCGACCGTAGCGGTCACGCGGTTCCAGACTGAAGCTCCTTTAACCGCACGGCCACACCGGCCAGCTTTAAAATTAACGGCAGTCGCTATCGGAAGACACTGTGACACACTGAACACTGGTAAACTGTACTCCTATAGCAGCTGTTAAGTGCAAACGACTGGTTTCTCTGCGTTGAAGCAGTATCTTCAGGTTGTTCTACAAAGAAAAGAAAGCATCCAAATAAAGCATACAAATTGATTAAGGACAGGCAATAAAAGTAAACCTAAATAAAACTATTTACAGTAGTGTCACATAACGACCGTAGACGCCCCCAGCTTTCGTTCTCACAAAATCCAGCCCAATAAATAAGGATCGTTTAGTCGGCACGAGAGCGTTACAGAGATGCTCAACAACTTCCATTTGCAGACGTTACAAGAGAGGCGTTGTGTATCAGGAGTGATTTACTATTGAAATTTCGAGAGAGCACTTTCCGGGAAGAGTCGGACAACGTATTACTTCCCGTCACATGCGTCTCACGTAATGAGCATGAGGAGAAAATTTGAGAAATTAGAGGCAAAACACAGGCTTACCTACAATCATTCTTCCTACGCGGTATTCGCTAGTGGAACAGGGTTCGAGAGCTCAGTTAGTGGTACCAAAAGTACCTTCCGCCCCTCACCATTAGGTGGCTTGGGGAGGATGATGTAGATGTAAAAGGCTTCCATATTAAACAGATCACGTACTTTTTTGTGTGCTGTGCTCTTGATGCGCAGTTACGTGCAATTTGTATTTCTGCAGGTATACGTGATGTTAATGATTTGGCTGATGCTAGCAATTCGTATTTTGAGCAGAAAGCCTCCACAATTCTTCTGCTCTAATATTCGTCTCGCGTCATATCAGAAAACAATCACACACTTGGTAGAGCACACGCCACTGTCTACTCGACAACAGTACTCGTTGTTTTTGTGGTCTTCAGTGAGACTGATTAAATACAGCTCTTCATGCTACTCTATCCTGTGCAAGCCTCTTCATCTCCGAGTAACTACTGCAACCCACATCCTTCTGAATCTGCTTACTGTTTTCATCTCTTGGATTCCCTTTACGGTTTCCACCTCCCACTGTTCCGTCCACTATTAAATTGGTGATTCCTTGATGCCTCAGAATGTCTCCTACCAACCGATCTCTTCTTCTAGTCAGGTTTTGTCAGAAATTTCTTTTCTCCCCAATTCTGTTCAGTACCTCCTCGTTAGTGACGTGATCTATTCACCTAATCTTGAGCATTCTTCTGTAGCTCCACATTTCAAAAGCTTCTAGTCTCTTCTAGTCTAAACTCTTAATCGTCCATGTTTCACTTCCATACATGGATACATTCCATGCAAATACTTTCAGAAATGGCTTCCTGAGACTTAAATCTACACGCGATGTCGACAAATTTCTCCTCTTCAGAAACGCTTGTCTTGCCATTGCCAGTCTACATTTTATATCCTCCCTACTTCGACCATCATCGGTTATTTTGCTTCCCAAATAGCAAAACTCATCTACAACTCTAAGTGTCTCGTTTCCTAATCTAATTCCGTCATAATAAGCATATTACAAACTGACTTCCTACCCAAAATTATTATCACAGAGCGTTGCCTACTATTCTACTGTATGCGTACGACTCAATCTATACAAAGATCATGGAAAACTGGAAATTGTTCAGTTACAAAAAAAAACTCTTTACTTCTAACTCCATGCTAAGGCCATGACAGACTGCTACGTTCTGATTCCATAGACAGACTACAACTGCTCCTATGGAGACATTCTGTCGCGAGGGCTAACTTCTTAACCAAGGTAAGATTCTACATAATGTTTTACAATAGTGAATTCTTTAACATATTTCTTTACAATTCTGCTGCTACAAATGTAAGTAAAAGGAAACACAGTAAGAATACGACTTTACAATCCACACATGACTTGAAAATGCCATTTAAGAGTTTGCGCAATGTATTTTTAAAAATATATAGGAGAAAAGGTAAATACACATAAAGTAGTAGGCTAAGTAATTAGGACAAGAATATTAAACTTTAACTGAACACATTTATCACTATACACGTAAAACAGTTAGTAGCTTACTGAATAGTAATAGCTAATGTGGTCCCTTTTGCTTTGATGAGCTTCTGAATTCGTTGTGGCATAGTTTCGACCAGGTTAGAGCAAATCTTTCGTTGTTCGTCGTCATGAAACCACACTTTTACCACTTACTAACATAATGAACATGGACTTGTTGAACAGTCCATTTCACCACGACGTCTTTTCACGGTCCTCCACAAAGTCTCTATGCGATTTAAGTCTGGCGAATTACTGCGCCACTGAAGCACATTAATATTTTCTTCTATGAACGTCTTGACTTCTTTAGAAGTGTGACACGGGGCCATATCATGTAAAAATTTTCCTCCCCCATCTGCAAAGGTCTACAGGAAAGGCACAATCCTGCGCCAAAGGATTTTCACGTATTTGGTTGAAATCATCACGCCATCAACTAGAGCTAGTGCCCCTGGACCACCTGCAGTGAAAAAATCGCAAAAACTTTCTTCGGGGTTGTATTTTATAGTCTGTTCAAGATGGTCAGCTCTCACTGTCTCATGAGGCTTCGCTCAGCAATACTTACTCTGTCTCCTTGAACGATAAAATGTGATTCTTCACTGGAAATTACATTGGAGATCCAAAATTTATATATCTGGGACCATGCCAACAGTTTTTCTTCATAGCAGTTGTTAGCAACTGCTTCTTTATTGGCTTTTGTATCTTCCGCCCACACTCAAGATGTTTACGCTGTACTCTGAAGAGTACTCTGAAGAGTACTCTGAAGAAAGTCAGGACATCTTAAATCGTTGGAAAGAGCACTTCAGCTCACTGTTAAACAGCCCTTCTACTGCCGCTGGAGATTTTCTCAAAAATGTCCCACAGCACCCTCCAAAACCCTGGCTGGTTGATCCTCCAACTTTTCAAGAGTTTTGCAAGGCACTCAAGAGTGTGAAACCTGGGAAGGCTCCTGGACCTGACAGCATCCCGATGGAGCTTATTGAGGGTGGCGGCTTGCCTCTAAAAACTAGACTCTTCTCACTTATTATATTAATGTGGGAAACCCGCAAGGTACCAGCTGACTTGAAGAACTCCACAATTGTCACCATCTTCAAAAAGGGCGACAGAAGCGTCTGTGGTAACTACCGGGGAATATCTCTACTCTCTGTCACTGGAAAAAGTTTTGCAAGAATCCTTTTAAATCGCCTCCAGACACTTTCAGAGACTGTACTACCTGAGTCTCAATACGGGTTTCGACCTTCAAGAGGGACAATTGACATGATCTTCTGTGCACGACAACTACAGGAGAAGTGCAGAGAACAGCAAAAGCCTTTACTACTTGTTTTCTACGATCTAGAAAAGGCCTTTGATACAGTTTCCAGAGAAGCCATGTGGATGGTCTTAAAACGCTTCGGCTGCCCTGAACATTTTGTTGACCTGATTGAAGCTCTCCACGTTGATATGACTGGACAGGTCCTCTGCCAGAATGAAATGACTGGTGAATTCCCAATAACAAGTGGGCTTAAACAAGGATGCGTTCTTGCACCTACATTATTTACATTGTATCTGGCAGCTGTGCTTTACGAGACAACCGTAAACAATGCAGGAATAGAACTAAAGTACAGGTTTGATGGAGGATTATTCAACCAGTCCAGACTCCATTCAAAAAGGTTCACCAGTACCACTCGTGTGACAGAGCTGCAGTATGCTGATGACAATGCCTCTCCAGCTCATTCACCTGCAGAGTTGTAGCTGTCAGTTGATTCCTTCAGCAGGGCGTACGAACGATTTGGTCTCTCCATCAATATTCCAAAGACAAAGGTGATGGCGCAGCCAACTCCTGGATCCTCCGTTCCTGACTTCAGCATATCCATCTATGATACACTCTTGGAACAAGTGGACCATTTCCTCTACCTGGGAAGCATACTGTCATCCAACTGCTCATCTGGAAAAGATGTGGAGAATAGATTACGTGCTGCACATGTAGCATTTGGTCGTCTTACAAAGCGCGTCTTCCTGAATAAAGACCTAACACTGTACACCAAACTGATGGTGTACAAAGCTGTAGTCATTTCCACCCTGCTATATGGTTGCGAAACCTGGACGTTATATCGCTGCGATCTGAAGAAACTAGAACGCTTCAACCAACAGAAGCTAAGATATATCATGAACCTGAAATGGGATGACTTCATATCCAACACGGCTGTTCTAGAGAAAGCAAAAATGCATAGCATGGAAGCTCTTATTATTGGGCATCAACTCAGGTGGGTCGGACATGTCCAGCGGATGAAAAATGACAGACTTCCACGCCAAATGCTGTACAGCGAAGTGAGCACAGGTAAAAGGCCACGAGGTGCCCCTCTCAAACGTTATAAGGATCAGTACAAGAAAAATCTGAAAAACTTGAACATCGATCCGAGTAACTGGTCCACAATAGCAGAAGACCGAAGTCGCTGGCGCTCAGTTACCTCAAATGCTCTTCAAAACTTTGAGCTGGAACGTCGAAGAATGGAGAATGACAAACGCCAGAGACGTAAACTCCTCCAGGCTCAGCCACGTCCTCCACCTTCCATCAGCTGTAATGTCTGTGGCCGCCTGTTCCACGCTAGGATTGGATTGCTAAGCCATCAACGACACTTCCACGCCTGAACCGTGACAAAGGAAATCTCAGGAGAGAAATGAAAACTCGGATACGAGTATCAGCCGACGACGACGACGACTCTGAAGAGCCAGTTTCAACCTCAATAGCGATACATCTCTCTGAAGGTCCTTACGTATCTTACAAGGATGAATTCTACTGCTTCTAAGTAGAATTTGGTCAGTTATAAGGGTGGTTTTTCGTTTTTGTCAATATCTGTCTGTACTCTTTGCAGACATTGAGGCAGTATCACTAAACGTCCTAAGTTTTTAGACAGTAGACTTTCTCACACCATTAACAGAGGAAATATGTCTTACAGTCACAGATATGTGTTCGTGGAAGACAAATATATTTGCTCACTTCTTAGGTGAAACATCTACTTTAACATAAAAATAAAGTCTTCCAGTCGAGAAAACAGAAATAACACACGCTATTGCTACCAAGGGATTCAGCAGAACAAAATTATTGAGGGGAGGGGAGACTCCTAGTGGACAGCGTATAGATTACAAAGGGGTCCAAATGAGAGATCTCCCTGAAAAACAAAGTGAAAAAATTAGGGCATAAAACACTTTTTGGAGTATTTTGAATGCCTCAGACTATATATTTCAACGGCACTTGAGGCTCCTAAAGCCTACCAACTTAATCGTGGATTAAAGCGTATGTCGCGATGACCGAGTATAAAAGTAACAGACGAAGACCTCTACATTTTAAAATACTTTATTAGTTTTATCATCAAAACCAATTTAAGAAAGGAAAAATGGCCAGAAAAAGAAATTATTTCGTAGTTTAAAGTGCAGGTCTATGCTTTTAAAAGAATGAAGAACACTGAAATCCTATTACTATACAAGAATACATCAAAAAATTCGGAATGCCCAGTTTTCTATTACTGAGTAACGCTGGTGAAACCGTGATGGGTAAATTGCTCGTTTATCGTAAACATTTTTGTGGGGAAGAATAAAGAAAAATTATGTGTATAGACTGTAAAAGGTTAAACGCTATATTTGGGCCAGTTTAAAAAACTGTTGATACACTCCTATAAAATAGGTGTTCTAATAAATTTTAGTGGGACCATTTAGTAAGCAGCAATACATTTTCAAAGCACGTTTTCTGATCATCATTGCTTTACTTTTTTTTTTTTTTAAAAAGGTATTGATTAATTGCTTTAAACTCTCTCCATAACAGTTCCTCATGACAATACACAGATTATAACTTTATTATTGTATCAACATCGGACATTAGGTGACGGTCGCGTGGCGTTCTATTGTTAGCGCTGTGCCTCCCAGTGACCTCTGTTTCAAACTTACAGCAAAACCAAGCAGATTCGCGCTCATATAACCCGATCGTTTATCACTCTTAGTCGCACCAACGTAACTCATTAAAACTTGGAGTACTGTCTTTTTAGTGTATTGAAACGTCCACTTTGAAAAATTATGAATGACAGTGCTGGAAAAACTTACGTTATTTGATACAGAAGCAGCTGAGTAAAACTCAACGTAGTCAGACAGTTTTATCTTTACTTATTCTGATCATCACTAAACTGACACACAATATTTTTAGCGCAACGCAATCTGACTTTCAATAATCCCTACAAAAAATGGCCCTGACTAACAATAACCTATACCTTTGATGAATCACTTACCTCACAAAAATCTTCTTTACTCGAACTACTGTAATACAGCGAGCGCCAATACTGCCAGCTAAATAAAAGATTCTAACTACTGAAGGCACTAACTAATGATAGGCACAGTTAGCAAATGAAAGATTTTGATAGAGAACAAACAATGTATTTATCTTAATGGCGTCCCAAAGTATATATATATATATATATATATATATATATATATATATATATAATTTTGTGACATCCAATTAAACAAATTTCCTTTTTCTGATGGACACATGTCCAGATCGTCCGCTCAAAACTCTGGCATCTCTCTCTCCACATCCACCACTGCTGGCGGCTCACCTCCAACTGCACAAAGTTACGCGCTGTTCACGTCCCACTTCCCAACACTACAATAGCGAATATTCCAACAATGCCGACCAGCCACAGACTGCACACAGCACAGTCAACGATTATCATACAGGGCACTACGTGGCGTTACCAACATAAAAACCTAAACAGCCTACTTACAGTATGATATAAATGGATTTGATTTACTGGAACGTTAATAAATCCTGGAAATCATTAACTGTTGAAGGGTCTGTACGTAAGCCTCTTCATGATTTTGATTAACATTTAACTGAATGTCCCCACCTATGGGACCTCAGTTCTGTGCGAAAATTGTAAACTACTTTAAAAAAGACTGAGCAGCTGACTGTGTATATAGGGCTACAATGTATATTATCTTTGTCACTAATTCGCTTGATTTCACTAAGATTTTTGTAATTATTGGAGCCCCACACATCTTCAATACATCTGTGTGCAATATATCAGTATATACATCCTTTCCTCCTCTCACCTGATGAATGAAAAGCATGAATGAGTGTACAACATACATTTCAGTATGTAGATATGTGGGAGTAATTGTAGTCTACTACTATTGCAGAATAGCCAGCCCTATACAGCATGTACCAGAAAGCAAAGAAGTTTCCGTTCGCCTTGGACGAAGCGCTTGTACAGGTTGGCACCACACAATAAGGACCTCTCTGGGCACTTCCGGAGGAACGAGACGCATGGGTTCCAAAAGATTTCACTCGGCAGTGTTTCGGGATACGCGAGACGGCCGATATCGACTAAGTGTTAGTGTGCATATTCATAGTTAATTCATTATTTTATTTTTGTAGATATGAACTACAGTCAAAATTAACGTCTTGCTCTCATTACTCATTGCTCGTTGAGCGATGTACGGAATTTTTCTTGTTAATTTCGGAACATTATAACCAGTTGCACTGAGCCACACATGGAAGCCATTGCTCTGGTCTACCTCTGTTCAAATTCGTGGACTCGTGATGTATCTTCTCAGTTCAGTCTGATTTGGTTCGTTGGTGACCTCATGAGTGTAGTATAATCGAACAGATTTCTGAAATAACTACCGGGAATTCAGGCAGGTAACACTTCCAGCTACCGCCGATATTTCGGCGGGAGAACACTCCGCCATTTTCAAGGGAAACTGCAACGGACAGGCGACGTACATGCAAATTTAAAACCTCGGTTCTCGGACTGAAGCAGGAAAGATAATACACACATAGAACACTGGTGCCACCAAAGATGACCAAAGCCAGAGCTATCGAATTCGCAGGTGAGGTAGCATTGACTCTGTCCCTCTGTTTTTTGACCAGGGAGAGAGCCGGTTTCCAAACAGAGTTTAAACAAAAACCTCCATCCCTGTTAACGAGGTTGCTCGCTAATTTAATCTCAAGTGCCTCAAATGCCTCCTGAGACTTTGCCAGCTGAGCTGTCCCATCTTGAAGTTACATTTCGTCAAAATGGTTATAGTGATAGACAGATTGAACGTGCGTTGCGCTATCGACCATTTGTACATCGGGTGATTGATGATAATTCTAAGTCAACACCTAAGTCTACTGCCTTTCTGCCTTACTTAGGAAACACTACCAACAAGAACGGTCGTACTTTTCGGAAATACGATGTGAAATGTGATTTCCGACCTCCATCTAAAATTAGAGCGCTTTTGAGTTCTGTTAAGGATGATCTTGGTCTGTGTAAGGCGGTTGTATATCGTATTCCTTGTAGCTGCGGCATGGCATATATTGGTCAAACTATCAGGACCGTGGAGGACCGATGTACTGAGCATAAACGGCACATACGATTACAGCACCCAAGTAGATCTGCTATTGCCGAACATTGCTTGGATACTGGTCACCCCATGTTATTTAATAACACCGAGATATTGGCATGCACGTCCAGCTATTGAGACAGTGTTATTAAGGAGGCAGTTGAGATTAAATTAGCGAGCAACAGCGTTAACAGGGCTGGAGGTTTTTGTTTAAACTCTGTTTGGAATCCGGCTCCCTCCCTTGTCAAAAAACAGAGAGACAGAGTCAATGCTACCTCATCTGCGAATTCGTAGTCTCACTATCGATAGCTCTGACTTTGGTCATCTTTGGTGGCACTAGTGTTCAGTGTGTGATTTATCTTTCCTGCTTCAGTCAGAGAACCGAGGTTTTAAATTGGCATGTACGCCGCCTGTCCGTTGCAGTTTGCCTTGAAAATGGCGGGGTGTTCTCCCGCCGAAATGTCGGCGGTCGCTGGAAGTGTTACCTGACTCAATTCCCGGAAGTTATTTGAAAGTTGTATGCCAGGAGAAACTCAGGTCTCACAGATTTCTGAAAATTCGCTAATTTCAGTTTCAGTTCGTAATCCAGTTTCCGCGTGTCTTTATTGTCTCACTACGTGTGAACTGCGAATCAGAGAGCCTTAAGTTCGCAGATCGTGTCTTACAGTAATATATCCTGTCTAATTTGCTTAGATATTCTGAATCTTATCATTCATTTTATACAGAATTTTTGTATGTGATGACTACGCGTTCGCGGATTGTGAGGATCGTTTCATGCCACAGTTACTTATTCTCGGGTGGAACTTCTCCTATGGCGCAACTATTAACAGTTTATTCTTATCGATTAATTCTTGTTCACTCGTGCACTCAAGCCAAGGGAACGACCGTTTGCCAACCACGTTCATACTGGTGACATTTTTCTTTATATTTGTCATTTGTCCTGAATCTCTCTGATATCTGTATATGTGCATTAATGTCGCCACTGAAGATTCCTCTGACCCCTCCATAATTAATAGTTAATGACAAATCGTGCTGGGGTCTCCAAGACGCAGTGGTAAACGTAATTTTGTAACTTAGCCGAGACTGTTGTCAATAACAGCAACCATCACCAATTTATTAGTTGTTTAGTTCATTTATTTGTTCAGTTGTGAATAAACGTGGTATTTTTACCAGAGCACGTTCTTACGTTGCCATCGCAAACTTCCATTTTTACGTTCTACTACTATCCGCTGTGCAACAGATAAATATGACTAAGTTATTTATTTAATATTTATTCAACTATCATAAATGTACAAATCTGGCAACTCAGTTAATTTAAACATCAAAGGTTTTTCTTTCATATATACATCTATGTACCGACTTCCCACCTTTCATGTTAATGGTCACCTCTTTTTTTATGGGCACCATCACGAACACCGATATCCAGTGGGATCCATCACGTACAGGTACCCATCGCTCTTAATGCAGAAGGGTTTCAGTATGTGTAATTAGTTAACCTAGGATAAATTCGTTCAACGGAGTCATTTTTTGTCAACTAAGGCTCAAAAAATTGGAACTGCTTTTCAAAAGATATTGTGGGAGGCGGGTGGAACACTACTTCTCCCCCCCCCCCCCTCCTTGAAGGTGAGACCGTGGTTGCTATACATACAAGCACTCAACTAAACTGGAGGGGACCTAAATTTGTTGTTCATAGTCAAGGCAACAACAGTCCGCCAATAGTACAACAATTGGGTGTACAGAACTGATTATAGCGAACCAACTTCAATTCTTTGTGAAATATGAGCTCGTCCCAATTAATTTGAACTCTACTCTATTTGTTATGTTTGTGTGTATTTAATGTGGAAACATTACCAGGTCCAAACAACCGGAAGGAAGCAAAATGTAGGTTTTAACGTTCCATAGAGAGCAAGTTTATTACAGAGGGGGCACCAGCTCGTATTGTTAATACTCGCGAAGCAAATCGCCTATGCCCTTTCAAAGTAACTATCCCATCGTTTGCCTGGAGAAATTTAGGGAAATCACGGACAGCCTGAACCTCGATGGCCGTAGGCGGGTGTGAACCGTCATTCTCATGAATGGGAGTCCAGTGTGCTGACCATTGCGTCACCTCGCCCGGTAAAAGAAAAGGGGAAGGTGGAAGGGTAGATTGGAAGGGAAAGAAGAAGGTGAAGGAAATGGATTGGAGAGCTATAAAATGGGAAGACGTTGGAGTTTTATCCACGATTCAGATTGGACTGTGTTCGACTACAGTTCCGTAAGACGTATCCCTGGTACGGTGAGACTTGTGTCTTGTTTCTATGAGATGGAGCGTCTCTCGTCACATCAAGTAAGCCACCGCAACAAAAGCGGAAAAAATGACGTTAGCGACGGAGAATAACTCACTGACTAAGTATCATCTTCTTTATTTCCTTGTCAGCTCTACCACAAAAGAGCGGAAGTTTTTGTGATCTTTGATTTAAGAAAATAATGGAATACAACGAAAATGTATGTTGGATCTTGTTTTGTTTGTTACTATTTTATACTGACCAACAGTGAAATAATGTAACAGGATTCGTGTTATTGTCGCAAACAATTTGATTTTCAAAATTGTTATTCCATGTTTTTCATTTTATCATAAAGAAAGAAATGTTCAAATATACACATTCTTTATTCTGTTTCGAAGGTTTGTTTAAGTCAACAAAGGATCCATAATACTAAACGGCGAAAAATCTTACATTGTCACCCTTTCGTAGCTGCATACTGCGTATCAAACTTGTACCAGGGGCAACAAAAATATGATTTTCATTATTTTTATAATCATTGACCTAATTTATTTATAATGCTGTGACAATCTACTCATTAAGAGGTACAATCTCAGTTATTAAGGTTAGAAATTGTGTGTATGGTTTAAGGCAGCGTAATTTACGGCGCGCAAATTACTCGCAGTGTAATCATCGAGTATTTGAGAATGAGAGCATTTATAGACTTCCGACAAGTTTTACACGTAATTTTGAAGCTTTTCGAAAGTTCATCTCGATGACAGCCGTCACAAAATATTGGAAAGTAAAAAGTTTATTGCTAACTACATTTTCGCTGTTCTTGCAGTAGAACTTCACCTTCAGGTATGACTAGTTTACTATCTGTTTACTACTACGTAACTCTATTTGCAAGACTCGTTGCAGAGACACATATACCACTGCAGGTATCTAATTACATTATTGTACAATACGTAGTTCAGTAGATATGATGTCATAAACAACACGTGAAGATCTAATTTTTCTTAACACTGAGCACAAATTAAGCAGACTATAGTCATCCAGAGTTTGATAACAAGAGCAGTTAGAAGTGACTTCCAGCAAAATTCAAACATAATTCCATACATGGGAGTTCGGTACTTCAAAGAGTCGTGGTGGGGTTACTGATAAACAGTCTGTACTGCGATAAGAATTGAACAAAAAATGGGAGAATATCGGAGGGCCATTGTTTTTCGGCTCCAACCACCAGGATGCTGTAGGAAAAAAGAGGAAAAAACCTATGCAGTGGTTGGCCAATGTTCTCCAGGTTGTGCTGAGCAATCTCAGTTGCCAGGCACTGCTCTTATAAACCGCTACTTTTGTGTATCCCTATGTTGGCAAATAGGAGGGAAACGCTGTAAATGAAAGTTCATGTATTGGATATAAGCTGTTTTGATAATAGTGATAACTGGGTGTATGTAATTAAATCAATACTTGTGGATTTAAGTGGCTTCGTTCTTTGATCTCATAACACGCGAGAATACACATAAATAGGCAGATAATGTTGAGAGAGGCGAAAAATATTTACATCATAAAAATTCTGTTAATTAAGAATTTGTAGAGTAACGAATATTTTCACTCGTTACTACATAGGTGGACGTGCGATACGCAGGCAAAACTACATTTTTATATCTAAATTCTTTACATTAAATGCAACCAAGACATAAATAAATCAGGAAATGCATTCATATCAGTATTCGATTACATATACATTGCTCATTATTGTAACTGTCAGTGAAGTGAGTGAGAGAGAACACAAAGGAACAGCATGCCGCTGATTTGGCCACAGAGCGCGTAGTCTAAAATCGCTGTTGTTGTTCAGTTCTACTCGCTGACTACTAAAAATTATGGAAAGCATGTCGGCCGTTTTAAAATCCCGCTTCTTTCTTGTTCTTCTCCTCGGCAGATGTTAGTACAAGGTATATGTAATTACGTAACCAAATAAATGGAATAATTAGTTGACATGCATAAAAATTGTACGTCATTTGAAATTTACCTTAATCATTGATATGAGGTATTTAAAATATTTATTCACTTGATGCAAAGGAATGTATTTTTGAGGGAATTACAGTGTCTGCTCTATTTCACCTCCTTTCTGGAAAGGCTAATAACTGAGACGGTATACGATCACTTTTATTACGACGATAAAAAAGAACGTGCGACATCGAGTGACATTTCAAAGATTAATTTTCCTGAAAAGCCTACAATGCGACTGTTTAATTTTTGCCTTGAGCCACCAGAGAGAATAAGCAGTTATAACCTATATATGTCCTGGCAGACAGACTCTCCTCTCCCAGCCTCAAGGGGGTGAAATAGAGGATGGAAAGTTTTTCGAAAATATGCCGCTATTAAGGGAATTTTGGAACTAGATCTACGAAAAACTGGTATTTGGTTTCACGGTCGGAATTAAAGAAATAGGTTTTTCAGCATTTTTGAAAATTCCACTCGTATAGGAGTGAAACAGTAAGCGAAAATTTCTTTAAATATATAATTATTAAATAACTATGGAAGTATTTTTAAAGCTACATATATGAGAAGTGGTATTTTAGTTCTTGGTTACAAATAAAGAAACTACGTTTTTTACGGTATATTGATAATTTTTACTTTTTGGACCGTCTGACTACAACTGAATGAAACAATTTTCGTTCCATACGCATTTCGCCTTTATTCTCTGCAAGGCGTGGAATATGTACATATTTTTACTATTTGGTTTACATTTTGGGGCAATGTACCTATAGGTTATAAAAGTTTCTGGTAGTTGGCTTTTGCTATGATGTAGTAAAATTTTAAATTATACTTACAGGTTTCGTGGACGATTTTCTACATATTACGTTTCTCTTCCGACTGTCAGATGTTATTGCCAAATATCGCATGTTATTGCCAACTTTCGAGTGTCATTTTGTAAGTGTCTGTGATCTGTTTGCGTATACCTGTATATATATATATATATATATATATATATATATATATATATATATAATTTCTTTTATTAACTGTAGTAGGGAGCCTGTACTGAAGTGTGTTTGATCATTTACCACATGTTTGTGTTTAGCGATGGCTTTCTGAATGTGGAAGTTTTCTAGCATGTGTGTAAGATATTTGTCATGGTTGCTTATTCTCATTATTTTCATTTCTTGTTCCATGTTTGTAGAATGGTGATTATGGTGTTGTAGTCAGACGGTCCAAAAAGTTAAAATTATCAGTATACCGTAACATTACAAGCAACTGAGGAAGACAGGACTACAAAAGTTGAAGATGTTAAAAAATATGTGTTTCAGTGTTCTTCGAAACTCAAGCCCCAAGATAGTGAAATAGGAGAGAAGAAATGTGTGAAATTATGTCGTGGTGAAAGCATTTTTAATGCTACAGCTATGAAAATTTGAATTTGTTTTCTCGTTTAGAAATAAAAAAATACACGTTTCACTGTTCTTGGAAATTCGATACCTGTTATTGTTGTTGTGGTCTTGATGCAGCTCTCCATGCTACTTTATCCTGTGCAAGCTTCTTCATCTCACAGTACCTACTGCAACCTGCGTCCTTCTGAATCTGCTTGGTGTATTCATCTCTTGGTCTCCTTCTACAATTTTTACCCTCCACGCTGTCCTCCAATACTAAATTGGTGATCCCTTGATGCCTCAAAACATGTCCTACCAACCAATTCATTCTTCTAGTAAAGTTCTGCCACAAATTTCTCTTCTCCCTAATTATATTCAATACCTCCTCATTAGTTATGTGATCTACCAATCTTGTCTCCAGCATTCTTCTGTAGCATCACATTTCGAAAGCTTCTATTCTCTTCTTGTCCAAACTAAGTATCGTCCATGTTTCACTTCCACACATGGCTACACTCCATTCAAATACTTTCAGGAACGACTTCCTGACACTTAAGTCTATACTCGATGTTAACAAATTTCTCTTTTACAGAAACGCTTTCCTTGCCATTGCCAGTCTACATTTTATATCATCAGTTATTTTGCTCCCCAAATAGCAAAACTATTTTTACTACTTATTTCCTAATCTAATTCCCTCAGCATCATCCGACTTAATTCGACTGCATTCCATTATCCTCGTTTTGCTTTTGTTGATGTTCATCTTATGTCCTCCTTTCAAGACTCTGTCCATTCCGTTCAACTGCACTTCCAAGTCCTTTGCTGTCTCTGACAGAATTACAATGTCATCGGTGAACCTCAAAGTTTTTATTTCTTCCTCAAGAATTTAAATACCTACTCCGAATTTTTCTTTTGTTTCCTTTGCTGCTTGCTCGATATACAGATTGAATAACATCGGGGTTAGGCTACAACACTGTTTCACTCCCTTCCCAACCACTGCTTCCCTTTCATGCTCCTCGACTCTTATAACTGCCATCTGGTTTCTGTACAAATTGGAAAGAGCCTTTCGCTCCCTATGTTTTACCCCAGCCACCATCAGAATTTGAAAGAGAGTATTCCAGTCAACATTGTCAAAAGGTTTCTCTAAGTCTACAAGTGCTAGAAACGTAGGTTTGCCTCTCCTTAATCTATTTTCTAACTTAAGTCATAGCGTTAGTATTTTGCAGCCGTCACTTATAAACTGATAGTTCGATAATTTTCACATTTGTCAACACCTATCTTTCGTATTGGATTTATTATATTGTTCTTGAAGTCTGAGGGTATTTCGCCTGGCTCATACATCTTGCTCACCAGATGGCAGTTTGCTCAGGACTGGCTCTCCCAAGGCTGTTAGTAGTTCTAATGGTATGTTGTCGACTCCCGGGGCCTTGTTTCGACTTAGGTCTTTCAGTGCTCTGTCAAAATTATCACGCAGTATCGTATTTCCTATTTCATCTTCATCTACTCCTCTTCCATTTCCATAATATTGTCCTCAAGTACATGGCCCTTGTGTAGACCCTCTGTATACTCCTTCCAACTTTCTGCTTTCCTTCTTTGCTCTTGATATTCATGTAAGTGGTTCTCTTTCCTCCAAAGGTCTCTTTAATTTTTCTGTAGGCAATATCTATCTTACCCTTTGTGAGATATGCCTCTACATCCTTACATTTGTCCTGTAGCCATCCCTGCTAAGCCATTTTACACTTCCTATCGATCTCATTTTTGAGACGTTTGTATTCCTTTTTGCCTGCTTCATTTACTGCATTTTTATATTTTCTCCTTTCATCATTTAAATTCAATATTTCTTCTGTTACCCAAGGATTTCTACTAGTCCTCGTATTGTTACCTGCTTGAGCCTCTGCTGCCTTCACTTTTTCATCCCTCAAAGCTACCCATTCTTCTTCTACTGCATTTCTTTCCCCCTTTCCTGTCAGTAGTTCCATTATGCTCTCCCTGTAACTTTCTACAATCTCTAGTTCTGTCACTTCATGCAGGTCCCATCTCCTTAAATTGCCACGTTTTTGCAGTTTCTTCAGTTTTAATCTACAGTTCATAACCAATAGATTGTGGTCAGAGTCCACATCTGCACCTGGAAATGTCTTACAATTTAAAACCTCGTTCCTAAATCTCTGTCTTACCATTATATAATCTATCTGAAACCTTCCAGTATCTCCAGGGCCTCTTCCATGTATACAACCTTCTTTCATGATTCTTGAACCAAGTGTTAGCTATGATTAAGATGTGCTCTGTGCAAAATTCTACCAGCGGCTTCATCTTTCATTTCCTACCCCCATTCCATATTCACCTACTACCTTTCCTTCTCTTCCTTTTCTTACTATCGAATTCCAATCACCCATGACTATTAAATTATCGTCCCTCGTCACTATCTGAATAATTTCTTTTATCTCATCATACATTTCATCAATTTCTTCGTCATGTGCAGAGACAGTTGGCATATGAACTTGTAGTACTGTCGTAGGCGTGAGCTTCGTGTCTATCTTGGCCACAATAATGCGTTCACTAAGCTTTTTGTAGTAGCGTACCCGCAATCTTATTTTTTTATTCATTATTAAACCTACTCTAGCATTATCCTTATTTGATTGTGTATTTATAACCCTGTATTCACCTGACCAAAAGTCTTGTTCCTCCTGTCACCGAACTTCACTAATTCCCACTATATCTAACTTTAACCTGTCCATTTCCCTTTTTAAATCTCGTAACCTACCTGCCCAATTAAGGGATCTGACATTCCACGATCCGATCCGTAGAACGCCAGTTTTATTTCTCCTGATAACGATGTCCTCCTGAGTAGTCCCCGCGCGGAGATCCGAATGGGGGATTATTTTACCTCCGAAATATTTTACCCAAGAGGACGCCATCATCATTTAATCATACATTAAAGCTACATGCCCTAGGGAAAAATTACGGCTGTAGTTTCCCCTTGCTTTCAGCCGTTCGCAGTACCAGCACAGCAAGGCCGTTTTGGTTAGTGTTACAAGGCCAGATCAGGCAATCATCCAGAATGTTGCCCCTGCAGCTACTGAAAATGCTGCTGCCCCTCTTCAGGAACCACATGTTTGTCTGGCCTCTCAACACATACCCCTCCGTTGTGGTTGCACCTACGGCACGGCTATCTGTATCGCTGAGGCACGCAAGCCTCCCCACCAACGGCTAGGTCCATGGTTCATGGGGGGTTCGAGCCCTATGGATTTGAAATAAGGAATGAAAGTGTTTATGGAAATATTTCATTATCCTAGCAGTCTTGAAGCTACCCCTATTAAAATTTGTATTTGGCTTCTCTATTAGAAATAAAAAACATGCATTTTACGGTTTTTCCAAACTTATTCCACAAGGGGTAAAATGTTCTCTAAAGATATTTCATTGTATACGCATCGTAAAGCTAAATCTATATCTTTGAAAACTGATGTTTAACTTGTCGGTTGGAAATAAAAAAATAAATGTTTCACTGTTTTAGGAAATTTAACCCCTATGGGCGTGAAATATGAACAGACTGATACACTGTCTGGTCATTGCCCAGCCCAAAACCACTACGGATAGAACCTTATAAGTTGGAGAGGGTATGGATCTTTTGCTGTAGGCATCGTTTAAGAAGGGATTTTTCTAAATTACACTGGTAAGTCGTGAAATCTCTTTATGAAAATATGCTGCTATTAATGCAATTTTCAAGCTAGAACTACGAAAATTGGAATTTGGTTTCTCAGTCAGAAATAAAAAAATACATGTTCCAGCATTTTTGGAAATTCAACCACTGAGGGAGTACACTAGTGGATGAAAGTTTTCTTGAAAAGAAAGAGCCAGTGAAGCATTTTTTAAAGCTACATCTGTGAAAATTAATATTTGACTTTTGGTTGGAAATGAAAAAAGTACGTGTTTCATAGTTTTTCGAAATTCAAGCCCATAAGGGAGTGGAATAGGGGACGAAAATTTTTATGAATTTATTTCATTATGAAAGCATTTTCAAAGCTAACACAATGAAAATTTGTATTTGGCTTCTTTGTTAAAAATTAAAAAAGTACTTGTCTCACTGCTTTTGGAAATTCAACCCCTATGGGGGTGAACTAGGGAATGCAAATTTTTAAGAAGGTATTTCGTTTCATTAATAAGTTTTTAAAGCTAAATCTATGAAAATTTCAATTACGCATCTTGGTTGGTTATAAGAAATATGTGTTAGGGGATGAAAGTTTCGATGGAAATAGATCCACAACAAAGCAAATCGCATGATTAACAAAAACCTTGGACTCCAGCTGACCAACATAAGTACATTCGGAAAAGATCATGTTTCTATGGCCTTACTTAGCATGAAAAGTTTAGGTGCTGCAATTTGTGAACAATATACAAACTTGATTAAAAAACAGAAACAATCTGTGCAGACCAATCAGTCTACGCGAGTGAAGCAGTGGGCGCTAAGCTAGTGCTATATATAAATTAGGCCATACTAGGAAACGTAACGGACTCAAGTTTTTCTGCCATTCCCATTCTAGAGTGGATCACTAGCATACCTACAGAAGCCAACTGGGTTGGCAACTTTGGGCGAGTGGAGTGCAGGAGACTCCCAGAAGCCAATCAACGAAACGAGGTCAACTGCTTGTGTGGTCGAACATGAGGTCGCTTTTAGGAGGTCAGAGTTAGGGAGCAGGCGTGGCGTAACGACCATCTCCAGGGCGGGTGAGATGTTGCTTGAGAAATTCTTAAACTTAATCGAAACCTGACTCGAATAGCAATTACCACTCTCTTGTTTTCATATGGCGATTAGCGGAAATTCTAACCAGTGTACTTCGTTTAATGTGAGCTGTTACGCTATTTCAAGAATCGTCGAGTAAGGTTAAGCTAGCGACGTTCTATCATTTATTTATTTCTATGATCCGCACAGGCGCAGTTGGTCAAAGTACTGGATGAAGAACGGATTATTAATTAATCTCAGCTGGAGACCGACTGGTGGATAATACCACAAACTGCAATTGTTGATGGTTAGGTATCACGGTCACATGTAAAAGCAGGAAAAAAAAATGAAACGTCACAACTGCTTGCAAAAATGAGAAATGGATGTATCTCAAATGGTTCAAATGGCTCTAAGCACTATGGGACTTAACATCTGAGGTCATCAGTCGCCTAGACTTAGAACTATGTAAACCTAACTAACCTAAGGATATAACACACATCCATGCCTGAGGCAGGGTTCGAACCTGCGACCGTAGCAGCAGCGCGGTTCCGGACTGAAGCGCCTAGTACCGCTCGTCCACAGCGCCCGACGAATGTATCTCGATGATGTACCAAGTAGGAGAAATAGCAGATCTTGGGCAGACATTTAAATCTGCTGTTGCCTTAAGCTCTCCTTCGACTGCTTAACAGTTTGTAGAAAACGTAATTTCATGTTATAAATACAGAATGATTTTAGTGCTTAAACCTTCTGGGGTAGGTAATTATTGTGAGAATTCCAGATTTATAAAGTCTTTCATCTACATCTACATACTTGATCTGCAGTTCACAGTCAAGTGCCTGGCAGAGGATTCATCGAACCACCTGTAAGCTATTTCTCTGCCGTTCCACACTCGAACAGCGCGCTGGAAAAGCGAACACTAAATCCTTCGTGCGAGCTCTGATTTATCTTTTCATCATGATTGTCATTTATCCCTATGTAGATGGGCGCCAGCAGAGTAGAAAGTTGGTGACTGAAATATCATGAGAAGGTCCTGCCGCAGCGAAAAGCGCTTTTGTTTTAATAACTGTCACCCCAATTTGTGTATCATACCCGTGGGCCTCTTTCCCCGACTTCGAGATTATGCAAAACGAGCTCTCCCTCCTTGAACTTTTTCGATGCCCTCCGTCAATCCTATAAGATGCGGGTCACCCTCCGCACAACTGTACGCCAAAAGAAGGAGGACAAGCGTCGTGTAGGCAGTCTCTTTAGCAGACCTGTTACATTTTCTAAGTGTTCTGCCAAAAAATCGCAGTCTTTGGTTTGGTTTCCCCATAATATTATCCATGCGATCGTTCAAATTTACGTTATTCACAGTTTTAAACCCTGACTCTATAGTTAGATTTGTGTGATTTATCGTGTAACTGAAATTTAAAGGGTTCCTTTTAATACTAATGTGGATGACTTCACACTTTTCATAATTTAGAGTCAATTGTCACTTTTTGCACCATACAGACATCGTGTCTGAAGTCTTTCAAAGTTTGTCATGAAACCGAAGGATGCAGAAAAACCGCAAGGAGGGGACGCTAAAGATATCTTGAGCTACCTTTACTTTTACCATAACAAAAAATACTGATTATACACGTATACAAGACAATACCTTCGTATGATATAAAAAAGTTACAATTGTGGTTCTCTTCCTTAAATGATGAATCTTATGCGCATATTCTTCCCGAAAATTGGTTAATTAATCGACAATTGGACAATCAATGGCAGTGTTAATGTTCAACAGAACTAAGCCATTAAGTCGATCCTCCTTCATGATCGACCTCGAAGGTTCTCTGTACAAGAAAACAATAGAATATTCGCGACTTTTCTCGAACAAATGCCAGACAGAATAATGTATCGAGATCACTAGAATGGCAGCGACTTTTCTCGTAGGTACGTGTTAGCTATCTATGTTCCAGACAGAAACGTATAAAATACGATGACGCGGACGCGCGTGCTACATAGGAAAGTACAACTACTCGATAACTCGATTCAGTCGCACCCCGCACGCCCCGCATATGTATCCCCCACTGCCCCCCATTTTGTCTGTACAGGATGATTATTCAACTGTATGTAGCTCTTGGGGGATTGGTTCGATATCCTAATTGTGATAAATTTTACGAAATAAAAAGATTTAAATTCATTTGTGTGGTTGTATTGTCAGTAGATTCTTTATGATTACTGGAGGTATTTTAAATCTATCGTCGAACTACGAGAAAAAGCGTATTTTTGTCACCAAACGCGTTTCGTTTTATTGAAATAAAACATCATCAGTGGTCTGTAACGAAAGATATTTACAGTCTGGTTTCCTTTCTAGATCGATCGAAAAACAGTTCGTTACAAAAGAAGTTAATTTTTACATACGGTATTTTATGTTTGATTATCGCTCACATCAGGAGACCTCGTCTGTTTGCACGTTTTTGAGATATTTCCTCCTTTTGCCCTGTTTTTCGCCTAACCCCACACAGCACTGTGTTGTGTTTCACATCAAGAAATGCACAGTTCTGCAAAGCATTGTGGGGTTAGGCAAGAAACAACAGTAAGAGTAATATGTTGTGCAGTGAGAATAATGTATGGTGTTTACCTTCGCTCTTCAAAGAAATGTACGTATTAACTGGATCATCACAATACATATATTCGCTAATGAAATTCTTTGTAAATAATCCACCATAATTTCACAAGAATCCATACCTACAAGACTACAGGAAAACTGATCTTTATTACACGTTATTAAAGCTGTCAGATGCTCATAAAGGAGTTCAATATGCTGGAACAAACATTTTTGATCATTAGCCCAATAACATAAAATGTCTGATAGGTACCAAAGCAAGTTTTGAATCTAGCCTAAAATTATTTCTTCTCGACAATTCACAATTCCTTCTATTCCGTGAACAAATGTTTATTTAGAAACTAGTAAGCAATATTTTAAACGTATTTGCACGAGAAGAACTAAAAGTATTAATTAATTAATATTGACACTGTTGCTGTTGTTGTGGACTTCAATGCAGAGACTGGTTTGTTTCAGCTCTCCATCCTGCTCTATCCGCTGTAAGCCTCTTCATCTGAAGTACTGCAACCTCCATATCTCTGAAACTGCTTACTGTGTTCATCTCATGATCTTCTTCTACGATTTTTACTCTTGTGTACGACTTTTTACATAACTGTAAGGAGAGATGGGCTACAGACTGGTGCCGCAACGGTCGTTTTAGGAAAGCTGGGCAAGAACAGAAATGATTACCGAACAAGTTATCACAGTAAACAGAAGATTTACTTAATTGTATTTCTTCAAATGTATCAAGACTCCTTACAAATAATGCAGCAAGAGTCAGAGCCCAGCTCTCAGTGTCAACAAAGGTGAGGATTTCTGTAATAGAGCACGAGCGATGGTGTCGGAACAGTGACTAGGCGACGTCTGTGGACCTTCACGCAGCGAACAGGCTCCAAGTGCGGTTGACCTACTGTATATTGCGGCAGCAGACGGCGCTCATGGTACAGAGACGCTGGAAACATGACCCAGCGGGCATGTTCCATTGGGTCTGCCGGACCCTGCACGACGCCTATCGGTGTCTGACAAAAACTTGAAATTCTGTTTCCAACTTTATGACGCCCAAGGTGGTATTAGTATGTGATACCACGCTTACTCCCCCCCCCCCCCCCCCCATTTCGTCCCTCCCCCTTCACACACATTTTCCTCCGTTATTAAGTTGATGATTCCTTGTGTCTCAGAATGTATCCTATCAAATGATCCTTTCTTTTAGTCAAGCTGTCACAAATTTCTTTTCTTTCCAATTCTCTTCAGTACCTTCTCATTGGTTACATGATATACCCAACTAATGTTCCACATTCTTCTGTAATACCACTTTTGAAAAGTTTGTATTCTCTTCTTGTCTGAACTGCTTACCACCCACGTTTCACTTTCATACAAGGCTGCCCTCCAGAGAAATAACTTCAGAAAAGAATTCCAAACACGTAAACTTATTTTCGATGTTAACAAATTTCTCATCTACCAAAAAGCTTTCCTTGCTATTGCCAGCCTACATATTATATTCTCTTTGCTTCGGTCATCGTCAGTTATTTTACTCCCAAATAGCGAAACTGTTCTACTACTTTACTCATTTTGTAATCTAATTCCCTTAGCGTCACCTGATTTAATTCGACCACATTCCAGTATCCTTGTTTTGCTTTTGTTGATGTTTATTATATACCGTCCTTTCAAGACACTGTCCATTCCGTGCAGCTGCTCTTCCAAATCCTTTGCTGTCATTCGCAGGATTGACAAATTTCGAAGCTATTTTTTCTTCCTCATGAATTATAATTCTTACTCCAAATTTTTCTTCAGTTCCCTTTACTACTTACTGTATGTACAGACTGAATAACATTGAGGATAGGCTACAATCCTGTCTCACTCCCTTCTCATCCTCTGTTTCCCTTTCACGCCATTTTGACACTTATTTGGTTTCTACGCAAGTTATAAATAACCTTTCACTCCCTGTATTTTACCCCTCGTACTTTCAGAATTTCAAAGAGAGTATTTCAGTCAAATTCTCAAAAGCTTGCTTTAAGCCTACAGAAGCTACAGACGTAGGTTTGTCTTTCCTGAACCTAACTTCAAAGCCACGTCGTAAGGTCAGAATTCCTCATGTGTTCCTACATTTCTCAGGAATCCAAAAGATTCCACCTCAAAGTCGGATTCTACCAGTTTTTTCATTCTGCTTTAAACGATTCGTGTCACTATTTTGCAGCCATGGATTATTAAAAGGATAGTTCGGTAACATTCAAACGTGTCAGCATCTGCTTCCTTTGTAATTGCAACTGTTACGTTCTTTTTGAAGCCTTCCCCCCTCTCGTATATCTTGCACACCAGATGGAATAGTTTCTTCATGGCTAGGTCTCCCAAGGGTATCAGCAGTTCTGAGGGAATGTCATCCACTCCAGAGGCTTTGTTTCAGCTTAGGTACGTCAGCGTTCTTTCAAATTCTTCTCACTGTATCATATCTCCCATCTCATTTTTGTCTACTTTCTCTTCTCCTTCTATAATAGTAGCAAACCTGACAGTGCTTCGAAATTGCTAAACATGTATGAAAATTGGACATACGTCCTACTGACCTTCTCCCCCCTCTCTTTGTCTATCTCCTCTTCCCCCTCTCCTTATTCATCTCCTCATCCTCCCACACTTTCTGTCTATCGACACTTCCCACTTCCCTCTGCACATCTCCTCTTCCGTTTACTCCTTCCCCTCTAAGTCAGAGGCTTGTTTATTGGTATTGCAAATTGAGATTTCGTAGTAGTATTCTAATCACAAGCCAATAGCCATACATACATCTTGTCACTTTTCTATGGCAATCAACTGCGAGGAATAAAACAGCACATTGTTGGGTACACAATTTTTGTTTAAAAATATACAGAGTGTAACAGGTATAAGTGCAGACTTTTATATGTGGTACCCGAATATGTACACACATCAGTGTGTTGGTTGTTTTTTTCTCTGCATCAAACACTCTTCTCAAAACACATCACATAATTTACTACCTGATGTCTTCTGCATGGTCATAACGGCACCGCAAAGTGGACTGCCCCTGTCAGTATAGACTAGCCGTTTTGTGTCCACATGTCCACACTGCAATACCTCAGTTGCTGCCCACGGGAAAATAAGCAACAGTGGCTTGCTCTTGCCACATGTACTTGGGGTACTAGCCAGCCTGAAAGCGTATGACTGGTAATAGCTATTATTGTTAGTCTGCAACTGACGTAAATACTGATGAAATGTTAATCAATATGCAGTTCCCAATCACAGATAGAAATATCTCCACTTATATCCATTACACCCTCTATATAATGAAAAAGAATAGATATGGGAGAAAGAATTTCTCTGTGGTTTAAATGCTCTACTATCGTAGTTACAAAAACGGTTTACGAGAAAGAAGACAAAACAACACACGTTCACAGCAAAGCATACACCGAATTTTCTTTCCTGCAGCCGATTTTAACAGAAAACCGGCACATTATTGTTTAAAATGATTTACAGCCCATGTCTATTTAAATGTTTATTACAGTATCCACTAAAATTATATATATATATATATATATATATATATATATATATATATATATATATATATACTACTCACCATATAGCTGATACGTTGAGTAGCAGATAGGCACAATAAAAAGACTGTCGCAAAATGAGTTTCTGACCAACAAGACCTTTGACAAAAATTACAACACACGCATACGCACACACACACACACAGACACACACACACACACACACACACACACACACACACATGCCCACACACAGCTACTAGTCTGGCTGCAGCTGGCAGAGACTGTGATCATGTCTGTGTGTGTGTATGTGTGTGTGTGTGTGTGTGTGTCGTCTTCTTCTACAAAGGCCTTGTTGGCCGAAAGCTCATTTTGTGACAGTTTTTTCGTTGTGTCTATCTGCGGCTCAGCATCTCCGTTATATAATGAGTAGCAGTTATCCTGTTCGTAATACTATTACATTCTATCCCGGATTTTCCATTATTTGATATATATATTTATATGTATGGCATCGTTGGTCGAGAGGCCCCATCCAGGGAAGTTCGGCTGCCAAGTGCAAGTCTTATTTCAGTCGACGCCACATTGGGCCACTTGCGCGCCGGTGATGAGGATGAAATGATGATGAGGACACCACAGTTCCTGAACGGAGGAACTCTCCAATCTGGCCGAGAATAGAACGTGGGCCCGCTTGCATGGAAGGCAAGCACGTTACCACCAAGCTAAGCAGGCGGTCATATATATCATGTATTAAAAAGTATGCAGCATATATCCGTCTGAAGGTACTTTAGAGTGTCGTGCAAAAATCTGGTACTTTTCGACATTTTTGGTAACGTTACACAACGATTTTTTTTGTATAGTAATATAGAATGCCTTCATTTCCCTTGTATAGCCCACCTATACATTCCTTCCAAACTCCAGCTTCCCCTACTTTGTTTAGCACTGGTTTTCCATCTGAGTTGTTGATATTCATATAGCTGCTTCTCTATTCTCCAAAGGCCTCTTTTATTTTCCTGTAGGCGGTATCTATCTTTCCCGCAGTTATACATGTTTCTATAAACCTACGTAGCTTATGTAAATGAAATTCTGAGCCAACTCTACAGCGTTTGGGCCAGTTAATAAAATTTCTTTCGAGCGAGCCTTAGAAGCATAGGTGTTTCACAAGATAGTAGCGGTCCCTTCGCTTATGTGACGCAGCAAACGGCTGAGATTAGTGCCCATCTAATATTTCCAGCCTAAAAGTTACGAATCAAGACGCAGAGGAATTAATGACATTAATTGTTAGTGGGCATCGATTTAAATCATTGGAGAAAGCTGAAAATCTGTGCTGGAGCGGGATTCGAACCCAGATTTCCTCCTTACTTGACAGATGTGCTGACCACTGCGCCATCTGGGTCCAGTGGCCATCGCAACTACATGGACTATCCTAGCATGCCTCCCATCAGACCCAAATTCTCAACTTATACGCACACTTCAGATGTAGTGCCGCTTGTCCATTATTGTCGTTATTCGAGGTACTTCGCCGATTCATATAAGAGTTCGAGCGTCGTATTCATCTGCACTGAATTGATCACTTGGACGTCCTCACCTTGATTATACATGTGCTGTCCTTTCTTTCTAACTTGACCGGCGAAATGCCGCTAGTAACGAGGATAATGACAAAGCGACACTTCATCTGTAATGCGTGGATAAGATGAGAATTTGAGTATGGTGGGAGGCGTGCTAGGGTAGTTCGAGCGGTTGTGATGACCACTGTGGTCGGGAGGAGACACCGGTTCGAATCCCAGCCTGACACAAATTTTCAACTTTCCCCATTGATTTAAATGAATTTCCACTAGCAGCTAATGCTATTAATCCCCTTGTGTCTTGATTTCATATTGGCTGCGGGATGAAAATCTTCATATACGGGGTGTTCAAAAAGTCTCTCCGCAGTGCCCTACGATTGTTAGCCGCCTGCCTGCGTTACTTCCATTCAAGTGGACTCTCCCAACATTGCGCTGTTTCGTTTATCTCAGCCAGCGTCAGTAGTATCGTTGGTGTGTGTCGTTACGTGTTGATGCGAACGTTTAAGTTTAGTTCCTTTGTTCATTTGTTTCTTTTTTGTCACTGTTAAAATACTAACCATTGATGAACGTGTGTTTTTAGTCGAACAAGTTGTCAAAGCTGGCGGTAAACACACAGTTTCAGTTCGTCAAACATTTAATTCAGTTTTCCCCGAGACAACACTCCCACATCACGATACTGTGCGAGATTTGATTAACAAATTTCGCAGTACGGATTCAATGATGGATGCACCGAGAAGTGGTCGTCCTAGCGTTTTGTCTGATGATAAACTACTCGATATTTCGGATGTCCATGAGTCTGAAAAAGTAAGTAAACAAAATCGCCCAGGAAATCTATGTTAGTGTCGGAACGGCCCACACAGCTGTAAGGAGAAAATTAGAACTTTTCCCATACAAAGTGACAGTTGTGCAAGAACTGAAAAATACTGATCATAGCAAGAGACTGCATTATTGCCAGTGGTTCAAAAATTTCGTTCAACAAAATGGAGGGGATATTCTTAATGAAACGTTTTTCACTGATGAGGTGTGATTTCATTTATCCGGGTGCATGAACTCGCAAAATTCGCGTACGTGGAGTACTGCAAATCCATTGTGTATTCGTGAGGAACCACTTCATTCTGTGAAAATAGGAGTTTGGATTGCAATTTCTAGACGTCGTATTGTGGGTCCCATATTTTTCAACGAAACAATAAACGAACAACGATACTGCAGTGATATTCTGTACCCATTCATAGGAGACCTTGTGTTAAGTGAAATACTGAACTGGTATTTTCAACAAGATGGTGCAACCGCACATACAGCTCGCGTTTCAATGTCACTGCTTGCTGATGTTTTTGGTGATGAGAAACTTTGGCCTCCACGATCGCCTGACCTAACACCACCTGACTTTTTCTTCTGGGGTGCAGCGAAAGCAACTGTCTATAAAAACCGTCCAAAATCCATCGATGAATTGAAAACTGCAATAGCCACTTTCACTGCTGTTACAGAAGAAATGTTACACCTTGTGTTTGGAAACATGATTAAACGAATTGAATTTTGTATTCAACAACAAGGGGGACACTTTCAACATTTAATGCGAAAATTTGTAAGTAAAAATGAATATTCAATAAATTAATAACTTGTATTTCACTGAGTTTCATTTCGGTATATTCACTGCGGCATACGGCACGCGCGGCTAACAATCATACGGCACTGCGGAGAGACTTTTTCAACAGTACGTATAAAAGTTATGTGCTGAATGAGTCCGTAACCCGGGTGGAGTCTTCAGGACAGCAGCCGATGCGTTTTCTGGTCTGTAATGGCAGTGTCAAGAGGGACCGAGTGCCACGCCGGTCCTTTGACGGACCGCCTCGATGAAACCCTGCCGGCTGCTATTGCAGTCCCGTATCTCACACACAGTAGCGGGCTTCCACCGTTTTCAAACTTCTGCCTGCTTCTGTCGCAAAAGGACCCACTTCCACCGCTCTGCTGGCCCACCAAGAAAAGTTCCCACTGGTCGTCTTTCCACTACTCTCTTACATCAGTAATTTAGATCCTCGTGTGGTTCAGAAAAGTGAAAAATTCTAGTAGTTATTTTCTTTGCCTAAAATAAAACATTGCAACTTTATTTAGTTAGAATTTACATAACACAGGGGAGGAAATAGGAGCAAACTGCTGAATTACAGATCACTGACGTCGATTTACAGAAGTATTTTGGAACATACACTGTGTCGGAACATCATAAATCACGTCGGGGTAATGGATTTATTGATACACAGTCATCGCGGGTTTAGAAAATATTTTTCTTGTGAAACACAACTGCCTCATTATTGACACGAAGTAATGAGTGCTCTCGACAAAGGATCTCAAACTGATTCCATGTTTCTAGATTTCCGTCCATCACAAGTCACTTCTAATGGAACTTCGTCCTGGCTGCGTGACCGGGTCCCTGATTTCCAGTCCATAACGTCACAGTTCGTAGTAATTGACGGAAAGACGTCAAGTAAAACAGAAATGATGTCCGGGTATGTCACAAGAAAGTGTTATAGGCCTGCTGCTGTTTCTAATACATACATCAAAAAAAGTTTTGCATCACCCCGGATCTCAGAACTCCTGAAGACAGACGTTGGCTGTGAATATTGTATCACAGACACAATCCCTTTGACTGTTCAGAGTTATCACTAATCCCGCCGAAAGATGTAAACAAACATGCATGAGAAGCGCCTATTAGACGGAGGGGGTCCGACAGCCGATCAGTTCCAGTCATTCCACGAGGAAGGAGGTACACGGCTCGTGTCGTCTGTAGTTCAACCATGCCTACACGGTCAACACCGCGGTTTGATCGCGTCAGCATTGCTACTTTGTGCCAGGAAGGACTCTCAACAAGAGAAGTGTCCAGGCGTCTCGGAGTGAACCAAAGCGATGTTGTTCGGACATGGAGGAGATACAGAGAGACAGGAACTGTCGATGACACGCCTCGCTCAGGCCGCCCAAGGGCTACTATTGCAGTGGATGCCGCTACCTACCGATTATGGCTGGGAGGAACTCTGACAGCAACGCCACCAAGTTGAATAATGCTTTTCGTGCAGCCAAAGGACGTCGTCCGCAACAGGGTGCATGATGCGCCACTTCACTCCCGACGTCCATGCCGAGGTCCATCTTTGCAACCAAGACACCATGCAGCGCGGTACAGATGGGCCCAACAACATGCCGAATGGACCGCTCAGGATTGGCATTAGATGAGTATGTGCCAAGAAAGATCGTAAGAGATGGAAAAGAGCCACCGTGGTACAACAACCGAGTTAGAAAACTACTACGAAAAAAAGGGAACTTCACAGCAAACATAAACATAGCCAGAGGCTTGCAGACAAAAATTACACGAAGCGAAATGTAGTGTGAGGAGGGCTATGCGAGAGGCGTTCAATGAATTCGAAAGTAAAGTTCTATGTGGTGACTTGGCAGAAAATCCTAAAAAATTTTGGTCTTATGTCAAAGCGGTAGGTGGATCAAGACAAAATGTCCAGACACTCTGCGACCAAAATGGTAGCCGGCCGGTGTGGCCGAGCGGTTCTAGGCGCTTCAGTCTGGAACCGTGCGACCACAACGGTCGCAGGTTCGAATCCTGCTTCGGGCATGGATGTGTGTGATGTCCTTAGGTTAGTTAGGTTTAAGTAGTTCTAAGTTCTAGGGGACTGATGACCTCAGATGTTAAGTCCCATACTGCTCAGAGCCATTTGAACCAACCAAAATGGTACTGAAACAGAGGCTGACAGACTGAAGGCCTAAATACTAAATATCTTTTTCCAATGCTGTTTCACAGAGGAAGACTGCTCTGTAGTTCCTTCTCTAGATTGTCCCACAGATGACAAAATGGTAGATATCGAAATAGATGACAAGAGGGATAGAAAAACAATTAAAATCGCTCAAAAGAGGAAAGGCCGCTGGACCTGATGGGATAACAGTTCTATCTCACACAGAGTACGCGAACGTACCTGCCCCCCCCCCCCCCTTCTTGGAGCGCTGTAACGTAGGTCTCTAGAAGAGCTTAGCGTTCCAAAAGATTGGAAAAGGGCACAGGTCATCCCCGTTTTCAAGAAGGAACGTCGAACAGATGTGCAGAACTATAGACCTATATCTCTAACGCCGATCAGTTGTAGAATTTTGGAACACATATTATGTTCGAGTAGAATGACTTTTCTGGAGACTAGAAATCTATTCTGTAGCGGTCAGCATGAGTTTCGAAAAAGACGATCGTGTGAAGCCCAATTCGCGCTATTCGTCCTTGAGGCTCAGAGGGCCATGGACACGGGTTCCCAGGTAGATGCCTTGTTTCTTGACTTCCGCAAGGCGTTTGATACAGTTCCCCACAGTCGTTTAATGAGCAGAGTAAGAGCATATGGACTATCAGACCAATTGTGAGATTGGATTGAAGAGTTCCTAGATAACAGAACGCAGCATGTCATTCTCAATGAAGAGAAGTCTTCCGAAGTAAGAGTGATGATTCTGTAGTATATCGAGAGATTGAAACAAAGAAAAATTGTACTGAAATGCCGGAGGATCTGCAACGAATTGACGCATGGTGCAGGGAATGGCAGTTGAATCTCAATGTAGTCAAGTGTAATGTGCTGCGAATACATAGAAAGAAAGATCCTTTATCATTTAGCAACAATATAGCAGGTGAGCAGCTGGAAGCAGTTAATTCATTCCATAAATTATTTGGGAGTAGGCATTAGGAGTGATTTAAAATGGAATGACCATATAAAATTAATCGTCGGTAAAGCAGGTGCCAGACTGAGATTCATTGGAAGAATACTAAAGAAATGCAGTCCGAAAAGAAAAAGGAAGTAGGTTACAGTACACTTGTTCGCCCACTGCTTGAATTCTGCTCACCGATGTGGAATCCGTACCAGATAGGGTTGATAGAAGAGATAGAGAATATCCAACGGAGAGCAGCGCGTTTCGTTACAGGATCATTTAGTAATCGTGAAAGCGTTACGTAGATGATAGATAATCTCCAGTGGAAGACTCTGAAAGAGAGACGCTCAGTATCTCGGTAATGGCTTTTGTTGAAGTTTCGAGAACATACCTTCAAGCAGTATATTGCTCCCTCCTACGTATATCTCGCGAAGAGACCATGAGGATAAAATCAGAGAGATTAGAGCCCACACAGAGGCGTACCGACAATCTTTCTTTCCACGAACAATACGAGACTGGAATAGAAGGGAGAACTGATAGAGGTGCTCGAGGTACCCTCCACCACACACCATCCGGTGGCTTGCGGAGTATGTTATCATTATGTTTACACGTTATTTGAGGTTTCTTACTTGCAGGGGCATTGTGTTTTTCATGTTTCAAAACACTCCTTTTCCACATATTTACAGAACGTTTACGTTTCCTTGGCTTTTCTGTAAATTCAGGCACATTGGCATATTCATCGGACACATCAGAATTCATTTTAAGAGTTCATAATAAGCAAAACCATCAGGAAATTTAAGAATATTACGTGAAATAACGCACTAACAAACTGAAATTAGCTGACTGCGTTTATGACGTCACAGCACTCACACTGAGCCAGACTAGTGCAGGAAGATTTGGTACTTCTTGCTATGAAAGTTCAAAGGAATCTGGTATGTTTTGGCGCAAAATGCTGGATTGACTAACTGTGTACACGAGATTTGGTACTTTTGCAAGAAAATATTTACTTAATAGATCCAGCGAGTTACTGGGTAGGGGTTTCCAGCTCTAAGACATTTTTTGAATTTGCTTCCTTTTGGAAAAAAGCTCAACATACGTGGATCTCTGCTTGCTTATAATCAACTGGCTTGCGAACAACATTGACCATCCTATACTGTACCGTAACTGGTGACGAGAAAGGGTGTCTCTATGCTAAGCTAAGGAAAAGAAAGGAATGGTTAAGCCCAAACAAAGCAGCAGTTCCCCGTACAAAGACTTGCGCGTATACACAAAAGATAACATTATGCATCGGGTGGAACAGCAACGGTGTGGTGTATTCAGGATTTCTTCCCCGAAGTTTAGCCACAGCTGACAATCACTGTCAACAAATGAAACGTCTTGCAGACTCAGTCCAAGAACAACGACCAGGAAGACTGCGTGAAGTGATCCTGCTTCCCGATAACGCCTGCTAGACTGACAAAAACATCAAACAGGAGTTGGGAACTCACTTTATTCACCTGATAGTGGGCCTTCAGATTTTCACCTTTTCTGCTCTCTATCGAAGAACTTTCAAGGAACTTCCTTCCTGATGAAAATACGCTCCGTTCATGGCTCGACGAGATTTTCGCCTCAAAAGCAAGTCATTTCTATAGTCACTGAATCGAAAACTTACCCCAGTGTTGAGAGACTGTTGTAAGAAGTGGAGTAATCATATTATTGATGGCTAAAATCTTTGTTATATGTACCAGCGGTGTCTACTATACTTATGGGAAAACGCTACTAACTTTTAATGACCGTATTTTGAAGAGTTTAGCGCTGTTAAATTCATCTCCCTTAGTACTACGATACTAGAAGCAGAATATGCTATTCTTCTTCTAAACATTCTGCGTGGTGTCTGTTTGTTCTATATCGTGTCTCCCGACCACTTTCGCGCAACGACGCTCTGAACGTGCTTTTTAGGGAATTGACTAGTTTGAACCTGGGACCTGTTGCTGGTAAGGGACGTCAGACCACACATGACATGCAGAATTCAGAAGCGTTCAGTGAGACTAGCGATGATATAACCAAATACTTAATGATTTCAGCGTCAGTTCCACTGCACTCCCTGTAAATGAATCTTAATACTAACTAAATTTAGTGGAAGGGGTTCAAGGCTTTCCTGTTTTTAGTTAGCTGGTAAAATAACGTCGAAAAAGCAGTTAAGTTTACCATTGGAAATTTTATTCTACTCACAAAACATTGTTTATAAATTGCACTATTGATAAAAGGAAATGTTTTAATACAGGATGGTAAAAACCAACTGCGTTCAACAAAAATGTGAACGAATATTCCCTGAATGGGTTTCCAAGTTCTTCAATGGATCGAAGGATGACCTATGCCATATCACATCTATAATCTAGGTTTAAATTAAGTTTCACAAAAGAGAAAACTATCAAAATGGTCTACAGTGACCCTCAATTATCTTTAATTACTTATCTAACTTGTCGTAAATTACAGTGGCTGATGTGGCTTCTCAGTAACTATATAACAGAAAAATCATCGCGTTTCAGATTTTTACTTCAAGTGGCAAATGTGAACACCATGAGCTTTAATTGACGATCGAAACTAGTATTACGCAAAACGGGGGTGTAACAGATGAGACTTCTGCAGTTCTGAGTGAAGCTTTATGCGCTGTTATGCGGCATCGCGTGCATTCGTTACCTTGTCGGTGTTCGTCAGGAGGCGGCGGGCAGCACAGCTCCGCTCACCTCGCCGTCTCCGAAGCAACTCTCCTCTAACTTCTCCTTACTACAATTTACCGAAGTTGGTTTAAAAAAACTATCTGGCTGTGTTTTCATCTGACCAATCAGGGTCTCAAAGTTAACCTTAAGCTCTGCCTACAAAAATTCTGTCTGTCCAATGAGAAACGCTATACTTTTCGTGGTGGGGCAATGTTTTTAAAGTTTGCAACGTAACAGAGACGCGAAAAAGTCTCATGGTAAAACTTGCAGCTGGTGTGGTCCTTTTAGCGTTATCGTAAGATCTATACTGTTCTTCTGGAGGGCTCCAGCTTTTAACATGGGCTGGGGGGTGGTCCTAACGTAACAGAGACGCGAAAAAGTCTCAAGCTAAAAACTTGCAGGTGGTGTGGTCGTAGCAGTTAGCTGGCGACGTGGGTGTCCGTCTGTCCCTTATCGTAGAGCCTTCCAGCTTGACACGGTTCTGCTCTCGGCTTCTGTTCTCGTTTCTCCCCCTCGGAGCTGCGTCTGTCTCATGGTGGGAAGGTATGACATGCATTTAGGCATTCTTGTGTTAGTCTGTGGTATTCCATTTGCTCACTTGTAACTCGTATTACTTTGGTTAATTTAATGTCACGATTTATTCGGAGCTATGTGACATACTACTGGATTTGCTTATCATGTCAGGGCTTTAATGGAAGGTGTTGGATTTGCCTGACACCTTACATATCGCCACCCTTCAAACTTAATTTTTGCACTGAAGTTAGGCAATGATTGAATCGTTGTCTAAGTCAGTCAAAAATTATTTCTTTATCTAAATTTTTTTGCCTAATGTTCAGCCACGTTATTCTGTTCTATGCTAGTTTGTATTACTAATTTATATTTTTATATTCTTCCACATTATAATTAAAAATGACAAGAGAAGAATATTTTTATGCTATTATTAATTTTTAATTATTTTCTTTCCTTATTTATGGGTGAAGTTTGTTTTTTAAGAAGTTTGTTGTCGAAAGTCTTTCACGTCGATTTTCTTAGAAATATTGTTTTTATGAATGTAGTAATTAAGTAAAAAATATTCCTAACACATTTTCTAAATACCATATACAAGTAAAATGTTTTTGTTTCCAGACACTCATTTCAACACTGTTACACTAACAAATAAGAATTATTTCCAAGAATTGCTTTGACAAAGAAATATTCATACACAAATATTGAGATATTATCCTAACAAATGGTACAAATGAAAAAAAGGGAAAACATCCAACAAGATAATTTTTTATTGTTTGTTTTTATAAGGAGAAAATAGGTAAAATATAGTGATCCTCTTATTTTTATGAGGAGAAAATAAGTGGCATATAGTTTTAGTGTTTATTATGCCTTACTTTTGTTCTTTATATACTGTCCATTTCAGAACTAATGACTTATTTTTATCGATAGTCTGTTTTTTATTTAAATCCATAGTCAATGACTGTTATTTTGTAGTTTATTAGCTGTCTGGTGTGCTTAACTTATTTAGTTTTTCACATGTTTCTTTTGCACAATTCCTACATCCCATAATTTGATTTCACACAATTCTATGAATGTTTAAGCATGAGGTTGGCGAATGTTTTTGCACGAAGGTGATGGACTTGTTCGAGATGGATGTGGGCAAGTATTTGATGTACAGCTTCGTTCGTCGTTCCTTGTTGGCTTTGCAAGTGTGTGTTGCTGTTGTGGAGGTCCCATAATGGAATGGAGCTGTGAGTGCAGAATCTCGTAGTTTACTGGCTTTGTATGCGTGAAAGTCATTGTTATGTGTCGCTGAAAGTGGTCGTTTTTCGTTGTAATATTTCGCAGACGACTAGTTTACAATAGCATAGGGATTTCGGAAGGTATGTCGTCTATTCTTCACCCATCCTCTTTCTTGGTCTCAATCTTGCGAATCTTCAACTTCTGTTCTTCCTGCTTTTTCTCTGCTTCTTACTTGATTCTTGGTTCTTCTCTGGGCAGGATATGGAAATATTTATTGATAACTAGTCGCTTTGAAGTTCTCCTTCTAGTAATAGTTTGATAAATTGTTTGGGCGTGTCATTTTTACTTTGTAGACGTTTTCTTCAGTTTCGTGCATCAGCGTGCTGTTTAATAGCGGTAGTGTGACTTTTACAGATATTTTTTTGCCAGTGGTGGCTTGCCCAAGCAGGCTTCTTGTCGGGCTGTTTTTTGCTCACTCCACTGAGTGGAGGCGCTCGGAGACCTTTCCGGCGTTCGGCGTCCCGTCACGTCACTGCAGGGTTCCGCTACTGTGCGGGTCCGTGTTCGTTCCAGCAGGGTTCCGCCTAGCGGTTAAATTTATTGCCCACTGCAGTTACAAGGCCCTTCTGTTGGTCTCACTGTCCTTTCCCTTCTCTCGACGCTTCTGCCTTGTAGGATTCATGTCTTGCTAATTACGTCCTTTTCTTTCTTGATACTTCTCATGTTGCAACTTGTGGGTCGTTGCATCTCGTCCTTGCTGGAGTTTTTACAATGGTTCTTACAAAAAGTTTTACTTATAATCATCTAACATATGTCTAGTACCTACATTGTTTTGCGCCTTTTTAAAAGCTTTACAAATTTCGGCGCCCTTTCCATGTTACAATTCTAAGATATTTTGAATCTTAACTTCTACAAAAATCCTCAAATTCGTTTTATTTTTTGTGTAGTGTCATGGTGTATAGCATTTTAGTATTTCATGCTGTTAGGCTATCTACGCTTTATACCTTCACCTTAATCTATTTTATTATTGGTGTTATTTTTGTTTTTGTTTTTATTGAAACTACTTTCTTTTTCCAGCCGGCCGAAGTGGTCGCGCGGTTCTGGCACTGCAGTCTGGAACCGCGAGACCGCTACGGTCGCAGGTTCGAATCCTGCCTCGGGCATGGATGTGTGTGATGTCCTTAGGTTAGTTCGGTTTAACTAGTTCTAAGTTCTAGGGGACTAATGACCTCAGCAGTTGAGTCCCATAGTGCTCAGAGCCATTTGAACCATTTGAACTTTCTTTTTCCCACCTTCCTCTCTCTTCATTCTTCTTTCTCCTGACGATCTTATCTGCAACATAATCTTGAAATATTGTGCTGATTATTTACCAGTAATAAAATTAATCTTCAAACTTTTTGATATGGCTCACATGGTGAAGTCCTAAGGTTTTGCCTGCTTTTGGACTCATTAGTTCCACAGCATTATCATGAGCAATTCGGCTAATTATGACAGGTCCTTTGTATGCAGCGTAAAACTTATGTATTTTGTGTTTCTGTTTGCTGGAGAGATGGTGTGTTTTTACAGATAATTTCTGGCCTACTGAGAATGTTCTTTTAATTGCTGTTCTACCTCCTCTTTCTTTTCTTTTAATGGCTGCCTTTCTGATGTTGGAGAGTGCTGTTGCTATGACTTGTTTGTGCTGCCTGCGTGGTACAATAGGAAATCTAACATTTTCTCTGGTTATGTTTGGGGGTTCAATATTTTTCAGTACAGTAACTGGAGGAAGTAGTGTAGTGATATGTGGCATTTCATTTATTACTTATTGAAAATCTTTAAGGTATATATCCCAAGTGTTGTGTCTTTTGCGTGCATATAATCGACATAAAGTGCCTATGTCCTTCATAGATCGTTCTGCTGGATTTACGCTAGGTTTGTACTTAGATATGTAGATGGGTTTTATTTTGTGTTATTTTAACGTGTTCTGCCATTGCACTGATTTGTATTGTGGGCCATTATCCGAAATTATTCGTTCCACTCGACCTACTTGTTTGAGAAAATCTTGTCTAAATGCTTTACTTATAGTAAGACCTGTTGCCCATTTTAATGGTGTCAAGGTAACATATTTAGAAGTAAGTTCCAAAACGACAAATATGAAAATATATCCATTTTTTGTGCGTGGGAGGGGCCCCATCAAATCTGTTGCAGCTATTAGTTTTGATCTTTTAGGGATTATTGGAAACATAGGTGGTTTGGTTTGGAAAGTGACATGTTTAGCCCTCAAAAATTTTTTGCATTTGACTAATACTGTTCTAATTCGTCTTTCCATATTAGGAAAATGGCTTGTTTGTTTTATTTTTAAAAAGCATTTCTTTGGTCCAAAGTGGCCATTGCTTAAATGTGTATACCATATGTACTTATTAATTAGTTCATTCGTTGCAACATTTCGTCTAAAAAATAAAACATTGTTTTTTACGAGATAGTGCTGTCGAATGTGTGGAAAATCCTTATGTCTCCACTTGTGTTTGATTCCTAGTATTTCGGGATCCTTGTCCTGTTCTTTGCCTATGTTTTTCAATGCTATCGTAATGTAGTTTTAGAAAGGTACTTGTTTCATATAGTACATTGTAAACTGGTCTTCTGCTGCTTCCAAACCTATGTTATTGGATGCACCCTGTGGACATCGTGATAGAGCATCTGCTAATACATTCGCTGGTCCTGGTATGTGTGTAATAGTGAAGTCAAATTCTTGTAGTATTAACATCCATCTGGCTAACCTACCATGAGTTAGTTTGGCGGATATCAGAAATTCTAATGCTTTGTGGTCAGTGTATACTTTTGTTTTTCTTCCGAATAGGAAGTATCGAAAACGTTGGAAGCCCCATACAAAGGCCAATGCTTCCAGCTCCGTGACTGAATAGTTTTTCTCGCTTTTTGTGAGTACCCGACTGGCAAATGCAATTGTTCTATATGATCTTAGCCCTGCCTGTTCGTATTCTTGGAATAAAACAACTCCTAAACCTGTTTTCGCGCTATCAGTGGCCATACAAAAATTTTGTGTTAGATCAGGATGTGCTAAAATCGGTGCTGCTGTAAGTGCGTTTTTCACTTTTAAAAATTCTTCGTTGGCTTGTTGATCCCATACCCATGGCGTGTTTTTTCCAGTCAATGCACATAGGGGTGGTGTTGCGAGAGAGTCGATCCAAATAAATTTTTTATAGAATCCGGTGAGACCTAGAAATCCTCTGAGAGTTTTCTTATTATATGGAGTACAGAATCCATTGATTGCCGTCAGTTTTTCTGGGTCGGGCATTACCCCTTTCTTGGAAATTATGTGTCCTAGAAATCTGACCTCTCGCCTTCCAAATTTGGATTTTGTTATATTTACTGTGACCCCATGCTCTTTCATGATCTGTAAAAACTGGTTTAATGTGTCGTTGTGATGTTCCCAAGAGGGTTCTGCTATAATCACATCATCAACATAACAAGTAATTTTTTGTAAAATTTCAGGACTGAGTATGGTATTAAATCCCCTAATAAACGCTGCTGATGATATGTTTAAACCAAATGGCAATCGTTTAAACTGGTAACATCTACCGAATACGAAAAATGCTGTAAATTTTCTACATTCTGGGGCCAATTCTATTTGCCAGAAACTACTCCGTAAATCAATTGATGAAAATATCTTAGCACCGTGGAAGTTTTGTATCAATTCCTCTAATTTTTCTGGGCGATCTGTCTCAGTGAATATGATTGTGTTGATCTGTCTGGACTCAAGCACTAACCTGATGCTCCCATCTCGTTTTTGTACAATATAGAGCGGGCTGTTATATGTTGAGCTAGCTGGTTCAATAATATCGTCATCTAACATTTTAGATATCTCCTGTAATACTTTATTCCTGTAGCTTAATGGGATTGTATAGGGTGGCACTCTAAATGGTTTGTGCTGTTTTACTTCAAACTTGTACTGAAAGTGCTTAATACTGCCAGTCTTAGGTAAAAATACCTCTGTTTTATCTCGTAAAATACCATCTAATTCTCTTTTACTGTGTTCCGAAATACCTTGAACTTCTTGCAATTTTTCGTCGATTTCTTTATGGACTTCTAACATGAGTTGAGGCGATTCCCCCTTTTGTGCATACCATTCTAATTCTTCATCCTCTTTATCTCGCATCATTCTTAATTGTTTGTTTATGACTGGTATTTCTTCTAATTTTCGCTTTTGCTCAAAAAGAAGTGTGACATTCTCGAATGTTACGCTACCTTTCCCCATATCTATTATCGCTCGTCTCTCATTTAAAAAAATCTGCACCTGTAATCAAATCTACAGTTAGTTTAGGTATAATCACGAAGTTGGCTTCGATCTTTTGACCTTGGCACGAAAGAGTTAACCTTGTTTGTCTCGTAACTTCCGCAGCATTGTTTCTAATAGGACTTCTTACTTTAATCTTACGTGTTTTCAGAACCGGCAATTCCTCATTGGCATTACACTGCAGGAATAAATTTTCTGAGATCGCAGTCAGTGCACTTCCGCTATCAATTACAATATTGACTGGGATATGCTTTACCATGGCCTTCACAACTGGTTGCATTTGAAAGGGTTGGTCCTGTTCTTCTTCTTCTTGCATCAACGAATCCTCCACTGAATCATACATGAGTCTTTTCAGGAATTTCTCTTGTGAATTCGAACTTTCTGTAGTATAAGCTTCGACTGCTACTTCTCTCTCTTTTATTTCCTCTTTCTATTTCTTCCTTCATTTACGCTTTCTTCAACATCCTCTACTTTTTCCTCATCCTCGTCTATCTTCTCCTTCTTCGTCGCTACTTCCACATAATCGCATCTAAATGCTCTAATTATCGCTTCATAACTTCCTTCATTATATACGTTGGGTTGTGTGCCCACTCGTAACTTATTCTCAACTTCTGTCGACTGCGCATTATCCTCATTGAATCCGCTTTTCCTGGTTTCCATCTCAAATAGCTCTGCAATACTCATTACTTCGTCCTTTCCTCCTTCATTCGTTGTGCGTGCCTCTGGTAATTCATCTTCCTCGTCAGTATTCTCCCAATTAATTTCGTCCCAACACGATGTTGTTATTTTCTTGTCTTCGTTTTCATCTGGTCCCTGCGGATTTGTTTCTTCCTTCTTCTCTTCTCGTACTAAGGTATTTACTTCTCTGTTCAATGTGCTGCAATTGTTCTGGGTCGGTGCGTCATTCTCTTTGGCATGGGCGCTTAGCTGTCAATTCGAACGTTTATCGGGGTTTGGTGGTCTTACCTCCACCTCTTCTATGTGTATTCTCTTTTCTTGGTCCGCTTGTTGATATTGGTTTCTTTGTTGATAATTTGTCGGTCTATTGGCGCTCCAATACCCGTTCCGGTTGTCGTTATTCCCTCTGTAATAGTTGTTGCCGTTCCTGGGTGAATTATAGTTATTGCCATATTCTCTTCTAAATCCATAACCGGTTCTTTGTTGAAATCTATTGTCGTTTCTTGGTGCGAAGTTATCACATGGTTCGTAATTATTGTTTCTTCGTACTGTGTCTTGTGGATTCCACTGCTTTTTGCTTTCGTTTTCACGCGCGCTTCGTCTTTTTCTTGCGTCATATTCCGAAAATATGAACACTAGTTACCTTAGAATACCTTATATGCTTCGACGTCATTGCCTCCGCGACCTACTAATAATTGCTGGCATTTCAGTGGTAGCTTCATCACGCATAATTTAATCAACTCTCCGTCACTATATGGTACATCTAAGCATTGATTTTTCTTTGTCATAAATTCGAAAAATTTCACGGGACTCTTCTCTCCTGAATTTTCAAAATATGGGTTCTGTAATAATTAGTACTTCACTCTGTTCTGTGCTTCGCTGGACCAATATCGCGATAGAAACTTCTCTCTGAAATCTTCGTACGATCGGCATGTCGCTGCAACATTCTGCATGGTTTCTGCGACTGTTCCTGACATGTGTGCACATACAAAATCTAATTTGTGTGCTAGCGTCCAGTGTTCTGGTAATCCTACTCGGAATTGATCAATAAAAGTTCGTGGATGTAATGAGTTTCCTTCTCGAAAGTGTTGAAATTTCCTGACTGTGAGGAAATGATCGTTGTCGTACTTCGTCGTAGTTCCATATGAAATTCGCGGTTCTTCGCCACTTTTGTTTCTGATCATTTCTCCCGTCGTTCTTTCCGGTTGTGGTAGATCCATTGGATATTGTCCACTGTAACTTTCGCCTACCCTTGCGTAGTATCGTTGGAGTGGTATGCAATAATTTTCTTCCATCGGTTGTGAACGTGTAGTTGAATGCATTGCACTGTACTCTTCGCGACCTGGCTTTCCATTGTCACGTATGTTATTTTCCGCCTGTGATTGGAATCGCAAATGTGTAATATCTTCGTTAATTGCTTGTTTTTGCGGTGCTGTTACAGATACAGATGTGGTTGCAGACTCTGTGCTTGTTCGATCCTGTTCACTACCTTCTTCAATGGTTTGCAACAACTCTGTTAGCAATTTCTGAAATTGTCGCTTCGTTTGCGCTTCTATTTTGACTATGCGGTTGTCATATCTTTTCAGCGCTGCTTTTGTGATTCATTTGTGTAACACACTGTTTTCAACAACTTTACGCGCTGTACCGGCTGCTTGTCTAGTAATTACGTTTATCCGTTTCTCTAGTTTCTTGACTTCTCCCTGGGTGTTGTTACGTAATGTTTTGATCTCGTCCTGAATGTCATTACGCAATGTTTGTACGTCCGCTTGTACCTTGTCAATGTCTGTTCTCAATTGATTGTGACCTGTTATTAAGTTTCCTATCACTTCTCGAGATTCTTTTACCTCGTCTTCAATATGACTTAGGTGTAACTGAATTTTTTTGTTTTGTTCTTTAATCTCACGCATTTGTCTCGTGATTTCTGCAATTTGTTTCGTCGTTTCTGTATTTTGTTTCGTCATTTCTGCATTCTGAATTTTAATTTGTTTCGCAATTTCTTTATTTTGTCTTGTCATGGTTTCCGTCATTAATTGTAATAATTCTGCCAGATTGGTGGGTCCTATTGCATTTTCTTCCGACGTCCTACGCTCTGTGTTTTCGCCCAAGTGTTGGTTCGCAACCGATTGCATTGAACTGTGCGATGACGCGTTTCTGCTCGCATTACTTGTACTCTGTGGTGAGGGAGCTCTGATTACTTGTACAATGGGCTCTACGTATTCAAGACGCAAGTTAGAATCCTCATCGACTGTCTCTCTACTTTCTTGCTCCTCTGTCGTATGCTGACCTATGTTTTCTATGCCTTGACGTACATATCCTCGTTATGGTGCGTTATATGTCCTATTTCTCGCGATACTGCATTGTCTGTTATACTGTCCTCTACTCTCTGTCCGTTTTCATGCTGGGTCTCTACCTCCATTCGGTCAAGGTCTCGATCTGCCGTTGCTAATCTTTCCGAATCCCTTATTTTCTGTTTTAAAAGCAATTCACGCGCCCTACTTCACGTCAAAATGCGCTCATACGATCTCACGCGTTTCATAAACTTTTTGTTCACACGACTTGACAAACCATTCACTTACTTGTTGGGTCAGAACCAACTTGTCAACGATGTATCCGCCACCTGTGCGCTTGCATTGGAGAGAAAACTTAATTCTAACAATATTAAAATTCATAACTTAATTATGCTATTGTCTGTGCCAGAATGTCTCTGTTTTATTGAATACTTTCTTACTATCTATCGCTGCAGCTACTGTTTTCGATTATTTATAACTTTAGAAAAAAAATTTTTTTTATTACGAAAATTTTTCAACAGAATATGTTTCTGACCTAGTTAGGCACGTGGTCGACCTTCAATCATGGTATTTTACCATCCTGGCAGGGTCGCCATTTTCTAAACATTCTGCATGGTGTCTGTTTGTTCTATATCGTGTCTCCTGACCACTTTCGTGCAACAACGCTCTGAGTGTGTTTTTTAGGGAATTGACTAGTTTGAACCTGGGACCTGTTGCTGGTAAGGAGACATCAGACCACACATGACATGTAGAATTCAGAAGAGTTCAGTGAGACTAGCGATGATATAACCAAATACTTAATGATTTCAGTGTCAGTTCCACTGTACTCCCTGTAAAAGAATCTTAATACTAACTAAATTTAGTGGAAGGGGTTAAAGGCTTCCCTATTTTTAGTTAGCTGGTAAAATAACGTCGAAAAAGCAGTTAAGTTTACCATTGGAAATTTTATTCTACTCACAAAACATTGTTTATAAATTGCACTATTGATAAAAGGAAATGTTTTAATACAGGATGGTAAAAACCAACTGCATTCAACAAAAATGTGAACGAATATTCCCTGAATGGGTTTCCAAGTTCTTCAATGGATCGAAGGATGACCTATGCCATGTCACATCTGTAATCTAGGTTTAAATTAAGTTTCACAAAAGAGAAAACTATCAAAATGGTCTACAGTGACCCTCAATTATCTTTAATTACTTATCTAACTTGTCGTAAATTACAGTGGCTGATGTGGCTTCTCAGTAACTATATAACAGAAAAATCATCGCGTTTCAGATTTGAGCTTTAATTGACGATCGACACTAGTATTACGCAAAAAGGGGGTGTAACAGATGAGACTTTTGCAGTTCCAAATGAAGCTTTATGCGCTGTTATGCGTCATCACGTGCATTCATTACCTTGTCGGTGTTCAACAGGGGGTGGCGGACAGCACAGCTCCGCTCACCTCGCCGTCTCCGAAGCAACTCTCCTCTAACTTCTCCTTACTACAATTTACCGAAGTTGGTTTTAAAAAAAACTATCTGGCTGTGTTTTCATCTGACCAGTCAGGTTCTCAATGTTAACCTTAAGCTCCGCCTACAAAAATTCTGTCTGTCCAATGAGAAACATTATACTTTTCGTGGTGGGGCAATGTTTTTAAAGTTTGCAACGTAACAGAGACGCGAAAAAGTCTCATGATAAAACTTGCAGCTAGTGTGGTCCTTTTAGCGTTTACGTAAGATCTATACTGTTCTTCTGAAGGGCTCTATCTTTTAACATGGGCTCGGGGGTGGTCCTAACGTAACAGAGACGCGAAAAAGTCTCACGCTAAAACTTGCGGGTGATGTAGCCCTTTTTGTGTTATCGTAAGATCTATACTGTTCTTCTGGAGGGCTCTAGCTTTTAACATGGGCTGGGGGGTGGTCCTAACGTAACAGAGACGCGGAAAAGTCTCACGCTAAAAACTTGCGGGTGGTGTGGTCCTAGCAGTTAGCTGGCGACGCGGGTGTCCGTCCGTCCCTTATCGTAGGCCCTTCCAGCTTGACACGGTTCCGCTCTCGGCTTCTGTTCTCGCTTCTCCCCTCGGAGCTGCGTCTGTCTCACGGTGGGGAGGTATGACATGCATTTAGGCATTCTTGTGTTAGTCTGTGGTATTCCATTTGCTCACTCGTTACTCGTATTACTTTGGTTAATTTAATGTCACGATTTATTCGGAGCTATGTGACGTACTACTGGATTTGCTTATCATGTCAGGGTTTCCATGGAAGGATTTGCCTGACACCTTACATTCTGTTCGAAAAACCGAAGTTGATACTGGCATCCCTGTAACTAACATATTTATGGGAAGGGACTATATGTCGTTTAGTGAAGAATTTCTAGCAGATCCTCTGGCTGAAAACAGAATTTAGAACTCTTAAACTGGTGCGGAAAAATTTGACCTTAACAGTTCAGCTTAATCACACTGTGCAATTGCCCAAGGTCCACATGAAACTGTTCCTCTTGGCGGTTGAGAACTAATAACAGTAAGGGCGTAATGACATACGAAAGTGAGTTGTGACTCTGGATCTGGCTATTGGGGCCGATTCATCTCTCACCTTTCCAGGGCTCCTATTCTGTATCTTTCCGCCATTGTGCCGATCGTTTCGGTACTCAAGAGCACCGAACGGTCTAGTAGTCGAATTAGAGCCTCTGCGCTATTCAGCATGCATTTCGGAAGCGATACCGTTCGGGTGTAGAGAGGCGCAGCGCGTGCAGCGCCACGAACACAAAGCGGCTAGCAGACGACACAGGCGCGCTATTCTTCGCAGTACCGAAAATTGCGTTTACCTTCTCGTAACGCATGACGCCGCATTCCATCGAGCTGACGTGCCCGCCTTCATCGCTCTTGCCTCCTCCTTAACAGTATCAGGCGCAGTACATCCATTTCCATGATTCTCAGCTGAAATGCATAGATATTTTTACAGTTTCCCTGACCGCATGTTTCCATGCATGCATAATAACGATAGCATATTTGACTGTATTCTGCAGATTGTCGTAAATGCCGTATTATGTCATCTTATTCTCATTCATATTGACATCGTGTTTTGGATTTTAAGTTTCGGAAAATGAGTTAGGAACAATGTGTAGTACCACATTGTACTAATACATCTATAAAAACACCCGAAAATTTGATTCTGAGAGTTTGTAAAAATAAGAAGATAGACAAAATGTGGTCGAACTCGCTCCTAGAGATCCAAATGGTTAAGTAACCGACTTCCCTATATGATACGTCAACGATTTGGGTCTTAAAAACAAAATTGAAGAAACGCATTTTCGAGAGTTCCTGCAGTTCGTCGAAGTTTGTAACATGCATCACTTGTATGAAAATGTTTCGTATATGGTGCTACAGTCTAAAAATATTACGGCGGAGATCTTTCATCTCTGTCTACTGTTGTTGAGGATTCGATCGCAGATAAATACTTGTGACAAGCAAGATTATGAAGATGACTGTTGCTAATTACATTCCCAGTAATTTAAGTTGTGCTCTTAGATTCCTGTCTAACCGCATACTCGGAAATCGCTACATATTCGGAAAAATGGTGAATTATTTCTGATAAGAAAAAATATAACGGTCACTGTCGGTTACTTCACTCACAGCAATTTCATATTTCGTTTTTTAAACACATATAAATCACGAAATCATTACTGAGGAAGTGCGCTCTTACACGTAAGTAATAGCAAATATTGCAGAAAAATCTTAACTTACACGAATAACAATGTCTCAGAACGTGTTGAATATATGTAGAGGAGAAAAAAAAAACTTATGCACCCATCCCTGGGCGAACCCGTGTCCTTTCAAGTCACATTCCCGTGCGCTAGCCACTTGGCCACCCCAAACAGAAACGCAGCGCTCAAGTCTTGAACTATTACGTTGAGGAACGTAGGCCGACTTCGTTGCCAAACGGTGCTGCGGAAGTCATAAATGCGTGATAGTTTGGAGGGTTTCTAATATCAGGCTTCACATAATTGCTTTCCATTGTTACTTGAAAGTTGCAAACACGTTTCGATAATTACTAACTTAACCATTGGTAGGAAAAGTACACAAAGTCACTAGTAACGTCACTTCACACTCATGTAATATACTTACGTAGAGCCGATGTCTTGCTATTTAGTGACCTTTAAACTCTTATTTGCATAAAAATAACACCTATTTTGAGAGAATATTGAACGAAAACTTTTTTTTCGATGTAATCATCCACAGTAACAACCTAACCTAACCATATTTCTAACAAAGGAAAATAGTCTATTACGAACTCAGTTTCCAACCGGATGCGTCCTCTGGTGATTCTTTAGTAATACAATCACTAAATCCAAAGCTAAAACATCGAAATATGTTTATAATAACAACTATGCCCCACCAACGTGTACATACTCCCACTGAAAAACGCCAGCCTTTTGAACGGAGTCGCATTGTGGACCTGCAGGAAGCTGGATGGACGTACCGAGGGATTACTGCACATTTTGGGCACAGTGTACCAATGGTGAGTCACTGCTTTCAGTAGAGGTCTGTGGAACATTTGCACATTTGTACTCCTGGATCTGGACGTCCGTGTAGTACTTCTGTCTGTACCCCTACCCAGCCTACCACTGACATCATGACACCGCCGAGCATGGCTACTCTGCAGTCTTGAAACAATCGATTCGAGAGTGCACAGGCACTATGTTATATTAAATGGTGACAGTAAGTATGCGAACGATAGCTGTTTACTGTTTACCCGAGCACCTAAAACAAGTGAAAGCAATACCCATACTTAAAAATGGTGATGCGGAAAATGCAGAAAACTACAGACCAATCTCCCTACTGTCCACCATTCCCAAAATTAGTGAAAAAGGTAATGAAAAATTGGTTAATGCAGTATCTAAATAAGTTTAACCTCCTTCGCAAAGAACAACATGGATTCAGGCCCAAAAGAGGTATAGAATCGGCTATTGCACAGCTTACAAAGGTCATTCTTGAGGCACTGGACGAAGGTGAGTGGAATTTTCTTGGACTTACCAAAGGCATTTCTTACAGAGGACGACATTTTTTATTACATAAATTAGAGTCACTAGGAATAAGAGCTGTGGTTAGGAAGTGGTTTAAGTTAGAAAACAGGATGCAGCGTGTTGAGATCTCACATACTTCAGAAGGATTTCTAGTAAAATACTTATCAGATCCAAAAAATATTAATATAGGCGTCCCGCAAGGTAGCATATTAGGTCCAATCCTTTTTCTTATTTACATTAATGATTTTCCTCAGAGTATCAGATGTGGGAAAAAATATTATATGCTGATGACAGTAAAATAGTGATCACAGTCAAAACTCCAACACAGTTGACAGAAAAGGCTAATGCAGTCCTCAGAGATGTTCACAAGTGGTCTCTGAAAAATTGTATGTACTTCCGGTTGAATAAAAGATACGATTATGGGAAATTAACAATTAATGATGATGTAATAGAAAATGTAATGGATACCAAATGTTTGGGGCTGAAGATAGTTTGCCAGTTAAAATCGACAGAACATGTAAAAGCTTTAACAAAGAGACTATCCACAGCATGTTCTGCTCTACGAATGCTTTAACAAGTGTGCAATGCTTTATGCATCAAAATGATATATTTTGAATACATATACTCAATCCACAGTTATGGAATCGTGTTTTGGGGAACAAGAGATGGCAATAAATGGTTCAAATGGCTCTGAGCACTATGGGACTCAACTGCTGTGGTCGTAAGTCCCCTAGAACTTAGAACTACTTAAACCTAACTAACTTAAGGACAGCACACAACACCCAGCCATCATGAGGCAGAGAAAATCCCTGACCCCGCCGGGAATCGAACCCGGGAACCCGGGCGTGGGAAGCGAGAACGCTACCGCACGACCACGAGAAAGTGATGGCAATATTCAGTCTGTCTTCAAGGTACAGAAAAGAGTTGTATGTAAGAACAAACAGCAGCAATAGGGCCCATTGTACTGATTTATTAAAAAAAAAAAAAAAAAATAGAAACTCTGACTGTCCCATGTGAATACATTTACCAGACTGTAATGTATGTAAGGAAAAATATTCATCTCTATGCTACAAACAGCTCAATACACGACTGTCAAACTAGATCCAGCCACTACTTGGGAAACTTCTTAGTTTGAGTCTTCTGAAATACCTGAGGGAAACTGAACCTACTGTCTCGTTCCTTATTATTATCATTTCAACACTGACCTACGGAATTTTCCCTGACAATGACAACTCAAACTTAACATATTCATTTATTACCCACAATATACAAGAGCTACGCAATCTGACTGCTCAAAAATGGCAACATGACTTCAAATAATTAACACAAAAGAATGGCCCTGAATTGTAAGAAATCCTAACAATAACCCATACTTTTTCATAAGTCACTTACCTCACAGAAAATATTAATAACACGAACAACAGCAATTACAGCAACCAGCAACTACAGCCAGCTAAATAAAAAGATTGTTACTACTATATGCTCTAACTACTAGGAGCCATATGGTTACCAGAAGAAAGATTTTTTTGAAGAGCAAACAATGTATTTAGCAGATTTTACCTGGTTCACGTGACATCCAGTTCCAAAAATTAAATAGTCGTCAATTATTCCACTATTCAAACATCACCAACTACATCCATCTTAATTTTACAATGCATGTCCTACCAACACTGAGTCCCCATGACGGACACATGTCCAAGCCGTCCGCACGCTAACTGCTAGTCCGTCCAACCACAGAGTCTCTTAAAAGGGCGCAGAGCGCTGCCAACATACAAAAATATAAACAGGCTCCTTACACTTGTACCTAAAAAGAAAAAATCTAAAACACAGAACAGTGTGGTATATAATGGCCTAAAAGTGTACAACAGACTGCCATAGGAAATAAAAGGTGCAAACGAACTTCATATCTTTTGCCAAAAGCTAAAAACATATTTACTAAGCAAAAGTTGTTACAAGATAAATTAGTATTTAGAATAATTGTAGATAGCTATTTAGTGGACACAAATACCACGTAGGCCTATACATATAAAGCGACAGTATATGGCCTGATTATAAATATTGTAAGAATTGACCTTTAAAAGTGTAAGAATTGAATTGTAAACATTCTAAGAACCCATGTATGCTTTAGTTCATAAGACACAATTGACGACATCCATACAATTTGTATTGTTATACGGATGAATATATATATCAATCAATCAACCATGGACGTATATGTGTATGGCATAGACCTTACGAGCTGCGTATTCCAGAATATATTCGCCTACGATATGCAGGTCCCACTGCAGGCCTTATGATGTGGGGGTGCCAATTATTACAACACACGGTCCTGCAGTGTAAAATAACCAGTGCTCGCTCCTACATTGCACAGGTTGTTATTCCTGTACTACCGCCATTTCTTCAAAAGGAAAGTGATGTGCTTTTTAAGCAGGACAGTGGACATCCACATATGGCTACTGCGATGCAAGTTGCTCTTCGTGGTGTACGACAACTGCCTTAGCCAACAAAATTACCAGACCTCTCGCCAATTGTACACGTGTGGGACGTGATGAAGGGGGAACTGACTCATTCTTCAGAATGTGTAAAAACCATTGCTGAATGTCAACAAAAGGCGCAAGATACTTAGGACAATCTATCGCAGGATGCCATTCGTCACCTAAATGATCTTTGTATGCGAGAATACACGCCTGTGTTGCCGTCAGAGGGTGATGGGGGAGGGAGAGGGGGAGGGGGAGGTGCACTGTGTATTGATGCATCTGTTCGAGCACTTTTTACTGTGAAATGTGTGTTTCATTTGGTCTGAATCTTTTATCACACACTCCTACATTATGAACTACCTGCCACTTCACTTGTCAATAAAATTATCTTCTCTTTGAGGGCATTCCATTTTCTTTTGCGGCAGTGTAATTTTTCGGTGTGATTTCTCCACCGGAAAGCACAAATATTTGGAGCGACTCTATGGAACTCAAAGTAGAAGCTCTTGGAAACTAGCCTTTTTTCCTGTTTGCCATTACGTCCTTCAACGCATAAATAACAAAAAAGCTTTTGAAATATGCGATGTTCACTTCCAAATAAAAAAGAGAAACGAAAAATTTAAGCGGCCTTAGTAATCAGCTGAATTCATAAAGAAGAAAAACGCTACAAAATTAAGTAAAAATCTACAACCAGTGCTGTTCCCTCGAAAGGGAATACGAAGAAAATCTTTTATAATCTCATGTTGGGGGGCCCACGTTGCCAAGTTTGTTTCAACTATGCTGAAATATTTTGGTTGGAAAGCCCTTATGCATCCTCCATACAGTTCTGCTCTCTCCCCAAGCGATTTCCATGTTTCTTGAAGCCATGAAGAAAGACGTTTGTGGCCGTCGATTTGCTTCGGGTGAAGAGATGCACGCCTGGGTACAATCACAGTTTCGTAGGCAATCGCAAACATCTTTCCATGAAGGCACTGACCGTGTTGTCTTACAGTAGAAAAATACCTTAACAATTACAGCGATTACTTTTGAATTAATAAACACTTTATTTACTTTTTTCCATCTCTCTCATTTTCATTTGAAGGCCCCTTGTATTTTCTAGGAGTAAGTGAAAACTGCCATTTAATTTCAATTCTATTTTCTCGGTGGGATTTTTTAAATTTTTGTGGTGATGTATTGGAGTGTACCTTTATTTGTGTCTTAAGGAACAAATACTAAAAAAACTCATCAAATTACCTTCCATTAGAACGGAAACGACTATTGTTTTATGCTTTTTTGCCATTTTGAAACTAAAAAAAAATCCTCTGTGGCATTGTTTTTACAGTCCAGACTGTAATCTATGTAAATCCTTCTAAAGGGGCAATATACTCCCTAAATTTTCTGAAACGTATTGCTTCGTATAATACAGAGAGATAGCTACTGCCGAAAGAAATCTCTTGTGTATGTTATTTCCTAAGAAGAAGATACACAATCGGAGAATCTCTTATCTAGTTGAATGAATTGTGAATATTGAAGTTCTTTTTATTTCCGTTAATTTAGTAGAGACACGAATGAACATCTGAATTAAATAGCATAGAACTGAATTTTCGGAAGGTTTTGCGTTAAAGCTTCTGTAAAGGAGGAATCTATTTCCCTGCAAACTAGGTTGTCTTTAATCCTCTGCTGCTCTGATCACAAAACTCAATAAATGCTTGCGAAAATGTGGAACACTTGACGCGAAGTGACCTTTACTTCGGGAAGTGACTCGTTCCCGAGAATTGACCCAGCGCTTCCATTATGTCTTGAGCTTTGAGAAATTACTTAACTCTGCTTTATAATAAGTCAAGAAGTTTCTGCCGCATGTTTCGCTTGCACTCTTGTTACCCAAACTTCAGAAAACACCAACGCTGCAGAGAAATATCTTCTTTCCCTGGTAGTTAAAAACTTTGTAGCCCAGTGAATGCTAGAAGTTTCTAATGAATTAGTTTGCTAAAGGAGGTTAATAAGGAGCGAAAATGATTTAATGAAGTTAGAGACGAGACCAGAAGCAGCTTGTGTCCCAGAGTGAGATCACAGTGACGTAGCCGTTGGCTTCTTGATTTTGAGAGGATGATCAATCGTACTAGATTATCTTTGGAAAACGACATACTGATATACTGAATGTGGTATTTAATTTTTATTTTTTCCGATATAATCACACGCGCGTTTCACGATGCTGATAACTATTTCGACCAGGTAGTAGTCATCTTCAATGTAAATGAATATACTGGAGGCGGTTTCCTTTGTGCTGTTGTTGAAACTAGTGACTACTTTGTGAAATGCCTATTTGATTGTGTCGCAATAGATAAAAAAGAAGAAGCTTAGCTCTCTGTCGTCTTCCCAGCGTTCAGTCGACTTCGTATAGTTTGAGCTTTGGGACAGATTCAACATGTTTTTATGTCGGAATATATCGGGCGAATACTGCAAGTGCAATAGCGTTCATAAGAATCTCAGTGAAGACTGTTTATATTTTGCTCCACAGCGTTATCCAGAACTGAATGTCCTCAGGTTGACTATTTGTAAAGTTACTCGATTATTAAATGTTACATCAGTAACGCAAAAAAGAAAGAGCTGTAAGTTTCACACACATTTATTTCGCAAATTAAAACAATCACAAACCAACAGAACTAACAAGTTCCCAACATAAAAATACTGTCAAAAGGCATCTACAGGCAGCGATGGCATGCTTACGTCTGCTTCTTAGAAGATTTCTGTCTCAAGTGGTTCAATTAATAGATAACATTGTCTACACAATATGTCTTGAGCGAAAGTCAGTTTCACTAACGTTATTTTTGCCGGAAGATCTAATTGCAACATAAATCAATACCGTACATTTTAGAAAGTGTTTTATACGTTTATTTTGTTTTGGAATCACGATGTGTCTGCACGCAGGAAGTATGGGTAGCGATGAACAATAAAAAACTGTTTCCCTAATATGAAAATTGGAAAAATAATTTTTTTAGCGGTTCTGGCATTAAAATATTTTTGCGTTGCATGTCCAGAAGGAAATTAATCATTTAATATTATTATATTATCCAAGTACAATATAAAGTCTTACTTGTATTTGGTTGCCAGTAAGGAGTTACTTTAAACACTGCATCATCTACACTTGAACAAACACTGATTTGTGGAGTAATAAAAATGATGCAGTTCGACCTATGCAAGCCACACGTGTAGGTGAGGGTCGAGTGAAACGAAACAGTACCCAACAGAGCCTGTTACAACACGAACTGTTTGTTCATCCGACTGCCAATAACATTGTTATTTCATTCATACACAGAACGGAGAACTGAACGTGTATACTAGATACAAACGAAAATGTACAGGAGAAAATGTGTTAAGTATGTGTGATATCAAATTAATCAGAAAATTGTTAGCAAAATTAAGATATTGTGTGCCATCGAAATGTAACTGAAATATTGCGTAAATTTATACTACGATTCAAATAAATTCCAGTCTGAAGTAGGCAGTTATCGATCCTGCACGTGGAATCAACATATTAAGCACGAAAAAATTTCCGGTAATTGGTGTAATATCATCACAATCGGCAGTTTGTGAACTTGCGTGTGAAGTGTGACAGAATTTCAACACCAATGCCTGAGTTCAATTTTTTCTTGTTATTAAAATATGGAATTTGAAAATGTGATAGAATAAATTTGTTATATTTAGAACATCTTTCTTCTGGGTGTCGTACTTGGGATCAGTCACATTGAACAAGCATGATGATGAAATTTATAATTAACATAAAGATGCTACACCTCGAAAGGTATCAGACGACGATAAGCGATATACCGATTTACAGAACAAGAATGAAATTTCACTCACATCAAAAGAAAAAAGGGTTGCCATTAAGTCGGAGATAAATCAAACTGGCCACCGATTTAGACAAGATTATTTTAATCTTTGGGAAAATCATTGCGACTATTGTGTTAATTGTGGTAACAAAGATCACGGTGCTGTAAGGGAGTCGGGACCTCTCATCTATACCACAGAAGTTAACGATGTCTCCTGCATTCCGCAACGACGAATAGGAGGCGCTGGTGTAGCCAATCCCTCTCCCCCAACGCCGCAGCGTCACCTCGCGGAATCCAATATACAGCTAAGCAGAGGAACGCTCAGCCCAGTTTTTATTCAACGATTAAAACGACAGCATAGTCTTAGATAGGGAACCTGTGTATTTCGTGTCTTACGCTGAACTTTAACTGTGATCATCATGTCTATAGTCTGCAAGAAAAGAGTCGTGTAAAATTGTCTGCATCCAGAGACATAAATTCGGACTGTGAAGAAAACGGTTCCTGGAGATTTAATATGACCGTGAATTTGTAAGCAGGAAATGTTTAAAGAAAAACTGCATGAAGTAAATTAATATTGTATAAACTCCAAGAACCAGGAAACTACAAAAGAAAACCCCTATATGAGAAGTTTCCCAATGTTGTTAAAATTCTGATAATAAAATCCTTTGATTGTGGAGAACAGTAAAACACTCGAAAGAAATTTGATAAATAATGACACAGTATACTGTAATTTTGCTTACCAGTAACAGTTAAATCCAGGTAAATTTGAATCTAAATATGAATGAATGGAAATATGATGTTAAGTGGCATGTAAACAAAGATCGCATTCTTTGACAGCTGTTAGATTCAAAGTTTCTTCTAATATACTAACTTGAACCAATGGCGAATAAGCTACTTCCTTGTAATTGTTCCGTGTAAATAACATCAAAATTATACATCTGGCCATGCTTCACAGGACAACACATAAATTCTCCGGTCTAAACTACTGTATAAACACATCGAAGCACACCCTACCAAAAGACACATACAACGCGTGCAACGACTTGTGGAAATACACTGAAAAGTAAAACGAAATAAATGATGGCAATTACTACTGTTAGTGATGGGATCAACAATCACTGAAGGTGAACAGTCTTTACAATACACTAATTCACTTTTATTTACAGAGAGAAACATTAAGAGATAGTCTATTACAGAGCAGAAAGAAATGAAATTGGTTACAGTTGTGAGTTTCTCGAAGAGAGGAATGGTTTTGAGTCTTATCTGTTCTGGGTTGGCGTGATCTGGCGCCGGCAGTAGAAGCAGTTTGAAGTTGCTGATATGAATCCTATTAGTTAATCGTGTCCTAGTGTGTGACGTACGTAGTACGGCTAGACTGTGTGGCTGGTCGGATTAAATGTGTTTGCAAATGGCGAGGTTACGGTTAGTAGGTGACGCAAAGACTTATGTGGCATACCTTGAATGCTTAAAGGATGCTACTACATTCACAGAGTTGGCTGAGGGATTATTGCAAAGGTTTAGGAAACAAAACAGTGTCGGATTTTTTAGAAAAAAATTGGGGAGGATGATGAAAAAACGGTAGAAGAATTTTCAGACGGAATTAGGAGAACGAACGCACACATGTATGAGTTAAACCAAGATATGAGTGCAAATGAAGTTCTATTGAAGTAAGCGGAGACTAGAGCTTTAGATGCATTTTTGCGAGGGGTCTCGCCGGATTTTTCACGCCGGACACGGATGGAAAATCGAAGCGACTTAGCAGCAGCATTGCGCGTAGCTACACATTTGCAGGAAGTGGATAGCGCCACTAGAAGTCGCAATGACAAGAAAATTTTTTCGTCTTCCAAAGAGTGTTACTGTTGTGGGAAGCAAGGTCATTTTAAGGGACAATGTCAGGAACCGCAGTGTTTCAATTGTCAGAAAATACGGCATAAGGCATGGCAGTGTAAAGCCGAGAAACGAGTTAATGATACAGCAGGTAAAAAACTGTTAAACGAAAAAGGGAGTGTTCCTGTTGTTGGGAGGCACTCCCAGTAAAAAGAGGTACTCAGAGAGTGCACGAAGATGCGGATTGTAGTTTGATGGTTTGTATAAAAGATAAATGGCGAAGAGTTTTAGTGGATACTGGAGCGCATGTATCAGTTGTCAATGTGGACCTCGTGGGCAAGAAAGGATTGGAAGCTCCGAGATACAGATTGCGCGCAGTAGGTGATAAAAAATTAGATGCACTAGGGACAGCACAGCTCAAGTTTAAGATAGAGAACGTGTGATTCCGGGAGCAAATGGAGGTGTTGTCAACTGTGGGTCAGGGATTTTCAGCGATACTACGGATGGACTTTCTGATTAAACATCACGCCAAAATTGACCTTTCGCAACATACGCTGGAACTCGATGGGAACTTGTTCTCAATGGGTACAGCCGTTGCAAATGTTTCAGAGTCGCAAGGCGCACCGATAGCTAAGGTGATACCAACTAAACTGCGTGCAAGTGTATTAAAGGTGATTTCGTGTGATAAAGTACGAACAGCTACAGGGAAGTTGATCTGGGTACCAGTGGATGTCGATGTGCCACAGCAGGGGTTATTCTTGGTAGAGCCACTACCGAGTAATGAGGCTTTAGACGAAAAGCATTGCTTTATTCGTAGGAGTGTATCACGGGTAACGGACATAAATGGGCAGTTTATGGTTCCGGTGAGTTTAGATGACTTTGGGGAGAGGGTATGGGGGGCGATGATGTCGATCTGCCGAAGGGATTAGTAATAGCCACAGTAGAGTTAATAGATGAAGAGGACATCGATAGTTCGAGGCTAGATTATGATGTAAAGCAAACTGTCAGCACGTCTGCACTTCGTGACAAGGTAAATAATTTGAGAGGAAATGATCGTTCGGGTATGGAAGCATTATTACTAATGTATAAAGCATTGTTTGAAGCACGGGGTACGTTACCTGCTACACCGATAACACAGCATCGTATTCAGACAGGGAATCAAGCTCCGGTGTATCGTAAGCCATACAGACTACCGAAACAATTACAACCAGTAGTAGAGCAATTAATAGAGCAACAACTGGAAGATGGGACAATCCAACACAGTAATAGTCCTTGGTCTAGTAGCGTGGTCCTAGTTCCAAAGAAGACACCGGACATGTCGAAAAAATTTCGCTTTTGTTGCGATTACAGACATTTGAATGAGCGGACATTGGCGGACGTATATCCGATTCCGAATATCACAGAAACCTTAGACAACCTAGGGCAGTGTAAATTTTTCTCCACTATGGATTTGTGAATCGCTTATCACCAGATTGAAGTATGCCTGGAGGACAGGCCAAAAACAGCATTTACGACGCATTGTGGTCACTTCGAGTATAAAAGAATGCCGTTTGGACTAAAAAACGCTCCAGCAACATTTCGGAGGTTGTTGGCTGGAGTCCTTAGCGGGTTGAAACCGAAAAAATGCATGATGTATCTGGATGACATTATAATTTTTTCAAGAGATATAGAGCAGCATGTGGAACGGTTAAAGGAGGTGTTTAAAAGATTAGAGGGAGCACTGCTAACATTAAGTTTGGACAAATGCCATTTTGCTCAAGCACAAGTAAATTATCTTGGGCATGTTATCAGTCAGGAGGGGGTATGGACAAATCCTCGTCTCACTTCTGCAGTACGAGATTTTCCGGTTCCGCAAACGGCTAAACAACTTCAATCGTATATTGGTCTTGCAAGCTATTATCGAAAATTCGTACAGGGGTTCGCAGAAATAGCGAGGCCACTTACTAAGTTGCTAAGAAAAGGTGTTACCTACCAGTGGACGTCAGAGTGCGAGAAAGCATTTCAAGAGTTGAAACAGATACTGACATCAGATCCAGCTTTGAAGTTTCCAGACTTTTCGCGGGAGTTTATACGACAATGTGATGCATCTAATCACGCTCTTGGGGTTGTACTTGGGCAAAGAACATCCGATTGCGTTCGCGTCTCGTCAACTTAACAAGGCGGAACAAAATTACTCCACGACAGAGGAGGAGTTGTTAGCGGTAATATACGGGATTTCGTACGTTCGATGTTATCTGTACGGTAGTAGGTTTAAGGTTGTGACGAATCATTCAGCTCTGAAATGGTTATTAGGTCTGAAAGACAAAGCGAGTAGGCTAGTGAGATGGGCACTGAAACTCAGTGAGTTCGATTATGAGGTAATACACAAGTCAGGTGTGAAAGATGCCAATGCTGACGCATTGAGCAGGAAAGTGGCAGTATTACAAGTAACAGGGGTGGCTGAAGATGAGTGGAAAAGGGCACAAGCCGTGGATAGTGAATGCCAATTGTTCAGAAAGCAACCGCAGTTCGTAGTACAGGACGGGTTACTTTGCAGGTCGACGAAATGCGGCCCGCCCGTCATCGTATCAGCAGCGTTAACATCTGAAGTTTTGCAACAGGCGCATGACCATTTTCTTTCAGGAAATGGCGGGAGAAGAACTACAGATAGGCGGATAGCGGAGAAGTTTTGGTTGAGGACACGACGTCAAGACGTGGATGAGTATGCCAGGAATTGTGTGCCATGCACACAGCGTGCGGACTTGAGCCATCAGAAGATTCAGCTTCAGAGATTACCAGAGGCAGACAGACCTTTCCAACAAATCGGAATTGATGTATTAGGCCCATTTAATTGGAGTGCAGCAGGGAATCAGTATGTGTTAACAGTGATTGACCCTTTTCTAGTTAGTCATGGTCGCATTACCAGATCAGAAAGCAAGTATGGTGGCACAAGCTTTAGTTAATAATTGGTTACTCAGGTATGGGACACCTCAGTCCTTAATCTCGGATCGAGGTACTAATTTCACGTCTGATCTGATGAAGCAACTGTGTAAGTTACTGAAGGTTAAAAAACTACGGACTAGTCCATTCCATCCGCAAGCAAATGGACGAATGGAGACAGTGCATCGCATGATCGCTAAGATGTTGAGTCACTATGTAAATAGTCAACACACCGAATGGGGTGTGTACTTGCAATTCGTAACCAGTGCATATAATAGTAAGGTGCGTACGTCGACAGGATTGTCGCCGTACAAAGTGGTGTATGGGCGAAAGATGCTATCACCTTTTGACATGCTTCGTCCAAGGCTGGGAGTGGAGGGCGAGCATGTAAGGCAATTTGCGAAAACCATTAAGGAAGTATGGCAGAGAGTTAGATAAGCTAACACGAAAGCTTTCGAACGACAAGAACGGATGGGAGGTACAACGAGGAAGTTGCCACAGTACAGAGGAGGCCAATGGCTGCTACTAGCTAATCCGTATGTTCCAAAAGGGAGAACCAAGAAGTTCACAAACAAGTTCTCAGGGACCATACGAGGTAGTGGAAATGACATCACCTGTCAATGTAAAATTACAATTGCCTACAAAGACAATGGTGGTTCATGTTAGTAGAGTTAAGCAGTTCCAGGGGGTATTAGATCCGTGTATATATACTTCTCCTTCTGGCAGAAAGCGAAAAGAAGCGCCAGAAACAGACAGTATACCGAGTATTAAGTATAAGCTGCGTTCGAGGGCTGTGTAGTTAGCAGTAATTATCATGTGTGTATTATTTTTGTGCACGGACTAGGGTTATTTTATTGGTATTAATGGGTAGTGATGGGAGTTTTTTCCTTCTCTCTCCATTCTGTAGATGACGCAGAATGGGGTACAAGTGGATAGTATGGGGCGTAGTCCTCTGGCGGCTGACACAAGCTGGCCAGGTACAGGATATGCCGTTACAAAGTGGGCTGTTGTTCGGGAAACAACCGGATATGGTCCTCACGAGTCACAAGTGGACGCTTCGGCTAGCACTCAACATGCTGCAGGTAAGGAACGAGATGCGGCATCTACAGCAGGTGGTATCGAGTGTGGAAATGGCTGCATCTAAGAACGGAATATTACGGGACGTGCAGGAAGAGTATGAGGCTTTGGATAGGTCATGTAAGGAAATACGGGAACAACTGCGCCAAGTCCTGAGCATGATTCCAGGGAGGAGAAAGAGAGTAAAGAGGGGTTGGTTGAATGCAGGTGGGAAGTTGCTGAAAACAATTTTTGGAACGGCGGATAGAGACGATATTGAGGGTTTGAACAATTCTTTAACAGTTATTCGCGACAGGTAGGAAAGCATAAGGAAGTTAGTGGATATACACACAACAGAAATACGGGGATTAGGTACAGAGTTGTTGAATGTGACACGCGTGGTGTGTGGGATGGCTACAGGGTTACGAGCATATATAGAACAAATACAGAAATTGTTGAATACGGATCTGGGACAGGTACAGACGCGATTGGATATAGTGGAAAGGAAGCTGGAAATGGCTAAATTGCTGTGGGAACTGGTTAACAGCATTGGTGATGCACAAGTGAGGATGGATGAATTGCAAAAGGCAGTACATCACGCATTGCACAGGCAGGTGAGTGTGACGTTGATGTCACCAGAAAAATTCAGACGGAGTCTGAAGCAGGCAGAGGGAGAGTTTCCAGAGGGGGTAGAGCACGTAGTGCCGATAATTGAAGCGAGTATGTCACTTTTTTATCGTATGTCTAGGATTAAGGTAACAACAGATCTAGTTAAGATGTATATAGAGATTAGATTTCCAGTAACTAGTGTGGGGAGACAGTATCACTGTTACACAGTGCATCCTTATATGGTCAGATGGGAGTGCATGGGGAAGCGTGTACAGTTCAGGACACAGGAGGTTTTATTAATTTCTCAGGTGGGAGATATGCATGCTACTACGTCGAGTTTAGAGTTGAGTAGATGTCTAACGGAATCAGTTTCCATTTGTCCATCACGGGTTGTTTTCACGGGCAAGGGGTCATGTGAGATCCAGTTATTTAGGGTAGAAGCAGAAGCTTCGGAGCGTCAGAGAATGATAGTGAAGCCTCCACCACATTTTCAGCAAGTTGGGAGGCATTGGTTGTATTCAATATTCGCTACAGAGAGGATATCAGCCAAGGGTTATGACAATGGGGATTGGACAGCAACCATGGAGATGGAATTACGGGACAGGGGTTAGTTAATCAACGGGACAAATTGTGAAATAGTAGGGGATCGCTTCAGCTTACCAGCGACAGTCACGGGAGTGACCAAGGCTACAGATACTCATCTGAAGTTGTACTGGCAAGATGCGTCATTCAGCATCGCTCCAGGAGAAAATTTGACCTATATTAACATCTTGGATGCTACACTATTGCAAACGATAGCTATACTAGTAGATTCGGAGAAAGGTCAAATTTCAATACAGCAATTATTCAGGCATGTGGAGGAGTACGATACCAGGTGAAAACGTAGCATAGTGACTATTGGTATTTCAATCAGTACTATTACCATGTTGATTGTATTTATCGGTGTGATATATGTCTTATTAAAAAGGAGGATTCAGCATGCTAATGCAAGACCACTGCTGTAGAATGGATTACCAGTAGGGCATTAGTCAGGGCAACCTGGATGTATATAGGGGAGGAGTAGAATGTAGGATAGAACTAGAGTTAACGTATAGGGTAAATTCGGGGACGAATTAAATTTCTACAAGGAGAGAGTGTTGCGGCCACATGTAGTAAACGTTGCTTCACGCAGTGTAGAATGGCAAAACAGAGGCACGCCAGCGACCGAGGCATTACGAAGTAGGCAAGCACAGATAGGCTGTCGCAAGGATGCACACACACCGAGCACTGAGCGAAGCCTAGAGAGTGCTGAGAAAGTGAAAGAGTGGCCAGCACGCTAAGTTGTGCTGCAATATACTGCGGGAGTAAAAACAAAAAGCTACCACCGAGGGTAAAAAACGTCCTCCTGCCGGATATAAATAGCGGAGAGCAGGTAGCAACAGACAGAAGCCATTAGGAAGCATTTCGGATCTGACGACGGATGTGGCCCATGTCCAAATGTTCAATCTTCGTAGGTGGCGATTCTGGAAGTCTGTTCCAGCTCGCAGGAGTCATCTGCTCGCCGCCAGATGTCAACTTCAGCTCTGGAGGTCAGCCCGAGTTCAGTCGGCAACATGGCTGACTAACTACTGCGAGAACTTCCAGCAGGACCGGCCGCAGCACGGTCTTGGTCACAGGCACCGCCGGGGACTGACGCCCGCACTTCACGGCAACCTGGCACCATGGCGCGTGGTCCGTCCATGGCGGGACCTCGCGGACATCGCGACTGACGGCTTCTCAGCCGCCAGTGCAGCAGGTGTCGGCAGCTGATCTCACGGCGAAGCGGCTCCTTGATTTCATCTCAACCACAGGGCATCCTGGTTTCAGCAGAGCACTGGTGGCCTGAGGCTCCCGAGTGCGATCAGCTGTGCAACGGAGAATCTACACAGCAGCGGCCAGGCGGAGGGATCCGCAGGGCTGAGAAGTGACGATGAGGGAGAAATTGTGAAGAAAGTTCATTAAATAATTGTAAAACTCCACGCTGTCTCAGTCTTTGGCGCAGTCACTGTGTCTGCTGCTGAAAAGTGGTGCAGAAATCGTAACACTTGGCATTAATATATCGTTTTTCCTTACATCCTGTTTCGGCTGCCGGCGGTAATAAGTTGCGTATGTAGTGGCGTGGCAAAACAGCCAAGCCACTCGGAGGTAGCCGAAAGGCACGCGTTAAGCTCACGCAGATTGGCGTGAGGTCTGGAACAAGGTAAAGTAATTATCCTATAAAGAAAAGAACGTAGTTCTTGGAATACTTAACTTTAATCCACAATTGGAGAACATCGCTCTTGTTTAGACATTATTACACTGAATATAAACTGGTAATGGCGCCTTGCTAGGTCGTAGCAAATGACGTAGCTGAAGGCTAAGCTACCTATCGTCTCGGCAAATGAGAGCGTATTGGTCAGTGTAGCTTCGCTAGCAAAGTCGGCTGTACAACTGGGGCGAGTGCTAGGAAGTCTCTCTAGACCTTCTGTGTGGCGGCGCTCGGTCTGCAATCACTGACAATGGCGACACGCGGGTCCGACGTATACTACCGGACCGCGGCCGATTTAAAGGCTACCACCTAGCAAGTGTGGTGTCTGGCGGTGACACCACAGCGTAGCATCCATTAGTTGTAGACCGGAACAAAGTAAATGTTTATGCAGCACTTGAAGGTCGTATCAGTTCAGCTGCAACTCTCACACACGATACTTTGGCACAGTGTTTAAATTAACATTCCATTTGCTGTACTTTGCTAATTGCGAAGCTAGACAGTCCATCTACTGTTAATATTCATGGTTCATGATAACACTGTTCCAGCGAAAACAGTCACTTACGTAGCAACACAGTTCACAGATTCCACATTGGCAGTTCATGTTTCAGCACACGTCATATTTCGTTGTCAAGAAAATTGAGCAATATTAAATTCACAGATTATGTAATGCAGTTCAATTCTAAACCGACTACAACACTGTCTGTTCACGAGTGCATTGTCACTGTCACAAGCATCATTCTGCAAAAACTAATAGCGTTTGTGTAATACAACATCCGTTTAGAATATACATCATAAAGTCAAATTTCAAACTGGTCTAACACACGAAAATCAGGTATTACTATCGCGTTAAACGCACACCATTACTACACACAATGCCTCCTTTAGTACCGCCCGGCAACTATCGATACCTCTCTCGCTCCACAGTTCTTATAACACTTCTGCCTATTACATTGCATTTATCGTTTTCCATGGATCCCTTGGAGAGGAGCCTCTGAGATGTGGAAACAGTCAAAGGCTATTGCATTCTGTTTCAAACAATGCATTTAATAAAAGTACGTGAAAGATCATCAGAAAAAAATCCAAGTCCTTACTCAAGGAACTCGTCTAGAAAACAGCATAGTAAACATAGTCACACACACTTCTTGTTCTACACTATGTAACCAAACGAAAAATATTCTATGTCATCAGAAATAGATCCATGAAGTACAAGGTAGTACAAGAAAGTAAAAAAAAAATTGTATCTCTTTATTAATCATACAGCTGTAAATACTCAGAACTTTCTTGTGGAAGTGGTTTATACAACGTGAAGCAAATCTTCATATCTGTCTTGCAATAGATTGAACTAATATACTTCCTGATATCGTTCCGGACTTCCATAAGCTCATCGTTTTTGAGAGAAAAGTGCTTTGGAAGATCTTCGGTCCAGTTCTGGATGCAGATAGAGAGGAATGGAGGATCAGATACAACCAAGAGCTTGAGGAACTACACCAGCAGCCCAACATCGCTGGAACTGTCAAAGCCAAACGAATGCTGTGGGCCGGCCATGTGGCCCGGATGGAAGATCACAGATGGCCTCGGAAGCTCCTGGATTTCACGTCTACAGGAAAGAGACCCCCATGGAAACCCAAGAAGCGTTGGAGGGATGGCCTCCATGAAGATTTAAACCAAGCGTCAATAGATGTGGACGGATGACGGGTAGTAGCAATGGACAGAATACAGTGGAGGAGGAAACTTGTAGAAACGTGCGGTCCACTGGGCCTGATCACGTAGAAGAGAAGAAGAAGAAGAATATATTGTTGCGGACTGCTTTTTGCCAGGATTTGTGCCGCAATTCGATGTGGCGTGGACTCAACAAGTCTTTGGAAGTCCCCTGCAGAAATACTGAGCCATGCTGCCTCTATAGCTTTCCATAATTGCGAAAGCGTTGCCTGTGCAGGAGTTTGCGCACGAACCGACCTCCCGATTATGACCAATAAATTTTCTATGCAACTGATGTCGGGCGATGTGGGTGACCAAATCATTCGCTCAAGTTATTCAAAATGTTCTTCAGACCAATTGCGAACAATCTGGCTTGGTGACATAGGCACTGCCATCCATAAAAATTCCATCGTTTTTTTGGGAACATGAAGTCCATGAATGCTTACAAATGGTCTACAAGTAGCCGCACGTAACTATTTCCAACCAGTGATCCATGTAAAAATAGCCCACGGTATTATGGAGCAACCACCAGCTTGCACAGTGCCTTGTTGACAACTTGGGTCCATGGCTTCGTGCAATCTGTGCCACACTTGAACCCTACCATCAGCTCTTACCAGTTGAAATGGGGACTCATCTGACCACAGTTTTTCAGTCGTCTAGGGTCACGAACCCAGGAGAGGCGCTGCATGCCATGTTGTGCTATTAGCAGAGGATTCGGTCGGTCGTCTGCTGCCGTAGCTTGTTAACATCACATCACATGTCACCGCACTATCCTAAAGGATACGTTCGTCGTACATCCCACATTGATTTCTGGGGTTTGTTTAATGCTTGTCTGTTAGCACTGACAACTCTATGCAAACGGCGCTGCTCTCGGTCGTTAAGTGAAGACGTCGGCCACCGGTGTTGTCCGTGGTGAGAGGTAATGTCTAAAATTTGCTATTCTTGGCACACTCCTGTCACTGTGGACCTCGGAATGTTGAATTCTCAAACGATTTCCGAAGTGGAATGTCCCATGCGTCTAGCTCCATCTGCCATTCCGCGTTCAAAGTCTGTTAATCTCCGTCATGCAGCCATAACCACGTCGGAAACCTTTTCACATGAATCACCTGAGCGCAGATGACTGCTTCGCCAATGAATAGCCCATTTGTACCTTGTGTAGGCGACACTGCCGCCATGTTCACAGAGGAAGACCGCACTTCAGTTCCTTCTCTAAATCCTCGCACAAACGAAAAAATGGCTGACATCGAAATAAGTGTCCAAGGAATAGAAAAGCAACTGGAATCACTCAACAGAGGAAAGTCCACTGGACCTGACGGGATACCAATTCGATTCTACACAGAGTACGTGAAAGAACTTGCCCCCCTTCTAACAGCCGTGTACCGTAAGTCTCTAGAGGAACGGAAGGTTCCAAATGATTGGAAATGAGCACAGTTAGTCCCAGTCTTCAAGAAGGGTCGTCGAGCAGATGCGCAAAACTATAAACCTATATCTCTGACGTTGTAGAATTTAGAACATGTTTTTTGCTCGAGTATCATGTCGTTTTTGGAAACCCAGAATCTACCATGTAGGAATCAACATGGATTCCGGAAACAGCGATCGTGTGAGACCCAACTCGCTTTATTTGTCCATGAGACCCAGAAAATATTAGATACAGGCTCCCAGGTAGATGCTATTTTTCTTGACTTCCAGAAGGCGTTCGATACAGTTCCGCACTGTCGCCTGATAAACAAAGTAAGAGCCTACGGAATATCAGACCAGCTGTGTGGCTGGATTGAAGAGTTTTTAGCAAACAGAACACAGCATGTTGTTATCAATGGAGAGACGTCTACAGACGTTAAAGTAACCTCTGGCGTGCCACAGGGGAGTGTTATGGGACCATTGCTTTTCACAATATATATAAATGACCTAGTAGATAGTGTCGGAAGTTCCATGCGGCTTTTCGCGGATGATGCTGTAGTATACAGAGAAGTTGCAGCATTAGAAAATTGTAGCGAAATGCAGGAAGATCTGCAGCGGATATGCACTTTGTGCAGGGAGTGGCAACTGACCCTTAACATAGACAAATGTAATGTATTGCGAATACATAGAAAGAAGGATCCTTTATTGTATGATTATATGCTAGCGGAACAAACACTGGTAGCAGTTACTTCTGTAAAATATGTGGGAGTATGCGTGCGGAACGATTTGAAGTGGAATGATCACATAAAATTAATTGTTGGTAAGGCGGGTACCAGGTTGAGATTCATTGGGAGAGTCCTTAGAAAATGTAGTCCATCAACAAAGGAGGTGGCTTACAAAACACTCGTTCGACCTACACTTGACTATTGCTCATCAGTGTGGGATCCGTACCAGATCGGGTTGACGGAGGAGATAGAGAAGATCCAAAGAAGAGCGGCGCGTTTCGTCACAGGGTTATTTGGTAACCGTGATAGCGTTACGGAGATGTTTAACAAACTCAAGTGGCAGACTCTGCAAGAGAGACGCTCTGCATCGCGGTGTAACTTGGTCGCCAGGTTTCGAGAGGGTGCGTTTCTGGATGAGGTATCGAATATATTGCTTCCCCCTTATACCTCCCGAGGAGATCACGAATGTAAAATTAGAGAGATTAGAGCGCGCACGGAGGCTTTCAGACAGTCGTTCTTCCCGCGAACCATACGCGACTGGAACAGGAAAGGGAGGTAATGACAGTGGCACGTAAAGTGCCCTCCGCCACACACCGTTGGGTGGCTTGTGGAGTATAAATATAGATGTAGATGTAGATGTGTATGTGTGCATATCGCTGTCCGATGACTTTTGTCTGCTCAGTGTAGGTTCCTTGCATTCATATTTTGCATCCGATTTTGTCTCATAACGAGGTGAGCCAGAAATTAGTTACATTTGGATACAGTACTTAAATTAATATTACTTTCAGTGGTCAGTACAGTTTCTCAGTAGTCGGAAGTATTAGACCCATTTTTTCCACAGAGGCCTCAAAATTAGCAGCACAAAATCCTTTGAGTTTTTCACTGAAACATTGCTATGTCTGCCCTTTCTATATCTGCATCGCCGGGGAAATATTCTCGAAGAGTGCTAAGAGAATAGACATCGTTTTGAGGCTGAGGGTAAAATACCCCACTGTGCTGACACTTTCCAGTGTTTCGTTCGCTTTCCTGCGAGTGTGAGAGCGCGAGTTTCATAGCGAAAGCACCACTCAGTTAGTAGTGACCTGGTCGACCTGACAAATGTCTTGCAGGAATCAGCATTTCAGTGTTCTTCTTGAGAATGGAATGCGATAATCAGTATACCTTCATGAGAGCAGAACAATACTTTACCAGCGGATAGTGCCTCCGCACACATGTTATTTTGGGATCTAAAACGGCTCTAAAATAAAAGTTCAATAACTTGCCTAATACAGAGCTCTACAATCCCCATTTTAAAGAGGGAGGATGAAAATTAGTGACAGAACAGCTTCGACATTCATAGCGATCGGATGTTGCTCACTGCATACTCGCAAAGTGAATTTAAATGGTTTAACGTGCTTCCGTAAAGGCGAATATGTCTCATAAACTAATTAGCTGCAAACGTAATTTAAACTGTATTTTGGAGAGGAGTGTACGTACTACAAAACCTTCATTCCAAATCTATGTCCCAAACAAAAGTGTCAGTAGAAGCTTGCAATGTTGGACGGTTTTGAAAATTTCCTGATTTTCTTATGGTGTCATGATATGGCTTGGTAAAGCACAAACATAAGTACAAAAATAGGACATGAATGCAATGACGATAAATTTCTAAAGAGAATAAAACAGGGAACTCCAGTGTGTAGTATTCTCGCGAGTAAAAACAACGAAAGTACGCTAGGACAACTGAGGTGGAATCTGAGGAGCCGTGGATGATGGTTTAGTAGCTGATGAGATTGTGAGAGCTATGGAAGTGGTCTCAGAACCACCCGATCAACTTAGCATATTTAATGTAGTGGCAGAAGGTAAAAATTGGACATTAGAATATATCGCCCAAACAATCTACATCTACATGGATACTCTGCAAATCACATTTAAGTGCCTGGCAGAGGGTTCATCAAACCACCTTCACAATTACCACCTTCACAATTCTCTGTTATTCCAATCTCGTATAGCGCGCGGAAAGAATGAACAGCTATATCTTTCCGTCTCTTCGCTCTGATGATAGTACTGTGTGTTAAGTCACGATGGACCACGTCAAAGCAGTCGCAAGGCTAATGGAACTAAAGAATTTCTCAGATGATGAGGAGTTGCATTCGGAAACATAACTGATTTCACTAACGGAAGGGTTCCGGTATTCGCCTGCAGCGGTTCATATGAATCACAGAAAACCTAAGGCTACTCAGTGAGAAAATTAAACTCTCCATTTTCCGAATGCTCCTGTGGCACCCTTCCTCGGTTTAGCATGTGCCAAGTTTAATCGTATGTTGAAGATTTGACACAGGATCTAACAGTGAAAGTGCGGATATTTCCGTTGGTGACACAGTACTGAACAATATTACATCAGTATTTATGTCATATGCAGACTAATAATTATAGCTATTACAAGTTGTATGTTGTTAGATTGGTTAGTGCCTCCAAGTACACATGGCAAGAGCTAGCCATTAACGCACGGTTTTCCCCAGGTAGCTGGTCAGGTGAGAGGTGTGGATGCAAAATTGTTTGTTTATTATTACAGGGGTAGTCGACATAGCGCTATTTTTAAGACTGCGCAGAAAATATCAGGTAGTAAATTGTGTGACGTATTTGCGGGAAGACTGTTCGAAGTAGAGGAAAGTACCAACACACTAATGTGTGTATATATTAAGGTATCACATAAAAAATATATGTACTTATACCCGTTTCAGTCGCATATATATTCGTGCTATTCTTTGACATGTGACATGTGTCATCATGTTAACAGTCGGAATCTGTAAATATTAAGAGTACTGTTTACAGTACGTATAAATGAACAAGTGAATAAAGTCGGAAGCCTCATGAAGCTGTTTACAGATGTTATTAGAATAGAGAATACGAAACACTGAGGGACTAGCGAAATGCAGGAAGAGTTGCAGACGATCGACGTTCGGTGCAGGGATTATCAGTTGACACTCAACACAAACAAATGAAACATATTACACATAAATAGATGGAATGACCCATTCTTGTATGATTACATGGTTGTCGAACAGTCGCTGGAAGCAGTGACATCATTAAATACCTGTACGGAACGATTTAAAGTTGAACGACCACATTAAATGTGCGCAACGGAAAATAATTAACACTAAAATGAAGATTTGGCCCTATCTGACTACCCCCTGAAGCAGATCTTAGGATCTCTTAATGGACTTTAACATATAAATTATAATCTAAACATAAATCAATGATGAAGGCAACTAATCCTACTAAATGTTAAACGTTGTTCCTGCTTATATGTTTATTGTAGATTTAAAAAAAACCTTTTCTTTTACAAAGTTTGCATTTCCTAAGTAAAATTAGTGATCAATTGCCCAACTCTGCCCCTTATTATGACTGCTCAGTCTAATATCAATGACGTGGATTGACTGACATCATATACGTACCGAACACTAGAAGACACTACTTTCAAAGATGATCTACTGTGGTGTGGAACCTCAGTGGAAGTAAACTAACGTGATCATAGCTGTTTCGCTTTTATAGTCCTAATAAGCCGAAGCAATTTGCGATATCACCGTATGTACTGCGTCCGGTGCGTCGAAGTGATGGTTCTCGTACACGTCTGCGACGATGGAAGAACTCCAGCCACAAATAAACTCTTTCAAACACTAGGACGGCAGAAAGCGGTCCTCTGACTAATATACTCTAATACTGTCTTCTCCTCTCTGTGTTCTACAGACGAGAAACGCGAACTCACAACCACAAGGACGGAGTTCAGATAACGTCTCAACGTTAGGCAGAGGAAGTGCTCTCAATTACTGAACGCTGCGTACTCAGCGACGACTTCCAACCCGGAGGCGAAGTCCAGAATCGTATAGGTCCGCAACACTACAGTTAGTAACTGTTCTAACTATAAACTCTCCTGAGAGCAAAGACAGCAAGTCCGTCTGTACCAACAAAAGCTTATATCGAGCGATCGTCACACACGGGCGCTCACAACGGAAGACCTTACTTCCTGAGATAATTGCTTAATTTCGCTTTCTATGTTCTGTTTAAATTGTGAGAACTCCGCGGTCAGTGCCTTATTTGGTGCAATTTCTGTCTTTTGCAGCTGCGTTGTTTCTACTTGTTTCACGCGCCTCTGCAACTTCGTTAATGCACTTCTACCTATCCTAGTCGTGTTTTTCGTCTTCTCTAATGTTTCAAGAGCAACCCGCTGAAATGCTCACGGTCAGAAGGCTCAGTGTGGTACAGACGTCTGAAGCAAGTAGGAAATCATGTCATGGAGACAAACACGTGGTCCCTACAATTGAGCGAGTTTGATTGGGGTCAAACTGCGGCCTTCCGAGAGGCGGTACGATCTTTTCGGAGTCGATGGACGTGCAGCGTCAAATGTGCAACGATTATGGGTATCAGTCGTCATGTGAACATTCTCACACCTGTAGACGAGGTTCTAGGCGGCCACGCAGTACAGACGCCCGCCGGGATCGCCGTATTGTAAGAGCAGTACTGGCAGATCGTACGGCTGCCACAGCACCTACAAGAGAGCTTATGAGCCAAGACGTGTCTACACGAACCGTTAGGAACCGGTTATTAGCAGTGGGACTACGGGCACGCACAGCTCTAGCCCGTCTTCCACCCGTACCATAGCATCGACGTGCGCAGTTCGGCTTGTGGCGACACAAGAGCCGTATCATTTGAGAGATACAGAGGCGAGCGAGTGTGCCGGGACTTACCCCAGTTCACTGCTAACAACGCCACGTCATCATAACACGCATATGCGTAGCGTACAAAGTAATCCGCCATAATATAAGAACGAAATTAAGAATTAAAGTAGCTTTTCCAAACTTTCTCAACATATCCCTCGATATATTAAAGTTTAAACAGTTAAATCTCAGAGTGACCAGATGAATATGTTTCCCTAAATACTTCGTTTTAAATAAAAACAAGTGGGGCTAAATAATAAAGCAAAATTGTTCAGAATGTGCAAATGATGTCAAAACCAACTGCTACAGCCGGCCGAAGTGGCCGAGCGGTTCTAGGCGCTACAGTCTGGAACCGCGTGACTGCTACGGTCGCAGGTTCGAATCCTGCCTCGGGCATGGATGTGTGTGATGTCCTTAGGTTAGTTAGGTTTAAGTAGTTCTAAGTTCTAGGGGACTGACGACCTCAGATGTTAAGTTCCATAGTTCTGAGAGCCATTTTTCAATGGTTACAAGTCTCAACTTGATCGGAACAATAATTTGGCCAAAACCGCCTTTTCTACGAAAAATTGAAGGCGCTAAATATTAGACTTAGAAAGATGTAAATTGGTACGAACTCTCAGTTTGATATGAAAACGTTAACTATGTGAGCACATTAAGCTACTTCTAATAGTTTTCAAGTAATCCACCGAAAGTTACATTTGGAACAAAAACGTCCCTATTTGTAGCAAATTCAAACCGTAGCAGTCGCGTGGTTCCAGACTGTAGCGCCTAGAACCACTCGGCCACCCCGGCCGGCCCTATTTGTAGCAGATTAAATATCAGTTATATTAATGATAGACAGTTCTGGTTACATCCACTAAATAATAAAGCTATAACAAAATTCATGACTCTGATGTAAACACCCATCAACAGAAGATCTCTTAAATTTGTAGTTCAGAGGTCATGTTCTAAAAATTCTAGCCAGTAAAATTTAAATGTAGTCAAGCTAAAACTTTTTAGGTAGTTAAATCTAACTTAACTCCATTCATATAAAACTTACGAAGATTGTAAATGATGCAGAAAAGAGTTATTAAATAAGACTCGTCCGAGAAAGCGGCTATTTAGGTGCTGCTATCTGGGCATACAGCAGATGACGCAGACGTTCCCTTCGGCCGTTGGCTGCGCCCATATATAACTACAGCCTGAGAGGCAGTGGCACACACTTCGTAGCCATCTATCAACCGGCCCGCGCCAGTCGAACACCGGCTCACGCGCTGCCTCTGGTGACGTCACAGCCAGGCTGGAGCCAAAAGCGTGTACGGTAAGTGTAGAGAGTGAACTCACAAGGACTGTACACCATCCTGGATCGCTTGGATTTCGCGGAAGTAACTGTTGTTCTGCTTCCCGTAATGTTAGCAAAACCGCGTGGCAAGTGGTGAGATTATTCTCCACTTTTGTGGTGAGCAATTAACTTTGATGTTTAGAAGTCAGGGCGAAAGACTATTTTATTAGGAACTTACCGTAGAGCTCGTCTCTGAATTGCTCATAATGCTATTTATGATACAAACATTATTATTATTATAAGGAATATTACTATGATTGTGCGTGTGAACTTTTACTAAATACATTAATCAGTGAGAATTCAAAACTTTCATTTATAGTCATAGTTTCTGATCCCGCTGAGTTAATAGGGAGTAGAAACATTTATTTCAGTGAGCGAAAGAAGAATGTTGTTCAAAAATTGTTCAAATGACTCTGAGGACTTAAGATCTGAGGTCATCAGTCCCGTAGAACTTAGAACTACTTAAACCTAACTAACCTAAGGACATCGCACACATCCATGCCCGAGGCAGGATTTAACCTGCGACCGTAGCAGTCGCGCGGTTCCAAACTGAAGCACCTAGAACCACTCAGCCACCGCAGCCGGCGAAGAATGTGGACTTGCAGGCTGGAAACTATGGTGATCATACTTTCTGGCAGATTAAAACCGTGTGTCGGACCGAGACTCGAACTCGGGACCATTGCCTTTCGCGGGCAAGTGGTCATGATGTTCTCCATCACTTTCTGGCTGACTGCAAAAATAGTTTTCAGGCTCTCTTAAAAGACGGCACTACAATATAAATAAATCAATATTCTTATCAAGCCGCTGCCCCACAGACTGGTGCTGTCAGAGGATCACTTGGAAGATGGAATGGCGCGCCGTGGTCTTCATCTGATTCCGCATGGACCCCAGCTGGTTGCGCCTACAACGTAGATCTGCCAAGCGCTGTCCTGAAGAGTGCATTCATCCAAGCCAGACTGGCCCCACCCCAGGCGCCGGCCGTGGAGGCTGAGCGGTTCTAGGCGCTTCAGTCCGGAACCGCGCGACTGCTACGATCGCAGGTTCGAATCCTGCCTCGGGCATGGATGTGTGTGATGTCCTTAGGTTAGTTAGTTTTAAGTAGTTCTAAGTTCTAGGGGACTGATGACCTCAGCAGTTAAGTCCCATAGTGCTTAGAGCCATGTGAACCATTTGAGCCACCCCAGGCCTTATGTTCTGGGGTCCGATGAGCTACAATCCACTTTCCAGCTTTGGTGTTTCTGGAGGGGACACTAACTTGGCGCTCAGTACGCGCAGAATGTTCTTAGATCTTTTCTTTCGCCGTTCTTGCAACAGGAAGGCGATGTGTTTGTTGTTTCAACAGGACAATTCTCGCCCACACACCCACACACTGCCAATGAAACTCAACGTGCTCTGCAAGACGTGCTACAACTTCGCTGGCCAGCACGATATCTGGACTTGTCTCCAATTGGCAATGTGTGGCGTGTGAGAAGAGACATGACTCGTGCGACTGGTCAGGCAACAACTCTTGCAGAAATAAGAGAACAGGTCGAGCAGGCGTGGCATACGTATCCAAGGACAGTATTCGCCATCAGTATGGTCGACTGGATGCCAGAGTGAGCCCATACATTGCCGTCTGTCGAGGCTACACCATCTGCTGATATCGATGTTTCACCATGGATCGATACCTGGCAGCTCAGGACCGCTTGAGCTACTGATCTGAAAATGCGATCATTTCATATAGTCCATATGCACTGTTGCCACGATGCATCTTGAGTGACTTGGAAACCTCTGAAAGCTTGTACAAATTTTCTTTTCCTGCAATGTATGTCAGAGGCCTGCCGCGACTGCTACGTGGTGAGCGTTGTCTGTGGTCAAGTTGGAAGTGGAGCGGCGTTGTCTGATGCGGAGCTGTAGTAACAGCCTGCCTGCGGACGTGAAAGCCCACATACTGCCACTTGGAGGGCGTTGAGTCGCAGACAGATAGTGTAGAGTCACGGATGTGCGGCTGTTGATCCGCATCAGAGAGCCGGGCCTCTGGCAGCAGGTGCAGGCCGTCTGTCATTTGCTCGCTGCAGTGTATGCAGACGATCCAAGAATTGTACATGGGACGGTAGCAAGGATAGAACCCGAGTCAAAGGCTGAGCAATCGCAAGCGCTCTCGTCTACGCAATGAGAATAACTGACACTAATTATAACTAGCCGGCCCCTTAAATTTGCGCACGCATCGTCCTGATTGGCTAACTTCAATACTAATTAACTCGGAAACGATGCAGTATATCGAATTATTTTCTTAACAGTTATTTCTCAGGACAACCTACTCTGCATCACCCTTCCAAGCTTTCTGGGATGTTCTTGATCACCCTGTAAGTTTTTCGACTTAGAAACATGATTTTCTGGGTAAATGCTACAAATGCGTTTGTTTGGTGCCTCGATACATTGTCGTGAACGTTAAAAATCTGCAAGGGACAGTATATTCATTGGTATAAGTAGTTAACTTGAAACCAGTAAGCCAGTTGGGAAATCTTCTTGGGCTAGAGGCTGTGAACAGTAGTGTAAACTCCGGAAGCGGATATCTGATATTTGCTCCGCTAACACAGAGTGGACTATAATACATCACGCCGTTGCTAAGTGAGCGAGGCAGCTTGACCCTTGAGCGGTGACGGCGTCCTGGCTCGTGAAGCTTCGCCTCGGAACGCTACGGAAAGTTACCATCATCGTCACGCGCCGTGATACCATGACCCTTAAGTGACACAGTTAACATAGAATGTTCTAGAAGGGTGGTGCAGTGTGCAACGGGCCTAATAAAACAGCCTGGCCACCGAGTGGTGGGGGAAGTGCAGTGTCAGCCGTCTGGGACGCTACCAGTGTGTCGCTCGAGGTCAGGGTCTGGACTTGTAAAATGTTGCAGCACGCAGTACTTAGGAAAGTTCACTAGCCTCCGTTTCAGTGGGACTTTTATTGAAACTTATTAGACGTCCACCAGATGGATGCTTATCCTTATGGAGACTTGTAAATAGAATCTTGTACATGGGAATTGTGCCAGGGGGTACTTCCAGGGAATGTAATACCATACACCAGCTTTTAACTTACACCCCAGTTCCGACCTTATCCTCCCGAGTTCCGTTCTCTACACCACTCATTAGTCTACTTTCAGCGACGGTCGGAGGCAACGGTAGGCGGCCCAGATGCAGATACTCGTCGACAACATCGAACGAGGTAAGTTCCCTTGTCGCGCTTTGCGCATGTCCTTCTTCTCCCTCTCAGGACACGACAACAAGCGTAGCCAGATCGTAAATCCCAACAGCGCCTTCTGAAAGACAGAAACTTCAGTTTTCAAATTTTTACATTAGCAGTTGGCGCAGTCGGATGCGCGGTGGTAGGGGGGGGGGGGGGGGGGGGGGGGGGGGAGGGAGGCTCAAGAGCTAAACAAACAAACAATTCAGTACCAACATTTAGCATTTAATTTTTGCAGCGTAGTATATGTTGGCCTCATCTAGGAAGAACAAGAAGGTGGCGTATTACTTTAGCAAACAGCATTCGCGAGGTAGTAGGATCCAGCCTAGAATATTGCTCACGTGTTTGGGACACAAACCAAATTGAGGTGGGAGGGAATATTATGCGTATACAAAAAAGAGCGGTTAGAATGATTACAAGTTGGAGTATGGTGAAGCATTTCTGCTCAAGCTAGAGAGGGTTCTTGATTCACTTTGTAGGAAGTACCAGAAATTAGTCTATGTGGTGACTTTAATATTAATTTTGTATATGATGGTGCAAGAAAAAGGATGTTGGTAGATCTCCTAAATTCATATGATCTGATGCAGACTGTGTTTTTTTCCAACTAGTGTGCAGGGAACGGTAGCACAGCCATAGACAATATTTTTATTCCAGAATGAGATTTCACTCTGCAGCGGAGTGTGCGCTGATATGAAACTTCCTGGTAGATTAAAACTGTGTGCCCGACCGAGATTCGAACTCGGTCAGATGGTAGAGCACTTGCCCGCGAAAGGCAAAGGTCCCGAGTTCGAGTCTCGGTCGGGCACACAGTTTTAATATTTTTATTCATTCTTCATTACTAGATGGGCATTCTGTTAGTAAAAGCGGGGACTGGCCTTTCAGACTAAGATGCACGAATTTTAAGACTAAAAGGCTTTTGTACTCAAACAAAATGTAATATTTAATTACAAACTATGTAGGAATGTTAATCCAACAGCAACAGAGAGTTTTTTAAACCTTGTTAAGGAACAAGAGTGGCAGAATGTTTATAGTGCCGAAAACATAGATGATAAATACAATGCTTTCCTTAACACATTCCTCATGCTCTTTGAGAGTTGCTTTCCATTAGAACATTAGAACATGATACTAACAGTAATAGGCAACCGAGGTGGCTAACTAGTGGGATAAGGATATCTTGTAGAACAAAGTGGGAATTATATCGAAATTTTAGAAGCAGTCGCAATCAAGCTACAGTAGCCCATTACAAACAGTATTGTAAGGTACTTAAAATGTTATTAGGGAGGCAAAGTCCGCAGCTCGTGGTCGTGCGGTAGCGTTCTCGCTTCCCGCGCCCGGGTTCCCGGGTTCGATTCCCGGCGGGGTCAGGGATTTTCTCTCCCTCGTGATGACTGAGTGTTGTGTGATGTCCCTAGGTTAGTTAGGTTTAAGTAGTTCTAAGTTCTAGGGGACTGATGACCATAGATGTTAAGTCCCATAGTGCTCAGAGCCGTTTTTTAGGGAGGCAAAGAGTATGTGGTATGCAAATAGAATAGCTAATTCACAGGATAAAATTAAAAACCATATGGTCAGTTGTGAAGGAAGTGTCCGTTCAGCAGCACAAGGTTGACGACATAAAGTCAGTTCGCAGTAAAATATTTCTGTTACTGATAAATCAGATATATGTACAGTATTTAACAATCATTTTCTGAGTATTGCTGGAGAATTCAATAAAAATTTAGTTTCTACCGGAAATCATATAACTTTCTTAGCAAATGCCTTTCCGAGATTGATGTCTGAAATACTCCTCTGTGATACAGACAAGAGATGGATTGAGTAAATAATTAAATTACTGAAGACTAAGGACTCTCATGGTTATGATGGAGTGTCTAGCAGAATATTAAAGTATTGTGCTGCACATGTTAGCCCTGTATTTAGCCATATTTGTAATTTTTCCTTTAGGAATGGTCAGTTTCCTGAGCGATTAAAGTACTCAGTAACAAAGCCGCTTTATAAAAAGGGGAGAAAGGGATAATGTAGATAATTTCAGACCTATTCATGTGCCATGAGTGTTTGCAAAAGTTATTGAAAAGGCTGTGGATAATTGATCATTTTATATCACACGATTTGCTATCAAATGTACAGTTCGGCTTTAGCAGTCGTTTAACAAATAAAAATGCTATATTCTCTTTTCTCTGTGAAGTTCAAATGAGTATGAAAGCTTATGGGACTTAACTGCTAAGGTCATTAGTCCGTAAGCTTACACACTACTTAACCTAAATTATCCTAAAGACAAACACACACACCCATGCCCGAGGGAGGACTCGAACCTCCACCGGGATCAGCCGCGCAGACTTTGCAAGTGTCGAGAAGCAGCTTTAAGTGGCGAATCTATGAATGGACTTCAAGCACCTTTGCATCGCTCTCGAAGGGATCACGAAGGCCGTATTAGACTAATTACATTGTGCACAGAGAAGTCTAAGCAAATATTCTTCCCGCGCCCCACACGTGACTGGAATAGAAAGAAGCGCTAATAAATGGGTCAATGGTGAGTAACCTGTGCCTTGCACTTCACAGTGCTTTGCACAGTAATAATGTAGATGTAGTTCATCTCCCTTACGTTTTGTTATCAGTGTACACTGCGCTTATCAGTGCAAAACACGATTCAGAGAGAGAGAGAGAGAGAGAGAGAGAGAGAGAGAGAGGGAGAGAGAGAGAGAGAGAGAGAGGGAGGGAGAGAAAGCGCGTATACAAGAAAACACGAGAGCAATGATACCCTTATTAGCGAAGTTAGCAGTTGACAGGTAATTGTACACGAGTCAACAATGTCGGGAAACTATGCGTGTTTCTGAGAACCGGCTACACAGGGACGCAGAGCCGCGATACAAGGAAATGAGGTAGAAAAGGCGGAGCGGCAGTGAGGAGAACGAAGAGGAATTGCAGGGAATTAGTGCGGGCAGAGCTTATGAGTGGTTCCTTGGAACAGCGCAGGCAGTTCATCTCCCTTGCAAATGAGGCCCGCCAGGCAGACCGCGAAAGCTCTCACCGGGCGTCCAGTCTCCGTCCCGAGACGCTCCCCCCGTTTGCAAGGACACGCCGGCTCGAAAGCAATATGCAGCAGTTTCAGCATCCCAAAGAGCCACCTGCTTTTCCAGAAAAGATGGGCAACGAGAGCGATTAACAGGACTTGTCAGCTGTTGCTACAGTTTTTTTTTTTTTTGATCAGTAGCAGTTAATTTAGGTTTGAGCACTTCCTTAGCAGAGTAGAAACTGCCTATTGTTTTTCGAGTGCAGAAACGCCACCTGACTATATTTTTCTCAAAAGAACGTACTCCACATCTTTTTGGCTACGGGCGCCGCCGATTAACGACCATTACAATTGAGATAGATATGTGGCGTCGATTTTATTGACACACATGAAAATAAGGAAAGTATTCCAGAAACAGGGATTTATGTATAAAATGAATTTATTTGGAAAAAAATTAAAAGAATCCGAAATATCTCCACTCGTGCTAAGCAGAAGGAATATATTTCGTAGCATTTGCGGATCATCTTACCACACTTTCTGTAAGTTTGACAGGTGAAGAGTGCAAGTAAGTCTTCTGCAAGAGACAGCCAGTATGACAGGCTTAAGAGTCGTTGTGGATAGAACAAAATTTATGACACATATAAAAAGTGCGCCAACAGATATTGTTCAGACAGAAAAAGTAAACAATCAAATATTTGGGGGGAACTATTCAAGAAAACGGATTAGAAAAATCTGCTTTAGATGAAAGGATGCACAGATGGTAAATAGCGTTTAGTATAACCGAGAATACCTGTAAAAAAAGTGCTTATTTAAGAAAAGAAAATAAAGCACTACCACACACTAGTGAAATCAGAGCTTCTGTATGGTAGCGAATGTCCGGTATAAAATTATAAGCTTGATAAATTAGAAATATTGGAAATAAAAATTATACGGGCTCTATTAGGTCCTCAGTAAAGCGCAGCGTTTTGGAAATTAAGAACTAATGATGAAATTTTTTCAGAACGTATGAGGGTTTCACGAGCCAAGGGGTTCCGTGTTCCCAGAATTTCTGTGAGAAGATACTACCACGAGCTTACAGCAGGAGTAACGTACATTTTCGTATAGTATCGTGACGGCCTTATCGCTCTTGCGAAGTAGGCCTTCCAAAAATTACTGCGAAGTCCTTCAGTTCGTTTTCCTAGTTGAAGTTCTTCCCTTTGAGGTTTTATATTCGTGGACCAAACACAAGGAAGTAACGGGGCGACATGACCGTCCTGTAGGGCGGATGCTCAAGCTGCTCCCATTTGAAAGTGGCCATTACGTCTTCCGAAGACGTGCGGACGCGAATTATCGTGGAGCAGAATCACTCCCTCCGTGATCAGGTCAGGCCGTTTGCTGCTGATTGACTTGTGTAATCTACACAGTGGTTCACAGTACATGTCACTGTTAACGATTTATCCGTGCTCGAGGAAATCGATGAGCATTGATCCTCGGATATCGAAAAACACGGTTAGCATCGCCTTGCCTGCTGAGTGTTGAGCTCTGAAATCCATTGCATGCTGTCATTACATGTCCCACTACGTTATCCCAAAGCAGCACACGCAAACTCACGCCGGTTTTACGGTGTTTCGTACGTTTTCATTTGAACACTCCTTACACAAAACATGTCAGAAACTATAAGAAAGGGGAGATTACTATTCTTTGGACCTATCTGCAAAATAAATCACTATAGACTCACCAAGCAGATCTCCAAATATCTTGCGGAAAAGAAAATAATACTAGCTGCTGTCAAGTGGTTTAGGAAATATTTGAAAAGGAATAAGAAGAGAAGAAGAAAAATTCGGAAGCAAGGTCTTTAGAGAACACATTTTAAAATTGGCACGAGGGAAATGAAAACTTGCTCAGAATGGTCTGAAGACAGGAAAAACAAATATAATGAGATAGTGAAGGTTCCCTGGCACAAAAGGAAAGAACAACAAACGTTCAAGAATTGAAGTAGGAACGTGATGCTTAGAAGGCCTCAACGCAAAAAGAAGATGAAGAAGAAGAAGGAGGAGGATTTATAGCACATTTGCTAGTGACCAACATGCTGTAATACACCTCAGTGTTGCAACGGGAGAGTCTGTCAATCAGAAATGTAATTTATTCCATTAAATGTTGATAAATCGTTCCACTACAGACGTAGCATACCTCTAATTACACATCTAAGTATTACAAATGACCCTGTAAGGACCAAAGAAAACTGCGAGAAGATCGCTAGCGCTACCTCCCACTTAGCTTTCTCAAATATGTCTAGGATCACACCAAAGAGTGAGTACCTTATCAGAATTTCCGTATTCTGAGGCTGCCCCAAGGACACAAAATGGACACCATTCAAGATAGTCGTACGAGCTCTAAGAGGAGCGTTCTAATTAGGTTTTCTAGGATTCAAATACAACTTCATCTCCAAAGAATTAATTAATGTTATTAGCACGTTTAACTGATTCTGATGAAGTCAGTGTTAAAATAATGAACTAGATTTGAGATTAGAACTATATTAAGCTGCCTCTTGCCTTAGCTGCATTTTCCAGACACGCATAAATATACCGTTCTCAAACCAAAAAAGGTGATTCCAAGAGACTGCGTTCAAGAGAATTTATAAGCAACAGGGAGAGCAAAAAAACATTCAGTTTAGGATGATTGGTTGATATGGGGGGGGGGGGGGGGGGGGAGGGGTGGACGAAACATCGAGGTCATCGGTTCCATCAGATTAGGAAAAGATGGAGAAGAAGTCGACCGTGCCCTTTCAGAGGAACCATCCCGGAATTTGCCTGAAGCGATTTAGGAAAATTACGGAAAACCGAAATCAGGATGGAACTTCCTGGCAGATTAAAACTGTGTACCGGGCCGAGACTCGAACTCGGGACCTGCCTTTCGTGGGCAAGTGCTCTACCATCTGAGCCACCCAAGCACGACTCACGACCCGCCCTCACAGCTTCAATTCTGCCAGTACCTCGTCTCCTGCCTTCCAAACTTCACAGAAGCTCGAGGAGTTCCGGTTGTGCAAGTTTCGCAGAAGAGCTTCTGTGAAGTCTACAAGGTAGGAGACAAGGTACTGGCAGAATTGAAGCTGTGAGGACGGGTCGTGAGTCGTCCTTGGGTGGCTCTGATGGTAGAGGACTTGCCCTCGAAAGGCAAAGGTCCCGGGTTCGAGTCGAGGTCCAGCATACAGTTTTAACCTGCCAGGAAGTTTCATATCAGCGCACACTCCGCTGCAGAGTGAAAATCTCATTCCAATTCAGGATGGCAAGACGCGGGTTTGAACTGTCCTCCTTCAGAATTCAACCGTCCTCCTTCCGAATGCGAGTCCACTGTGCTAACCACTGCGCCATATCGCTCTGTTTCATGGTTTGCATCTTATGTGTGTGGCAGAACGCAGTGTGTACCAGTTCCATTCGACCACACATAAATAGACACTGGAATTTAGAAGCAATCAGATATATTGCGTACCGCAGGGCTCTGTTCTTTCTGTTATACATAAATGAGCTTCCTCTTGCAACGTTACACATTACATGTTTTTCTCTTTTCTATAGTTGGTATAATTATGGCAATCATGTCATCTTACCTAAATGGAAGCTAATTTATAAGTTTCTACGTCCACATGATTACTCTGCTATTCACAATAAAGTGCTTCGCTGAGGGTTCAATGAACAACCTTCAAGCTGTCTCTCTATCGTTCCACTCTCGAACGGTGCGCGGGAAAAACGAGCACTTAAATTCTTCTGTGCGAGCCCTGATTTCTCTTATTTTATCGTGATGATCATTTCTCCCTATGTAGGTGGATGCCAACAGAATCTTTTCGCTATCAGAGGAGAAAACTGGTGATTTAAATTTCATGAAAACATCCCGTCGCAACCAAAAACGTCTTTGTTTTAATGATTGCTACTCCAATCCACGTATCATGTCTGTGGTACTATCTCTCCTATTTCGCGATAATACAAAACGAGCCACCCTTTTTTTGTATTTTTTCGATGTCATCCGTCAGTCCCACCTGAAGCGGATCCCACAGCGCACAGCAGTACCCCAGAATAGGGCGGACAATCGTGGTGTAGACGAAACTTAGTATATACGATTCGCTACTTCTCATAGGAGTGAAAAAAAATTGTCTACTCAAACTATGAAACAAGAGGAGTGTTACACTTTCGCGACTGTAGACAGAAAATACCACACACTACAATGAATGAGGCATCTTAGGTCAGGTATGCTTGCAGTACGTTTGGCTGCTGTTACAAGTAATTTAAAAACGGTATGAGTTTACCCCATGAACCATGGACCTTGCCGTTGGTGGGGAGGCTTGCGTGCCTCGGCGATACAGATAGCCGTACTGTAGGTGCAACCACAACGGAGGGGTATCTGTTGAGAGGCCAGACAAACGTGTGGTTCCTGAAGAGGGGCAGCAGCCTTTTCAGTAGTTGCAAGGGCAACAGTCTGGATGATTGACTGATCTGGCCTTGTAACAATAACCAAAACGGCCTTGCTGTGCTGGTACTGCGAACGGCTGAAAGCAAGGGGAAACTACGGCCGTTATTTTTCCCGATGGCATGCAGCTTTACTGTATGATTAAATGATGATGGCGTCCTCTTGGGTAAAATATTCCGGAGGTAAAATAGTCCCCCATTCGGATCTCCGGGCGGGGACTACTCAAGAGGATGTCGTTATCAGGAGAAAGAAAACTGGCGTTCTACGGATCGGAGCGTGGAATGTCAGATCTCTTAATCGGGCAGGTAGGTTAGAAAATTTAAAAAGGGAAATGGATAGATTATAGTTAGATATAGTGGGAATTAGTGATGTTCGGTGGCAGGAGGAACTAGACTTCTGGTCAGGTGATTACAGGGTTATAAACACAAAATCAAATAGGTGTAATGCAGGAGTAGGTTTAACAATGAATAGGAAAATAGGAATGCCGGTAAGCCACTACAAACAGCATAGTAACGCATTATTGTGGCCAAGATAGATACGAAGCCCACACCTACTACAGTAGTACAAGTTTATATGCCAACTATCTCTGCAGATGACGAAGAAATTGAAGAAATGTATGATGAAATAAAAGAAATTATTCAGATAGTGAAGGGTGACGAAAATTTATTAGTCATGGGTGACTGGAATTCGGTAGTAGGAAAAGGGAGAGAAGGAAACGTAGTAGGTGAATATGGATTGGGGCTAAGAAATGAAAGAGGAAGCCGCCTGGTAGAATTTTGGACAGAGCACAACTTAATCATAGCTAACACTTGATTTAAGAATCATGAAAGAAGGTTGTATACATGGAAGAACCCTGGAGATACTAAAAGGTATCAGATAGATTATACAATGGTAACACAGAGATTTAGGAACCAGGTTTCAAATTGCAAGATATTTCCAGGGGCAGATGTGGACTCTGACCACAATCTATTGGTTATGACCTGTAGATTAAAACTGAAGAAACTGCAAAAAGGTGGGAATTTAAGGAGATGGGACTTGGATAAACTGAAAGAACCAGAGGTTTTAGAGAGTTTCAGGGAGAGCATAAGGGAACAATTGACAGGAATGGGGGAAAGAAATACAGTAGAAGAAGAATGGGTAGCTCTGAGGGATGAAGTAGTGAAGGCAGCAGAGGATCAAGTAGGTAAAAAGACGAGGGCTAATATAAATCCTTGGGTAACAGAAGAAATATTGAATTTAATTGATGAGAGGAGAAAATATAAAAATGCAGTAAATGAAGCAGGCAAAAAGGAATACAAACGTCTCAAAAATGAGATCGACAGGAAGTGCAAAATGGCTAAGCAGGGATGGCTAGAGGACAAATGTAAGGATGTAGAGGCTTATCTCACTAGGGGTAAGATAGATACTGCCTACAGGAAAATTAAAGAGACCTTTGGAGATAAGAGAACCACTTGTATGAACATCAAGAGCTCAGATGGAAACCCAGTTCTAAGCAAAGAAGGGAAAGCAGAAAGGTGGAAGGAGTATATAGAGGGTCTATACAAGGGCGATGTACTTGAGGACAATGGAAGAGGATGTAGATGAAGATGAAATGGGAGATAAGTTACTGCGTGAAGAGTTTGACAGACCTGAGTCGAAACAAGGCCCCCGGAGTAGACAACATTCCATTGGAACTACTGACGGCCTTGGGAGAGCCAGTCCTGACAAAACTCTACCATCTGGAGAGCAAGATGTATGAAACAGGCGAAATACCCTCAGACTTCAAGAAGAATATAATAATTCCAATCCCAAGGAAAGCAGGTGTTGACAGATGTGAAAATTACCGAACAATCAGTTTAATAAGCCATTGCTGCAAAATACTAACACGAATTCTTTACAGACGAATGGAAAAAGTAGTAGAAGCCGACCTCGGGGAAGATCAATTTGGATTCCGTAGAAATACTGGAACGCGTGAGGCAATACTGACCTTACGACTTACCTTAGAAGAAAGAATAAGGGTAGGCAAACCTACGTTTATAGCATTTGTAGACTTAGAGAAAGCTTTTGACAATGTTGACTGGAATACTCTCTTTCAAATTCTAAAGGTGGCTGAGGTAAAATACAGGGAGCGAAAGGCTATTTACAATTTGTACAGAAACCAGATGGCAGTTATAAGAGTCGAGGGACATGAAAGGGAAGCAGTGGTTGGGAAGGGAGTAAGACAGGGTTGTAGCCTCTCCCCGATGTTATTCAATTTGTATATTGAGCAAGTAGTAAAGGAAACAAAAGAAAAGTTCGGAGTAGGTATTAAAATCCATGGAGAAGAAATAAAAACTTTGAGGTTCGCCGATGACATTGTAATTCTGTCAGAGACAACAAAGGACTTGGAAGAGCAGTTGAACGGAATGGACAGTGTCTTGAAAGGAGGATATAAGATGAACATCAACAAAAGCAAAACGAGGATAATGTAATGTAGTCGGATTAAGTCGGGTGATGCTGAGGGAATTAGATTAGGAAATGAGACACTTAAAGTAGTAAAGGAGTTTTGCTATTTGGGGAGCATAATAACTGATGGTGGTCGAAGTAGAGAGGATATAATATGTAGACTGGCAATGGCAAGGAAAGCGTTTCTGAAGAAGAGAAATTTGTTAACATTGAGTATAGATTTAAGTGTCAGGAAGTCATTTCTGAAAGTATTTGTAAGGAGTGTAGCCATGTATGGAAGTGAAACATGGACGATAAATAGTTTGGACAAGAAGAGAGTAGAAGATTTCGAAATGTGGTGCTACAGAAGAATGCTGAAGATTAGATGGGTAGATCACATAACTAATGAGGAAGTATTGAATAAAATTGGGGAGAAGAGAAGTCTGTGGCACAACAGAAGAAGGGATCGGTTGGTAGGACACGTTCTGAGGCATCAAGGGATCACCAATTTAGTATTGGAGGGCAGCGTGGAGGGTAAAAATCGTCAAGGGAGACCAAGAGATGAATACACTAAGCAGATTCAGAAGGATGTAGGTTGCAGTAGGTACTGGGAGATGAAGAAGCTTGCACAGGATAGAGTAGCATGGAGAGGTGCATCAAACCAGTCTCAGGACTGAAGACCGCAACAACAACATGAGTGTACTCTGTGTATGTCCATCCGCTATTGAGCTACGTCAACAACGTTTCAGGAAAGTTCTTTTACATAGAAATTATTTGCAGAATAAACGAGCGTGTCTTAAAAATTGTATCGATTGTCAGTACTAGACAACCTTGGAAAGAAATTAAAAAAAAACAACCATTACAATTATTTAAATTGTTTAGAATTAATACTGAAAGGTTACAGAAGGGTACAAAATATGTAGGTACACAAATATACCAGAATTTGCCAGAGAGTATTAAATGTCTTGTTGGTAACGTGACGGAGCTAAAGACTAAATTAACGAATTTCGGTTTGGTCGACTTTGTTGATGTGTGTTTTAAGGAACTTTTAAAGTGGTATAGCGTGTTATAATATTTTCGATATTAGACCTGTAATAATTCATAATGTCAAAAAATTTCATTGCACTACACTTACATGAAATGTGTGCTATGTCATCAATAGTATCCGGTCACATATTAATGGGAATTAATATGTGGTGTGTTTATCCTTCGCCTTTATGGCGACTTGGATCCTGCTGGGGCACTTTCAGTGAGATGTCTGAATGTCTGTCCATGAATGGCAGCCCATTCTTCCTCAACAGCAGAAACCAAGGAAGGTAATGCTGTCGGTCGCTGGGGTCTTGAGCCAAGTCGAGGTTCCCGTTCATCCCAATGGTGTTCCAGTGGGTTCAGGTCGGGAATCTGGGCCGGTTAATTTCGGGAATGTTCTTGTCCATATACTGTCACCTCACAGACACTGCTTTACGAGAAGGTGCATTGTCATGCTCATATAAACAGTCACCATTTCCGAGTCATTTCTGTACCGTACGCAGTACACATTGCTGTAAGATATGTTCTTATCCTTCCGTAAGTGCGTTGCCTTAAGCGCAATTAGGTCACCACACCCAACCCACGAAAAACACGCCCTTACCATAACATCGTGTCCTCCTTATTTAGCTGTAGGTACTACACGTTATGAAAGGTAAATTTCTCCAGGCTAACGGCAAACCCAAACCCTTTCATCGGACTGCCATAGGGTATAGCGTGTTTCATCACTACAAATCATTTGGTTCCAGTTATCTACTGTCCTCCAGTGACGCTTAGTATTCACTACAGTAATGAGTAGCTTTTTGGGAGTTGCTCGACCATTGTGCCTCAGTCTTTTAGCTCCCTACGCACAGTCACTGCTAGCTGGACTGCTGGTAGCACTTTAGAACTCATGAATGACAGCTTCCGCAGGTTTCACACAGTTTTTACAATCGCCCTCCAGTGTTCGTCGGTCCTTGTACGTCGTTTTTTATACGAGGTTTGCAAGGACTTGGCTTAGCTGCGATAGCTCCTTCGCGTTTCTATTTCACAATAACATCACAAACAGCCGCTATGTACAAATTTCGAAGGGTTAAACGCTCCTCATTAAATTTGTTACATCCAGTGTCTAGTCTACGTTCGAAGTCATTGGGCCATGGTGATCGACACCTTAAAACCCAAAATATACATGGTCTATTTGGGTTTCTGCTAGAGATTTAGGTGAGCATGTAAAGAGCTTAGCGGAAGTATTTGATAGGTTAAGGACAACTTGTCTCATGTTGAGTATTGAAAAACTCATTTGGCATGGTCACAAGTTAATTACGTTGGACACATTATTAGCTAAGATGGAGTGAGAACAGATACGCACCTCATTTCAACTGTATGTGATTTTGCATTCCCATATACAGTAAAACTGTTCAATCATTCCTTGCCCCCACCCTCCCCCAGAGCGCTCAAGACTCCTTTATAAGTGCATGGCTACGACAGGGCTCCAGCTTTTGCAGCACTATTTCCATTTTCTGTGCTGCAAGCCCACACTTCCATTATCTCTTTCTCCAAATGGTTCAATGGCTTTGAGCACTATGGGACTTAGCAGTTGAGTTCATCAGTCCCCTAGAATTTAGAACTACTTAAACCTAACTAACCTAAGTACATCACACACATCCATGCCCGAGGCAGGATTCGAATCTGCGACCGTAGCGGTCGCGCGGTTCCAGACTCCGGCCGGCTATCTCTTTCTCCCTGCGCCTTTCAGTCATATGGTCTTTCTGTTGTAGACCACATTTGGACTGGTACATGATTTAGGACCCTAGTATTTCATTTTACTTCTTACATTCTCTAAAGCTTTTGATTAATATATACATCACCCTCATTGTTGGGTTTCACCTGCCACCATTTTCCGAAATTTTTCACGAGTACAGATTGTGCATGGAAGGTCACACAATGTGATCTGTTCTACCTTTGTGCTTTTCCACCATAGCACCCTTCCTTTCCAATAAGGTAATACACTCAAAAAACGTAGCCATTGCTGAGACTGGGTGGTGACCATGGAGAGAGTGCCCATTCAGAGTGGATGTCACTGTGGCAGATGACTTGTATCGAAGCAGGTCAAGTTTTCTCCTGCTGGTGGTCATACAGACCCAGTAGCTTTTCATAAGGAAGGAACTTGTTCAATGCAGAGAGATATGACCCAAGAATGTTACCTTCCCAGGATACACATTGGGAGGAATCTCAGGCTGAGTTACAGGCAGAGAAATACTTCCCCTCTCCCCAATACCTGGTTTGCACAGGAACAGATAGGGAGTCTTTTTTGGCCACAAAGCCTTAATTTTTTGTAGAGACTATAGAGGACAAGTCTAGGGAAGCAGTGACCATCTCTCAAATGATGAATGGGTCAGTTTTAATTAAAACAACATTCCATGCCCAATCATGGTTGTTGCCTTTGTGTGGCAAGCAGGGTGAAATTCTGGTGACTGTCACCATTGTATAAACATGAATTCAAGGTATCATTTTCCATCATGACCTTCTCTTGCTATCTAATGACGAGCTATGTGCCAACTTGGATCTACAGGGTGTATACTTAGTCCATCATGTCCATAGGGGGCGAAAGGACAACAGGGTTGCTATCAGGGCCTCCATCTTGGCCTTTGAGGACGATTTATTGCCAGGAAAGGTCAATATGATGGTATATCGATGTGACATGAAACTGAATATTCCTACCCCCCCCCCCCCCATTCAGTACTTAAAATGAACGAAATTCAGGCACATGCCTTCACACTGTGATGCAGGCCCAACCTCTAAGGATTGTGAATGACTGGTGCATGTGAACATTGCTTGTGCTCCTCAACCAATTTGTGTCAACTGTGGAGAGTACCAATCTCCCTGCTCACCAGATGGCGCTGTCTTTCAGAAAGGGGAAAAAATACAAGAATATAAGATTTTGGAAAGACTGATATACCAGGAGGCCAAGAAAAAGTATGAGTGGCTGCAATTGCACAAATAACACTGTTGTACGGTAGAGATATGACGATGTTGTCCTCTCTGCTGACAGGACTCTCCTCCATTATGCATCCTGCAGCGCGCCTTCAAGGCCACTTGACCATGCCTGCCCCACTGATGGTTGGGAGCTCTCCTACTGGTGCTTCCCCCACACCCATTTAGGGAGCAGTGGCTCCTCCCTATTGGGGACGCCGACCTCCATTCCTCAGCCAGAGACTTATCACCTGCATCCAGCTTCTCACGAAAGAAAGGCATCTCTCCAGACACTCCCCTCCAAGGTTTATGTGGCTCTGCAACTGGTTACCAGCCAGTGGCTGAGGGAGCCACAGGCTACAGGTTGTAGAGCTTCACAACTTCCTTCACTCCCTGAAATTAATTCAGGGAGACTCTCAAAATCATCCAAACCCTATAAGGAAAGGAGAAACAAAAAGAAGTCTTCCAAGATGAAGGAAATTCTGGTGGTCCCCATTCCACCAATTCCGACATGTCCTACTTTTGTGGCTGCAGCAGTGATCCTGGTGGCCCCCAAGACTGCATTTCGCACTACACAATGTTTCTCAGAACCTGTGTGTCTTGATACCACACCCTCTCAACCAATGGCATGAGGTGATCCCAGGACATAATCTGTCTCTTTGAGCCCTTTAACAAGATACCGACAGCACGATTATCCAGTGTAATTACCACGGTTTTTCCCCCACCTGGCTGAGCTACGACATCTCTTAAGCCCCCCCCCCCCCCTGGCTTCTGCATTGCTCTTCAGTAAACTTGGTTCCCAGCAACGAGCAACGCAGAACCCTGCCCTACAAGGCTGCCAGGGATATTTTAAGAAGCATGTTTATTATGGTGGGTGTCGGGTGAAGTTTGCACATACGTTCTGTTCTCTGTATATAGCGAACTTGTGCCTCTTCAGACAACTTTGAGACTGTGGTTGTTTGGGTAAGGGTATTTCATGATTTTACCTTCTGTAATGATCTCTCTCCTGATGGTGAAGTGCCTCAGAGCGTACTGTTTGCTTCTCCACTCGCACTGCCCCCCACTTTTCATAATCTTGGAGGACTTCAATGCCCATAACCCTTTAGGGGGTGGAACCACGATCACTGGCCATCGTAATGACATTGAAAATTTACTGGCAGACCTCGACCTCTGTCTCTTGAATACTGGTGCATCCACACGCTTCTATGTGGCATATGAAACTTATACAGTCATTGATTTTTCTAGTTGCAGCCCTGGTCCTCTCCCATCCATCCACCGGAGGGTCCATGTTGACTTGGATGGTAGCAACCACTTCCCATTTTTCCTCCCTCAGCATCACTCCCCTGGACGCGCCCCCCCCCCCCCCCCCCCGATGGGCTCTCCACAATGCTGACTGGGATGCTTTCACCTTCAATGTCGTTGTGATCTTCTTGCTAAATGGAAGCATCGTCGAGGCTGTCCAGAATGCAACAGCAGCCACTCTGTTGGCAGCCTACTTAGCGATCCCCTGTTCTGCAGGATCCATCATTGGAAGGTAGTACTTTGGAGGACCTCGGAAATCGCCCAGGCTATTAGAGATCATAGGCGGGCTCTCCAGTGCCATAAGAGTCATCCATCAATCGAACACCTCATTGGCTGTAAACGGCTCCATGCTTGGATTCACCACTTAATAAAACGATGAAAGCAAAAATTCTGGGAATGATATGTTTCCACCACTGGTCCACATACGCCTCCTTCACAGGTTGGGGCGAAGATTAGATGCCTCTATGAATACCAGTCCTCGACAGGTGTACCTGGTGTTTCCCTCAGTGATGCTATTTTCACTGACGCAGAAGCCCTAGCCGAACATTTTGCTCAGCATTATGCTCAGCAACTTCTGGCTCTGTCTCAGGATGTTTTCGCCAGATGGGGAAGGAAATCGGCCGTGCCCTTTCAAAGGAACCATCCCGGCATTTGCCTGAAGTGATATAGGGAAATCACGGAAAACCTAAATCAGGATGGCCGGACGCGGGATTGAACCGTCGTCCTTCCGAATGCGAGTCCAGTGTGCTAACCACTGCGCCACCTCGCTCGGTCATACAGAAGAGAATGGTGTCCCGCAGGTTTCGTATTATGTGTCTCTCTCGTTTTACTGGCCATCAACAATCCAGCAGCAGCTGTGGGGTCTTCAGTATCACATTCATTGTATGCCAACGATTGTTGTTTTTACTACTGCTCCTCTAGTGGGGGTTGCTAAACGCCGGCTGCAGGGCATCATTCTAAAGGCAGTTTCCCAACGCGAAGACAAGCGCCATGCACTTCTGTCGCCGTCATAATGTTCACCTACAACCAGAACCTTACCTCGACGACTAATTACTCAATGCAGTGGAGACTTGTTACTGTTTGGAACTGATCTTCAGCACCCAACTGAAGAGGCTTCCCCATCTTCGCCAAGTTAATCAAAGGTGCTGGCTGCATTTTAATACGCTATACTGTCTCAGCTGGGGTGGAGACCGCACTACTCTTCTGCAGCTTTAAAAATCCCTGCTCCTGTCCCGTCTTGATCGTGAGAGTCTCGCATATGATTCGGAACTTCCCCCAGCATTGTGATCACTGGATCCAATACACCACTGAGGAGTCAGAATTGCAACAGAAGCCTTTCAGACTAGCCCTGTGAACACCCTGCTCGCAGAGGCTGAGGTCCCTACTCTACGGATCAGCTGGCGACAACAGCCACTCTATAATGCTATACATGTTCACAGCTCCCTGAAGCATCCAAACTACTCTTCTTTTTGCTTGTAGGAAGGTCCACCTCCCACAACAGAAGTGGCGTCACAATTGCAGTCAGACTACAGTGTCTCTGCTCTAATTCAACTTCCTGTACTGTCACTTCTCGTAAGGGAGCAACCGTGTATACCCCCATGGCGTGTACCCCAATGTCAGATCTGTCTCGATTTATCTTTGGATCGAAGGATTCAGTTGACCCCATGGTGTTTCGCCACCTGTTCCTGGCTGGCAAAACTGGAAAGCCCGGATTTACCTTTTGTTTCCTTTGTCTGAGGTTTATTCCTAGTCCGATACTTACAGGATGAAGGGACTGGTGACCTCGCAGTTTCTTCCCTTTAACTCCAACAGCCAATCAACCAACAATCATTTCTTGAAATAGCAAATTATTATCGAAATTTCATCAAAAGGTTTGCACAAATTACTTAACCACTGTGTTGTACACGCTTGGGCCGGGTCTTACTTCCTGACAGCCCGTGTTGACGAGCACATTGTTGCACGGGGGCACTATGGCAACGAGGCGGAGTTGTTGACCAGGCTGATAAAAATCTGCGGTTTGGTGTTAAGTACATCGTTGTATGTAGAGCCCTAACGTTGGTGCTAGTTGTTTCTGGTTATTGCATTGGCCACAGTCTTCACAATTCTCTGTTATTCCAATCTCGTATAGCGCGCGGAAAGAACGAACGGTTTCCTAAACGGTGAAACTTGGAGTGTGGAACATTGAAGCGTCTGTGTGGTGTGTTGTCGCCTGGTCAGACTGTTCCCGAGTGTGCAGGGCGTTGTTAGATCAGTTGTCCTGGCTGTAATTGGTACTGGTTTTATTGAGTTGATTTTAAAGGTTTTTATATTGTTGCTTATCGTCTTTTGTGGCAGTTGTTATTGCGGAGCACGTTTGTGTGAAGTTGGGCGCTTCGATTGTATAGAATTGTGTAGTTTCCACTGTAGTTCGTTATTTTGATTAAGGGTGCTTGATCGAAGTACTGATGTGGATAAGGTCGCACTGTCGTACTTGACTTGTTCTGCATAGTGCCTTAGGGTCAGTTGTGCTAAAACCTGTCCGGTGTTTGCCCTTGCTTGAGCGGCCACATGCGGTTTTACTTAAGTTTATCGGTATCTATAGCTGATTTTGTGACTCTCTGGGCGTACTGGGGAGCCTGTGTGGCAGTAGCTTATTTGTATTTGAGCAGAGTATTCATGAGCTTGGCCAGCCTTAAGCCTTTTTTAAACTATACAAAAGTTTTAAAAATTCTGTTGCTAAAGGTTTAGCTCTGCTTCTTCTGCCATTTGTTTATTTGATAAAATTAAGGTCTGGTGCTTAAGTTCACTGCCACCCGTGAGGTCTGTGATACACAAACACATAATAGTGTTAAGTTGTTGGGTTCCGGCTGTTGGCATCGCAACCCAGAGGCTTTAAAGGGCATTCTCTTGCTATTTAAAGGAGGATAGGTTGAATAATATCTGTCTGGTTACTGAACTTTAAACACTTATATTTATGTAAAGGAAACTAAGTTTTGTTGTTGGTGTTGTCGTTGTTGGCTCCATACATTTCGTCTCTGCTAACACACTTGCAGGACAAAAGTAGTGACTGAGATGTAGTTTCAGGGGTCCTGCCGCAGGGTGTTGAAGTTTCGGCTAGGGGAAAGTCTCACCAGCCGCTCCTGCGGGATGCCTCCCTGAGACTCGACCGAGATTCAGAATTCCGCCAGCAGGCTCGAGAGGGCGCCTTCCATCTTTCCATCATCCAGAGGGTGTCCGGCGCCGGCCATCCTGGAGAAATTGGGCATTTTATTATTTGGAACTGTATAAAGAAGTAAAGAGATTTCATTTGGTTCAGCCTCGTCAATTAATACTCAGTCCTTCACTTCCATCGAAACTGTGTTCATGAGAAAGAAGAGAGAACGATGAGACGCTCGTGGAAAACTTTTGTAAACAATATTTGAGATTGCCGATAACGAAGGCATAGGGAATTTAAATAATACGCTAGGGATGATAACAGGAATTAGCCAGGAACACAGGAACAACTGTAAGTTGGCATTCGACACTGATCACAAATATGGAACCTTGCAGTTCTCCGGGCGAATAAACCATGTCTGTTCAGTTGTTCGTAGACTGTGTGTCTGGAGACAACTGTTCCAGTGGCTGCGGTAAGGTCCCAAGCAAGGCTACCTGCAGTACTCCGTGGCCGTCTGCGGCCACTGATGGTGACATATCGGTCTTTTTTCTTATGGTGTTGTACACTGTGGACGTCCCTCACTGTAAAGCGTGGACACGCTTCCTGTCTGCTGGAATCGTTGTCATAATCTTAAGATCACACTTTGTGGCACATGGAGGGCCTGTGCTATGACCTGCTGTGTTTGACCAGCCTCCAATCGCCCTAGTATTCTACCCCACATAACGCCATCAGTATGTGTTCTTTGAGCCACTTTCAACACGCAGTTCCCATTAGCACGTCTGAAAACTTCTGCACGCTTACTCGCTGCACCGTTCTCTGACATGCACCAACACACCTCTGCGTATGTGGACTGCTGCCAGCGCCACCGTGCGACAACCGCAGGTCAGATGCACCGCATGGTCATACCCCGAGGTGATTTAAACCCACAAACCGCCCACCAGAGCGTTGTTCCACCATGCATCAGCATTATCCTTAATTTATGAGCATGAGCGTATATTAATGACACAGGAGACAACATGAGTATCTGTCTTAGGTTGTTTTCGGATGTTGCTGTCATTTACCGTCTTGTAAAGTCATCAGATGACCAAAACGAATTGAAAAACGATTTAGATCTATATGGTGCGAAAAGTGGCAATTAGAAGGTGCAACAACTCTACTAAAGAGACTGCTTACACTACGCTTGTCCGCTATGTTCTGAGAACTATATTCTGATATTGCTGTGCGGTGTGGGACCCGTATCAGGTGGGACTGACGGATGACATCGAAAAATTTCAAAGAAGGGCAGCTCGTTTTGTATTATCACGAAATAGGGGAGATAGTGCCACAGACATGATACGTGAATTAGAGAGGCAATCATTAAAATAAAGGCTTTTTCGTTGCGACGGGATCTGCACATGAAATTTCAATCACCAGTTTCCTCCTCCGACTGCAAAAAATTCTGTTGGCAACCACTTACATTGGGACAAATGATCATCACGATAAAATAAGAGAAATCAGGTCTCGCACAGAAAAATTTAAGTGCTCGTTATTCCCGCGCGCCGTACAAGAGTGGAATGGTAGAGAGACTGCTTGAAGGTGGTTCATTGAACCTTCTGCCAGGCACTTTATCGTGAATAGCAGAGAAATCACCTAAATGTATTGACTTGCCCAATTTGTGTAGCTCTTTTTTCGAGTAAATCATCCAATTTTGCTGAAATTATGATCATGTGTTTGCCTGTACATCACATCTACCAATTTCGGCGCCATTCCGAAGATTGGTTCCCGGTATGTGTCTTTTTTTTCGTAAGAGTGTAACTGTTATAGGTAAGCACCACGTAATTCCCTATCTATTTTTTAATCAATCCAACAAGTATTCACAATAAATTCATCCAGAATTTTGGACTGGAGAAACATAAAATCTTAAGTCTTGTAATAATATAAGAGAACTAGGGTTTAACACAGGTCTTCAAACCTTCATCAAGTTGTCTTCGATTCTTGGCTTTCCTTGGCGGTCGGTTCCCTTGTAATACTGCAATCGCCATGCATACTGTTACGGCTAGTTACTGGATTCTCCAGCGAAGAATTACTGCATGACGGTTTGTTACTTTTCCTAAAATATTTATCAGAAAGATTAATTCAAAATTTATTTCCCACTTGGCGTTCAGCAACATTTTTTCTCACGTCGTCCTAACCTGATAACTTGGTAGAGGATACAGCAAAAACGTATGGACAGTCTAAATACTTGGACCGTCATACATTGAGATGAGCAAATGCTCTAGTCTCAAGTTCTATATGAAACAGCTTTAATTTGCTACGAAAGCTAAACACACTCTGCGCTAAATCGTTAATAAGCTTTCAACTCCCTTTTAATAGCCTGTTTAAGATCTGAAAATGGTGAACAACATCTGTAATGAAAGCAATGTCTTCAAAATCCCTGGGCATCATCAAGCAGAAGGAATGATTTCTATTTTTCTTGTAGAAATTGTTTGTTGTGTCCAGTACCTGGAAAAATCTGCCTAGAACATTGTCGGCTACCAGCCACCTCACTTACCAATACCAAGATACGTTAGAAATCTCGTCATTGTAAATTTCTGCTGTAAAGGATATTAAATGTCCATGTGTTTTGGTCTTTGAGGCGATGTAATTGACAATTTTTTGAAACTACTTGAATAACACGTAGCTACTGAAAATATCTGTTGCGTTAGAGCATGCAACGTGTACGAAAAGGTAGTTCGTGCTGTAATCTCCCCCCTCCATTATACTTCCATCTATTATCCACATTAAACAATGTCTAGTCCAAGTAATTAATAAGCAAAGTCTTTTATGAAGATTTGAGAGGAGTGAAGATTACAATAAACTTTCTAGTTTACTTAGCTTGTCATGTTGAGATGGCTCTTCTTATCTAGGGGTCAAGCTGAAAATCTCACTTCAGTTTTCACGGTTGGTTTGAACTAAACAAATCTGAAGATTGTTGTTGCAGCATTTTTTTAGGTAAATATATTTCTCACATTTTAGTATATCATGCAGTATTTTGATTTTTCACATTAACAAAGCCGAAATTACTTTGTACACATAAAGATACAAAAATTCGTCCTATCACATCAGAGGCAAGCTTACGACCCCCACACTCTGCGGAAATAACCATATTCCAAATTTTTCTTAACAAATCAGTTTCTACTAGTTTCCGTTACATTATTAATTCGATTATTATTTCATAAATGGATCTCGAAATAAACATAGTAAACAATACAGGATTGGATAATTAATAATAGAAATTTCAAGTGTGCTAATAATTCGTAATTTCTAATGTTTCTAACAAATAATTAAACTGTACATTCAGAACTAGTACTTATCAATGCAACGAAAATAAATATTTAATAAAGTAATTCAATTTCATAAAATTTAGCTTGAAATCTGTGTACAAAATTACGTGAAAGATTTTAGAAAAGCAACTGAGATAATACTGACGTGTCCAATATTCCAAAAATAATACTGGTATCGGCAGTTACTGTTGAGGAAAAGTTATACTGGAGAAGGATGTCACGTCACAATGTACTGCACTGACAAGTCGACAAGAGCCGCACTAAATTAAGGGAAGAACCTTATGCGGCTCGGGAGCCGCGTTGTTGTCACCCCGGGTACGGAATATAGCCTAACGCAGACAAGGTGACACGGCAAAAGGCTTTCTCACTTGTCTTCTTTCTCAGATTTTGGAGCGATCACTACTCGATGGTTCGTTGCCACGAGAAGAAAGGCTACTCGCCTGCTAAATGCTGCAGATCCACGGGTTGGCGCTGTGGTTTGGTAACAGCTTTCCGCTACAGACCTGCTACCGGTGACACGCGTACTGCTCATGGTAAGCCAAAATGATCTGAGATCTGTCCACAACACTTACGAAGTTACTATTGTATTTCACAAATCAACTAGATGAGTGCTTACGTGATGCAACGGGAAACGACCCTGATTTCCCCCTTTTTTTTAACACCTGAAATTTTTATTTGCATAAAGCCGTAATATATTGGGCAACAAATAGTTACATGTACTTCGTGAGTTACTGAAATATCCCCCGCATACCAATATTAATTAACTGAAAAAACTCGAATAAGCATTCACAAATATTCGAAAACAGACGTAGCCAAGGTCTGCGTTATATTGTTTGTGTTTACTACACAATATTGAAGTTTATTTCTGAAAACCTTAATATGATAAAAACGAAATCAACTACTTTAATTGGATGAGTGAGGAAAATCTCAGCAGCAGTAGTTAACACTGTCCTAGCGGGCTTTGTATTTAAATGTTTACAGTTAAGCAATCTTAAATTTGTTTTATATATTCAGATCATTTCCATATTACAATATAGTTTTACTGCTGACTGGCCAATAACCAGGAAGTATATGAAAGTCTTTTTACCACCGCAATGACATAAGTAAATTAGAAACAATTTCATTTACTGTTCACATACTGGATACCACATTCAATCGTATTTGACAGAACTATATTTCTGTCTAAGAAAATTTAAGTCATTCATCGATTTTTATAGTTTGTAAAGAAATTTATAAAATATTGATAACACCATTTTTACGTATAGAGATAGATTTCTCGTTTTCCCATCTCCACAGTCAATTACTATCTTCAGCTGCAGGTAAGTTGTTCCTGCAGCAGTTTCATCCACCCTAATACCTGACTTACTTACTTGCTCACTGGTCATACCGGACTCGAGAGTCCATTACCGCAGCAACGTATTTTCGCCATCTGTCCCTGTCTTGGGCTATTTCCTTCCATTCACCTTCATTACCTAGGCTCCTCAAATCAGCCTTCACATTGTCCTCCCATCTACGCCTCGGTCTCCCCACAGGACGTTTTCCCTCTAGGTGCCCTACCAGTACTCTGCGCGCTGCCCTGCCCTCATCCATTCGAGCTACGTGACCCGCCCATCGCAGCCTACGTGATTTAATAATACTGATTACGTCAGGGCTTGAATAGAGTTCGTGAACCTCTTCGTTATGCAGTTTTCGCCACTCTCCACTAATGTCATCCCTTTTTGCTCCGAAAATTTTCCTCAAAATTTTGTTTTCAAATACTCGAAACGGCTTTTCATTTTGCACAGTGAGAGACCAAGTCTCACACCTATACAGCATAACTGGAAGGATAATAGTTTTGTATATTCTACTCTTTAAATTCCTAGACGATATCCGTAATGAAAGTAATCTATTCAGTGAGAAGTAGCACGCATTTCCCGACCGTAATCTCTTCTTCAGTTCGGATTCAATCTCATTTCTCGAAGTGATGTCCACCCATAGATACTTAAAATGTGTTCACTTTTTCAAACTGCATGTCTCCAACTCTTAACATTTCCTGATCTACTGCTGTTGGCATTCTAGTAGTAACCAGGTATTTAGTTTTGTCTTCACTTATCCTTTGACCTACATCTTCACTAGCCTTGATTAACGCATTCGCATTTGCTGTTACAGATTCTTTCATATCGCTAATGATGTTTAGATCATCTGCATACCCAAATATCTTAATATTTCCGTTTAACTCCACACCCTCTGAATTATCTACTGCCATTCGTACAATATATTCTAGGACTAAATTAAAAATTAGCGGAGACAGGGCATCTCCCTGCTTAAGTCCGTTTCTTATTACAAATTCTTGTGACTCTAATTTCCCCAAGCGTACTCTACCTTTTGTGTTTTTCAAACTCGCTTCTATAAGAATGAGATTTTCACTCTGCAGCGGAGTGTGCGCTGATATGAAACTTCCTGGCAGATTAAAACTGTGTGCCCGACCGAGACTCGAACTCGGGACCTTTGCCTTTCGCGGGCAAGTGCTCTACCACTGAGCTACCGAAGCACGACTCACGTCCGGTACTCACAACTGGCAGAAGTAAAGTTGTGAGTACCGGACGTGAGTCGTGCTTCGGTAGCTCAGTTGGTAGAGCACTTGCCCGCGAAAGGCAAAGGTCCCGAGTTCGAGTCTCGGTCGGGCACACAGTTTTAATCTGCCAGGAAGTTTCATATCGCTTCTATAAGTCTAACATACTTCTTTGGTATTCCAAGTTCCAAAAGAATTCTGTTCACTTTTGACTGCAATACTGAATTATATGCTTTTGTAAAATCTATGAAAAGATTATGAATTGGTTTATTGTATTCCCATTTCTTTTCCAAAATTTGACGCAGGGTGAATATTTGGTCTATAGTTGATCTGTTCCTCCGAAAACCGGCTTGGTAATCCCCCACAATTTCATCTGCATATGGTGTAAGCCTGCTTAGCAGAATATTCGAGAAAATTTTGGAACATACTGGTAATAGCGATATCCCTCTATAATTACTACAATCCATTTCGTCACCTTTCTTAAAAATTGGGATCAGAATCGACTCCTGCCACTCTTCAGGTATCATCTCTGAGTTCCATACTTTAGTTATCACTTTGTGAACTACTTCCACCAATTTCTGTCCCCCATTTTTAACTAATTCTGCAGTTATGCAATCTGATCCTGGTGCTTTATGGTTTTTCAATTTGTTGTACCTGAAGCAAACCAAATTTCCATTTAATGAACCTCATTCGGGCTGCGATTTTGCTTCACTGCAGTACTGTATTCTTCATTCACAAATATCACGACTGCAATGATGCGACTAACACTACACTATCTCTAAGCAAGAGGAAGAAAATAAATAACGTTTGTCACATAACCTTTTGGGCTCACTACGAGTACTTCGCATAACGACAGTCTCCATATTAGAACACCGCACTAAACAGTACCCCAGTCTACATACATGAATACAGTAGCGACAGTCACTAATTCCCGTGAGCAGGGAAGTATCAGAAATAACGACTAAATTAAGAGTACCTAATGTTTTTGTTACGTAAAGCCGCAAAGCCGCAAAGCCTCTATTTTGGAACTTAAGCATTGATATCCCAATATTATACATCTAAAACCATACCGTAAGTCACCTTACGCGAAGTGGCACTGCCTTCTCATTTCTTTGCAGTCGTGAAGAAATAAATCGTAGTACTCAAAAAGCAAATATGTACTATTATACATTGCTTTACACAATACGACGTAAAGTTATTCAACCAAATTCAAATATAACTCAAAGAAACTCTTATCATATCCATTCTACCGAACGTTTATGACATTTGAACGTTAACAAAAAGCAGCAGATACGAAAATAAAAATCTACGAAAAGCTATTTCGAAGGAAGTCATTTCATGCAGAATGGAGAAAGTTAAGAAACACAGAAGTCTACGATTAATACGGAGACCCGGAATCGAAACATAAATCAAGAGACGCAGGTGAATTCGACTTGGTGCCCTTGAAAAAAGGAAAATTCACAAAATATGTACAGAACACTCTCAAGAACGAAGAACTCTCAGGAAACGTAGACTACATTAGTTTCACATCAGAGGAGACATCGTACGCATAAGATACTGCGAAATCACTATCTGGCACAGTGTTTTGTTACGTACCTTGGTACTGGCATGGGTATTCCCCTGCCTTTCTCCAACATGTGAACTGATTCAAGCATGATCGTACGAGAGTTCTCTGCGGTTTAATTTGGTGTAAGACATGGCATGAAAATTGATATTTTTCACATATGAAGGGCACCGCTAGAGGTGAATATGGCGTTTCTTTCAATAGGATTCTATTATTCGGTTCTGACGTTATTAAGGTAGAAATATTCAAAAATAAAAAAAGTGTGTTTCGAAAAGACTGACATGATTTTGGATGGCAAGGAAACTGCTGTGTGAATGGGCGTGGCCTAGAGTTTCAGAAAATGGCCGTTAATATCAGGCAATACGTCTTCTCAGTTTGCGGTCAGTCAGGAGTAAGAGGGCGTCCGCTTAACAGAAAGCGGTTTGTGTGCTACAATTTGCAAAGATTGAGTTGTAATTTCGGTCCAGCGAGTTTTTGTTGGCGTTTTGGCACCGATCCGCCTGCATCGAAAAACATTCGTCGTTGGCATCGCCAATTTGAAGAGACAGGATGCTTGCGCGAAGGTAAGAGTCCAGGTGAAACTCGCGCTTCTGATGACGTGGTGGAAAGAATTCGGCTAACGTTTGAGCGGAGTTCACGAAAGTCTATTCTTCGCGCAAGCCTCATTCGATTATGTGGCGAGTGTTAAGGTGTCGTTTGGTCTATAAACCATACAAACTACAATTACTTCAAGCTCTCTGTACTGGTGATAAAAGGAAACCAGTCGATTGCAGCAGTGCTCTACTCGAGGACATGAAAGATGATAAATTTTTACCACACTTAATTTCCAATGATCAAGCTACGTTTCATGTTAGCGGTAAAATAATCCGACATAACGTGCGCATGTGAGGACTCCAAATGCCTCATGAGTCACGACGTTATTGAGCATGAAAAGACTCACCTAAAGTGAACGCTTTTTGTGCCGTTTCGTATGAAAAAGTGTACGATATCTTCTTTTTTGAAGAAACCACAGTGGCTGGAATGCTGCAGAATTGGCTTTTTCCACAACTTCAGGAGGACACCGATGACTTCGTTTTCCAACAGAATGAAGCTCCACCATGTAAGATGTTGTGGTCTCCTGACCTTCATTGCTTACATATTCCGCCCTCACAATCATATTCCGCACATCAAGACGCTTCATTCGAACCCAAACTCGATATGATAAAGTCAATGTTGTATGAATTCATGTAAACGGTGCGCAAATAACAAGTGTCCACCGGGCTTGAGATACTGAAGGCTGGTGTACACACACACATTCAAGACTCGACGGCCACAAGAGCTTTTAGTTCGGGAGAGGTGGACCGCACGCCGAGAGACCAGTCCCTTCAGAGGACGATTCAGCCTATCTACGTCGGATGGCTACCGCCCGTGGAGTGGACAGCAACTGCCCGAGTGAAAGGGAAGAACGACCCCATGTTCGGCTTAAAAGCAAATTCCGCTACATTGTGTGGGAGCGCCCAGCCTACACATTCTTTACAAAAATAGCACGCAGTTTCAGAGGTTTTCACAGGGAGACAGCATATACCAAACGCCGATGCTACAGATTTCCGGATTGGTCGTCTTAAACGAAACGTCATTCTCCCGTTTTAGAAGAGCAATGCCGATTGGAAGACGATATTCCTGACGCCTTGAGCTGAAGGAGTAATGGAAGAGACTAAAAGATATACCCCTTCACGTCTGGCATGGAGAGGGGCCGTTCCGTTGTCGCTCTTGGAGTGAGAACATATAACGAGAGCGTGTGTACTCGTACGTGTACTCAAAAAGAGCGAGGAACAAGTCTCTCCTCAGCACTTCACTGGGAGAGCACCTCTGTCGAGAGTGAATCAGAGTGCGACCCTATATTGAGTCCTTGCAATTAAACGTTGTTCATTGTGTTGGCCGCAACACTTAATGTGCGGTGTGAACAGACAGAGTTACAGTTAAACGCCTGTGGGTGAATTTTTGAGTGGCATCGTGGTGGACTGGTTATCTGACCAGTGTACCACACCAATAGTTAGACTAGGGGCGAATAGGAGTCCTTGACTTCATCAAGGCGTAGGGAGAGTTTGATTGACAAAGGTCAATCCAGATAGAACAAGAGTTATCTTATTTGTCAGCAGCGAGCGGGTCAGACAGCAGTCATCGCAGCTTATGGTATTGTGCGCTACAGCTCTTGCGAGCCCCATATTTCCTCTACAACAGTACACTTCACTGCATTTCACATGCAACAGCCTCGACTGTACCTAGCAACATTCTAACGGATAATTATTCAAGTTGAGTAGGCATGGCTCTCAGCCATTCTGCCAAGTCAATAACAATCTTAAACTTTGTATAGAAATTTCATTAGCGAATCCTATCCCTAAGAGGTAACTTCACATTCCGAAAAGAACCCGGAAATAACTTGTTAAGTTCATAACTAAAAGTGCCATTGTGATTTCTCAGAATTTTTGCAAAATAAAAATAATAATTTTCGTTAGTTTCATGTTTCTCTTACACTAACTAGCACTACTCCAGTACCCAAGTATCCCACTGGTTACGTAAGAAATTTTGTGAATTTTTGTGTCATTTTCTTACAGTGGACGACTCCAGAAGATATTTATTGCTGAAAGTTTTTCAGGCATTTCTCTTTAGAAAGTTAGGAGCGTCTGTCTGACTTCTGTAATAGTGTAGGGGTGGAAATTGTATCTTGCAGGAGGCACAGGGTAAAGGGTACATCTCAGATTAATTCGTTGCGCAGAATGACAGAATAGCACCAACACGCTCACAACCACATTAGTCCAAGAACGTGCGTCAGTTTCTCCACGAAACTGCCTCAACGCTCGACAGGGCGCATGAGACTCCGTGACATTGCCCTGCATTCTTGGCCTCCAAGATAGTCAGACATGACTCCAAGCGTTTTTTTCCTGTGAGGGTATGTGAAGCAAAGTGTGTTCATTTCCTCTTTACTTCATGAAGTAAAAGAAGTGAAGAACAGAATAATAGCCGCCATAATTTTTGTAAAAGCAGATACATTGTGTAGATTTGATGGCGAATTAGCTATCGTCTAGATGCTGTTCGTGCTGTTGCTGGTGGAAACAAAGAGCATTTGTAATCGCATAGCCAAAAATTTAAGAATTTTTAAATATTTTGCAATATAGTCCATGTCTGTAGTATGCTTTTATCAGTACATATGGAGTTTTGAAATCAGGTCATCCTTTCTGCAACACACTGTATAATGTTTGACTATTTTCTAGTCACACATTGAAAGATATTATATGAAATGAAGTCTAAAAATATTATCTTCTTACGTAAATTAGGAAACAATTCGAGTTTAAAGAAAAAAATTATAATAAATGTTGTGAAGCACGACACATTTGGAGAAAGCATAACGTGAAAAATTCACGGACAAACGTAATATGCTGTAAAATTTATGTTTTAATAACCCTCATCAACGCACTTCCTAAAGCTATAAAATTGTGCGGTACTACAAAAGAGAATTGTGTTACATCTAGAAAGAGAAACGGACCTGAAACAAGTTAGGGAAAGGAATCGCAACACCTATTAGTGCTAATAAACATAACGAACCAAAAAAACTGTGACAAACCCAAATCAAGATGAGTGTTAAGTTCTTTCAAGACATACTATGCAGAGGACAAAGAGACCAAGACATGTGTGAAAGAAACAAAGCTCTCTTATCAGAGGAACCAAAAAAGTGTCATATTAAAGACAAAAAATATTGCCTTAGTTAAAAACAAGATTTCGTTAATAGGTGCGTGTATGTAAGATACACTCCATGAAAATAAACAGAAGCACAGTAACAAGAGAACTATATTTAAAATGCAACATAATTCATGAACTACTCATGGACAACAAAAGTCGAGGGAAGCTATTTCTCGGTGGGTGAATGTTCTTTCGCCCATACTCGTTGGTTTTTCCGCTTGGCAACACTCTTTATAGAGTACTGATGCCTGAAAAATTTAATTGATTTTACAATAGAGGACCCAGCGGCTTTCAGCGCCAGTAATGAACTTCGATCAGAGGCGCACAGCAATTAATTCTCGCGCGGCGGGCCACAGAATTGGTGTTCGACTGTTGTTTTATCAAGTGCGGGCATTACTGCAAGCTTACGGTAAGAGTAATGGAACGATTCGTCCATCAGTAACGCAGTTCATGACATTTCAAGCGCAGATAGGCTGCACTAATCAGTATGTTAAGCTTACGAATGGCGTCCAGTAGGATTTTGTCAAGGATCAGCGGGAAATGAACATAAATGCATATCGGATGACTGTTTTACGGAGAAACGCTGCAGGGGTAGTTAATCAGCACTCTTGCCTCTCTGACTGTTTATACAGAATAACGCTCGGATTTTCTGTTAGCCTTCTCGTATGTCAACAAATTTGGTCTCGCGTTCCATTCCCAGCCGCATAAATAGGTCCCAGCTGATTGTGTGCCTAATTGACGAACGCCATTGAATGCGTTTGTATGTGTGTGCGTGTGTGAGTGTGTGCGAGCGCGTTATATTACAGAGACAGATGCGAGCCGTACCATTAATTCATATAGATATGGCAGCACATCTGTACTGAAGTTCGTTATTTGTATGTTTCTGTCTGATCACTAAAATCAAATTCAAAATTTTTAAAATTTGTATACTGAATTCATGCGCGGTACTCAATCGTTACCAGTAAGCGATCCCTGGAAATGAAAACAGAACAATTATTTCAATCACGAATCTGATCAACTTTTTCTGATAACATTTTTTTCAAGCGTGTGTTTTATTTGTACCGCAATTTAGAGTTAATTCGTCAGCTGCGGCACTCTTTTTCCACTCAGCCATTGTTTATTTGTATTCTGTTATGATCCTTCTACCCTGTTCATCTCCCCGATATACGTAGAGTGCTCTGTGACCTATAATAGAAGCCCCTGCCATAACACACTGGATTCGCATTGGATAGTAAAGGGATTTACTCATAATTCCCCTTCGGGCAGATTAGTCTTAGGGTTTCCGTCGTTTTGCTAAATCGGTTAAGGAAAATATCGGGTTAGTTCCTCTAAAACGGACACGGACGTTTTTCTTCGCTGCCCTTGAACCGTTCGTTATCGGCGGGACGTGAAACCCTGATTTTCCTTCCTCCTTCTTTCGTTCAAGCCTACAGGAACCACGCAGGGACGACTCAGAACACGTCCCAGTTTGTCACTAGGATTGTCTTCGTTCGTTGTGTCTAATGCTAATACGTTTAGATCAATATTTTACACTGAATACTCATATTTATGTAGAATCTCTCGCACAGTGAATAACCTAACGTGGCTGACAAAAATAAAAATAAAAAACGGAGGTCACACCTCTTTACAGAAAGAGTAAAAGGTCGAATGCGCGGAGGTAAAGACGGATATCACTGAGCTTCACCTGTTTTAGGATCCTGTGTTATATTGCTAGTTTGGACATTATCATCTTCCTGGATTCTCCCATAGAGCCAGCACGGATTTACGAAAACCTCGGCTAATTGAGCAATTCTATCCACCCCATGTCGTATCTGGTACGGAAACCTTGGTTAGTACATCGAAAGAACACGTTCTTGATTGCAGGAGAAACAATACTTTTATTGACGCGTTTCGCCCTTCTGGGGCATCATCACAAAGTCTATAAGAAAAAGAAAACGGTATTTATCAAGGTATGGTCCTATCTTGCAGAGCTATACTGTAAAATAAAACAGTATAGCTCTGCAAGATTTCTAGATAACCTAGTTTGAAGTACAGCAAAATTTGCATTCATTAATGCTATGGGGGGGGGGGGGGGGGCACTGTGTGTATCTACAGGACAAAGAACGGAGTGATTCAGCTGCTGAGAACTACGGTGCGAAAAAATCACACAAAGAAAATTTACACGCGCTACAAACCATTCAGTAGCAAAAGCATCGCTGGCGTAGGACTACACTTACAGATTTTGAAATCACGTAACACAATCTGTATATTAGGCAATAACTTGTCCCCATCAGACTTACATGTTCGCACGCAAATCACATACTGTTCTCACTGCTGGTTGAACAGGTAACCTACTCCTAAGTGGCACACATCCTTAAAATTACTTCAAACGTAGTGTGAGGAATTTACACAATTGTCTATACTTTTTTAAAATCTTTATTTTTAAATTAATATTGAAACACGTATGTAACGCAGCAGCGATGGCGAGGCATTGTAGCATCTGTGACCAGAGAGTATGCGCTTGACCGCGCGAGTGTTGCGAGCGGTTCTCAGTCTGTCAGTCAGTCGTTGCGAGTCGGTCAGTCGTTGCGAGTCTGTAGCTCTGTCTAGTTGAGAGCAGTACTCTAGTAGTAGTCGTGCAGTGCAGTACGCTAATAGTCGTCATGGAGAGCGGTCGGCAACACTGGTCAAGATGGTGAATAAGGTATACTGTTAATTAATATAATCATTAGATAATGAAAAATTTTATTTATTGTAATTATTCTCCAACAAGTTCCCCAATAATAATTTTTATTTCAAAAGCATTTTTTTCAAAAATTTAATTTTTTATTGAACTAAAGATCTCGTTGCACTTCCCATTTCATTCCACTTCTTTTGAAGAAAAATTTCACTAGAATCACAAAAAAAAGAGAATATTATTATTTGCAATGCAGTTCCTCCAAGCGGTGCGCAACAACAAGAGCAGAAATGTGACATCCATTTATTCTGAGGTAAGACTTTAACTCTGATTGTTTTACACAGGGCCAAAGACCGATGTTTCGGTTTAATTGAATTTCCTTATCACTGAATGGACTTTAAATTTTGTGAAGAATTTATATTTGAGTCAGATTGCGAATTTCACATTTTTGTTGCCATTTTCAGTACATTTCATTGTGGGCAGGTTATGCTTAGAGCAATGTCAATTAGCATCCCTAAATAATATTGTCCATTCTTTAAAATTATTGTGGGGAGGTTACACTTGGCGACACTCGCGCGGTCAAGCGCATACTCTCTGGTCACAGATGCTACAATGCCTCGCCATCGCTGCTGCGTTACATACGTGTTTCATAACCCTCCACTGGGGGGGCAAAAATTTGGCAGCGATGGTGAGTCATTTGGACTTGCCAATCGCGGCAAAATTTTTTAATTAATTATTAAACTTCTACAATTTACAGAATATTTAGATGTAGTTCATAAGGTAAATGTTGTGCACACGCACTAAGTACAAGATATATCAGACAAAGACAAAATGTGAGTACAAAACATAGTAACAAATCAGAAAAATGTATATACAAATTATTTGACAGATAACAAAGTGCACAGGCACTGAAAAAATTCTTTAGCATATTCAGAACAAATAAACAGACTGGCAAAAAATATTATGTTGACAAGTGACATGAGTGCACATGCACTGCAGTTGAGAACATATCAGTAATTGATGAAATGTATGTACAATTATTAACAAATGGCATAAGTGCATTCGCATTAAAGTATTGAATATACAGAATAGTAGAAAACATATTGAAAAATGAGAAAAATGCACAGGCACTAAAGTTCAGTAGAAAACATATTAACACCTAACATAAGTGCACATGCACTGTAGTTCAGAACATATCATAAAAATAAAAATGTATGTACAATATAAAAGACAAGAGTGTACATATACTGTACTTCAGAACAAATCGAAAAATGTCTTTAGCATTTTCGCAATAAATAAACATAATGACAAAACATCATGTCGACCAGTGCCATAAGTGTACTCGCACTGGAGTTCAACAAATCGAAAAATGTATAACCTATGAACATAAATGATGTTACCAAAAAAAATTTTTTTTTTTTTATGTGACAAGAATCAGGATAGGAAAGGGAAGGATTGCATCATGGTTGTAGCACTTTAGATTGCACACAGCTGCTCTGAAAGTCCATATCTTTCCACAGAAGTGCAACACCAAGTGACACAACTTGAAGTTCTTTTCCCATCAGAATTTATCAGTGTAGCCAAGACACTGAACTGTCGTAGTAATGTTCTATGTTTTCATTTTGGCAGTACATTAGGTACACCAAACAGTGCGACCATAATAACGTCTTCATCGCTCATGGTGGTGGACAGCATGTCGTGTCAACACCACGCTCTTACAAGGCGCACCAACGTAGAATTAGTGCAAAACCAAATATAGTGCTCCATGATCACTAGGATAAACAGGACAAATGGACATTGCAATAATTCAGGGTAGTCAGCTTATGAGGTGAAGGACATCAAGTCACATAATATTGACAATTAGAGACTTAATTAGTTTGTGGCATTCATAGCCCAGTTATTGAACATTTCTGTACCAAGTATGTAGTATTACAGAAAAATGTTCATTAATTGTTTTACATGGAATCAGTAGCCTTCTTTTCCTGGTTACAAAGCATTATTAAATAATCGCATTCTTTTCAGTTACAGAGTGTAATTAAGAATCATTAACCTTCTCCTAATTACAGTTAATTAATCATTTGTCATTCCAATAATAATCATTAGCCTTTTCCTAATTACAGTTAATTAATCATTTGTCGTTAATTAATCATTTGTCTAATTACAGTTAATTAATCATTTGTCGTTAATTAATCATTTGTCATTCCAATAGTAAGAATTATTAGTCTTCTCCTAATTACAAAGCATTATTAAACAGTACCATAGTTAATTAATTATGTGTCATTCCAATCTATTAAGAATCACCAGCTGGCATCATGGGTAATCGTATTACAATAAACAGTGGCGGTCCTTGGCCAGTTACAAAGTATATTTAGTATGACAGAATAATGTTCATCATAAGTCTTAGTTGAAAAGGAGAGTCAATTATTGGCCTAGCATTAACATAATACATTGAGTGATACAAATTATTGGCACTCATTGGCCATTAACCAAAACATGAAAACTCAACATGGGAAAAAAAGGGCTAATTAATGGCATAATTAATAACAATTCTTCAAGTGACATTAATTATTGGCACTCAGTGGCCAGCAAGTATTGAATAGAATCATCATTCAGTATTATTCAGATTATTACGAAGTCATTATTAAAAATCAGTTAATTACAGTCATAGCATTAATAATCACAGGCATTATAAGTAGTCTCATTACAATAAACAGTGTTTCTCCTTCAGTAGTATTCAGATCATTACAAAGTCATTATTAAAATCAGTTAATTAGTCATAGCATTAGTAATCATAGGCGTTATAAGTAGTCTCATTACAATAAACAGTGGCAGTTATTAACTAGTGACAAAGCATTATTTTAAATATATACTCTTTTTTTTTGTCTCATTAAGAAGTCATTACTCAAGTGACATACTATTCAGAGCTAATCAGTATTATTCAGAATTTTCTCAAACTGGTATCACTATTTGGGACTGGTAATACATTTTTTTTTTTTATTAGCAATGCATTGCGTTGAGATCGATAATTAATTGCTGAGGCATAACACTATTTGCTTTTGACCTATTGCTGCAAATGAGGATAGGTAACGTCATTCGTCATGAGTCAGCTGTAGCAAGGTTATGCAACAAGGCAGTATATGTGATCACGTTTATAAATGATAAACACAAATGGGTAAAAAATAAAAATGCAAGTACTAGAACAGGTATAATAAGTAACAGGTTTAGTAAGTATCATGAAAAGCTTCTCCTGGAAAAAATACAAAATGGATTATTGACCTGAAAGAAGAAACGCACACTATGCTGAAAAGTAGTGAACTTCGAATTAACAGGTAGTGAAATGTGTATAAAATGTGTTCCATAGCTGTCCTTTCCAAAACTTTCCGTCATCCTACTATGCAATGTAACACCTGCTGTCAAAGCAAACTGCAACAAATACTTAAATAACTACATAGCATAAATACATAACTTCAACATTATCCTCATCTGTAAAGAAAACTTCATTATCCATATCATCATAACTTCACTATTATCATCACCTGTAAAGAAAAACTTCATTATTCATAACAGCATATTCTTCATCATTATTTATCAGCATTCATTATCATCTGCAAAAAAATCACTTCATTACTCATTATATAACTATTCCTTATCTCTAGCATATTTCATCACTAAAACTAAGATGTGTAGTTCTCTCTGACAGCCTGCATCAATCACCTTGTATTCTGAAAGAAAAAATTAGTTAAGACTGCTATTCTGTGATGAGTATAGTATATTCTTGTTAATGCTTGTTAATCCTGATCCATTTACTCTTCCTCATAAAGTTATCGCATCTCCTTTCGTTTATTCCGTGGGTGAAATTCCCATTTATGTTGAATTTATTTCTTAGAATCATCATTCCTTTCTGAAATTCATGAACAAAGATTAATGTCCTGCATTTAAATCATATACCCACTAGATAATGACTGGTTAATGGTGACACAATTAAGCATACAGCATAACATGACAGAAAACGTAACGTGTCAAAGACATTGACAGTGTTCAGATGCAAAAATGTACACAGAATAATACAATACAGCAGCAAAAAAAAGTAGAACAGTCACGATGTTGAGATGTCATAAGGCAAAATGTCAAAGTCGACTGGTGTGTTATATCTTAACTATTTCACAGTGCATACTAACAAAACTGGAATACAATCGTACATAAAAAAGACAAAATGTGACGTTCGTTGTGTTCAGCTTGTATGTAGTGTAGTTAATCGAGGCGAGAATTAAGGCCTTTAATGGAAAAAATTGTAATGAAATTAACATGTCATTAGCTAACATTGCATAATTAGTCATAAAATACGTAAGTGTGTCTGAAAAAGTATGCACAGTCTGATGTGTAACGACAAGAAAAGCGACCTGCTAACCTTACCTTGTCGGGCACTTGCCAAAAAAAATACGATAATCATCAGTAATTAGTCAGGTGAAATAATTGCGTTAGTAAATGGCATCATAGTGTGTTGAATCATACAGTGGTTTCACTCAATAAACGGTTTAATGTTTGAGATATGGTGATTGCCTTTCGATTTTCTGGTTCTCAAAGTTTCGACGTGTACAACATTGGGGTGAGGGATGCTGCGAATCCGATATGGACCTGCGTATAGAAGTTCAAATTTACTGCACTTACCTTTTAATTTACTGGATAAATAGTGTGTACGTATTAATATCTTCTGTCCAACTTGAAAGTCGCGGCGTGTACAAACCTGTTTTTGCTGTCTTCTCCGGCGCTCTGCGGCACGTTTGATGTTGTTCAGTGCAATGTCAATTATTTCGTGGTGTCGTAATCGACGAGATGTAGGAAATGTTATTAATTCTTTAATTTTGTTAGGTGGTTCAGCATTTTTCAGTATAACAGACGGAGATAGCATAGTGGATTCATTTGGAATGGAATTAATTACATCTTGGAATGAGAATATGTGTGTGTCCCAATCAATATGTCTTTTGTGGCAGTATATTCGGCACAGTTTACCAATTGCTTTCATTAATCTTTCACAGGGGTTCGAAGAAGCGTGGTACTTGGATATATAGATCGGAGAAATGTTTCTGGCTCGTAACATGCGTGTCCATACGGTACTACGAAATTGAGATCCATTGTCAGAAATTACTCTCATTACATGCCCTACATGAAATAAAAAATGTTTTACAAATGCTTTCGAAACAGTTTTAGCAGTAGCTTTGCGTAATGGAGTGAAAGTAACAAATTTTGAAGTGAGCTCAACAGCGACAAATATGTAGCAAAAACCTCTGTTAGTTCTGGGAATCGGACCAAAAATATCTACAGCGGCCATATGTCTTAATTTAACAGGTATAATGGGATATAATGGAGGAATATGTGAAGTGGTGTCTGATTTAGCTTTCTGGCAAATTTTACAAGACGCTAAAACTCGTCGAATACGTTTCTCCATGTTGGTAAAATAACAGTTCTGTCTCAGTATAAGAAAACATTTTCGTGCTCCGTAATGTGCGTAGCTTAAATGAGTGTACCATATTAGTTTGTTGACCAGTTCGTCAGGTATGCATAATAACCAATTGTTGCTGTCAGGACTAGAGCGGCGAAACAGAATGTCATTGCGTACAGTGTAGTGGTTTCTAATCGTAACATTATTCCTATCTTCCCAAAGGTGTTTAATTTCTTTCCATACGTTGTCTTTGTTTTGCTCTTGTGCTATGTCCTGTAATGACGATGAAATAAAGTTTTCAAATGCAACTTGCTGAATGTACATGACACTGAAATTTGTTTTGCAGAAGTTAGTTGCGACGTCTTCATGGTTGTTGCTGAGAGAACGAGATAGTGCATCTGCTATAACATTTTGTGTGCCGGGAATGTGAACGATTGTAAAATTAAATTCCTGCAAGTAAAGTTTCCATCTGCTTAATCTGTCGTGAGTGAATTTAGCCGAAAGTAAGAATTGTATCTCTCTGTGGTCTGTGTAAACGGTGGTATGTCTGCCATAAAGAAAATGTCTAAATCTCGTGAAAGCCCAAACAACACATAATGTTTCCAATTCCGTAACGGAGTAATTTCGTTCAGCAGGCGACAGAATGCGACTTGCAAATGCGATGTTTTTAATTACTATTGAACCATCTTCTTCAATTTCCTGGAAAATATGTACGCCTAAAGCGGTGTTGGAACGGTCGGTGCCAATAGAAAAATTTCTAGTAAGGTCTCGGTGCGATAAAAGTGGTGCATTCAACAGAGCATTTTTCAAATAACATTCTCGTGAGCAAAATTCTGCGTGTCAAAAATAATGTTTACGTTACTGTAATATGCAATCTGTGCTGTATCTGGTTAAAATCTATCGTACGTGTTATTATTTACGGGAGAATGTTGTGGCATATCCACTATATGAACTGTTCTGTTATTTCTTACTGACGTGTTACGCTATGGATGACTCCTATTGTCTGTTTCATTCATGATTATTCGTTGTTGCTGATGTTGTTGCTGCTTATAAGATCGACTGTTATTAAATGTACGCTGAAAATTGTGCTCGTTATTTTTACGTCTGTCATGATAGTAATTCCTATACGGCGCATTGCGATGCGAGTTGAAATAGTGTGTTGTCTGTACGTAGTTATTTCTTTGCTGCCATGCGTTACTATTTGTTGCAGCTGGGACTATACGTGCACGCGGCGAAACATTAAAGTTTGGTTGACCTTGTAGACTGCATTGTTGTTTAGGTATGCTAAGCGGCTGACTTTCATGTTATTGTAGCGAAAAACATCTATTGTTACTAAAATGTGGTTTGCTATTAATTTTACACATACTGATGATTACGATTTTATCTGTAATTAAAATTACGGCGGTAGTTGTCATTACGGGAGTGCCTACTGAAAATTGTCACAGTCGGTAAAATATTTGTCATATCCGGTTTTCATTACTCGTTTCTTAATACTACAAAGAGCAATAGTTAAAGAGCAGTTTTGATAGATATAAAGGATAGTAGAAGAAAAGGCAGCAGTGCAGAAAACTAAAGATGAAACAGCACTACTACAGCTCGGGGCCCTATGCTCGCTACGGCACATATTCATTAAAGCGTAATGAATCCCCTGAGGTCATTCACGCACTGAGAACAAATTTTAGTTTTTGCGTTACAGGCAATAGCGGCAAAAATTCAAAAGCAAATAGCTGTATCCATGTTAATTCCAGTTTCTGCATTAGAGGCAATGCTGTTGTAAATACAAAAATAAATTGTCGCTTTCGCGAACATTTTACTTTTGTCTTCTTGTCTTTGTGCAGTGATTGTTTCCATGACCTGATGTTTGACTTTATTTTGATCCTGAATAAATTTGCGGAAACGCGTATCACTGTTCTGTATGTGCTGATTAAAGCGCTCGTTAATCTGAGTGTTCTGCTGTTCGAATTTCGCGTCTATCTTTGCGTCCATTGTGCGCGAAAGTTCTACCGTCATTGCTTTAAACTCGTCCCGTAATTGTGTAGCTTTTTCAGAGCATTGTTTAGCGACTCCGCTAATTTCGTCTCTGAGTGTTTCTGTTGCGGCTGTTTGCATTTCCCTTAATTCTTGCGCAACAGACTTAATTTCTTCGCTATTTTTTTGTGAACAAGCCTCAATTTCCGTGCGCAACTGTTCCTTAGTGTCATGACACTGCGCGGCAACGGCTCTAATTTGTTCACTAAGCTGTCTGGAATTGTCGTCTAATTTTTCATTTAACTGTCTGGAATTTTCGTCTAATTTTTCATTAAACCGTTTGTTCTGCTCACTAAGTTGTCTGAAATTTTCATTCTGTTGTTTGAAATTCTCTTTAAATTGTTTGTTATCTACACTATTTTCATTAAGTTGTTTACTCATTTGTCGCAACAAAGCCATAATTGGATTCGACTCAAGGTCAGCATTTCTATTCTCTGTGCTGTTCAATAGTGGATCTGTAACTTTCTCGCTTACTGTAACCATTTGGTTATTCTGAGATTTAGAAAAAGGTTTGTCAGTCGGATGTACACTGTCAGACATTATTTCGGAATTAAATAGATCCATCGTACTTTGAGTATCCTGTTCATTTTCATTAGACAAATTTGTCTGTACATTACTTGAGTTTCCCGAATCGGGTGTGTTAAGCTGGGCAGCGCTCATTACAATAGAGCGTTCTGCGTCATCAATTGTCGTCAAATTAACAGACGAGACAATTGAGTTCGTTTGTTCATCATTAAGGTGAAAGTCATCATTAGTGGTTGGAATGCACTGATTGTTAGTGAACGCAGGATTGTCATCATTACACTGCGTGTTGCATGTCCTATCGGCAAAGTTGTTTGGGTCGGTAATTTCATTCATAATACCTCGCGATACACTATTCACAGTCTTTCGCGGCATTTTAACAATAGTCAAAATTATTCACAAAATAAATAAGCACAATGCAAAAACAACACACAAATACAACAGAGCAACGAATTGCCGTTGACCTGTAGAAAGAAAGTCACAAAATTAGTAAAAGCGTTGCGCCAAATCCTAATTATATCTAAGCAAACAAGAGCAGATATCTGACTGTTTTTCAAAAGATTCTCAACGAAATACGATCCTGGAATGGGTGTCGCCAAGTGTAACCTCCCCACAATAATTTTAAAGAATGGACAATATTATTTAGGGATGCTAATTGACATTGCTCTAAGCATAACCTGCCCACAATGAAATGTACTGAAAATGGCAACAAAAATGTGAAATTCGCAATCTGACTCAAATATAAATTCTTCACAAAATTTAAAGTCCATTCAGTGATAAGGAAATTCAATTAAACCGAAACATCGGTCTTTGGCCCTGTGTAAAACAATCAGAGTTAAAGTCTTACCTCAGAATAAATGGATGTCACATTTCTGCTCTTGTTGTTGCGCACCGCTTGGAGGAACTGCATTGCAAATAATAATATTCTCTTTTTTTTGTGATTCTAGTGAAATTTTTCTTCAAAAGAAGTGGAATGAAATGGGAAGTGCAACGAGATCTTTAGTTCAATAAAAAATTAAATTTTTGAAAAAAATGCTTTTGAAATAAAAATTATTATTGGGGAACTTGTTGGAGAATAATTACAATAAATAAAATTTTTCATTATCTAATGATTATATTAATTAACAGTATACCTTATTCACCATCTTGACCAGTGTTGCCGACCGCTCTCCATGACGACTATTAGCGTACTGCACTGCACGACTACTACTAGAGTACTGCTCTCAACTAGACAGAGCTACAGACTCGCAACGACTGACCGACTCGCAACGACTGACTGACAGACTGAGAACCGCTCGCAACACTCGCGCGGTCAAGCGCATACTCTCTGGTCACAGATGCTACAATGCCTCGCCATCGCTGCTGCGTTACATACGTGTTTCAATATGCTTATAGCACCTTTACGTAAGTACCATCTATATAGGGCAAGTAGTGCTGCCAAATCCCTAGCCCCCCGCGGCCATCAGCCAGAAGCTAAGTAACCCGTGGCTAAAAATAATAGATATGATCCTGAAATAGTAGGTAAGTTATTTAACGAAAAAAGTGGCCAGAACAAATAAAGTAGTGGACAACCCTGCAACCTCGAAGAAAAGGTTCATTGTATTTTCTTTCCTGGGGAACGTCTCGTATCAACTAGAGAAACTCTTCAAAACTAGTAATGTTAGAGTAACATTCACGACCCACAATAAAACCCAACACAGCCACATATACAGCGAATAGATGTACAGCGAAAGATATACTGCCTCTGCCGAGTATAAATTGCGATGTTATGGATGCCTAAAGGCCTACTTAAGACAAACAGGGAGAATGCTCAAAACTAGATTTAACGACCATATGCTCACTAAGAAGGATACAGTCAAGCGACCTTCTGCGTTTACAGAATACTTAAAAGAAAGCCGGCACTAGCCACCAACGTTAATGTCTTCAGATCCTGCACCAAGCTCCAAAAAACAAAGAGTTAAACCTCCTTGAGGAAACTGAAATAGCAAAGCACTTGCATACATATGAAGAGTTTCTCCTTAACGATCAGCTTATTATCGGACATAAAACCTATAACATCTCCATACTATCAGTTTTTAAATTGTTTATCTGAGTAGTATCCTGTTCAAGTAGACATACTAAGCACTGTACCCGTAACTTAAGAAATATGCAGAACCAATTTTGCAAATGTTTTTAACAATGTGTATGCTGCTGAGTAACACCTCTCCTTATGTGTTGTAGCTAGTGAGAACTCTACGCAAGACAACTGTAGTAGCTTAACTATGAAGTAGTTTACCGCACTCTATTGAATTGCATTAGCCCTATAATTCTATTGTAATCGCTTGACTGATTACACTGCTGCTGGAACACACTGTAAGAGTACAAATATCGATCCTATACGGGAAGGATCGGATCTCGCTTACGCTCCTTTGCTGTAACGCCGTGACGTTGCTGACGGTGATGTTCCATCCTTCTAGAAGGGAGAAACTGGCGCCTGGAGATCTTTGGGCGCGAAGGAATAAGTCAGTCGAGCCTGAGCGAGCCTGCAGGGCAGGTCCCGGGAGCTCTTGATCCGCGCATCACGTGTTAAAAGTGAATTAGTTTTGTGATATGGCGGAATATTGTCAGTCGAGCCGGAGCAGAGGAGATCCCGAGCGTATAAAAGTGAAATATTTTATAGATGAAATATTGAAAGTCGTACCAGAGTTAGGACGCCAGTAGGACGCGTATGCGTGCGAGCAGAGCGAGAATTTTGAAGCTCAGAATTAAATTTAATATCGGGAGAATTGTTAGGTATTGAAAAGGCACACAAGTAAAAATAAAAGCATCTTCAATAACTTCAACGCTCGGCAGTGAAGACACCGGGCGCACTATCTTCTGACTAATGAATAATCCAGTTGTTGCCAGTACAGGGAGGCACTAATTAATGTAACAAACAATTAATAAAAAAAACAGCGCCTCAGCACCTAAACATTCTCTAATAACATAAATATTAAACTTCACAACCAGCACATAAGGTATAAATATAATAAACAAATGGCAGATAAAAGAATACAGAATTAGTAAGGTGGAGCCTCCAGCAATTTGATCGGGCACTCACTACCGAGTGAAACCCAGTTTTGCAGGTTTAAATTCGTATTTCGAGCGAAAGGTGCATTCGTCAAAGCGGTGGAGGAACGAACTACAAAACTTAACGACCTGACAGAGCCAGAAACAGAGAAAACTCAGCTTAAGGACGAGATCGTGACAAAAGGCCAGCAACAAGGAGCCCGGTCTAACGAATCACAGTTCCACTGGCAACGGCTAAGTCGTCAAGACCCGGTGCCACGCCCACCATACCGGACGAAATACACTGCGCTCCGCACAACATATGGCCAGGAGAACGGTTAACGGCAGGCAACGCTCCGGCAACGCTCTTCTTCTCAACACGCACGGCGTGCCGAGAAAAGCCAAACACCACACCTCGTGCCGGAACCCAAACCTTTCCGCCACAGCACTTCAATAACACCACGCGCAATGACCACTGCGCACCAAGTAAGGGCCAACCTTCCACCCTGTTCTAACCGCAACCAACAGATCACACAGTGAGGCCCACTGCCTCCACTTTTTTTTCTTTATTGTATTTCGATACCCGTGGGGGGGGGGGGGGGGGAGGTGCTGTGGCAGCAGCGTACTACGCTGCTCTGCAGCCTACAGATAAAGTTAAAAAAACATAATGAGGAGATATAAGAATAAAAAGAGGTGATAAAACGGTGACTGTTTAAAACTGGTACATGGCGAAGAAACTGTGAAGAAAACATAAAAAACAAATAGGTCAGTGATTATGATTAAAAACACGTAGGAAATAGACAGGCGCAATTAAAAAAACACAGCGACAGACTGGTTTCTGTTCGCAACAGTTTAAAAAGGGGACGCACAACACTGAACACTCACGGAAAACGCTGCACTGTAGAGTACGATGGCATATGGGTATGGGGGGGGGGGGGACCCGGACAGATGAGGGGGGAAAGGGGGAAACCTATGGAGGGAAGGACATAGAAAAAGGGGGGAGCAGGGTGGACGCGAGAAAGGAGTTGTGAAGACAGTGGAGGCGAAAGAAAACGAACTTGGGGGGAGTGAATGGAGTCAAGGAGAGGGTAGGTGGAGAAAAAACAGGATGGAAGGGGGGGAGAGGGAGCCTGGGAAAAGGACAGATGGAGAGGGAAGAGTGGACCATAGTTGATAGGAGTGATAAATGGAGGGAGAGAGGGCATCATCCGGGAGGGGGAGTTGATGGAAGCCACCTCGGGAGATGAAGGGTGTAGAGGTGGAGTGTAGGGGGACACAACGGTGAAGGTGCAGAAGCAGGCGAGGGTTGGAGAGGAGAGGAGCATCCCGGGGATGAGGTGTATCAAGTCAGTGGGAGGTGTAGAGGACGCAGACACATTCGAGGAAAAGGACCAGATGGGGGAAAGGAATCAGGTCATAGAGTATCCGCATGGCGGACGGGAGGCATATACAGAAGACAAGGTGGAGTGCGTGGCGCCTGAGGATCTGGAGGGACTTATAGTATTTGGGGAGTGGGGGGGAGAGTGGATATCCAGGCAGGACTGGCATAACAGAGGATGGGACAGATTAAAGATTTGTAGGTATGGAGGATGGTAGAGGTGCTCAACCCCTATGTCTGGCCAGAGAGAAGTTTAAGGAGATGGAGGTGGTTGTGGGCTTTGGATTGGATAGAGTGGAGATGAGGGATCCAGTTGAGGTGATGGCCAAGTGAGTCCAAGGTAGGTGAGGGTGGGGGGGGAGGCGGAGAGGACGAGCGCAGATGGTAAGGGAAAAATCAAGGAGCTGGAAGGAGCGAGTGGTACGGCCTACGAGGATTGCCTGGGTCTTACAACGATTGATTTTGAGGAGCCACTGGTTACACCATGTGGCAAAAAGGTCAAGGTGATTCTGGAGAAGGCGTTGGTACAGTTGAAGGGTAGGAGCGGGGGCAAGGAAGGCGGTGTCATCGACATACTGCAGGAGGTGGACTGGAGGGGGGAGGGGGAGGGGGGGGTTGGGGCATGTCTGCCGCGTAGGAGAAGGGAGAGGACAGAGCCCCGGGGCAAACCTGCAGAGGGGTAGAAGGTGCGGGAATCGGCGTTATGGATGGTAACGTAGGAGGGGCGGCGGGAGAGGAAGGAGGAAACCAGACGGACATAGTTGATAGGAAGGGCGTAGGTCTAGAGTTTAAACAGGAGACCGGGATGCAGTACACGGTCGTAGGCCTTTTCGAGGTCTAGGGAGACAAAAATGGCGGAGCGACAGGACTTAAGCTGGAGGGAGAGGAGATGAGTGAGGCATAGTCGTTGGTCATCGGCAGAGAAGGAAGGTCGAAAGCCAAATTGGGTGTTGGGGAGGAGGTGGTGCCGTTGGAGGTAAGGATAGATTAAAAGAGCTTGCTGAACACCGAGGTGAGACATACAGGGCGATAGGAAGAGGCATCAGATGGAGGCTTGTTGGGTTGGGAGAACATCAGGATACGGGAGGTTTTCCACAGGTCGTGGTAGAAGCCAGTGGCAAGGGTTACGCTGTAGAGGGCAAGGAAGGAGGGAGGACAGCGTTTGACATGGCGGTAGGTAACGCGGTCGTGGCCGGGAGCGGTGTTGCGTCTGCCTCGACGCTGGATACTAGACTTAAATAGCCGAACCCGCGATTAACAACTGACTCGCGGCCGGCCAAAGCGAAATCGATGGCTAAGATGACACTGCAAGAAAGAGGTACTGGCGCCAGCCGCGCGACGTATCAAGAATGTGATCTGAACAAGAAAGAATATTATAAAAGTTTAGAGTGGAATAAATCAACTGTGTCGTACACAAGTGTTCGCATACTACAAACTCTTCATTATCAGTAGAATATTCTGGAAGGGACAGAATCACAGAACAGTGTTGACGAATAGATAGCGCAATTGTCGTAGGCTATTTAATTATAGACTCACGTACTTTGGGAATAAGTTCGCCCTCTATTACTGTCTACTAGTAATGGCCGATGCCTAATTTTCGTAGCTATCTACACTGCAGCAAGTATTAATCACTTCTTGTCACAGATATAAACAGATAAATAGTGAAGGCGGCCTAAAATACTTTACGCAACTGTGTATTTGAGCACGTAATTCGTTTTAGTACAAACAGCAGCCGCTTGATCAGCAAGGAAGGACGGTACTACTTGTTCTAAACAGCTGGTATTTACGTAAAGGTGATACATGCGCATTAATTTTACTACTTCAACCTAGATACAGGCTTCCTTTTTAAAAGTTAAGTTTTGAAGAAAGCTTAGGCAACATTATCAGTTTTTCGTTTGTCTGGAGTAATGTTAAGGATGCGCGCACGCTGACCATCTAGAGTGTTTCCTAGTCCAGCGTTTCTCAACCTTCCAGTATTCGCTGCTCAATTTTCAGGCATAATTTTCATCGTAGTTCCCCTCTCTCCCTCTCTTTCTCGAACGATAACTTTATCTACGGTCCAGTTACATTAATATGGCTGTCATCTACGTTCGACGTCAAAGTGCAAAAACCCTCGCATACGGCAGGTGGCAACACTAATAATAGAGGGTATAGAAAGAGCGTCAGGTGAGGGGGGCGGGAGGGGGAAGGAGACGGAAAACAGTGCAGTCGTTATCATAATGCGGAAACAGGCATGGCTTTCGGGCCAAGGGTGGAACTATTTCCGAAACGGCTGAGTTTTTAAACTGCTGGCGCATCGCTGTGGTTAATGTGTAGCGGGCATGGAAAAATGACACTATCCAAAACTGGCGAACTTTTCTGTGGATGGGCCTGTACAGCAGTATAGCTCTGCAGGATAGGACCATACCTTGACGAATACTACTTTCTTTTCTATAGATTTTCTGTTGATGCCCCAGAAGTACGAAACGCGTAAATGAAAGTATCGTTTTCCCTGCAACTATGGTAGACTTTCTTCCGAACGACAGCTGGATGTATTAACAAGGCGCATTTTGCAGTCAGTAGATAGTGAAGAGGAACACTAGACCCCGCTGTCCTATATTTCCTAAAAAGTGTTGGCCGTTCTACCGCGACGTCGACTCCTAAGCGGGACATGATCTTACGGAGTGTGTTCCCATATGCTCGAATGTATCGGCGAATATTTTAGAAGTGGAAACCGGTACGATAAATTGGACAGCCAGTATTTAACGGGAACGAAAGGAAGGTCAGAGGTGACTAACGTGGTGATTTCGTGGTAAAGTCCAGGTCGTTATCGACTCATCAGGTGACACAAAAGCTAGAGATTTTTTAAACACAAGGCGGACCGGTTCGCTGGGAACCAGTTTCTGTCTACAAGCCCTCGGAGCAAAGCTCTGAAACATGCAAGATGTAAAAGATAATTATTTACGGCGTACCTCAGTGGTGCAGAGGAATTCGAGACGAACAATTTGATACAGGACACTTATAGTCTATCTAGTCGTAAAAATACCCCCATCAGGCCCACAAAACCGCGAATGATACAGCATATGCGCATTGCAGGAGAGTTTCAATACCCTCTCGCCCTCTCTGCCCAAACTACTAGTCCTAGACAAAATGAATACGGTATTTTTTATAAAAAATTTAATGTAATTTAATTTTGTATTTGGATACGTTTTTGTGATATTCGAGAAAAACATACAAAAGTGACCTTCAAATGCAACCCGAACCCCGCACTCACTTCCCTTTGGTCGGAATTTATAGAGACTTGTACATGGCATTGGCTCCTACTAATTCACACTTTACAAAATTTGAAAGCAGATGAATTATTTCCCATATTCGACTTCTTTTGGTCTTCACTGACTGGACTATTATGCCATCTGCTTAGACGGCTATTTCGTTAGCGTGAAAGCACTGTTCGGTCATTTCTTCCTCGCTCCACACACGAATGAAATAGGACAGAAAATGCATAGATAATATTGGCACGATGCACCCTCCGCCATGCACTGTGCAGTGGTTTGCGGACTACGTCTCTTGATGTACACTGCGCAGAGGTATTAAATCATGTGTGCTGTAATGTGGATTAAAGCTGTCTCACTGGCCCCAAATTTCACCACTGTCTCGCCCAACTCCACCGTGGTCGTGTCACACGATGAGAAGGCCGTCACAGCCCCACCCAGACGCATTTCACCCCTTCTTCTGACTTCACTGCGGTGGAGATCAGAACCCTAACACCCGCCGCAGAAATCACGTGGTTTTATTATGAGTGGCCGTGGAAAACATTTCAGACACACCACCGCTCAGCACTGACACGGAAAGAGCTCAGGGGTGGCCAAAAGTGTGGGGTCCTGCCCACTCGTATCGTATAGGATGCTTAAAGGATGCTGCATTCTCCGATAGCTATACAACAGTTCAAGCAAATCACATTAATGGTTTTTGTTACAATAAAGTAGACTGACAATACTTAACTTTGGTTTATAAGGACGTGTCGCAAGCGATTGGCGACATACAAACAATAAATGTCTTTCACTACATACAATGTGGTTTCTAATGTCCGTCTTCTACAGTCCAGCCGAGGCTGGCAGGAGTGGCGCTTATATTCTCTTCTTGTAGAGGCCGCTCCTGTCGTGGTGACTTCCTAGTCAGCGTGCTATTGGCTGACGTCGTCTCATAGCCCTCTTTGCTCTTGCGATCTTCATCTTCGTGCCGGCGTCTGTCGATACCCCGGAAGATAAAGAGTGTCAATGAAATCAACCCTTCCATTGGAGCGTTGATTTCCACAAATTCTGCGGTCGAAAACGACAGCGCACAGTGCAATGAACAACAGGAAGATGCACTTGATGACCTTTGACACTGCTGACACCCTTGTACGTTTCAACCCTTCTTTAGGATACTGTGCGGCTGCATCTCCATGGCACGTGATCGCACCATTTTCGAACGCAGCGAGGACACAGTTTTTACTCTCGTATACAGATTGAAACCACTATTGACCGTTCAAAACCATTCGACGAAATTTAAACGTGATGGGAAGCACCAAAGGGTATTTATACTTTATCAAATCTGCCGTTTGTCACCCTCCTGTGGCATGATTATGCGGGAGCGAAATATTAGCATGTGCTTGAATAAAACGGCAAAGGCTTCCTGTACGACCCATGAGTTCAGCAACACCCTCGGTGGCAGGCAGACAATGTTGTTGAGCACGTTGCAGATATACCTCTCAGACAATTCGACACCAATTCAGCCTGGCGGCTGTTCGAACGACTGAAGGTAGGCAAATCGAAAAATGGCTCTAAGTACTATGGGACTTAACATCTGAGGTCATCAGTCCCCTAGACTTAGAACTACTTAAACCTAACTAACCTAAAGACATCACACACATCCTTGCCCGAGGCAGGATTCGAACCTGCGTCCGTAGCAACCGCGCGCTTCCGGACTGAAGCTCCTAAAACTGCCCGAGTAGGCAAATCGCACCAAAGTGTTGTGGAAGGGGGTGTCTGACCATCAGGCACTGGAGGAGCCGTCAGGCTGATTTGGTGTCGAAATTTCCGAAGGTACATTTCTAACGTGCTCAAAAATGTTGCGTGGGTGGCATTGAGGGGGTTGCTGAAGGCTCTTTGAGGGACCCTTTGCGTTTTCTTCACGTTTATGTTAACGTTGCACTCCCTCGTGATCACGCCACAGGAGGACCGAAAGCATAAGTACCCTTTGATGCTTCTGATCACTTTCTGATTTCGTCGAACGGTTTTGAACGGTCCCTATTTGCTACAAACTGTACACTAGAAAAGAAACTGCGGTCGCGTTGCACTCCAAAAGTGTGTGGTCACGTTCCATAGGGATACAGCCCCACAGTATCCTAAAGACTGTTTGAAACTTTCGAGTCTGTCAATAGTCTCAAAGGTTGTCAAGTACATCTTTCTGTTGCTCATCGCACTGTGAAATGTCGTTGTCGACCTCGAAATGTGTGGGAATCTACACCCCAAAAGGAGGGGTGGCTTCATTGACGCCCTTTATGCCATCCCCTGAGACCTTTTCGTGTCAATTCTGAATGGCGGAGTGCCTGAAGTCTGAATTGTTTTCCTCGGCCATCTATAAGAAAGCCGCGTGATTTCTACACTTTGCCTCGCGATTGTGGCCTCCATCGCAGAGACGTCAAAATAAGTGGTAGAATGTGGGCTGTGACAATATTCTCATGATGTGACCCATTCACAGTAGCGTTGGATAGAACTGTGGTGAAATCTGGTGTCAGTGTGAAACAGGTGACGTGAAATTTTGAGATGTGGTCGTTTTTACTGCATGTGTCGACTTCTTGCTGTTTGAAGGCTCGTCATACCCGAGTGTGACGTCGGAGGGAGCGACGCTTCTGCAGTGCTACAGAGGAAGGTTGTAGGCGTCTTGGAGCCACATTTCAAACTTATACGTCGCAATAGGAGACAATTACGGGGTGTCGAAAAAGCGACCTTTAAATTTTGTTGCAAAGTGTGGATAAAGGTGTAAATTTATTATTTCACCACTTTTAAAAAAAATTCTCATGTGACTATAGCATCACATTTGAAGTATTTGCATTTATCCTCTTTCACTCTGTACTAAACCACCCACCCGCCCCGGCTTCGCACTAGTAACACTAAGTGTCTTACCAATTGAAGACATAAAGTCTGAAAATAAGTCCGTGATCATATTTTTGGCACTTTATTTTACAGGTCCGTCTTGATCACACAAACTTTTACACTTCACTATTACACTTCTACCATTATCGTCCCCTATAAATCTCTCATGGGGGATTAGGTACAAGTGTCAGATTTTTTAAAGCCCTGTGGGATTGAGATCAAGTAAGGCACAAGGGATAGTTAACATTCCACTGCAATTTCTAGAAACATTGGAGGGAAGTGGCAACCAAACTACTATTCAGGCTGGTGTGCATGATCTATGAGACGTACCAGCAGATTTTCAGAAAAGCATCATCCACACAGTTCCGATGATCGTAAGCTATAAAGCTCATGCATGCAAGCTGCTTACAAGATTAATATACAGAAGAATGGAGAAATAATTAAGGATCTGTTAAATGATGATCGGTTTGGTTTTAGGGAAGGTAAAGACACCAAAGAAGCAGTTCTCACGTTGCGCTTGATCCTGGAAGCAAGGCTGAAAGAAAATAACGACAGCGTCATACGACTCTTGGACCTAGAAAAAGCGCTCGGCAATGTAAAATGATGTAAGATGTTCGAAACTCTTAAAAAAATGGGAGTAACCTATGGGGAATGACTGCTGATATACAATATGTAGAGGAACCAAGAGGGAACAATAAGAGTTGAAGAGCAAAACGAAGTGTTCTGATTAAAAAGGGCGCATGACAGGGATGGAGTCTGTGGCCCCTGCTGTTCACTCAACTACACTGAAGAACCAATGGCGGAAATAAGAGGTTCAAGAGTGGGATTAAAATTCAGTGCGAAAGGATATCAATGATAAGATTCGTTGATGAATTGCTATCTTCAGTGAATGTGAAGAAGAATTAGAAGATCTGTTGGCTGGAATGAATAGCCTAATGAGTACAGCATATGGGCCGAGAGTAAACAGTAAAAACACAAAGGTAATGACTGAAGTAGAAATGAGAACAGCGAGAAACTTAACATCAAAATTGATGGTCACGAAGAAGATGAATTTAGGGAATTCTGACACTTCGGAAGGAAAATTACTCACGACGGATGAAGCAGACTAGCAAAGGGGAAGAAGACGTTCCTGGTCAAGATAAGCCTAGTGTCGATTGTATTTGGCAGAAAATTTCTGAGAACGTATGTTTGGAGCACAGCACTATGTTGTAGTGAATCATGTACAGCGAAACGGAAGAGAATCGAAGCGTTTGAGATGCGGTGCTACAGAAGAATGTTGAAAATTAAGTCGACTGATAAGGTAAGGAACGAGAACGTTCTCCGCAGAATTGGAGAGGAAAGGAATATGTGTAAAACACTGACAAGAAGAAGGGACAGGGAGACAGGACATCTGTTAGGACATCAGAGAATAATCTCTGTGGTTCTAGGGAGAACTGTGGAGGGTAAAAACTGTAAGAGGAGACAGAGATTTGAATAAATCTAACAAGTAATTGAGAACGTAGGGTGCAAGTGCTAGTCTGAGATGAAGAGGTTAGCACAGGAGGGGAATCCGTGGCGGGCAGGATCAGTTTGGTCGAACGCCAACACTACGTAGTCCTCCGTCTCCCGTAAATTCTACGAGTCCTTTGCAATGCATTTAACCTCGCCTTCCGCATCCGTCTACCTTCCCTAACTCGCATCCATTAGGAATGCAAACACATCTACATCTACATACATACTCCACAACCACAGAACGGTGCGTCTAGGAGGGTACCCTGTAACACAAGTAGTCTTTTCCTTTCCTGTCCCACGCGCAGATAGAGCGAAGGAAACGCCTCTATATGAGTTCTAATTTATCGTATCTTATCTTCGTGGTCGTTACGCGAAATGTATGTTGACGGCAGTAGGATCGTTCTACAATCGTCTCCCAACGCCGTTTCTCTAAACTGTCTCAGAAGTGTTCTTAGAAATGAATGCCTTCTTATCTCCAGGGGTTCCCACTTGAGTTTCAGAAGCATATCGTAACACTTGCATGTTGATCAAACCTACTTTTTTTGTAACTAATCTTGCGGCTCCCATCTGAATTGCTTGATGTCTTCTTTCAATCCGACCTGGTACGGATTCCAAACACTCGAGCAGTACTCAAGAATAGGTCGCACTATCGTCCTATATGCTGTCTCCTTTACAGACGAACTACACTTTCCTAAAATTCTCTCAGTTACACCATTTGCCTTCCCTATCACAATCCTCACGTGCTTGTTCCATTTCATATGGCTTCGCAACGGTAGTCCCAGATATTTAAACGACGTGACTATGTCAAGCAGAACACTATTAAAGCTGCATACGAACATTACGGGTTTGTTTCTCCTTCTCATCCACATTAAATTACATTTTTCTACATTAAGAGACAGCTGCCATTCATCACACCAACTACAAATTTTGTCTAGGTCATCTTGTACCAGCCTACAGTCATTTACCTTCATCACCTTCCCGTACACCACAGCATCATCAGAGAACAAAAGCAGATTGTTGTCCACCCGTCTGCGATCATTTATGTATCTAGAAAATAGCAACGGTCCTGTCACACTTCCCTGGGGCACTCCTGATGTTACCGCTGTTTCCGATGAACACTCGCCGTTGAGGAGAAGATGCCAGTCACATAACTGGGATAATTAAATGAAACCCTCAGCTGCCGACAGGTGTTGTTGATATACCTCGATGGGGACAGCTGAAAATGTGTGCCCCGACCGGGACTCGAACCTGGGAACTCCTGCTTTCATGGCAGACGCTCTATCCATTTTTTTTCCATTTTGTTCGGTATTGCTCGTTGCGTTTGGTCTGGGCGGACGTCACAAGACATCCGTTCAAGTTGATCCCTTTACTCAGTTTTTTTGTTACAGAGGGTGAGCAGCCCTCTGACCGAACAGCTGAGCTAGCGTGCCGGCTTGCATCTGAGCCACCGAGGACACAGATGAATAGTGCGACTGCAGGGACTTATCCCTTGCAGGCTCCCCGTGAGACCCACATTCCCAATTGTCCACAATCTACATACGTAATGTTCCTAATAGATATTTGCCCATCCACTCATTACTCGCGCCAACTAAGGTGACGATTCCCGCAAGAGTTCGGGCAACCTGTGCGCATTCTCACCTTCTTCTGTGCTGGCGCGAGTAATGAGTGGATGGGCAAATATCTATTAGGTACATTACGTATGTAGATTGTGAACAGTTGGGAATTTGGGTCTCACGGGGAACGTGCAAGGGATAAGTCCCTGCAGTCGCGCTGTTCAGCTGTGTCCTTGGTGGCTCAGATGGATAGAGCGTCTGCCATGTAAGCAGTAGATCCCGGGTTCGAGTCCCAGTAGGGGCACACATTTTCAATTGTCCCCATCGAGGTGTATCAACAACACCTATCGACTGCTGAGGGTTTCAATTAATTATCATTTATTCTAGAGAAGCTGCACGGTCATCAATGGTATCCGTTCTTTCGAGAGCAGGTACTATCTTCATACAGGTCTGGGAGCCTATTCCGTATGCACATATTTTCATTAACCATCTGCAGTGGGGTACAGCATCGAATGCCTTCGGGAAAACTAGAAATATGGAATCTTCTGTTGCCCTTTATCCATAGTTCGCAGTATATCACGTGAGAAAAGGACAAGCTAGTTTCGCAAGAGCGATGCTTTCTAAAGCGGTGCTGATTCGTGGCTATGAGCTTTTCCGCCTCTTTGAAATCTATTATATTCGAACTCAGAATATACTGTAGTATTACGCAGCAAACCGATGTTAAGGATATTGGTCTGTAATTTTGCAGGTCCTTCCTTTTACCTTTCTTATATACAGGAGTCGCCCACGCTTTTTTCCAGTCGCTTGGCACTTTGCGCTGGTCGAGAGACTCACGTTAAACGCAAACAAAGTAAGCCGCCAATGACGTAGAGTAGGTACTCCTTGTAAAACGAATTGGTATTCCATTCGGACCTGGTGATTTATTTGTTATCAACTCTTTCAGTTGTTTCTCTAGGCCAGAGACACTTATAACTACGTCATCCGTATGGGACTCTGCGTGATTGTCAAACGATGATACTTTTTACGATTCTCTTGCGTGAAGATTTCTTAAACGTGGATTTTAAAACTTCGGCCTTCCATTTGCTATACGCTACTGCCAAACCAGACTAGTCACCTAGTGACTGGATGGAAGCCTTAGAGTAGACCCTCCTAGCGAATTTGCATTGGACCAGAATTTTTTCGGGTTCTCCGCCATATCCATAGCCACCTTTCCTTCCTAGAACATCTTCGAATACAAGACATTTGTAGCAAAACATAGTCCCGGAACCCAATATCCTACCCATTAATGTACCCTGCTGCGCCACTACAACCATATTACACTTTTATATCTGATTCATCCTCTCCCGATGGAATTTCAACTAACTCCCGCTTGTCACGATGAAATCCATCCTGAGATATACCTGTCTTTCGAACCCCAGTCACCACGGTCCACATCACACCGTGTTTCCACTACCTATGCCCCCTCCCCCCTTTCCTGACTTTTAGTTGCTACCTGCGGTTCCACAAGGCGCCATTGTCATATTCATCATTCCATCTCCGTAATCACCATGGTCATTGTCATACATCACCAATATCAGCGTTACAACGTAACGCACTGACGTTCTCATCGGTGGTTAAAGGATGTTCGAAAATCCTCGTTACAAACTTCTTGGGCTTGTAGAGGGAAGTGGGTAAATAATATTGTGAATAGGAACCTATATCCGGAAACGTGCGGTTTCCGTTCTACGGCGTTTGAATTCAAATGTGTAACGCGCCCGCGTCTTGTGAGGGAAAGAGAAAAGTATCAGAGCTGCTTGTCCTGGTATGAAATAGGTGAGACAGGATGACGTGTATTACACCAGACGGTCACCTGATGTCACATAACGTCTGCTTTGCTGCGAGAGCTATTCAATGCCTGTGCATTTATCGTAAACATGGTTCGGTACACGTTTTCCGTATATACAGACATGCTCTTATGTATGGCGAAGCTTGAGGTAACGGAAGAGCCACTAGTCGGCTGTATCACGAATGTTTTCCGCAACGTAGCACACCATTTCGCGAACTTTTTTTCCCAAATTACGCAGCGTCTTCGAGAAACAGGTGCCTTCGTGGTGAGCAGGCAGGACTGCGGCGCTTCACGGCAATGCCGCTCGCTCGAATTTGAAGAGGATGTATTGCATCGCGTTGAAGAGAACCCGTCAACGAGTACTCGTCTGGGACGTTTCGCTTGAGGAACAATTACATATGTATCCCTTACAAAGGGTAAAAGCTATAAATGCAGTCGATTTTCTACAACGCGTTGTCTACTGCACGTGGATCCTGCACCGCTGCATCGACTCACGCCCGCTTTCACTTCGAGTTCCATTCACAGATGAATGTAAGGGACCGTGTTGTGAATTAGCGAAACAGCCATTCTGGGCAGACAAAAACCCTCGTGCCTCTTATGTTCAGGGATTTCAGCACCGGTTTGGTAAAACCTTCGTGCCTCTTATGTTCAGGGATTTCAGCACCGGTTTGGTATTAACGTGTAGACGGGTATTCTGGACGGTCATGTGAATGGGTCATTCTTCCTTCCACTCAAGTTAACTGGTCCTGGGCACTTGATGTTCCTACAAAACGTATTGGACCCGTGCTTGGGGGCTGCGCCACTGAATGTCGGACAGGAAATGTAGTTTCAGCATGGTGGTGCATCACCTCACTTCTCACGTGCGGTTCGGGAACATCTAGCCAGACGATATGGTGAAAGATGGATAGGCAGAGGTGGCAATAGCGATCGCCGAATTTTATTCCTATGGTCTGCTTCTTGGGGGGTCGTACGCAGAGTTTAATTTAGGATACTCCTATAGAGACAGAAGGAGATATGCTGATACGAGTTCTGGCTGCTGCATTAGAAACTGAAGAGACATCACGTGGGTTGGAGAGTGCGTACCAGAAAATGCTTCTAGGTTCAGTGTCTGTAACAACGTTGGTGGTCGCCACATAGAGCCGGCGTTGTTATGTATCAGTACTGTTCTGTACTGTAGTATGCTGAGTTCTTTTTTGCTTTGGTATAATGTAACATGTAATGTTGAAGTGTTAATACAAACAAATGTACTTCGGTGATAAATGAATGTTTCGTTACGTTTCCTTTCGAATTGCTACCTAATAACCGTAGTGTGTCAAGCCTAATTCAATTACACAACCAGAAGCGAATGAGTTAAACACCTGAACTGAAACCGACGTAGAACATGATTTCCTATTCAGAATATTAAATACTCACCCCCCCTAAAAGTCCTAGAAGTTTGTAACGGGAATTTCTAAAGAAATGTAATATAATATAATATAATAATGGCTTGAAAAATCATCAATATTATCCACCAACATGTTTTTTTTTAAATCATCATTTGTCATCCGTTTTTATGTAAAACTCACAAATTTTATCCATCAACGTTTCTTTAAAAACTCATCATTTATTGTCACTGTATTTATGTTTTTTAAAACTGTTATCAATTTGTGTAACTTGTGGCTGAAGACCGGTTTTATCCACTGCCAGTACACCCGTTCGCTGGGAACTGAAACAATAATAAAGAAAAGTATACTGTCACTTCCACGTAACGTTGTGTAGAAGGCGTTACTCGGAAAACATTTCCAACTTTTTGATTATGAACAAGAAGCTATATTACAGAACATATATTAATGTGCTTTATACTTAGAAAAATGTCGTCCATGTAAGGTCATAATTGTATTTTCGTACACCCTAAACTTCTAATGAAAGGATCTTAGCAGAGTCAGAGATACAGTTTAGGGTGAGGCACTTAAGACAGACCATTTGAATAATTCAGCCACATCTACATCTATTCCCTGCGAACTACTATTATGTGCTTGGCAGAAGGTACGTTCCACTGCACCAATTATTAGGGCTTCTTCCAGTTGCATTCATGTATGGAACGCGGGAAAAGTGATTGTTTAAATGCCTCTGTGTCTGCTGTAATTAACTTGATCTTCTCCTCATGATCCCTAAGGGAGCGATCTGTAGGTGGTTGTCGTATATTCCTAGTGTCATCATTTAAAGGCGGTTCTTGAAGCTTTGTTGGTGAGGAGATTCCGTCACAACGAAAAAGGTCTTTGCTTTAACGGTTTCCACCCCAAATCCTGTACCATGGCAGTGATACTCTCTCCCCTACTTCTCGATGATGAAAAACATGCTGCTTTCCTTTAAACTTTCTAGATTCTGTTTTAAAATGTTCCTTTACAAACGAAAACGCAAGAGTATTGCCCGAATTTGATTCTTGAACTAGTGAAAGGATGAGTGAAATAGACATTGTATGAAAGCTTTCACGACCGGATGACATATCTTCTGGTAAACCTTCCGGGATGTAAGGTCGTGGTCCATGAAACTCTTCAGCTCCTAACGTTTCGTCCAGAGCTGCGCTGGACATCTTCAGAGGGGTGTTTCTCCTCCGGTGAGTCTTGCCGACATTAGTCTCAGTGACGTTGAGAAACAGCTGAAATCGTTTAATCTGAACAAGTCCCAGGGACCGACGGAATTCCAATCGTATTTTATACCCAGTCCCACTGAGTTAGCCCCTCAGTTAACTATAATCTATCGTAGATCCCTCGAACAAAAAACTATGCCCAGTAGTTGGAAGAAAGCACAGGTCACACCTGTCTACGAGAAAGATAGTAGAAGTGATCCACAGAACTACCGTCCGGTATCCTTGACATCCATTTGACGCAGAATCTTAGAACACATTCTGAGTTCAAACATAATGAGGAGTCTCGAAGAAAAAGACTTTCTCCACGGCAACTGGCATGGATCTCTAGAGTATAGATCACATGAAACCTAACTCTCACTTTTCTCACATGACACCGTGACATGGATGAAGGCAGTCAGGTAAATGTAGTATTTCTCGATCTCTGAAAAGCATTTGACTCAGTATCACACCTGCGACTATTATCAACAGTACGCTCTTGCGGCGTATCAGAAGAAATATGTGACTGAAGTGAGGATTTCTTGGTAGTGAGAATGCAGCCTGTTATCTTGCGTGGAGAGTCATCGGCAGATGTAGTAGTAACTTCGGGTGTACCCCTGGGAAGTGTGTCGGGTACCTTCGTGTTGTATATTAATCACCTTGCGGACAATATTAGTAGTAGACTCAGACTTTTCCCAGATGATGCTTTTGTCTATAACGAAGTACAGTCTGAACGACGCTGTACGAATATTATGCTAGGCCTTGCTAGTACTTCAAAGTGGTGCAGTGACTGGCAGCTTGCTTAAAATATAAAAAACTGTAAAACTTTTCATTTCACAAAGCGAAAAAACATAGTATCCTACGAATATAATATTAGTGATTCACAGTTGGAGACCGTAAACTCACACAAGTGCTTGGTTGTAAACTTGGTAGGGACATGAAGTGGAACAACCGCGTGGAAGACTTCGTTGAATTGTTAGAATACTAGGGAAACGCAGTCAGTCTACAAAGGAGATTCCTTACAGATCACTCGTGCGACCAAAGCCAGAACGCTGCTCAAATGCGAATAAGCAGGGGATATTGGACTTATGTAGACACACCACCCATCTCCTTTGAATGAGATAATATTTTGTTGACGCCAACCTACGTAGGAAAGAACGACCATCATAATAAAATAATGGAAATCAGAGATCGCAAGGAAATATATAAGTGTTCGTTTTTTCCGCGCTCATCGAGATTGGAATAGCAGAGAATTATTGTGCCGGTGGTTCGATTAACCCTTTACCAGGCACTTAATTGTGATTTGTAGAGTAGCCATGTAGACGTAGATGTAGATGTAAACATTTCTGCGTCTGCTGTGCTACACTCAATGTCAGTTCCAGTCTCGTCCACGAGTGACTGGACGCTAACTTTGGTGCCTGTAACAGCCTTTACATATGACAGAATTTCTTTGGGTTTTGTGAAAGATCACTTGACAATATTCTGCTACGGTAGTTACTGAAGACTTCAGGCATTTCTCTCTTGACTTCTGAACGCATTTCATGCAGCGTCTCTCTATCTGTAGCCCTATGTTTCGTTTTATACCTATTATGCAGCAGTCTCTGTTTCATTAGAAGTTTCTTTGCAGTGGCTGTATACCATGGAGGATCTCTCTGGAAAAATTATGAAGACTATACTGTGTCCCCCTTCAAGCTTAAATTGGAGTTATTCAGGTGCCCTGTCTTTGGTGCCTTATGCTGTGTAAGTACACCATCTTTAGAATATAACTAAACTTTTTATAATTTTTTTTTGTTTTTAAAATTCAGTCTTAATCACACCACGTATGTTACGAGAACATAGGTGACCGGTTTCGGTCATATCACATGACCGTCATCAGACCCATGGCATCCTTCGAAGATAGTAGGTGGAGCTATTATGCTATGATGTCAACTGACCCACCTACCATCTTCAAAGGATGCCATGGGTCTGATGATGGTCATGTGGTATGACCGAAACCGGTCACCTATGTTCTCGTAACATAAGTGGTGTGCCGGCTGGGTGGTCGAGCGGTTCTAGGCGCCACAGACTGGATCCGCGCGACCGCTACGGTCGCAGGTTCGAATCCTACCTCGGGCATGGATGTGTGTGATGTCCTTAGGTTAGTTAGGCTTAAGTAGTTCTAGGTTCTAGGGGACTGATGACCTCAGAAGTTAAGTCCCATAGTGCTCAGAACCATTTGAACCGTTTTTTCATACGTGGTGTGATTAAGACTGAATTTAAAAAAAAAAATTAAAAAATTTTAAGCACTGTTCCAAAAATGTTTATTAAAATTGTTAAGACTTTTTATGCCTCAGTAGTGATAAAAAAGTAGTAGCCTTGATTACAGGTTTCAAATATTGGTTGTAATCATATGATCATCCACTGTACAGCACTCATTATCTAATATCATGTCTCTGACATCATACACAACGTGCTACGATCAGAAACCGGAACCGACTTTCAGTATTTTGTAAGGAAGATTGAGAAATAAAAGGTTTTTTGTTAAAATTAAGAGACAGTACTTTTCTTTTCCGTGAAAAAAATAAAAAGGAAACCATTGGAATTTCAAACCGAGTGCCTGCGGCGGCGTTCTCCGCAAATCGACGAACTTTTTCCTTAGCACTACTTTACTTTCCATCCGAATTAGTCAACGTCTTTTTCTTCGTGCCGGTTCCGGGCGCCGTTCAATTAGCCCGCGGCGCGGTGCTGCGCGGTGCGGTTCCTCTTGACACAGTTCGGCCCCCTCATCGGCGTGGACCGCGGAAGAAACCAATTGAATATCGGCGGCGCTCCCGGGGTGGGGGACGGGGGGAACCCCCGGCGGCCCTTTGTGGCGCGGGACCGGGCCTTCAGAGCGCGTCTATTGATCAGCTGGTGGCGGCAGCGGCAGCGGCGGCCAGTTGTAGATCACCGCAGCATCGGCTTCGGCAGCCGGCAGATTGGGCCGTCCTTCACAGCTCGTGACGGCCACCATTACCTGCGGCGCGCTCGACCCGTCCAGCCGGCGAGGCCCGCAGGCTACCGGCGTCAGAATCATGTCCGCGTGTCCCGACAGCGACGGCCACGTAAGCGACAGAAGACGGAAATGCCGAGGAAGTTCATCGTCATCATTATCAGCTTTAGGGCTCGGTCGCTCAGCCCAATTCTGGATTTTTACTGGTCTTTCCATCTTCTCCAGCAGCGTCCCCGTTTTCATCATTTTTTGGATCAACAGTCTTCTGACTGGTTTGACGGGACCCGCCATGACCTCCTCTTAGGCAAACCATTTCTTATCGGAGCAGCAATTACACCAGAGGTGCTCAACCTTTTTAGGCTCGACATCTCCTACATGCAATTTAGTCCATTTGGAGATCTACTGACGTAAAAATTCATAAAGGTTTAAGCACGAAACAACACCGAAGCCAAAATTAACCATTTTAATTATGCAGAATACGCAAAAACTGATTCTCTCCCCATCAAAAGTTGTAGGCCTACTACTCACTTTTCATCATATTGAAGCACTCCGTCCTCAGGCCACAAGTGGGCCATCGGGTCCATCGGACCGCCGCATCATCCTTAGCAGAGGTCGCAGATAGGAGGGGCGTGTGGTCAGCACACGCTCTCCCGGTCATTATGATGGTTTTCTTTGACCGGAGGCGCCACTATTCGGTCGAGTAGCTTCTCAGTTGGCATTACGAGGTTGAGTGCACCCCGAAAAATGGCAACAGCTCATGGCTCAAATGGCTCTGAGCACTATGGGACTTAACTTCTGAGGTCATCAGTCCCCTAGGCTTAGAACTACTTAAACCTAACTAACCTAAGGACATCACACACATCCATGCCCGAGGCAGGATTCGAACCTGCGACCGTAGCAGCAGCCCGGTTCCGGACTGAAGTGCCTAGAACCAAGTTTATTATAATCTGGTGCATAACATGTCAGAGCCAACTTTAGATAGACAGATGAGGATCAGTAGGTTCATTTCCACACTCAGGTTTCACTATGTTCATCGTTGAAAACGCTGCCTCACATAGACAAATTGATACAAAAATGATAATACGACGCTACTTTAATAACATTAGGGTAGTTTTTTACACTCACTGATTTTGGAAAGTTGTCTTCATTGTCTTCTGATTTTAAGGAAATGTCATTTTGAAAGCGAATTATTTCCTTTGTCGAGCACATCGTTGTCTCGTGGAAACTCGAAAACAGACGTTTTGTATTGTGTCTACTGCAAGCAGAGCTTGTACCCCCTCGTCCCGTACCGCACACCGCACCCCTCACCTCATCCTGCAGCAAACCGTGAACGCTCTCCCCACTTACCGAAATCCCCAATCCCCGGTCACATCACACCATGTCTTACAATTCGTGAGTGGTAACCTCACCATGCAAGAGGGAAGACAGTTGCTTGGCGCGAACCTTAAAGCCGGTGAAATGTCTATCGAGACGAAAGAGGCGGAGATAGTGTTGTCAGACGTACCACTTACAAATACCGTGCGAAACACTCACTGTCAGTGGACTGATATTTTACAAAAGTAGCTCACCGAACCAGATATCTGAAGAAGGTTTTGAAAAATCGACTCATAAAGCTCTGGCGGTCGAACGGTCAATCGCGATCGATAGGTTGAGCACCCCTAAGTTACGGCATTGTCCTCAGTTATTTATTGGATGCATTCAGATCTTCTGGGATAGGTTTATAAACGTAATAAGAGGACGATATTCACTGATGGCAAATTATAGCTTATAAAACAATGAAAATGCTACACCAAAAAGTTGCTCAAGTAGATAATATCCAACAAGCAAGATGGATAGAACATTACAAGAACTTGTGGTATGAAGAAGCGTTCTCTACGGACAATTTATAAGATGAAAGTGAAATAGGATGTGTAGACGACTTATCTAATGATGTTTTAAGAGGAGCTCTAATTAAAAAAAAAGAAAACAGAAATGTTACTGGTATGGATGACATAAACTCTGAACTGCTAAAATACGGAGGCACCCTACTACAAAAAAAATTGCTACATTTGCTTAATAGATGCTGCAGAAAAGGAGGAAGGAAGCTATTCCAGAAGCATTGTGACAGAGTTGATATCACTGTTTAATAAAGCAGACATGTATGCCTATTACACATTACGACCCTCTTCAACTGTCGGCAGTCTCTGTCAGTCAACAGAAGAGATCGGTCTGTACGCTTTTGTGCTGTACGTGTCCCTTCACATTTCCACCTTTTCACAGTGGACCTAGGAGTCTGGAAATTTCGCCTACATACGTATGACACAAGTGACACCCAATCGCCTGACCATGTTCGAAGTCTGTGAGTTCCTCAGAACGTCCCATTGTGCTCTCTCACTATGTCTAATGACTAAAGAGGTCGCTGATATGGAGTACGTGGCAGTAGGTGGCAGCACAATGCACCAGATATGAAACAGGTATGTTTTTGGCGGTGTCAGGATAATTTTGTTCACATAGTGTATAGAGAACAAATTAGCAAAGTTTGGGTATGCGCTTGTTTACGGAAGTGAATCGTTTGTGCGGTATAAGTAAACGTCAAGAAAGTCGCACACGAGCGAGAGAGAGGAGGTTTCTGAAAGGAGTAAAAGGATTCACAAGAGCTGACAGCTTTCGAATTCCGCAAATTAGGGAAGAAATCAATGTATGTGCAACGTCCTCGATAAAATACAAGAAACTAGGAGGAGCTGGAATGAATATCTCGAAAGAATGAATGGAGAAAGATTGCCTATCCAGATAAAAGCATTTAAGTCAAGGCGTCAAGAAAGACCGAGGTACCGATGGGTATCACAACAGGCAAAACAAAATAAGGGCTAATGCTCGCTGATCATGATGAAGATTCAAATTTCTATCTACCCCTCCAAGTTTTCCCCTCTACAACACGCTGTGATATCACAGAGGTTATTCCCTGACATCGTTATGTAAGTCGCGTCATGCTGTCTTTTTTTCTCGTCAGTGCTTTGCACATGTTCCTTTCCTCGCCGATTGTGTAGATAACTCCCTTGGAATGGTGGTAGAGACTGTAAACTGGAGCGTATTGGAGGATTTGGCACCAAAAATATAATTTCTTTCAAAACATTTATTTTCCAAGAAGCTCTAACTGCCTGTTCACAGCTTCCAGAGTTACACATAAGATCACTCGCTACCTTCTTCTTCTTGTCCTTTTTCCTGGCCTTGTCCCCTGTGTTCATGTGGTCGCCATGTTGTTCTGGATTTGACAATGTTAGTGGTAAAGGGAGGGTGGAGCCCTTCCTGTCGCCAGGAATTTTTCTAGTGGGACGGAATGTGTTACCCCCGCGACAGTGTAATAATGTTTCTGAAACTTTTAAGAATCACCGGCCTGTGTGGCCGAGAGGTTCTAGACGCTTCAGTCTGGAACCGCGCGACCCCTACTGTCGCAGGTTTGAATCCTGCCTCGGGCATAGATGTGTGTGATGTCCTTAGGTTAGTTAGGTTTAAGTAGTCCTAAGTTCTAGGGGACTGATGACCTCAGATGTTAAGTCCCATAGTGCTCAGAGCCACCTGAACCATCGTTTAAGAGTCTTGTAGCTGAGGAGGGACGTGGTGCGAGGCCCGTATTCACCCAGTCGGATGTTGGAACAGCCTCACAACCATATCCAGACTGGCCAGCCCACTGACCCTCGTCATTAATTCGCCTGGCGGATTCGATCCGGGACCGACTGGCCCTCCCAGAATCCTGGTGTCGGCGGGCTAACGCGCGCCGCTATCCGGGCGGTTTATGTAAAGTCACTCACAACCCCAATTATCTTTCGAAAACGCAAAATTTGGAGAAGATGATTTTGTTACAAGTGTAATTCGTAATAACAATTACAGAATACTTCAGCTCTTAAACACAATAAAGACACCAAACATATAAAAGTCAATAAAACATTAAAGAGCTGATATTATAAACAAATAGTGTAAGGTTTCTAGCGTAGTTTTGGTATTCAGTGAAAATGATGTGTGCTGTCATTATATTCGATGTGTCATACTTTAAAAACAGAAGTCTTCAATAGTATACGTGTTACGTCACGAAGTTTCTGCGTAGAAGGAACGTCATCTTTGGTTATCAGTATCACTGTCGTTGCCAGTTAGCATTCAGTGAGAAGAGAGTGAGAGAATCTGGTATTGGTCAGCTGCTGAGCGATCAAGAAATAACTAGCAGAACACAGAGATTCAAACGCAGAGGATGTTATTTTTGGAAATACGATTTTGTAATGAAGGATTTGAGAAGAGTGAAGATATTCAGGTAATGTTGTCACTGCATTGCTTCCTCGTGCGTTATTTATCATGAATTTGAGAAAGGCAAATGTTTAGGACGATTTTTTCGTTATTAGTAAGGGTGAATTAGTTCGGTTGTCGGGACGTGGTTAAACAAAGTCATCTGCTCACATAGCTTGTATTCAGAGTTATAGATTGCCCATTCCTTTACCGTTTCATGAACTAATTTCATGGTTCAAATGGTTCAAATGGCTCTGAGCACTATGGGACTTAACATCTGTGGTCATAAGTCCCCTAGAACTTAGAACTACTTAAACCTAACTAACCTAAGGACATCACACACACATCCATACCCGAGGCAGGATTCTAACCTGCGACCGTAACGGTCACGCGGTTCCAGACTGAAGCCCCTAGAACCGCACAGCCACACCGGCCGGCAACTAATTTCTTGACAGAGTCATATTTTTTTAATAAAAGGTTCATTTTTTAAAGACGGTTGTAATGGAAACTTCGTGGCAGATTGAAACTGCGTGCCGGACCGGGACTCGAACTCGGGACCTTTTCCTTTCGCAGGTAAGTGCTCAACCAACTATGCTACTCAAGTGCGACACACGCCCGTCCTTATGGGTGTAATAATTGAGGAATGTGGTTCATAATACAGTTTTGGATGCTAGTTTCTTTTCAGTCATTCCGTAAGTTTAGTTTGTTCCACCGTTCCCTTACGAAAATTTTTGTTTTGTAATTGTGTGCCGCCGCATTGGGCTGAGCGCACACTGTCACTCAAAGTAAAGCATGGTGTGCCTTTCTCCTTGCATTGCACATAGCAAGATTTTTCTGTAGCTGGTTTGCTGCTGCAATCTATTTTAATATTCATCGCTTTCGAACTTTCCGTCGCCACAAAGTAAGTCATGAAAATTTGTTAGGACCTGAACACAATAGGTTTATTCTCAGTTGAGCATTGCATTTCAAAGTTAGCTTCCGGGCACTTCAGGTAAGGTGACCTCAGATCTCATTTCTAATGCAGGCGTTCCCACTCTTACGCTGGAGTGTTACGTTCGCGTGCATATCATTTACTGTTCGGAACATTGTTTAGTAGAAAAGTTCAGGACAATTTCACAGTAGCATTTTGGATAATTATTTTTTCAAAGACTGTTTTGTTATTTTATGTAGAATTTTTATTCTGTTAGTTTTGTGTGTTGGAACTGTAAGACGCGAACTGTGACGTCACACATTGTAGCATATTTCACTGCACTGCAGAGTACAGAATTTCACAGAATTTTTTATTTAGTATAGAGTTTTAAGTTTTCTAATTATTTCGGATAAAAGGTAATAAAGTAATAAAGTTTCAGATGCTTTTGGCGACTCTTTTGATCAGATAACGTTTACGTAAGCGCAGCACTTGAATTGTTCAGGTTCACGTTCAGCATAGACACACACGAAAGTTAAAGAAGAGGGAAATAGTTTACAAGCACAACAACAAATCAACAACAAACAATAATAAAACAAAACGGTTACAATAGCTTTCTTTTAAATATTACTAAAAGACAGTTGGTTTGAACACAGTTTAACAATTAAGCGCTCTATTGTCGTGCCAATAAGCGCCATGAACTTTCAGTTTACACTTTCGACATCTTCCATTCTCTAACAGAAACGCTGTAGCCTAGAAGAAGGTTAATTTAACTACCTTTAAATTTATTAGAAACATAGGTTTGTCCTAGACTCAGTCTAAAAGTAACCTGATAATGACTGCTAAGTGATTCGAACAACAACTCTTAATGTGACCAGATAATGATTAAAAATAATTAGAACCATAGCTGTAAATAATGCATGAGATTCTCAGACGCACACTGTCCTTCTAGGCACAGTTCCAACACGATATTCACAGCAACATAAATCATGACCAGCTCCATGCAGCTGCCTTTCGGTAACTGCCATTACACAAACGAATATCAATTAAGTCAACTACGATAAAAAATGGAGCAGGGCTACATAAGTTACACGTGTTACCTAAATTCCTGGTGTCTGTTCTTTCGGACATGTCCGAAAGAACACACATCACTCATTCACATAACTGGTTCTCCTCGATGGGCAAACAATCCACAACCTTCAGTGTGCTCGCACACATGCTTCGACATCTGGTGGGAAGATAAAAACTAGCTAGCATGAAAGACATGGACGGGGACTGTGCATAGGCCGCGCTAGGCGGGAATGGAGCGTTCCGAGATGCCTGCACAGTTGCGATTAACACTGTGTCCGCATGGTGCAGTGGTTAATGCGACTGCCCAGTGAACGGGAGCTCCTGGGTTCGAGTCTCGGTCTAGCACATATTTTCACGTGTCGGCGCTGATTCTGCACAGTCCTCATGCGCCTAATATCATCATTTCCTTTCCTTTCCTCCCCCCCCTCCCCCCCCCCATCTTCAATTACAACACACCTTTTAGTGAGATACGTACCGTCCGTGATCTGCACAGATGCTCGCACGTCGATGCCGTACAGCTACGTATAACGACTGACGTAGAACACAAACCGAGCGAGGTGGCGCAGTGGCTAGCACGCTGGACTCGCATTCGAGAGGATGAAGGTTCAGTCCCGCATCCGGCCATCCTGAATTAGGTTTTCCGTGATTTCCCTAAATCGCTCCAGGCAAGTGCCGGGATGGTTCCTTTGAAAGGGCACGGCCGACTTCCTTCCCCGTCCTCGCTGTCTGGTCTCCTCCCCCAAACAACCCAACCCAACCCCAAGCCAGAATCGCCGTAAAGCGCCAGCCCGGCTACGGAGGAAAAGAAATCACACACACACACACACACACACACACACACACACACACACACACACTCGAACTCCTCCTGATTCAGGGTACTGACGCTGTGGCCAGCTCGGTCGCGGGTTTGTTGTCTTCGGCGATAACAGCTCTCTGATGGCTCTCGATCTTCCACCATAATCGAGTGCATCAACATGAGGCGGCAAATGTGAGGTAGCCAAGGAGGTGGAAACGTGGGTTCTACTATGTCAAGACTGCTCGGTAGATAAAACAGGAAAACACAATTAATTAGCTGGAGTACAAAATTATAAAGTATTTGCTGTAGTCCATGATCAGTTGGTTGACAATTAGAGAAGACGCGACTAGACTAAGCGTCTGCAGAATGACATAATTTACAAGTCACAAATCTTGCAGTGACGAATCAACCTCTCATAATCTCGAATGTCGAATGCGGCGTATTTGAAGACTGACTCGGAACGGAGCTACAAAAACTTCATGGCAGCAATGACTGAGCTGCAGAGGATGACTAATGTCGGCGCTGGCTAACCACTGAGCGCGGCTACGAACTGCAGACTGGCACAACTGCACTACACACCTGCTGCACATGAAGTGGCCTAGCGGCGCCTCGCGGCGAGTATAAGTACTGCGACTGGCTGTGTACTCTTTGGCTAGCACAGCCGTTCTTCTGTTCCGTTTATCGAGAGAATCACTTCCGGCGGATCGATCTCTCAGGCGGCGGCGTGGTCGTACGACTGACGACATCACACTCTCTTTCCCGTACTAGCAGTACGGTTACTGTTTACTGAGCTATCGACGCACACTCGGCCATAGATGACTGTTCTTGTTCACTTCTTTGTTACACTCGCTGACCTTCCGCTCCGTGTATTTGCTTTATATACTGGTACGCAAAACTTAGACTAAAGTAACTCGCACGACTTGTCACTGCCAACTAAAATAGCTTGATGGAAGTGGGACTACACATAGAAACAAATGCTACAGTCTTTCTTTTCTTTTCTTTTGCTTCTGCCGTTTTTCCCGCGGATACGCAGGGTCGGCATGGTTAATCGGATGTGGCAATGTTAGTTGAAGGGGTGGCCGGATGCCCTCCTGGCCGCCCCCCGTACCCCCCGGGAAGGAATTAGTGTACCCCAACTGTCTGTGACTAGTGTAATCCATGGAATAGTGCGAAAGTGTTCAGATGTCTGCGAGCCGTGTAACTGAGGCGAGACGTGGGGACGAGCCCAGTATTCACCTACGGGGATGTGGAAAACCGCCTAAAAACCACACCGAGGCTGGCCGGCACACCAGCCCTCGTCGTTAATCCGCCAGGAGGGCTCGATCCGGGGCCGGCGCACCTACCCGAGTCCAGGAAGCAGTGCGTTAGCGCGCTCGGCTAACCTGGCGGGTCAAATAAATGCTACAGTATAATACAGAATATAACTGAAAAAAAAGACAGAATGAGACGAACAGGAATGACACTTTTATTCAAAGACAATAATTGCATTGAAGTCACCGCGATTTATGATAGTCCCCTGGGAATTACAGAAGGCGGGGCATGGTTCTCAATAGGACGTGTGATCATCACGGACAGCAATGTATACATGACGGTAGGTCTAGAATCACTACTCACGCTGAATCTGCTCTCATCAGAAGAGAACATGTGACCTCACTCCTCGTTGGTCCAGTCCTTGTGTTCTTCGCACCATCACAAACGATTCGCCGAAGCCTGAATGTCAACGGGGCGCAAAGTAATGGTCGTCGGGCAAAGAGACCACATTCACGCAATCGCTGTGCCCCTGTGGGGCGTGAGATGGTGTGCTTGCAATCCTCTCAAATGTGGTTTCAATTGCACCTGCTGTTTGACGTGTTTCCCTTCATGTCGATTGCAAAATGTAGAGTCATCCTTGGTCGACCACCTCCTCTCCTTCGGGCAGCAGTTACTGTACTACGGAATGCTTCCCATGCAAGTCTAACTATGCTGCGAGAAATACCAAACTCCTGGGCTACACTCGTCACAATTCGTCCTTCTTCCATTTTCCCGATGATTCTTCCCCGTGTAAAGTCATTCAGATGTTGTCTCCGGGCCATAGTGTGATGAAGAACAACACCACTGGGTACTGTAAGTGCTCGCTAATTGATACACACAGTCTTTTCCCTTTCCTTCCATTGTTCGTGTTTTGGGACCAGCTCCATTTGGTGCTTTAATCGTTCTGACCTCACGCCATGTGACGTCCAGCATTCTGCGCACGACTGGGAGATCTCAGGCAACATACTCCCGCACTTTCATTCATTTCCACCGAGTAGTTAATATATTGTGTTACTTTATCTATCTCTTAGCTAAGTTTCGCAGAGCAGTGTACTCTTTGGCGATAAACAGAGTCAAGGAAACCAGAGATACTCTATGTGATCAAAAGTATCCTGATACCACCCAAAACATAGGTTTTTCATTTTATGAGCATTGTGCTGCCACCTACTGCCAGGTACTCCATATCAACGACCGCTATAAACATTAGACATCGTGAGAGAGCAGAATGGGGCGCTCCGCGGAACTCATTGACTTCGAACGTGGTCAGGTGACTGGGTGCGCGAGATTTCCATACTCCTAAACATCATTAGGTCCACTGCTTCCGATGTAATAGTGAAGTGGAAACGTGAAGGGACACATACAGCACAAAAGCATACAGGCCGACCTCGTCTGTTAACTGACAGAGATCGCCGACAGTTGAAGAGGCTCGTTGTTTGTAGAAGGCAGACATCTATCCAGACCGTCACACAGGAATTTCAAACTGCATCAGGATCTACTGCAAGTACTTTCACAGTTAGGCGGGGGGGGGGGGGGGGGGGGTGAGAAAACTTGGATTTCATGGTCGAGCGGCTGCTCATAAGCCGCACATCACGCCGGTAAATGCCAAACGACGCCTCGCTTGGTGTAAGGAGCGTAACAATTGGACGATTAAACAGTGGAGAAACGCTGTGTGGAATGACGAATCACGGTACATAATGTGGCGTATCCGATGGCAGCGTGTGTAATGCCAATTGAAAAATTCGTAGGAGGTGGTGTTACGGCGTGGTTATGTTTTTCACGGAGGAAGCTTACACCCCTTGTTGTTTTGCGTGTCACTATCACAACACAGGCCTACATCGATGTTTTAAGCGCCTTCTTGCTTCTCTCTGCTGAAGAGCTATTCGGGGATGGCGATTTTGCAACACCTGTTCATAATGACAGCCTGTGGCGGAGTGGTTACGGGGCAGTAACATCCCTGTAATGGACTGGCCTGCACAGAGTCCTGACCTGAATCCTATAGAACACCTACGGGATGTTTTGGAACGCCGACTACGTGCCAGGCCTCACCGACCGACATCGATACGACTCCTGAATGCGGCACTCTGTGAAGAATGGGCTGCCAGTCCCCAAGAAACCTTCCAGCACCTGATTGAACGTATGCCTGCGGGAGTGGAAGTTGTCACCAGGGCTAAGGGTGGGCCAACACCGTATTGAATTCGAGCCCTACCGATGGAGGGCGCCACGAACTTGCAAGTCAATTTCAGCCAGGCGTCCGGATATTTTTGATCACATAGTGTAGCACTTTGATAGCGCGCTCTGGGGGACGTGATTAATATAGCTCATTCCTTATTATATCAGTCCGCCTAATTTCCAACATCTTTCTGTAATACCACGCTTCAGCTCTTTTCCTATTGCCCGTAGGTGATTTAGAATGTATAATTTTCTAGACGCAGCCGGTGGAATAATAAGAATAATTTTTGCATACATTTCCTTACGCTGATGCCAAGTAATGAAAATCAGTTTCTTATATTATCTAACTTTTGCTTTGGAAATATGTCCAGTCATTTAGTGAGGATTACAAGTTACAAAGAGAGCAAGAACGATACGGGTTTTACGTTTCGTCAACGACGAGGGCATTAGAAATGGAGAGCCAATTTGTAGGAGCAATGACTGGAATGGAAATCAGTCGTGTACTTTTCAAATGAACCACCATAGGATTTACCTGAAGGGGGTCCGGGAAGGTTGGTAATCCATATCTTAAATAATGTACAATTTATTCATGTGCAAGGTACCTTTTACAAGAAACTATTGGGGATAAAAATGTGTAAAACTTGTAACTTTTAGGTTACCCACTTCTAACCATTTTGACGAAGAGATTTCTAAAAATATTGATTAGTTTATAGGAAAATAATTATTTTTGTAAAGAGCCGCATCAAAACAAGAAACTGTCTACATTTTTCTGTGTACATAAGGCTGTAACTTCTTTGTTTACAAAATAGGAAAACCCTTGTGTTAAAATGTGCAAAATACTCAGATTAGTGCAGCCTGCAATTTTGAACAAATTCTGGCAAGTAGACGCTAAGAAAAAATACACTCCATTCGTAAAATATACAACTTACGGGAAAAGGCCATTAAATTTGTCAACGCATTCCAGCTCCATAAGATTGGATGTCTGTATCCTCTTCCATCTCATCTTTCGATGTCCTTTTTCTTGTTCGTTGCGTTGTCCTGCTCTGTTACAAGGCCTCTAATAGCTCTCTCTGATGCACTGACGCTTTCTTTACCTAAATTTAACGTTTGTTTCATTGTGGAACGACTAACAGTTTGTAACAGTCTTTTCAACCCTTCACACTTTGCAACATTTCCTTCACTGAACGTCGACACTGCATCAGAGATACCAAAATGCAGTGTACTAATTGACATAAACACTGTCTTGGGATTTCTGGCCCGCGTTACGCTATTGATGGACTCGCTAGGATTCTTCAATAGTTTTACACTTAACAGATACACTATGTGATCAAAAGTATCCGCACACCTGGCTGAAAATGACTTTCAAGTTCGTGGCACCCTCCATCGGTAATGCTGGAAGTCAGTGTGGTGTTGGCTGGTCCTTAGCCTTGATGACAGCTTCCACTCTCGCAGGCATACGTTCAATCAGTTGCTGGAAGGTTTCTTGGAGGCTGGCAGCCGATTCTTCACGGAGTGAAGGTCGGTGAGGCCTGGCACGAAGTCGGCGTTCCAAAACACCCCAAAGGTGTTCTACAGGATTCAGGTCAGGACTCTGTGCAGGCCAGTCCATTACAGGGATGTTATTGTCATGTAACCACTTCACCATAGGCCGTGCATTATGAACAGGTGCTCGATCGTGTTGAAAGATGCAGTCGCCATCTCCGAATTGCTCTCCAACAGTGGAAAGCAGGAAGGTGCTGTGATAGTGACACTCAAAACAAGGAGGGGTGCAAGCCCCCTCCATGAAAAACACGACCACGCCGTAACACCACTGCCTACGAATTTTACAGTTGGCACTACACACGCCAGCAGATGACGTTCACCGGGCATTCGGCATACCCACAAACTGCCATCGAATCGTCACATTGTGTACCGTGATTCGTCACTCCACACAGCGTTTTCACACTGTTCAATCGTCCAATGTTTACGCTCCTTACACATAGCGAGGAGTCGTTTAGAATTTACCGGCGTGATGTGTGGCTTATGAGCAGCCGTTCGACCATGAAATCCAAGTTTTCTCACCTCACGCCTAACTGTCATAGTACTTGCAAAGGATCCTGATGCAGTTTTGAGTTCCTGTGTGACGGTCTGGACAGATGTCTGCCTACTACCCATTACGAACCTCTTCAACTGTCGGCGGTCTCTGTCAAACAGACGAGGTTGGCCTGTACACTTCTGTGCTGTATGTGTCCCTTAATGTTTCCAATTCACTATCACATCGGAAACAGTGGACCTAGGGATATTTAGGAGTATGGAAATCTCGCGTACGTACTTATGACACAAGTGACTCCCAGTCACCTGACCACGTTCGAAGCTCGTGAGTTCCGCGGAGCGTCCCATTCTGCTCTCTCACGATGTCTAATGACTACTGAGGCCGCTTATGTGGAGTACCTGGCAGTAGGTGGCAGCACAATGCACATAATATGAAAACAGTATATTTTTGGGGGTGTCTGGATACTTTTGATCACATAGTGTATCTGAAATAGATATGTAAGATAATTATCATTTATTGTTCCGTCTCAGTTGTCACTTTTTTAAATTCGATTACATGTTTCGTTCACACGGGTTCATGTTTTGATCTAAAGGGAAGTAAAACTAAGTTTGCACCATCTAGAATTTTACAGTAGTGACAAAGAAAAGAATTGTACGTAAAGGTAGAAATTACCTAAGTAATTGCATCAGAAACCCGTCTTGTCTACTCAGCACGAGATATCAGAGTAATGTATTTTACAACTGCAGTCAGAGTTTTAAAGAGGTAGATGTTGGTGATAGGTGGTAGGAGGGGGGAGGGGAAATGGAGAGAGGCTGATTCCAGAAGGGGATGGATGTAGGGAGGGAGTGGTGGGGATGTCATGAGTTTAACAAGTGAGATCGAGTTAAAATTACAGAACGTATAGTTATGGAAAAATTCTCAGTCTTGCTCCATTTCTTCTCCTCCCACATTCTATCTCCAGCATCTTCTTCTTTAAAACATTGACCACAGATCCAAAATATAGTCCTCCGATATGTTGTGCTGAGTAAACAAGACGGTTTGCTGGTGCAATTACTTAGTAACTGTAAATAATAATAGTAAGTAGGTAAATCTTACTTCTATGTACAATTATTTTCTTTCCTACAACTGTAAAATATTAGATGGTACACATTTAGTTTTAATTTTTTGTTAGATCAAAAGATGATCCAGTGTGATCGAAGCATGGAACCGAATTAAAAGAGTGTGCAAAGGATATGGACAAAAAATGGTTCGAATGGCTCTAAGCACTATGGGACTTTACATCTGAGGTCATCAGTCCCCTAGACGGAGAACTACTTAAACTGAACTAACCTAAGGACATAACATACATCCATGCCCGAGGCAGGATTCGAACCTGCGACCGTAGCAGCAGCGCAGTTCGGGACTGAGGCGCCTAGAACCGCTCGGCCACAGCGGCTGGCTGATACGGACAATAAATGAGAATTATCTTAAGTGTCTGCTTGCATATAGTTGCTAAATTCTCAGCCGGCCGGTGTGGCCGAGCGGTTCTAGGCGCTTCAGTCTGGAACAGCGCGACCGCTACGGTTGCAGGTTCGAATCCTGCCTCGGGCATGGATGTGTGTGATGTCCTTAGGTTAGTTAGGTTTAAGTAGTTCTAAGTTCTAGGGGACTGATGACCATCGATGTTAAGTCCCATAGTGCTCAGAGCCATTTGATTTTTTTGTTAAGTCCCATAGTGCTCAGCCATTTGAACCATTTTGCTAAATTCTCTCAAGACGATTATTTCGAGTACAGTGAAAATGTCTGAAAGTTTCTTTCAGCACCCCCAAGATGTATTATATATCATTGGAGAGAGAAAATTCCGCAGATTAAGATCAATGAAAAAAAAAAAGAATATTTCAAGGTTTCAACAGATATGGAACTTCTTAAGCTTTTTCGGTAAACTCACAGAAAACCTAAAGCTTGATGACTGGACAGAGATTTGAACCGCCATACTCCCGAGTGCGAGCCTAGTGTCTTACTACTAGTCCGCTTCACTCCGTGAAGTCGCTTTAAGCCGAAGGACTTAGTGTGAGGGAAGCGGTAGGTACTTGAAAGAGAGATGCTTTACTTGCTTTTTGCCTCGACTGTACAAACAGTGAATATAATAGGTGCCCTAATCCAGGTCACAGGAACGGAGCCGATTTGCTGCAGCCACTTGCAGAAAATAGGATGAAATCTGTTGCAGCGTAGCAGCTCACCCGTCAAATCGGATTTCGAAATTGCGTGGTCTCGTAAATGAATCACGCATTGGCTTCTGCATAGACAATTACACTGTGTTCCGTAGGTTACAAAAGACTGGAGTTAAGTCTCAATTTTGTCAGCAGAGTATACAAGCGCCTTGGTCTTTGTATTCATACTGTACGGTTACCGTCGGTGAGGCAGAGTGTAAGTACCGTACATGAATTGCAAATACGCTCGTATTGTGTGATATTTTGGTCTGTATTCATGCTTATCTAGCCTAGGCTTATGCCTTTATCTACTCTCTGGTAGTTCCTATGCACATCTTAACCTCTTACTGTTTCCTGGGGTTCTTGGTACAGTGATTTTAATTAACAACATCGGCCCAACATTAAATTTATATTTGCTGATTTTACATGCAACCTGAAATCTAATCTACGTAACAAAGCAACGGACAACGCTAAGTATGCCTGGAACCAACACATTCATTACATAGGGTGGTAACCGTTTGCTTTACCATGACCGTAGTTAAGCTACTATTGACTTCTGTTCCATTATAGTTTTAATCTTTTACTTATATTTCAAATCTTTCTTATCAATGGGCTAAAACACACTCTGCATTTAGCAAGGCAAGGGACTAGTCTGGTTATATTCATCTGAAAATGTGGTTCTTTACAATTTTCTACACTTATTGGCCTAAAACATTGCTTTTAATATGGAGTTATTTATTTAGCACTAATTCTTGGTATGGTAATCACATTTCAATTAATGACAGCAGTTAAGAATTTTGTCTTATTTGGTCTTCTACGTACAAAAGAAACTTCAATCACACTTTAGGGTAGGAATATGGATATCATTCACAGAATTACCGTAAAATCTACGGGAAAGAAAGAAAGACGGGGGGGGTGGAGTAGAATGCGCGTGGTTGATATTCCGACTAATTGCGCCAGCATGTACTATCGGGAAGCGAAGCAAAACGGAAATTGTTGAGGGGCTTCGTACAACTGCAGATTGACAAACACGCAAATTACGTTACACACTATCAGGATATTCAGCATATCTGATACCGTTTTAGCGAAACAAACTGCGATGGATTGGCTCAACAAGTGAAATTTACCGCGAAGTTGAAAATTTGATATAAATTAATGAATTTCGCTTTGATGGGCTATTATTCCACACCAAGGAATTGAAACAAACGGCTTAGACGGACGTGGGATAGTGAACACTCAGTGGCGGAAAACGTGGGGTCCGTTGGCATTCACAAAGACAACTCACCGAAAATTAGCAAATTATTAGATAACACGTGGATGAAGGTCATCAAAATCATTATACTGTACTGCAAGAAACAACACCTGAATAACTTTCGATTTGGGTACCACGTGAACTACTGATGCATACATGGCCACAACAAGTTAATATCAAACGAAAATTGTCACAGAATGGGCATCGATTTCCTTGGGATCACTTTTAGAAAACATTAAGACACTTTAACACATTCCACATACCCACGTGGCTCCATTATAACTCACAAAAAACTGACAAAAAATATAAAATAACTGAATGAAAATACTTTGGCCTGGCTTTTTATTTTCTTTCGCAAACATTTAAGATGATTAACCACCCGCAAAACTTTGAATTTCTAGTTGTTAATCTGCATTCACAGAATTTATGTGTAACACGTTAGTTCAGCTGCATAAACATTTACAGTACTAAGCAACAGATCTCATTAATGACAGCAAACGCAAATCTGTGACTCTAATTTTGGATAAATTACTCAGTCGGAACAATAAGTAGCCAAGTCTGTCCGTCACACACACACACACACACACACACACACACACACACACAACAATAAATATTCTATATTCTACAGTTAGGTTAGTTCCATGACACTATTGGATCAATATAGTGCGCCAAGTTTAATCGTTAGTGGTTATTAGCAATGAAGAAACAATTTATACGTGTAGACTGATAAGCTTAAATGGACAGTAAGGACTTCTAAATATACAATCAGGCAAAAATATGATAAAAAACCCACATAAACACGAACAAAACATGAAATTATGAAACATCTAATAACACAAATGTTAGGTCATTCCCTAATAATGCAGTTTCTCTGAAATACTTTCCAAAAAGGCCATGTTATATCATGACTGAAACGTCGTAAAGACAACAGTGAACATCATTTCACACAAATGAAAAACATTAACACATTTCCTAAATAAAAACTTCACGAAAAGTTCACTGATTCACTTAATCACTGCCTAGAGATATCTTCAGGGAAGGCATTCTCGCTAAGTAACTTGTAGGGCAACCTATTAAGAAGCTCTCGAAGTCACAGTTTCTTCTGTCGAAATTTACAGTTTCTTTCGTTCACGTCCATGCGACTGGCTTGATCTGCAACCTCCACAGCATTCTTGGCTACTCATCGATCCCGTCCTCTGGTGCCAGTAAACAGTTCCATGAAACTGTTAATACGGAGTGGTTAAGCTAATTTAGTCCTGTGGTGTGGCTGCTAATTACGCCATTTTCCAGTGCTGCTACCTTTACTTGTTTTGGTCTGGCTTGAGTGTGAGAGGGGGGGGGGGGGAGGAGGGCGTGGCACATTCGTCATGTGACGCGATTACTCCGACGTCGTGGCATCTAGTCAAGGCTGCTGGCGTGGTCAGGGGCGCAGTGCGCTCAGGTGACGTGCTTACTCCCATGTCAACACACCCGGCTGTGGCCTTAGCATGATGTGCCACTGGTTGCCTCGTTCCCAAATCAAAATGCCGTTACAGGACGTGGGGTTGGCCACAACTTGCTTCCGATTCGCCTGCGCGACCTTGACACAGCTAGGCCCGCGGAATGACAGTTCAGTTCGCTTGTTTTCCGTCAGCCGCCACTCTTTGTTTCTCTTACAACACATACAGAAGAAAACGCATTAGCAAATACGCTTTGTTAGAGCAACCTTTCGTGCCTTCCGCACAGCTACTCAGTTTACACGAAACTGTGCGTAGAAAACGTTCGCAGCTGAGAGTCTGTAAGTGGTCTACACCACCAAAGGGTAACCAAAGAAAATTATAAAGAATTTTACAGTAGTTACGCGCTCCTATATGGCGACATCCTTCTGATTTTACGAATAAGCGGAGGACTGACTTAATATTACCAATCACTAAAGTTCTGTATTGGTGCAATGTGCCACAAGGGAGCAGCAGCGACCGGACGCTCGCTGCAGGTAAGAATTTTTTCTGCCAGGCAATCCACACAATGCACGGTCGAGAGGTTGCTTTTGCGAATCATTTACTTTCATTTCAGCCGCCTTTGCAACGAGTGTATGCATTCGTTTGGACTGAGGAAAGAACGAGACAACGCATAATTCACCGCGCATTTTGCGGCTCCCTATATTTTGGTGCCGGCCGCGGTGGTCTCGTGGTTCTAGGCGCGCAGTCCGGAACTATGCGACTGCTACGGTCGCATGTTCGAATCCTGCCTCGGGCATGGATGTGTGTGATGTCCTTAGGTTAGTTAGGTTTAAGTAGTTCTAAGTTCTAGGGGACTGATGACCACAGCAGTTGAGTCCCATAGTGCTCAGAGCCATTTGAACCATCATTATATTTTGGTCCTCCGCGCCGCGAATTACTAGTATCCGGTTATCGTGGCTGTCTATGTGATTCTCCGTACCGCTAATTACTAGTATCCGGTTATCGTGGCTGTCTACGTGATTCTCCGTACCGCGAATTACTAGTATCCGGTTATCGTGGCTGTCTATGCGATTCTCCGTACCGCGAATTACTAGTATCCGGTTATCGTGGATGTCTATGTGATTCTCCGAAATTAGCATACGCTCCGTATTTCTCTCAAGCATCAGCAGTGACAGACGTCCGCACTAGGGCTCTCCAGGGTACAAACGCCGCGAGAATCGTGTTGTGAAGTGCACCTCAAGCCAGCAGACGCCGCAACACCGCCAAGCAGTTCCGGCAACATGACACCAGTGCATCAGTGAGCGCCTTCCGTCGCCGTCTCCAGCAGCAGCTGCAGTCCAGTCAGCGCTCTACAGGTAATGTCGTCCTGCTCTGTGAGCAGCCCGGCTCTATTTCCTTAATCTATTATCCTTTGTGCTAATCTTCTGAAGCATGGACCCCGTCGAGAAACGTAATTTAATTAAGAAAAGAGCAGTAAACAAGTCACGAGTGACTAGGCTCTCCACATTTGTTAATAGCTTTCATGAAAGATCCGATCTCAACGACATCAGAGTAAGACAGTCACCGCTAAATACAAGCAGAGATGAATACAACGACATCCAGACTCAGTTAGAGATTGAAGAGGTTGAAGAATCTCATGATGAAAACAGGCAGTCGTTTGAAGACTACAGAAAGTAACTTTAAGATGGCATAGGATTTGATCGCTCAAAGGTATAACAATCCCAAATTAATTGTTGATTTGCATGTAAAAGATCTGTCCAATGTCAAAGTTGATTAACTAGCTAATAAGAAATCTGAACGCGATTGAGGTAATGCAGGTCGGCATTCCATTGCATGAAATATTACTGTCGCACATTTTGTTGGATCACATTAGTGCGATTCTAAGGAAAGTGCGGGAATGTAAAACAGCTGACACCACATTTCCTCGTCTGAAAGATCTGGTGGCATTTCAGCTGCCAGACTTTAGAGCTTATTCATCCAGACAAAATGCTACCCCAGTCCTAGCCGCCGGCCGCGAAGCATACTAAAGCAGAAGGGTACAAAATGGTTCAAATGGCTCTGAGCACTATGGGACTTAACTTCTGAGGTCATCAGTCCCCTAGAACTTAGAACTACTTAAACCTAACTAACCTAAGGACATCACACACACCCATGCCCTAGGCAGGATTCGAACCTGCGACCGTAGCGTTCGCGCGGTTCCAGACTGTAGCGCCTAGAACCGCTCGGCCACCCCGGCCGGCAGAAGGGTACAGTTCTCGACGTACATTTTTCGCAACTGCTCCCGACTGAGTGTTCTGCAACTCAACGCATGAGCTAAGTAACGCCTTAGTTCAAAGAGAGCGACACTGCTAGCAGAATAGACTTCGTGAACAGACAAAAACTTTCCTTCAACTGTCTGGGCTTGAATCATAGGCAGAAGGAATGTCGTGCTGGCAACTGCCAAATTTGTAACAAGCAACACAACACATTATTGCACAAGGAACAAGACAGTAACATTGAAACCAAGAAACGGATATACAACAGCAAACATACTGCACAGTGAAAGGAGACCACCAACGTGCAGAAGTATTATTATCTGGTGCACTTGTAAACATCGCCGACAAAAATGGGAAGGTGTACAAATGCAGCGCACTTCTTGACAGTGCCTCACAAATGAACTTCATGTCTAGGAGCTTAGCAGATCGGATGGGACTACTGCTCAATCGACATCCGATGAGCCGGCCGAAGTGGCCGTGCGGTTAAAGGCGCGGCAGCCTGGAACCGCAAGACCGCTACGGTCGCAGGTTCGAATCCTGCCTTGGGCATGGATGTTTGTGATGTCCTTAGGTTAGTTAGGTTTAACTAGTTCTAAGTTCTAGGGGACTAATGACCTCAGCAGTTGAGTCCCATAGTGCTCAGAGCCATTTGACATCCGATGCCAATAAGTGGGATCAGCTACGTTCAAACGGTAGAATCGCCTCACGTTTGCAGTGTGTACATTTCCTCCAGAGTTTATGACTATAGCGCACATGTTGTGTGTGCATTACTACCGCGTATAACAGAGACACTCCCAACAGCAGCCCTTGAAACCCCCACCTGGCATCTTGTTAAGCAGGTAAGTTTAGGAGACCCATCATTTAACAAACCTGATGAGTTTGATCTTCTGCTTGGAGCATCGATCTTTTTTCATGCACTGCAGCCTGGTCAACTGAAAAGAGATAACCACCCAACCTTACAGGAAACATAATTTGGTTGGATTGTGTCAGGAAAGATACCTCCTCATTCAGTTAAGTCCAATACGCGAACAGTACTGTCATGCCTTGCACGCAGTATCAACCTTAACATTCAGGTCGAAAGATTCTGGCAGCAAGAAGAAATGAAGTCTGTTTCTGTGCACACAAAAGAAGAGCGATTGTGTGAGGAGCACTTTGCGAAGACCATTCAGAGGAACACAAATAGTAGATTCGTGGTGAAACTACCAGTGAAAGATAGTCATGCAGGATTAGGAGAGTCCGTAAATAAACATGTTGCTTACAACGCTCAGAGAGAAGGCTACAGCGACAGCCAGAATTAAGGGCCCAGTGTGTCAGTTTCACGAGTGAATATGAAGACTTGGGTCATATGGAAATGGTGACCATAGATACGGAGAACTGCATGTATTACTTGCCACATCACGCAGTGTTTAAAGAATCAAGCAGAATGACTGAACTTCGAGTAGTGTTTAATGCCTTAGCAAAGACATCATCGAACACTTCCCTCAATGACATCTTGATGATTGGACCAACAGTACAAGATGACTTATATTTACTTGTCAAATGGTTCAAATGGCTCTGAGCACTATGGGACTCAACTGCTGTGGTCATAAGTCCCCTAGAACTTAGAACTACTTAAACCTAACTAACCTAAGGACAGCACACAACACCCGGCCATCACGAGGCAGAGAAAATCCCTGACCCCGCCGGGAATCGAACCCGGGAACCCGGGCGTGGGATTTACTTGTCCTGTGGTTCCGAACACACAGATATGCTTCCACTGCTGACATTACAAAAATGTTCATACCGACTGAAGTCGGAAAGGTAGATCAAGACCTTCAAAGAAATCTATGGTGTGAGTCCTCCAACGAACCAATCAAGGGTTATCGTTTAACTACAGTCACTTATGGTACAGCAGCAGCGCGCTTTTTGGCAACAAGACGTCTATTACAACTAGCAGAAGATGAGAGAACAACATATCCAAGAGCTGCGAACACATTAGAAAGGGATTTCTATGTAGGCGATGATTTGAGCAGAGCTGACACCATAGAGGAGGCAGTCAGTCTGCAGGAAGAGCTTATCAGAGTACTTCACAATGGAGGGTTTCCGCTTCGTAAATGGTGTGCAAGCTATTCAAGATTGCTGGAAAACAACCCACCGTGAAGCGCAAATACCATGAAGTTTGGGCAACGAGCAACAAGAAACAATGAAGACTTCGGGTCTGTTGTGGCATCCTCATAGCGATACCTTTCAATTCTTAATCACTGGTGCAGAAAATAGTAACACAAGTTGGACTTAACGAGATATACTTTCTCGGGTTGCCTCCATATTCGATCCTTTGGGACTTCTGGGGCCAGTGGTTGTGACTTGCAAGGTGTTTCTGCAACACCCCTGGCAAAGACAAATAGAATGGGACACGCCGTTACCAGATGACTTGAAGACAAAGTGGGAACAGGTGAATGATCATCTACCATCACTGAATAGCATTCATATAGAACGAAGAGTGATCAACAATGGAGTAAAGTGGCTGGAGCTACATGGATTCTCAGATGCCTCCAAGCAAGCATATGGAGCCTGCATATACGTTAGAAGTGTCTGTGAAGAAAATAATTTCTCAATCAAGCTTCTACTTCGAAATCCAGAGTAGCACCAATCAAGCAAATATCACTGCCAAGATATTGTGTGCAGGCCTACTACTGGCTATATTAATGGAGAAGGTGAGATATGGGCTACACAAACATCGCCAAAACTTACTTTTGGACAGATTCTACTGTTGTCTTAGCACGGTTGGCGAAAGAACCAACGTTATGGAAAACGTTTGTTGGGAATCTTGTCTCTGAAATCCAGCAACTCTCTGCAGTAAAAGACTGGAACCATGTATCCTCGAAGAGCAATACCGCTGACATCATTTCGAGAGGAATTGCACCACAACAGCCGGCCGGGGTGGCGGAGCGGTTCTAGGCGCTACAGTCTGGAACCGCGCGACGGCTACGTCGCAGGTTCGAATCCTGCCTCGGGCATGGATGTGTGTGATGTCCTCAGGTTAGTTAGGTTTAAGTAGTTCTAAGTTCTAGGGGACTGATGACCTCAGAAGTTAAGTCTCATAGTGCTCAGAGCCATTTGAACCATTTTTTGCACCACAACAGTTAGGTGAAAGTACGCTGTGGTGGACAAGTCCTTGCTGGCTCCATCAACCACTATCAGCATGGCCTGTTAACGCCATGAAGTATGCAGACGTATCAGCTGACTCACCAGAGAAACTTACTGTAACTACTTGCACTGTGAATAAGATAGCCCAACATTATTCTTCATGGTCAAAACTGCAAAGAGTTATGGCGTACGTGCTGAGATATATAAACAATCTTAGACTGCAACCCACCGAGAGGCACAGTGGAAACCCAACAGCAGGAGAACTTCACACAGCATCGTATGGTGCAACAGCCAGATTATTACAAGGAAACTGAAGAACTACAACATGGCTGATCAGTCTCCAAGAAAAGAAAACTGAACTCACTTTATCCCTTTCTGGACGATGAACAGTTGTTAAGGGTGGGCGGCAGATTGGAACAATCAAAAGTTTCTTACAGTTAGAAGCACCCCATGATTCTTCCTCCTAAGCATCATCTCACTAAATTAATAGTCATGAACGAGCATTTTCGTTTGTTGCATGCAGGATCTCAGCTGCTGTTAGCAAGGCTCAGACAAAGGTACTGGATACCCAATGGAAGATCTGTAATCAGACAAATAATCCACAAGTGCCTTACTTGCTACCGCTTGAAGGCAACCACTGTAACACAGCTCATGGGACAACTTACTTCAGTGCTTGTAGAGCTAATCAGACCTTTCCTTAATTGTGGGGTTGACTATGGAGGGCCACTACACGTAAGGAATGGAGGAAATAGGAGGAAAACTAGGACAAAGGTCTACATTGCCTTGTTCGTTTGCATGGCAACGAAGGCAATACACATCGAGCTTGCCACAGATTTGTCCCCTCAAGTTTTCATTGCTCCTCTTTGAAGATTCATTTCACGGCGAGTCGTTTGCGCAAATGTGTACAGTGACAATGGGAAGACGGTTGTGGGTGCAAGGAATCAGCTGAGTGAACTGCATAAACTGTTCAGCTGTCAGTTTCGAGCAGCCCAAATCCAGAACTATGCATTGCAGAATGGTATCCACTGGCATTTTATCCCGCCTCATGCCCCGCAGTTTGGTGGTCTGTGGGAAGCAGGCATAAAATCTGTCAATACACTTTTGAAGAGAGTCGTGGGAAACCAATTGCTGACATTTGAAGTATTATACTCACTTCCAACACAAACTGAAGCATCTTTGAATTCCCGACCCATTACACAACTTTCTGACAACCCAGATGAATTCTCATACCCTACTCCAGGCCATTTTCTTATTGGTGAACCCTTAACAACTATCCTGGAGCCAGGCATGCTTCCAGAGCCGTCATCCAGGTTGTCAAGATAGCAGCCCATCCAGCAGTGCAAGCGGCACATCTGGAAACTGTGGACAGGGGATTACCTATCACAACTACAACAGAGAACTAAGTGGTCATCAACGACGGACCATCTACAGCCAGGTACATTGGTTCCACTGAAGGAAGACAATTTGCCACCCTCCTGCGGCGGTCTGGGGTCATTGTTGGTACTTGGTACGTTATTACTTAACACTTGCTTTGTTTAGCCTTTAAATCTAAAGGGAATGGAAGGGCTGCCCCAATAAAGTGAACATTTCAATTCAAATGTGTTTGTTAACTACCAAAAACAATGTCACATTAAAACTGACAGACGCCACACACGCAAGATTGTTTACGAAACACTCATTACATAAAATCATAAGGAAGTTAATAAATTATTAGCCAACGATCTCCCATTAACATTGAGAAACGCCACTCAGGCAAAATATTGAAGAAACTCTCTCACTGCATAAAATCATTAATAAACTAATAAACCATTAGCAACGACCTCATATAAAAATTTACAGAAGCCACTAAGGCTGGATCTGACCATAACTTTAACAAAATAACTCTAGTTAAGACACCTTATTTAAGACCCTTTCAGTTCCAACACTTTAACATTACATGTAAAATAACATTGGACACACAGACTCAATTTTAACACGAATACTTAGAACGTATTTATTAAAACGTAACTTGGGCAATCTTGCATATTACTAGACTAGTGAACCTTGCAGAGCGAACCACGAAATTATTCAAATCCCCATTGGCTTGTAAGATGGGCTTTTACGGCTTAGAAAGTTACAACTTTGTACAATCATAAATGTGCAACAACAGAAGTAAGGCCCAAGCTTGTAAGACCGAAGTTTGACCACGAGCGGTGGAACCGTCTGAGGGGAGTAATACTGAACTTCGAACCAAGACGTGGCTCCGTTTGCAACCCCACATCGAGTAGGCCACCGAAATGTGAACCCAGCAAACGTTACCGAAGAGGAACACACGAGCTCAGGCGAAGTCCACCGCCCGTAAGCCAAACTTGTAATCTAAAGGGAAGCTCTGCTCCTCGGTTGCCCGCTGCCTCAGCTCACTGAAACACTGACCACACCCGACAACAGGAGACCAAAAAAAAAACTTTTCTTAACTTTAACCTTCAAGACCAGTAAATTAACACTATAAAATCAAGGCTAAGCAACACCTAATTTCACTCGCAAGTCTTTTCTTTGAGTGAAACAGTACCTGATAAGCAAACGCTAAGAGTGGGAAATAGAACTGGCTCACGAGAACCGACACTCACTAGAACTTAATGACGCACATATGGGCCACCTTAAGTGGGCCTGCAAAGCTCAACTCGGTAACCTTTAGAAATAAAAACCCCGATTGCTCGCAAAGGACAAATTGACATGGATTAACCAAGCCGGCCGGTGTGGCCGAGCCGTTCTAGGCGCTTCAGTCCGGAACCGTGATGCTGCTGCGATTGCAGGGTCGAATCCTGCCTCGGGCGTGGATGTGTGTGATGTCCTTAGGTAAGTTAGGTTTAAGTAGTTCTACGTCTAGGTCACTGATGATCTCAGATGTTAAGTCCTATGGTGCTCAGAGCCATTTGAACCATTTGGATTAACCGATATCGTAACCAACTTACACACTTGCTAATAATAGCTACTGAACTAAGATTCTGCAAATACATCAATATTACGTGGAAGCAGAGCAAACGCTTAGCAAGAGGCATCAAATGAAATCGGACACATACAACATCACGCGTCCGGCAACGTCTTTCTATACCAAGAGCGATGACAATCACAGTTAACTAAGCGCTCTTAGTAATTACAGTGCTTAACGGGGTGTCTTGATGCTGGGGCGATTTTGCGAAGATGTGAGACCATCACTTCGCGTGCCCCTCCAAGGAAGCGGGCACATCCACAGCTCACGAGGTTGCCGGAGAATGCACAGCGCCGGCCAACTCCCGTCGCCTCTGGTATAACCACGTGATAACCGCCGCCCAGCCTCAGGCACGCCGTCTTCGCTTCTACCCGCCAGCGAATCGCCGACTCGTGCACCGCCGCCTTCCGTTCTCAAAGTGTTGTCTTCTTACTCGCGGTCGGCACTCGCTTACATCCCAAGCCGGCCCAAGCCCCAAGATAAACCTCTGTACTAGGAAATCGATCGTACTCATGTCAGATATACTACTGGCACAAGTCCCGCCGTGGCTCAGTACTCACCCTGATCCTGATGATGTGGTACGAGTTGTTGCAGTGCGCACAGCAATGGGAACTTATAAACGACCACTGTCGAAGATCTGTGTTGTTCCACAGGAAACATGTTGTTGTTGTTGTGGTCTTCAGTCCTGAGACTGGTTTGATGCAGCTCTCCATCCTACTCTATCCTGTGCAAGCTTCTTCATCTCCCAGTACCTACTGCAACCTACATCCTTCTGAATCTGCTTAGTATTCATCTCTTGGTCTCCCTCTACGATTTGTACCCTCCACGCTGCCCTCCAATACTAAATTGGTGATCCCTTGATGCCACAAAACATGTCCTACCAACCGATCCCTTCTTCTGGTCAAGTTGTGCCACAAACTTCTCTTCTCCCCAATCCTATTCAATACTTCCTCATTAGTTATGTAATCCACCCATCTAATCTTCAGCATTCTTCTGTAGCACCACATTTCGAAAGCTTCTATTCTCTTCTTGTCCAAACTATTTATCGTCCATGTTTCACATCCATGCATGGCTACAATCCATACAAATACTTTCAGAAATGACTTCCTGACACTTAAATCTATACTCGATATTAACAAATTTCTCTTCTTCAGAAACGCTTTCCTTGCCATTGCCAGTCTACATTTTATATCCTCTCTACTTCGACCATCATCAGTTATTTTGCTCCCCAAATAGCAAAACTCCTTTACTACTTTAAGCATCTCATTTCCTAATCTAAGTCCCTGAGCATCACCCGACTTAATTCGACTACAATCCATTATCCTCGTTTTGCTTTTGTTGATGTTCATCTTATATCCTCCTTTCAAGACACTGTCCATTCCATTCAACTGCTCTTCCAAGTCATTTGCTGTCTCTGACAGAATTACAATGTCATCGGCGAACCTCAAAGTTTTTATTTCTTCTCCATGAATTTTAATACCTACTCCGAATTTTTCTTTTGTTTCCTTTACTGCTTGCTCAATATACAGATTGAATAACATTGGGAAGAGGCTACAACCCTGTCTCACTCCCTTCCCAACCACTGCTTCCCTTTCATGTCTCTCGACTCTTACAACTGCCATCTGGTTTCTGTACAAATTATAAATAGCCTTTCGCTCCCTGTGTTTTACCCCTGCCACCTTTAGAATTTGAAAGAGAGTATTCCAGTCAACATTGTCAAAAGCTTTCTCTAAGTCTACAAATGCTAGAAACGTAGGTTTGCCTTTCCTTAATCTTTCTTCTAAGATAAGTCGTAAGGTCAGTATTGCCTCACGTGTTCCAGTACTTCTACGGAATCCAAACTGATCTTCCCTGAGGTCGGCTTCTACTAGTTTTTCCATTCGTCTGTAAAGAATTCGTGTTAGTATTTTGCAGCTGTGGCTTATTAAACTGATTGTTCGGTAATTTTCACATCTGTCAACACCTGCTTTCTTTGGGATTGGAATTATTATATTCTTCTTGAAGTCTGAGGGTATTTCGCCTGTTTCATACATCTTGCTCACCAGATGGTAGAGTTTTGTCAGGACTTGCTCTCCCAAGGCCGTCAGTAGCTCCAATGGAATGTTGTCTACTCCGGGGGCTTTGTTTCGACTGAGGTCTTTCAGTGCTCTGTCAAATTCTTCACGCAGTGTCGTATCTCCCATTTCATCTTCATCTACATCCTCTTCCATTTCCATAATATTGTCCTCAAGTACATCGCCCTTGTATAGACCCTCTATATACTCCTTCCACCTTTCTGCTTTCCCTTCTTTTCTTAGAACTGGGTTTCCATCTGAGCTCTTGATTTTCATACAAGTGGTTCTCTTATCTCCAAAGGTCTCTTTAATTTTCCTGTAGGCAGTATCTATCTTACCCCTAGTGAGATAAGCCTCTACATCCTTACATTTGTCCTCTAGCCATCCCTGCTTAGCCATTTAGCACTTCCTGTCGATCTCATTTTTGAGACGTTTGTATTCCTTTTTGCCTGCTTCATTTACTGCATTTTTATATTTTCTCCTTTCATCAATTAAACTCAATATTTCTTCTGTTACCCAAGGATTTCTATTAGCCCTCGTCGTTTTACTAACTTGATCCTCTGCTGCCTTCACTACTTCATCCCTCAAAGCTACCCATTCTTCTTCTACTGTACAGGAAACATAGTGGACACAATTTCTTCAATCGTCTTATTTCCTTGTTTGTTCGATGCAACTTGTGCTGCATGTGATTATTTGGTTCTGTGTAGTTTATATAAATTACGTGGGTGGAACATTATGTATTGGTGCAACGTGCCACAAGGGCGCAGCAGCGACCGGAAGCTTGCTACAGGTAAGAATTTTTTCTGCCCGGCAGTCCACACAATGTACGGCCGGAACTGTCCGGGACAAGGGAGACGGGCCGTGACCACCAAGCTGCGTGCACGCTTCTGTAACAGTGTCTCGCAATTTACTCTCTAAATACAGTCCACTTTTGCGAATCATGTACTTTCATTTCAACCACGTTTCCTTTGCAACGAGTGCATGTATTCGTTTGGCCTGTGGGAAGAGCGAGGCAGGGCAGAATTCACTGCGCGTTTAGCAGCTGCCTACAACTAGTATTAATCACAAATGTGTCCACACCTCTTTCAGCTAATCCAAGGTTCTGATACCACAAATAAAAGCTTTACATGAGTTCTGTGATGCAATCTCTAGTATACATCTATATAATTAACGATCACAGAAATGACATATATCTCCATGTTCAAGGCAGTTACAGAATGGAGAGGTTCTCTTCATTCTGTTTAGCCTAGGTTGGCTGGGATGTGAGGAGGAAAGGGATACTGGAATTGTAAACTACTCCATCATCACTATCCTTCGATCATCGAATGGGTAAACCACTCTTCTGTTTCTTATTTAAAGGTAGAATACATTAAAAAATTACTGTGAGCCGTCTGACCGTGCACCATAACGTGGGGATGGCTCTGAGCACTATGGGACTTAACATCTGAGGTCATCAGTCCCCTAGACTTAGAACTACTTAAACCTAACTAACCTAAGAGCATCACACACATCCATGCATGAGGCAGGATTCGAACCTGCGACTGTAGCAGCAGCGCTGTTCCAGACTGAGGCGCCTAGAACCGCTCGGCCATACCGTCCGGCTACCATAACGTGAACCAAGACAACTTTTACTACTGTTCACGAAGCGACGCAGTTTAGTACTATTGTACATGATTATTATTGCGTTGTTCTTCAAATGTAGTTCATATTTTGACGTACACCTACGTTTAGATATCCCACATGAAATTGGTATTTTTGACTCTATAAAGATTCGATATGACATACTCATATCTCCTATCAATGGATGTAGCGTTGTTACTATGTCATTAATTGCATTACATGACTACGTGACTAATACTTTACTGTAAACAAATTTGGCGACGGCTCTGCTAGTATAATTATCCTGTTACGACTTCTGCACCACTTGTTAGCAGCAGACACAGTAGCTGTGCCAAAGACTGAGATGGCGTGTAGTTTTACAATTATTTATTGAACTTTCTTTACAATTTCTCCCTCGTCGTCGCTGTCCAGCCCTGCGGATCCCTCCGCCTGGCTCCTGCTGTATGGATTCTCCGACAATGCGCGCAACGTGCGTCGCTGACCGCGCTCAGGAGCCTCAGGCCACCAGTGCTCCGCTGAAGCCAGGATGCCCTGTGGGTGAGATGAACTCGTCGCCACTCGGCGCCCCAGTATGGACAGGCCCACGGAGCCGCGTCGCCGTGAGGTCAGCTGCCGCCGCCTGCTGCACCGGCGACTGGGAAGCCGTCAGTCGCGATGTCCGCGAGGTCCCATCATGGACGCACCATGCGCCGTGGGGCTGGGTTGACGTGAAGTCGGGGCGTCAGTCCCCGGCGGCGCCTGCGACCAAGACCGTGCTGCGGCCGGTCCTGCTGGAAGTTCTCGCTATAGTTAGTCAGCCATGGTGCCGACCGAACTCAGGCCGACCTCCATAGCTGAAGTTGACATCTGGCGGCGAATGGATGACTCCTACGAGCTGGAACAGACTTCCGGAATCGTCACCTATGAAGATTGAAGATTCGGACACGGGCCACGTCTGCCCTTAGATCCGAACTGCTTCCTAATGGCTTCTGTCTGTTGCTGCCTGCGCTCCACTATTTATATCCGGCAGGAGGACTTTTTTACCCTCAGTGTTTGCTTTTTGTTATTACTCCCGCAGTATATTGCAGCATAACGTAGCGTGCTGGCCTCACTTCCCCTTACTCTCCAGGCTTCGCTCGGCGATCGGTCTGTGTGCGTCCTTGCATCAGTCTGTTGGTAGACTGCTGCTGTCAGCAAGGCTATCTGTGCCTGCCTACTTCGCAACGCCTCGATCACCGGCGTGCCTCAGTTTTGCCATTCTCCACTGAATGAAGCAACGCTTACTGCATGTGGTCGCAACACTTCAGTGTTCTTCAAGTTAGATCATCCGCAAAAGTTATAAATGGTTGGAGATGAACCACATTAAGGCATACTTGCGAATCCACCCACATAGATCCTTTACCATGAATCATGACTTAGGCCTTCGCCTAGGAGTGGACTTTTAAAATTGTGCTTTAACCTAGACCTAGACCTAGGGCTACACTTCACATGAGATAATACGGGAACATATTATAAATTTATATTTTTCCAGTTTGTTAGACATTAAGCATTAGATAAAATGGACAACCTGTTTTGATATTGACACATTGCCTCATGTCTGTGTTATATTAGTCGGTATAATGCTGCAACGTTCTGTAATAATAGTACGCTGTGACTAATATGTTGCTGTTATATATACAGGGTGTAAACGGTATAAGGCGCCAAAATTATACAGATGGTACATCTCGGTGTGCTTGACAAAAAAGTCTAATAACATTTTCTTGTATCATGTACTTTTTTTTTGTATTATTAAATCCCAATGTTCGTAGAATAGATAGTATATACATTTCTGTTTACGTAGTCTGAAAAGTCCCCTTAGAAAAATTATAAATGACAGACTGCACACAGCACAGCCAGTGATTTTCATACAGAACGCTACGTGGCGTTACCAATAAAAAACCACTGGGTGTTGTGTGATGTCCTTAGGTTAGTTAGGTTTAAGTAGTTCTAAGTTCTAGGGGACTGATGACCATAGATGTTAAGTCCCATAGTGCTCAGAGCCAAAAAAAAACCTAAACAGCCTACTTACAAGTCAACCGACAGTACACAGCGTACCGAGCTTATCGCCTACAATGACGGGGAGGCCAGAGAAAGGCAACGAGCCGACAAGAGGATTGAAATCATTAGACGTGTACAACGACCTGGAATGATAATCTGGTGGTACCGAAAAAAGGAATGTAAACGGTTTTTGGGTTGTCAAGAATGTGTAATTCGCTTTGCGTGAATTGAATACAACCAGTCTGTTTCTCAGCAAGTCGATATCGAAGGTAGTAGTAGTAATGACAAGCTAATATCAAACACAATGTATTTCCATTAGCACAAATTCAATCAATCACCAAGTAGATAGTTGTGCATTAATTACAATCAACTGTTTCACCTTTTTACGGCAATGCCATAACGAATACTAAAAAATGGTTCAAATGGCTCTGAGCACTATGGGACTTAACATCTATGGTCATCAGTCCCCTAGAGCTTAGAACTACTTAAACCTAACTAACCTAAGGACATCACACACATCCATGCCCGAGGCAGGATTCGAACCTGCGACCGTATCAGTCGCGCGGTTCCGGACTGAGCGCGTAGAACTGCTAGACCACCGCGGCCGGCATAACGAATACTAAATTCACATTATTTTCCTTCTGTACGACAACATCGTAACGAAAAGAAAACCCATTACTTCGTTTCCTCTTACACCAATACTACAATAAATGTTCGAAATGACCACCATTCACTTCTACACATGCTTCATTACGGCGAACCCAGTTTCGTCGCACTCGTTCACACACATGCACATTGGCCTTTATGGTATTGGCAGCATCTAAAATCTTCTGCGTCAATTCGTCCACATTATTTACTGGCTCAGCATAAACAAGTTCTTTCATATGGCCCAAAAAGTAAAAATCCAGTGGATTTAAATCAGGGCTGCGTGCTGGCCATCGACGTGGACCCGAACGCCCGATCCATCGTCCTGGAAATCGACTATCCAAAAATCTGCGTACTCTGTGACCAATGTGGGGTGGGGCACCATCGTGGAGAAAATGTCTTCTAACAACGTTGGTAACAATGTTTCCTCTAGAAACGTTCGGTAATAGTTACCAGTCAAACGTGCAGGTAAAACATAGGGCTCAATAATGTAATTATCGAGCATACCCGCCCACACATTTACGGAAAATTGTCGCTGAAAATGTATTGCCACTACGTGGCGAGGATTGTGTATACTCCACGTGTGCATGTTATGGAAATTAGTTATTCCGTCGCGAGTGAAACACGCTTCATCTGTGACGAGTATTTTGTTGACAAAATCATGCTGCGCACTGTGTAACAAAAACCACTCTGAGAATTCACGTCGTGGAGGGAACTCATGTTCTTCCAATGCTTGTACGCGTTGAATGTGGTAAGGCCGCAGACGCTCCTCTTGCAAAGTGCGAAGAACGACAGTGTGCGATATACCCACGTGGCGGGCGATGCTTCTAGTACTCTGAGAAGGATCCTCCTGGATGCGGTCCAGAATTCTTTCCTCAGCTTCCACTGCACGATCGGCGCGTTGTGGGCCTCTGCCTTCTGCGCGGGGCAGTAAAGAGCCAGTATCTCTCAATCTAAGGAAATTAAATACGTACTCGTCAGTTGTATTCTGTCATGATGTAACAAAAACGGAAAGCATAGCAGAACAGAAGATACGTTTCGCATACGGACGATAATTTACAAAGGTGCAGATAACTACTGTACTTTATTAAGATGTAAATGTATAATAATCGCATACAAGTAGAGAATTACAATGACACAAACCTTTGGTGCACAGCAGCAAATGTCTTTCGTGCAGGTTCGAATCCTGCCTCGAGCATGGATGTGTGTGATGTCCTTAGGTTAGTTAGGTTTAAGTAGTTCTAAGTTCTAGGGGACTGATGACCACAGCTGTTAAGTCCCATAGTGCTCAGAGCCATTTTTCTTTCGTGCAGGAAGTCGTCGTTGTGGGAAGCGTTCTCGATAAATTCGCACAGCTGCCCTCGCAACACCTTTTGCCTCGGCATAAATTAAATGTATATCGCATAGTTCAGCTATAGTAAATCTCCTTTCCATCCTAACAGTTAACAGAGTTGCAATAACATCTGCACAGGTTACTCGCCTACTGTCGTCGCTCGGTGTTTTACAATGACGCAGCCACTCAGGCCGTAGTTGCCTATGCTCGCGATGTCAATACGCGCAACGGGCAATAACAGGAACCGATTGCTTACGTACGTGCACGGCCAAGTATCTACTTTTCCAAAACCATTATCCTGAGACGAACTGTTTTTTTCTGGGACAACCGTAGGAAATACGCAAACATGTTACTAGACTTTTTTGTCAAGCATTGCGAGATGTGCCATCTGTAAAATTTTGGCGCCTTATACCGTTTACACCCTGTCTATATATATATATATATCGTCTTTATGTAATACTGCTATATATTGTAAAGTATGTCTCCAAAACATTATCTTAATGCTCTAGAGTAGCCTCTTCACAACACTGTTATTGGTTCCACCTGTGTAGCCCGGACTTAACGCTTATCGCGAGCAGTCGCCTTATGAATTGGCTATCCGAGCACTGCTCACGGCCAGACCCAAAGTTCCAAACGTCATCAACCATGCGTGTACAACCTGTGCTCGTACTTCCATTATGTGTATTCCCGTACAGGGGAGACATTTTACTTGAAAGTTGCTTGCCCGGTGTCGGCGGATAAATACGATATTGTAGTGCCTGTGTTATTCCAGATTACGATGCAATGTTCCTTCGGACATGCATTCATGCCAAATGGTAAGGCGACCACTCGTGATAAGCGGGAAATCCAGGTTCGAGTCCCGATCCGGCACACATTTTCACTGTCGTCATTCCATATACAGCTGACGGCTGTAGTAGCAGTAGTTCCTGTTCCTTCGGACTTGCATGCATGTCCGAAAGAACATTGCATCGTAATTCGGAATTACCAAGGTACTGCAGTATCGTATTACCTGACTTGCATTCTCATAGTGGTGCGACTAGTGTCAATGTTATATGGCTGGTGCGAAACAGATATCGTATTTCAGATGTAGAAACACGGCTACCAACTCTTGTTTATGTCGCTCAACTCCTTCTTGTTACTGTTATTTTTTCCGTCAGTATTGCAATCTGGAAAAAAGGCTTCTCTAGTAAGAAGTTGTGCCGTCGGAATTCCCTCAGTCACTATCTGCCCTGACATGAAGTCATAGTCGATCGCTTTCTACCCCATGGCTCCAGGCGTAACGGCCGGCCGGAGTGGCTGAGCGGTTCTAGGCGCTACAGTCTGGAACCGCGCGACCGCTACGGTCGCAGGTTTGAATCCTGCCTCGGGCATGAATGTGTGTGATATCCTTAGGTTATTTAGGTTTAAGTAGTTCTAAGCTCTAGGGGACTGATGACCTGAGCATTTAAGTCCCATAGTGCTCAGAGTCATTTGAACCATTTTTTGCTCCAGGCGTAACGCCAATGTGCTTCTACACACCACTGGAAGAATGGGACCTCTCCAGGCCGCCGACATACTTGCCGACGTTGGAAGTGCAAATCTGCGATTCATCACTGAAAACTGTGCGACGCCATTCAACAGCAGTTCAGGCTTCTCGGTCCGGCACCACTCCAATCGCAGACGTTTGTGCTGTGGTATTAACGGCAGCCTACGATTGGGACTGTGGTTACCTATTCAGTCCGCTTATAGTCAGCATCCAATGCAATGATACAGAAGGTTGCAGGGAGTGCATTACGTGCTTTCGGATAGCAGACGTAGATGTGAAGGACTAAGGATGTGCTTGGTGCACAATATGGCCATCCTCCCTTGTGGTGGTCAGATGGTGCTCCCTGCCGCCGTTGGATAAGCAGCTGCCGCAGCAAGTCGTATACTCCTAGCTCACTCATTTGTTACATAGTTTAATTCTTAATTTCTTTGCGTGTTTTTGGTACTTGCATTGTTTAATTCATAAATTTCGGGCGTATTATAGTATTTGAGAGTGTAGCATCGCGTTTTAGTACCTGAATAGTGTAAATTCGCGTAGTCTCCTTCCGCCGCCGAGCAGTGTCAGCAGTGCGCAAGTAGCAGCATTACTGCGTTTACTAGGCAATCTTGTATTTTAATAACCGTTTAAATTTTGTCGATTTGTTTGCGCTCTCTGTAGATTAGTTCAGACGTTCTTTGCAAAACAGTTTTTAGCATGGATAGGGACTGCAACTGCTGTGTTCGGATGCAGGCTGAGTTGGCATCCCTTCGCTCCCAGCTTCAGGCAGTGTTGGCTTCGGTCACACAGCTTGAGGCTTTTGCCAATGGGCATCACTGTGGGGGTCCGGATGGGGGTTTGTCGGGGACGGCCAGCTCGTCCCACGCATCCCCTGATCGGACTACGACTGTGGCTGCCCGGGATACTGCCCGCATTGAGGCTGATCCCTCACCTGTGGTAGAGTGGGAGGTCGTCTCAAGGTGTGGCAGGGGGCGAAAGACATTCCGGAGGGCTGAACGGAAAGCCTCTCCAGTTTGTCTGACGAACCGGTTTCAGGCTCTGTCTCAGGCTGATACTGATTTTAGGCCTGACATGGCTGCTTGTCCTGTTCCAGAGGTTGCCCCTCAGTCTGCAAGATCTGGGCAGTCGCAGAGGGTGGGCTTACTGGTAGTTGGGAGCTCCAACGTCAGGCGCGTAATGGGGCCCCTTAGGGAAATGGCAGCAAGAGAGGGGAAGAAAACCAATGTGCACTCCGTGTGCATACCGGGGGGAGTCATTCCAGATATGGAAAGGGTCCTTCCGGATGCCATGAAGGGTACAAGGTGCACCCATCTGCAGGTGGTCGCTCATGTCAGCACCAATGATGTGTGTCGCTATGGATCGGAGGAAATCCTCTCTGGCTTCCGGCGGCTATCTGATTTGGTGAAGACTGCCTGTCTCGCCACCGGGATGAAAGCAGAGCTCACCATCTGCAGCATCGTCGACAGGACTGACTGCGGACCTTTGGTACAGAGCCGAGTGGAGGGTCTGAATCAGAGGCTGAGACGGTTCTGCGACCGTGTGGGCTGCAGATTCCTCGACTTGCGCCATAGGGTGGTGGGGTTTCGGGTTCCGCCGGATAGGTCAGGAGTCCACTACACGCAACAAGCGGCTACACGGGTAGCAGGGGTTGTGTGGCGTGGGCTGGGCGGTTTTTTAGGTTAGATGGCCTTGGGCAAGTACAGAAAGGGCAACAGCCTCAACGGGTGCGGGGAAAAGTCAGGACATGCGGGGACCAAGCAGCAATCGGTATTGTAATTGTCAACTGTCGAAGCTGCGTTGGTAAAGTACCAGAACTTCAAGCGCTGATAGAAAGCACCGAAGCTGAAATCGTTATAGGTACAGAAAGCTGGCTTAATCCAGAGATAAATTCTACCGAAATTTTTACAAAGGTACAGACGGTGTTTAGAAAGGATAGATTGCATGCAACCGGTGGTGGAGTGTTCGTCGCTGTTAGTAGTAGTTTATCCTGTAGCGAAGTAGAAGTGGATAGTTCCTGTGAATTATTATGGGTGGAGGTTACACTCAAAAACCGAACTAGGTTAATAATTGGCTCCTTTTACCGACCTCCCGACTCAGCAGCATTAGTGGCAGAACAACTGAGAGAAAATTTGGAATACATTTCACATAAATTTTCTCAGCATGTTATAGTCTTAGGTGGAGATTTCAATTTACCAGATATAGACTGGGACACTCAGATGTTTAGGACGGGTGGTAGGGACAGAGCATCGAGTGACATTATACTGAGTGCACTATCCGAAAATTACCTCGAGCAATTAAACAGAGAACCGACTCGTGAAGATAACATCTTGGACCTACTGATAACAAACAGACCCGAACTTTTCGACTCTGTAGGTACAGAACAGGGAATCAGTGATCATAAGGCCGTTGCAGCATCCCAGAATATGGAAGTTAATAGGAATATAAAAAAAGGGAGGAAGGTTTATCTGTTTAGCAAGAGTAATAGAAGGCAGATTTCAGACTACCTAACAGATCAAAACGAAAATTTCTGTTCCGACACTGACAATGTTGAGTGTTTATGGAAAAAGTTCAAGGCAATCGTAAAATGCGTTTTAGACAGGTACGTGCCGAGTAAAACTGTGAGGGACGGGAAAAACCCACCGTGGTACAACAACAAAGTTAGGAAACTACTGCGAAAGCAAAGAGAGCTCCACTCCAAGTTTAAACGCAGCCAAAACCTCTCAGACAAACAGAAGCTAAACGATGTCAAAGTCAGCGTAAGGAGGGCTATGCGTGAAGTGTTCAGTGAATTCGAAAGTAAAATTCTATGAACCGACTTGACAGAAAATCCTAGGAAGTTCTGGTCTTACGTTAAATCAGTAAGTGGCTCGAAACAGCATATCCAGAAACTACGGGATGATGATGGCATTGAAACAGAGGATGACACGCGTAAAGCTGAAATACTAAACACCTTTTTCCAAAGCTGTTTCACAGAGGAAGACCGCACTGCAGTTCCTTCTCTAAATCCTCGCACAAACGAAAAAATGGCTGACATCGAAATAAGTGTCCAAGGAATAGAAAAGCAACTGGAATCACTCAATAGAGGAAAGTCCACTGGACCTGACGGGATACCAATTCGATTCTACACAGAGTACGCGAAAGAACTTGCCCCCCTTCTAACAGCCGTGTACCGCAAGTCTCTAGAGGAACGGAGGGCTCCAAATGATTGGAAAAGAGCACACATAGTCCCAGTCTTCAAGAAGGGTCGTCGAGCAGATGCGCAAAACTATAGACCTATATCTCTGAGGTCGATCTGTTGTAGAATTTTAGAATATGTTTTTTGCTCGAGTATCATGTCGTTTTTGGAAACCCAGAATCTACTATGTAGGAATCAACATGGATTCCGGAAACAGCGATCGTGTGAGACCCAACTCGCTTTATTTGTCCATGAGACCCAGAAAATATTAGACACAGGCTCCCAGGTAGATGCTATTTTTCTTGACTTCCGGAAGGCGTTCGATACAGTTCCGCACTGTCGCCTGATAAACAAAGTAAGAGCCTATGGAATATCAGACCAGCTGTGTGGCTGGATTGAAGAGTTTTTAGCAAACAGAACACAGCATGTTGTTATCAATGGAGAGACGTCCACAGACGTTAAAGTAACCTCTGGCGTGCCACAGGGGAGTGTTATGGGACCATTGCTTTTCACAATATATATAAATGACCTAGTAGATAGTGTCGAAAGTTCCATGCGGCTTTTCGCGGATGATGCTGTAGTATACAGAGAAGTTGCAGCATTAGAAAATTGTAGCGAAATGCAGCGGATAGGCACTTGGTGCAGGGAGTGGCAACTGACCCTTAACATAGACAAATGTAATGTATTGCGAATACATAGAAAGAAGGATCCTTTATTGTATGATTATATGATAGCGGAACAAACACTGGTAGCAGTTACTTCTGTAAAATATCTGGGAGTATGCGTGCGGAACGATTTGAAGTGGAATTATCATATAAAATTAATTCTTTGTAAGGCGGGTACCAGGGTGAGATTCATTGGGAGAGTGCTTAGAAAATGTAGTCCATCAAAAAAGGAGGTGGCTTACAAAACACTCGTTCGGCCTATACTTGAGTATTGCTCATCAGTGTGGGATCCGTACCAGATCGGTTTGACGGAGGAGATAGAGAAGATCCAAAGAAGAGCGGCGCGTTTCGTCACAGGGTTATTTCGTAACCGTGATAGCGTTACGGAGATGTTTAATAAACTCAAGTGGCAGACTCTGCAAGAGAGGCGCTCTGCATCGCGGTGTAGCTTGCTCGCCAGGTTTCGAGAGGGTGCGTTTCTGGATGAGGTATCGAATATATTGCTTCCCCCTACTTATACCTCCCGAGGAGATCACGAATGTAAAATTAGAGGGATTAGAGCGCGCACGGAGGCTTTCAGACAGTCGTTCTTCCCGCGAACCATACGCGACTGGAACAGGAAAGGGAGGTAATGACAGTGGCACGTAAAGTGCCCTCCGCCACACACCGTTGGGTGGCTTGTGGAGTATAAATGTAGATGTAGATGTAAATGTAGATGTAGATGTAGATGTGGTCAAACGGAACCTTGACTACGCGTATGCCTGCACTCTTATTTCCGTTTAGTCAAGCATCTGGATACTGTCACATCCTAATCATCCAAATGTCCTGCAGTTCTGGATATTGCACTATTCGATCAGTGGGCAAAATTGAGACCCACAATGAAACCCCTTCCTAATTGCTACCACTGTCTCGTACGAATACGCAGCAGCTCCATGTCCTTCACGGTGATTACTCAGCTTCTGACGCTTCTCACTCTCCTCATATACCCTGGTGACAACACTAAACACGAACAACGCTATAGCACTCGGGGCCTGTTCTACTTGTCATTGAGAATTGCATTCCTAATCATTTATATACACGTCGATGGTGAGCCAGAGCATAGAGTTTGGCGAAACATAGTTCACGAAGCTAATGAAAGTTGTCTGCCAAAACTAAGTCCACAGTGCTGCAGCACCGGGACAAGCAGAAAGGTCTACACTGCTACAGGGCGCGCGTCCAAGAGAGCGAGAAGACAAGAGGGCAAGAGGGCGCCCAGCAACGGACGGTCGGGTATATTCGATGCACCACGCGGCTTCCTCCGTCCTGACTGGTCGGGACCAAGAAACCCGCGGTGGCAGCATTGAAATTTTCCAGAGCATTGCCTCCTAAGCGACGCCTGGGGCGGCGTTACTCGTCAGCACATGAGGGAGGCTCGTGATCAAGGTGCCCTTCCTCGGTGCTGACTTCCTGTTACTAGATCGTGGCACAAAAGAATTTACATGCAGCTAACACTGCCAGCCATGACTTCTCCGTAATGGAAATATGAAGTTACCTTTTGAAAGCTCATATAATAAAGTAAAATCCCCTACTGTGTAGCTCATCTTTTACAATTTGTTCTTTTGTGCTTATCTTTCCTTGTATCTGCGTAACTAATGCAGGGAACATCTTTTACAGTCTGTTTCACATGTTCTCGTCTTCGTCTGCACCTAGTCCCACTAACCTGGCTGGCTCCCATTCAGGTAAGGGTTTTCCACAGGGATGTTTTATGGAAGGGGCAGAGGGGCAGAGGAGGGCAGCAATCCCCATAAGAAAAGAAAAAAAAGAAGTATCTTCACAATCCAAATTCCCATCATGTCGCACCACAAAGACAGACGTGCCAGTTCAACACCAGCTTGAGGGAACTCTGAACGTGGCGTAGATGCTGACTAGTACCAAGTATACACAGAGTCATCTGTTGTGAAATGTTAAAAAACTTTCGTCATTCATTGCTGTTCTCTGGTGAAACTTGATGTGGCTACGGGATGCAAAAGCTTCCAGTAGCACAGTAGCTTTCTTTCCTATTGCCAAGCAATGTCAGTCAGTAGCGAGCCAAGGTGTGAATCGGACATTCAAAGTAACTACAACCCCTCCAACCCCCCCCCCCCCCCCCCCACCCCCCATTGAAAACTTCCTCCGCAGTTGAAGAGTTGGGGACGAAATGCTGGGCTTTATGGTGAAATCCATTCGACCACGGCATTACAGCCCGCAACATTTTATTTATTGTGGGTTTTCCGGCCGTGAAAGTTTACATTTTACAATACTAAAAATGTGAGTACAGGAAGTATCCACATGTATCTAAATAATATGTACAAATCTCATACAGTCTGTACCTTCTCACCCAAGTAGACTGCAGGTAGTAAGTACCTTTTATGTGATGGTAGCGTTTGTGTGTTTGGTAAAAACATTGCTGTTCAGTAGTTTTGATTTTTATCTTGGAATACACTGAGCTTTCGTGAAAGTAATATGGGAGCAACCGACTTCCCCGCCTCCACTTTCCCCCAATTTAATGAGTCAAAAACAGGGTCCATTCTTAGTCTTCCATAGACTTCTTTTCTCTCCTATCCCTTTTTAATACTTCTTCATTTCTTACTTCATACATACACTTAATTTTTTCCTTTTTCCAGACACTTCTTTTCTCAACTGTCCTTTTCAATACTTTTTCATTTCTTACTTCATCTATACAATTAATTTTTTCTTCTTCCATAGACTTCTTTCCTCACCTATCCTTTTTTAGTAATTCTTCATTTATTACTTCATCTATCCAATTAATTTGGTTCTTCTTCCATACACTTCTTTTCTCACCTATCGTTTTTAGTACTTCATTTGTGTCCTCATCTCTCCACCTTTTTTTTTTGTCTGTTAGGTAGTATCACATTCCCAATATCTCCCGATTTTCGATGATTCTTGTTTCGGTTTCATACAATACTGTGCTAGAGACATATACTTCCACTACCCTCTTCCTCATTTACGTATCAAGATATGATTCTTCTTCGTCTGTACCAAACCACTTCTGATGTGTTTCCTGCATTAGCTGTACCGTGTATCGTTGCTTCCTTTACAGTAGAAGTCTTTCCCTTCTTTCCACTATTCTGTCGTTCAGCGATTTGTTAAACAATTCATTATTTTCATTCCAATTACTCTTTGCTTCGTCATCGCATCCTGTCCATGTATTAGGCCCTTCGATCTGTGGCGAACTTCCATTTTCTCTTTGGACTGCCCTCTTTTCAAAACTCTCTTGACTATTACTTGTAGACCAAATTTAGGAAACCTTCATGGCTCATCTGTTCAGTATTATATCAGTTTTGACGATATTCTCCGATTTTGCCATTTAAGCTTTACTGAAGCAAAATAACCTAAAAGATCCTCAATTTTCTTTTCTATTTTTCTGTATATTATTCTTATCAGAAATTTGTACACATGAACTCTTTTGCTAATTGTGCGATGGTACTCACATTTATTTGCCTTCGATATCTTCCCAACTGTATGATTGATATTCTTCGGAAACTTCGATGGTACGTCGGCAGGGTTATACGAGCACTACAGATCTACCATATTTGAGTCACCTGATCTCAATTTACTCTGAAGAGATAGATAAAAAGAGTCGAAACATTCATGGTGTCGTGACAGGAGATCGTTGCCTTATGATTCAAGAAACCACTACGACGGCGTATTTTTGATATGGTCAAATACATAATATCCCAAACAAAACTAGGTGTATGAGGTTGAACGAGAAATGCTTGTTGACTCCACACCAGAAACGTTTCTTCGAGGGTTACATAATTACTATAACTGGAAAAGATGAGACCTTTTTCTGGAGGTTTTCATCGCCCTCCATGGCTCTAGACGAGACGTGAATCCACCATTCCATCAGGGAGCCAAAATTACAGCCAAAACAGTAAGCTGGAAAACGTGAAACTGAGACACAAAAATCGAAAACCATGTTGTTGTAAGCAAAAATAATGGGGACTTTTTTGCGCTTATGAAAATATCCTTATAGTAGACTGGAAAATGCTGAATTTATTGCTACTTCATATAACGCTGCTTTACTGGACCGTTTCCATAGCAAGATTTTAAGAGGAGCCTCCAAGGTAAGTGCATAAATGTCCATGGTCCGGACAAGGCATCTGTTCACACATTTACACTCTCGATGGCATGAGGAAGAGATCTTGTTTTGAAATAGGCACCCACGCAACCTATTCACCAGAACCCTTTTCTTGGTATAATTTTCTGTTTCCTGCCATGGAGGAAAGAAACTTTCAAAGGAAAAATGAGTGCTGAGCAGAGTTTGAGTCAAATGACTTTTTTGAGTGAATGGAGAATAACAGTGGATTAAATAAATTGAACTTGATGCAAAAAATACAGAGAAATAAATTTTAGTTTTACCAAAGAATGGCAGTAATATGATCAGATGTCCAGTCTCATGTTTTAAAAATCATCTGTGATGTGAGGCATTGCAGTCAAATTGTCACATTTTGCCACTTCATCAGTGTGCTTAATACTAGCTGGCAACAATCTGCCATCTGAATCTGTTCAGAGCACCTCTGTGAAAAGCTAGTAGGGGCTACGCATTCTCCGCGAAATAGTTGGGTGAGGGAATTACGGGCTGTCAGCGCCAGGACGAAAGGAAGCACCAATTTTCTGCCATAAAAGTCCGCCGACAACAAAGGTAAAGTTGCGCACACTGTGTGCTGTTAGCTAACGAAACGGCGAGGAACCGCTGTGTACCGAACTGACACAATTTGCAGTGTACGGTACTGTGAAATGAATTTCTTTTAGGACGTCCATACTACGCTTTAGTTAAATTTAAGGAATGCAGCGGCGACAGGTGCTTTTATGTGGATTAAACAGCAACAACACTACTTGGCTACAAACTAAACGTCAAAAACAGCTATGATCCGAGTTATAAAATGTTAACATTTACATGGACTTTGTCTTCTTTTCGCGTAACCATTAAGAAAGGGAAATATGAATCGCCAAGTGTGGATATGGTCGACTTTCCCATCATCCGACTGACAGAGACCGCCGACAGTTGAAGAGGGTTGTAATGTGTAATAGGCAGACATCTGCCCACACCATCACACAGGAATTCTAAACTGCTTCAGGATCCACTGCAAGTACTAGGACCGTTAGGCGGGAGGTGTGAAAACTCGGATATCGCGGTCTAGCGGCTGCTCATAAGCCACACATCAGGCCGTTAAATGCCAAACGACGCCTCACTTGGTGGAAGAAGCGTGAACATTGGACGATTGAACAGCGGAAAAACGTTGCGAGGAGTGACGAATCACGGTACACTATGTGGCGATCCGATGGCAGGGTGTGGGTATGGCGAATGCCCGGTGAACGTCATTTGCCAGCTTGTATAGTGCCAACAGTAAAATTCGGAGGCGGTGATGTTATGGTGTGGTCGTGTTTTTCATGGAGGGGGCTTGCACCTCTTGTTGTTTTGCGTGGCACTATCACAGCACAGGCCTTCATTGATGTTTTAAGAACCATCTTGCTCCCCACTGTTGAAGAGCAATTCGGAGATGGCGACTGCATCTTTCAACACGATCGAGCACCTGTTCATAAAGCACGGCCTGTGGCGGAGTGGTTACACGACAATAACATCCCTGCAACGGACTGGCCTGCACAGAGTCCTGACCTGAATCCTATAGAACACCTTTGGGATGCTTTGGAACGCCGACTTCATGCCACGCCTCACCGACCGACGTAGACACCTCTCCTCTCAGCATAACATATCTAGCTTTGCGCATAGCAGTGAAAGGAAAAATAAATAATTATCGGAATACATCCCAGACGTTCATGGGCGTAGAGAAATCATCCGAGGGCGTAAACTGTAATAAGACGCTACAACTCATGAGAAGAACAGTCTGAAAGTGCTGAGCCAACGAATTATTGTGCGCCACTTACAGAACTAGTGTGAGAGGTACAAGTTCGTGTTAAAGAGAGAATAACTTGGGGTGAAACAGTTAAGAAAATGGACGAAAATCTGATAACAGCTATAACGAAATATATCTGATTTATTGATATAACTAAATCATAAGCAACCAATTAAATATCCGAAGTTTAATTACTTTACTGATTTCGGGCACCTAGAAACCTTCAGAAATTCTTACCTATCGCATTAATTGCGCGTGTCAAAAATAAGCATACAGAAAAATGCTATGATCCTAAAAAAATAGAGGAGCTATAAGTAATACAGTACGGAAATCATTAATCCAATAAGGGCTCGTTCATGTATATCTGTGAACCAGACAGCCAGTAACACTTAATACACCGCTCAAAAATCACAAGAGGAGGAGATGTACCAGGAAATGGCCTGGAGACACGGGAAGATTCCAGCTGGTTTACATTGTGGTCAGACAGAGATTCCGAAATGAGATAGTGGAGTGTAAGCCATACCCAGGAGCAGATACGGCTTCAAATTATGAAAATTATACTGAAGCTTAAGAGAATCTTCCGAGAGAATCACTATGGGAAGAAGAACAATAATGAAGTACTTTTTTTTCATTATTGGATTTCGATCGCCCCCCCCCCCCCCCCCAGAGGGAGGTGTGGGGGAGTGGGGGGGGGGGGCTGGCAGCAGCACTATACGTCGCTCTGCAACCTACAGAAAAGTTAAAAAAGTGTGTTAGGAGATAGCAGAAAAATAAAAGCAGTCGATAAAATGGTGACTGTGAAAAACTGAAAAATGGCGAAAAAGATGCGAAGAAAAGTATAAAAACAGACGGTCAGTGATGCTGAGTAAAACCCATAGTAAATAGTCACACTTAAAAAACATGGCGACATTCTGGTTTCTGTTCGCAGGAGATAAAAAACACAACTAGCGACAGTATGGTGGCTGTTCGCAACACTGACAGGGGACAACACTGAACACTGACTTAAAATAGCACTATAGAGGCGACACGGTGGATGGGGAGGGAGGACCCAGACCGATGAGGGGGAAGAGGGGGAGAAGAAAGGGGGCAGCCGATGGAGGGAGAGGATGTAGGAAAAAGGGGGCAGGGTGGATGCGAGAAGGAATGGGAAACGCAGTGGAGGGGAGAGCAAAATGACTCAGGGGAGAGAAGTGAGTTAGAGAGAGGGTAGGCGAGGAAAAAACAGGATGGAATGGGGGGGGGGGGAGAGGGAGTCTGGGAAAAGGACAGGGGGAGGGAAGGGGAGGTGAGGATCTGAATTGATAGGAGGGATAAATGGAGGGAGAGAGGGACTTATAGGAATTGGGGGGGGGGGGGGGGCAGATATCCAGGCAGGACTGGCATAACAGAGGATTTGTAGGTGTGGAGGATAGTAGAGTGGTTCAACTCCCATGTGAAGTACTGATGAATGGCGAGATGCCTTAGAAGTACTCTAAGGCTTTAGGTACAGCAGTAACGAATACCACAGCAGCCACTTCAGTTGAAGAGAAAAGGATATCTCTACGAAGGCCAGTCACAGGAGCTGGACAGACAAACTTAGGTACAGTGGCGGTAGTTTGTGTAACAGAAAAATACACTGTAGAAAAAAAAGAATTAGTAGATCTGGAAAGACATCGATTTTGATTCTATGGTCACATATGCCACCTCGGGTGTAGCAGATGTACTGATAATGGTTTCAACGTCGCCTGGCGACAGATAGCGTGGTGGCATAGCTATCTGAGCGCCACCTATCTGTACCTTTCAATAGGGAATGCTCACAGCCAGAAGGCTCAGTGTGTTGCAAACGTATGAAGCGAGAAGGCAACCATGTCATGGAGACGCGCTCGTGCTTCCTACAGCCAACTGAACGAGTTTGAAAGGGTACAAATTGCGGCCTTCCAAGTGGCGGGATGGCCCTTTCAGAGATTTACCACCCAAGTTGGACATGCTGCGTCAGTTGTGCAGTGATGCTGGTATCATTGATCACTGGAACATTCTCACATCTGTAGACGAGATTTTGGACGTCCACGCAGCACAGACGTTCGTTAGGATCGCTGTATTGTAAGGGAAGGGCTGACAGATCGTACAACTACCAAAGCACAGATAAGAGGACTTGTGGATCCATACAAGTCGACACGAACTGTTGTGAACTGGTTTTTAGCACTGGGACTACAGACACGCACATCTCTAGCCTGTCTTCCAATCATGCCACAAGATCGATGTGCACGGATCGACTGGTGCCGACAGAGGATGGCCTGGAAGATGGAATGGCGCACTGTGGTCTTCAGCGATGACAGCAGATTCTGCCTGCACACAAGTGGTGGTCGTTTGTGCGTACGACGTAGACCTGATGAGCGCTGTTTCGTAGACGGCATTCCCCAAAGACACACTGGCTCCACCCCAGGCCCTATGGTCTGGGGTGCGATAAGCTACAACTGCGTTTCTGAAGGGGTCGCTAGCCAGTGCTCGGTACGACAGAATGTTTTTAGCCTGTACCTTTGGAGTTCTTGCAACAGAAAGGTTATGTGTTGTTCCAACAGGATAACGCTCGTCCACAGACTGCCTGTGGAACTTAACGTGCTGTCCAAAACGTGCAGCAACTTCTCTGTCCTGTACAGTCTTTGGACTTGTCTCCTATCGAGAATGTGTGGATAAGTTGGGACGAGAAGTGACTCTTGCGACTCCTCAACCAGCTGGGAGCCAATAATTAAATGAAATAAAGAATTAAATGAAATCAAACACAAAATGGTTATGGGGTCAAAGGGTTGATGCATGAATCGAACAGATTTGTTAGATCTGGGGTTTTCTCGAGGACCCCCTTATCGAGCATGATTGGTACCTTGTCATACCACAGTATCAAGTACCTAAAAAGCCAAATTAAGAGTCTTTTTGTACGTTTTATATTTTTGGTACTTAGAAAAAACATTGACATATTCATTATTGAAAAAATATTGAGCTTAAAACTTTCCCAATTTAGCCATCATTGTTATTGTTAAATTTTTTATTATTACTCAAAATCTTTGCCTTCAAATCTGGGTGTTTAGTATAACAAACTCATTAAAAAAATTAAAATTGAGTATGAACTGAAAATGACAGGAAAAAATTAAAACTGAGTGTATTGGTCTTTCAAGTGTACTACACTTGAGATTGCATTGAGTAGACATGCGTGAAAAATAAGAAAACACTAATTTCGTACAAGTATTATTTATTTGAAAAAATACTGTTACAACATAGCACTCCATCAGTATACAGTTAGTTTTAATTTTCAGTTATTAATGAGATGAGTTCAATGTGACCTTTGAATTCATTATTTCGGAAATATTAGGTTCCAAACTTGAAACTTTCACTCTGAAATCCGACCGCATGTCTAGCCGATTTCTATATTTGTTTTTCATGAAACATATGGAAGAAAATGCTTGTTCACACCGATATGTGGTTGCAAATGGAAGGGTCTTTTTGTAGCCCTTGCGTGCTGATGCTCAGAAGTCAGTAATTCTATCACCGATGAAAATGTTTTTCATCGTACCACAGCTGGGCAGATCCACAAGTTGATCTTGCTCTTCTTCAGTGAGGCCTTGGATTTTGTCTATTTCTTCACAGTTGAAGGGATTTTGAATCCGTCTGTCGTCAGGGTCAGGTTCAGGGAAATACTCTCTAAAAGTGGTGGCTAGGCTGCGTAGATGCTCGGCTACATTGATCTTGATGTGGTCAGGCAAACTCTCCTCTGATGACTCCAAGAATTGTTTTAAAGTAGAGAAGTTAGTTAGTGACTCATTTTCTATCCTTGACGCCCAGATCTGACACTTTTGACCATACCACTAATCTGATCCTCAACTTTGAACATGTCTACATTTTTTTCCTTGTAAACTCAAGTTTAACACATTCAAGCGTCTAGAGTGTGCTAGTGTCAGTTGGCTCTAGGAAGACGCTAGACGCAGAAGTTAGCGTTCGCTAAAGCTCTGCTCATGCAGGAAGCGGCCAAAACAAAATATTTGTTATCATACGAAATATATTTAATGTATTTTTAATTCTAATAGCATCTTGCGGACCAAATGGCTCTGAGCACTATGGGACTTAACATCTGTGGTCATCAGTCCCCTAGAACTTAGAACTACTTAAACCTACCTAACCTAAGGACATCACACACATCCATGCCCGAGGCAGGATTCGAACCTGCGACCGTAGCAGTCGCGCGGTTCCGGACTGCGCGCCTAGAACCACTAGACCACCGCGGCCGGCATCTTGCGGACCCCTCTGGCATAGCTCGCGGACCCCTGGGGGTCCGCGGACCACCTGTTCGGAACCACTGGCTTAGATGATTAAAGAATGATAGAAATGTATTTATTTCAGTACCGTTTACACGAAAAAAAAACAAAAATTACAAATCTCAGGGACGATTTGATTGGGCGTGGACACGACCCGATTACCAAGTGGCAAGCGGAAGGAGAGAGGGGAGGGGGGAGATGGTCCGCAGCTCGTGGTCGTGCGGTAGCGTTCTCACTTCCCGCGCCCGGGTTCCCGGTTTAGATTCCCGGCGGGGTCAGGGATTTTCTCTGCCTCGTGATGACTGGGTGTTGTGTGATGTCCTTAGGTTAGTTAGGTTTAAGTAGTTCTAAGTTCTAGGGGACTGATGACCATAGAAGTTAAGTCCCATAGTGCTCAGAGCCATTTTAGGGGGGGGGGGAATTGTCTCACTATTCAAGTAGTCATTTTCTCCCAACGTGGAGACGGCACGACGCGAGTTGGCTGCCCATTCCGATGTTCTGCGGCTGCGCAGCGAGGACCCGGGTATCATCTCCGCGTTGTCTGCTCGTCGAGGGTTCTGAAGGCAAAGCTGTATTATCACGGTAACGCAAGGTGGAAGTTGGTGATGGATGGAAAAGCCCCCATGTCCTCTTGCTTCCGTGGTGTGTCACCGACTATCAACTCACTCTTCATCTGTCTCTCAGCTCCACGGTTCCTCGAAATTTTCTCCTCACGCGACGTTGTCGCTGGCGGACTCGATATGCAATGCCGCCCAACAACTGAGCGTCGGTTCATGACCACACCTCTCACAGCGGGGTGGAAATTCCCTCTGTAGCGCGGGCTGGCGTGCGACTTGGGAATTGGCGCTTTTCTCACGATTTCACCAGCGTTGACGGCACATTCTTCAGGTGTTTTCTGAATTCAAAGTTTTTGTGAGAGCAGCCCTACACAACATTTCTTTGTAGCCGCTGTCTCTGCGTGAGGCCTCGCCAGACTCATATTTGGACTTTGTCTCAGAATCTGCTTGCGTCCTTGATTTTTAAGTAACGTCCTTACGGCCCAGAAAACTTTTTTTTAAGGAGGTTGATTTTTTTCACACGTCCCTATGCGATTTTTTCACTCTTTATATACGTTCCTACCTGCGCCTATGAGGTGCTGGAATTATCGACACGTTCTTGATTTCTAAGGCAGATAAAATTACTACTGCCGGCCAGAGGATATCACATGCTTTCGCGAGTACGCTCTTCACGTTCCATCTTAATGATGCAAGGGTCCATCAGTTTTTTCCACGGTTCTCAGTGTCCACCAGGCTCTTCGTAACGTGTCTATTCTTAAGCGAGGAGAGGGCGACCGCCGGCTATCTGCTTATGTGGTTGCAGAATAGCTCCAATGTCTGTGTCCCAGGCGCTCGCCGGAGGAGGAATGGCCGGCTTTCTCCTGGGTCGCTGTGTGGGGCGGCGAAGGAGGCAAAGTATTACAGTACCTTGGTAGTTTAATTTGAATAGGGGTTATTGATTGGGTTATGGAGAAGTTTTGGGAAACATTTCCCATAACACTTCTTTTCTATTTTTAGGATATTTTGTTAACTTTACATGTTCACAAGTGTATCTCTGTGTTCAGAATTATAAATAAATGTTCCCCATATTTACAGGAATTTTTATTTGTTTGTAGGACCGGAAGGCTTCAAGAAGCCGATGGAGTTGCTGCATGAGGAGAAATGGATGCACTGCGATCTGGGAAGCTGCAAAGAACGAGAGAACGTTGTGATGATCTCACTCACGCTCCAATTTGTAGCCAAATAACACCACTGCCAGAGGGTAACATGGCAGATAATCGACAACGAATAATTCATCATGTCCAGGACGCGGAGCTGACAATTACAAACAATGTACGTAACTTAAGCTACACTACGGCCAGAGAGGGTAATTAACATATGAAATTGTGTATAACTTATTACAAAATAAAGGATTACGTGCGACAACTGTATAAATACGTTGAAGGCACGCTACAAATGCTATTATTTCCAATAAAAGTTTCTTTTTTGGGAAAAGACTGAAGTTGGTGAAAGAAACAACCAGACACATTTCCTTTTAAAATGTTTTATTTTAGTGCTACAGCCGGTTTGAGGCTACCAAGCCCATCTCCAGATGACTAATATTTTCTGTTACGTAGACGTTTTGATCAACAGCATATCGTCTGCTCCTACACTGCACAAGAATATTTGAATATTTAGTGCCACTTTATAAGCTGTTTCATTAATAAAACATGTTTAAATATTCTCATTTATTTACATATAATATGAAACAGTTACATTCACTTACATACGTTCCAGAAGATGGTGAGTTCTTTTGTTGTGATCCATGCGGTTTTCCAGATCGATGTACATGTTGCTGAATTGCAAACGGCACACATATTGTAAACAAATTACTATGGCACATTTCATAGTATTCTTAATATCATTGTTGGGTGTCACACATGTTTGCACTCTAAGAGTAAACTTACAATTAAAAACTGTAGGACAAATTGTTTTTTTTTCTTTTTTCCTGTTTTTTATCATTAGGGGAAATTTTGACGAAATATTTTGAATTCAGCTGATTACATACTATGAAGTAGAGATATATGTATACACATGTATAAATTTAGAATCTGTTTATCATTACAGTTTATAAGTTAGTTGCAGGATGAGAGCAACACATTTGTTGGCTCAATAGTTTTTTGTACAGAGTGTGATGTCAGGGGACCAGTTTGTGTTTCATTTTTGTAAAAGGCCCAGAGAAATTATTTAGAAGTTGTTTATTGGCTACCTCCAGCTGATCTTTTAGAGTGTATAAAGGTAAACGGTAAACACTAAATGTTAAATGCTGAATGCTAGATGGTAAACGCTGAACAGTAACTGCTAAAAGGTAAACAGTAAGTACTAAATTCTAAATGGTAATTTTGAATGGTAAATGCTAAATGGTAACCGCTAAAAGGTAGAAGCTAAGTGGTAAATATCGTATTACGCCTACTGATCACTAACCATCACTGATCACTGACCATTATTGATCACTGACCATTCTTGATAACTGACCATCATTAATCATTGGCCATCTTTGATCAGAGCAAGTTTAATATAGATCTGCATGGAAATTTATGATGGTGTCAATTTCTGTGAATTTCAAAGATGATTGTGAGAATAAACACACCTGTGGCATAACATTGATTCCAAGGTCAAAAAAGTATGCATTATTAACATGCACACATCTCTGTATTTCTTACAGCAAACATACTGTACATACCTGTGTTGTGTAGTAATGATTTCTTGTCTCACATACAACTGTATCAAAATTGCCTTCTATTTTAATATATTAATGAGGAATTAAAGGAAAAACAAGCAATATATAACAATAAAATGTTACTGCACAAAATTTTTCACAGGGATCTGTTATATTTTATATCATGGATATGTACGAATTTAGCGCATATTCTACAACATCTTCCACACTTTCCAATATCAGACCATAATTCAGATGTGCCTAAAAATCTCATCTGGTTTTGGCAGTGGAGGGGAAAACATGGTTCAAGATGGACTGTGCACTTCAACCTGCCTTGCAGAGTCTAAGGTAACTATTCCTAAAGAAGACAGATGAAGACATTCAAGACATTGGATTTATGAAAAGCCAAAGGTGGAGAAGAGGATGATCGTGTTGAGGGAAATGATGGTGATCATCAAGCCAAAGGTGGAGAAGAGCATGAGCTTGATGAGGGAAATCATGGTGACCATGGTTAGGGAGAAAAAGAAGAGGAGACGTTCCCAACTGGTAAACAGTGCCCAACAAATCGATAACAGATGGCAACCCAAATGGTATTCTTGCTGACCTCTAAAGCGGTGGCAATAATTCCCTTAATTCCCTTGATAAGGAAATACTATCTGTTGAAGGTACACTCCGAGAAACGTCAGTCAACGTCTGAAGCTGGAGAAAAGAATGAAGTTGCATAATTATGAGAACATTAACTCACGCCTAGAAACTATCGTACACTTCAAAAAGCAGTTTCAGGAACTGGTAAAGCACCCTCTCTGAAGCAATAATGTTATTCACTCATTGACTTCTGTAAAAGCGTATAGACCACCAATGACTCTATGTCTGAGAGTTAAATACCCTTGCAAATGAAACAACAGTCATCTTTTAGAGATCTAATATCAACATTTTCCACTGTGCGATACTTTGTAAATAGAAACTGCCATTTTTGTTTACAAGAACTACTGTTGTTATTGTTATTAAGGTCTTCAGTCCAAAGACTGGTTTGATGCAGCTCTCCATGCAACTCTATACTGTGCAAGGCTCTCCCTAAATAATTAATGCAACCTACATCCTACTGTATTCATCTGTTAGTCTCATTCTACAGTTTTCATCCCCCACACTTCACTCCAATACTAAATTGGTGGTCCTTTGATGCCTAAAAAGTGTCATATCAACCGATCCCTTTTTGTACTCAGATTATGACACAAATTTCTTTTTTCCTCAGTTCTCTTCAGGACTTCCTCATTAGTTTCGTGGTGTACCCAACTAATCTTCAACATTCTTCTGTAGCAGCATATTTCAAAGGCCCTCTATTCTCTTCTTGTCTAAACCGTTTAACGTCCATGTTTTATTACCATATGTAGCTGCACTCCAGAAAAATACTTTCAGAAAAGACTTCCTAACATTTAAATCTGTGTTATATGCTAACAAATTACTCTTCTTCGGAAATGCTTTTCTTCCCATTACCAGTCAACATTTTATATTCTCTTTATTTCGGGCGTCATCAGTTATTCTGCTGCCCAAATAGCAAAACACATCTACTACTTAATGTATCTCGTTTCCTAATATAATTACTTCAGCATCACCTGATTTTATTCGACTACATTCCATTAACTTTGTTTTTCTTTTGTTGGTGTTCATCTTATATCCATCTTTCAAGAGACTGTCCATTCCGTTCCAATGCCGTTGCAAGTCCTTTGCTATTTCTGACAGAATCTTTAACTCTTACTCCAAATTTTTCTTTGGTTCCTTTACCTGCTTTCTCTATGTACATATTGATTAACATCTGTGGTAGGCTAGAACACTCTCTCACTCAATTTTCAACTACTGCTTCTCTTTCCCACCCGTCGACTCTTATAACTGACCGAGCGAGGTGGCGCAGTGGTTAGCACACTGGACTAGCATTCGGGAGGACGACGGTTCAATCCCGTCTCCGGCCATCCTGATTTAGGTTTTCCGTGATTTTCCTAAATCGTTTCAGGCAATTGCCGGGATGGTTCCTTTGAAAGGGCACGGCCGATTTGCTTCCCAATCCTTCCCTAACCCGAGCTTGCGCTCCGTCTCTAATGACCTCGTTGTCAAAAAAAATGGTTCAAATGGTTCTGAGTACTATGCGACTTAACTTCTGAGGTCATCAGTCGCCTAGAACTTAGAACTAATTAAACCTAACTAACCTAAGGACATCACACACATCCATGCCCGAGGCAGGATTCGAACCTGCGACCGTAGCGGTCACGCGGTTCCAGACTGAAGCGCCTTTAACCGCACGGCCACACCGGCCGGCACCTCGTTGTCGACGGGACGTTAAACACTAACCACCACCATCTTATAACTGCTATCTGGTTTCTGTACAAGTTGCAAACAGCTTTTCACTCCCTGTATTTTATCCCTGCTACCTTCAGAAATTAAAAAAGAGTATTCCAGTCTACATTGTCAAAAGCTTTCTCTAACTTTACAAATGCTATAAACGTAGGTTTGTCTTTCCTTAACCTAACGTCTAAGAGAAGTCATAGGGTCAGTATAGCCTACCGTGTCCCTGCATTCCTTCAGGATCAAAACTGACCTTTCCCGAAGTCGGCCTTTAACAGTTTACCCATTCTTCTGTAAAGAATTCGTGGTAGTATTTTGCAACCATGACTTATTGAACTGGTAGTTCGATAATATTCACACCTGTCAGCACTTGCTTTCTTTGGAATTGGAATAATTATATTCTTCTTGAAGGCTGAGGGTATTTAGCCAGTGGCATACATTTTGCTTACTAGATAGAGTAGTTCTACCAGCGTTGGCTCTCCCAAAGCTATCAGTAGCTCTAACGGAATGTTGTCTGCTCCCTTGTTTCGACTTACGTCTTCCAGCGCCCTGTCAAATTCTTCTCGTAATATCGTATCACCCATCTCATCTTCAGCTACGTCCTCTTCCACTTCTATAATATTCGAATACAGTTCATCTCCACTGTATAGACTCCCTATATACTCCTTCCAACTTTCTGCTTTCCATTCTCTGCTTAGTAGTGAGTGTCCATCTAAGCCCTTGACACTCATATAGCTGTTTCTCTTCTCTCCAAAGGCATCTAATTTTCATGTAGGCGGTATCTATCCCTTCGTAAAACAGGTTTCATTCCAACTTATTTATTTTGCTCTTCCTGTGAATTTCATTTTTCAGACATTTGTATTCTTTTTCGCCTGCTTTATTTGCTGCATCTTTGTATTTTCTTCTTTCAACATTCAATAACTCTTTTGTTATCCAAGGATTTCTAGTAGGCCTTGCCTTTTTACCTATTGGATCCTTCGCTGCCTTCACTATTTCATCTATCAAAGTCCTCATTCTTCGTCTACTGAATTTCTCACTGTGTTCTTGTCCATCGATCCCTCAGATTTCTCTGAAAATCTCAATATTCCATGGTTCTTTCGATTTTTCCAAGTCCCATCTTTTTAATTTCGCACCTTTTTGGAATTTATTTAGTTTTAAACTACAGTTCATAACCAATAAATTGTGCTCAGAATTCACCTCTTCCCCTGGAAAATGGCTTACATTATAAGCTCTGGTTCGTAAGTCTCTGTCTTAACACTGTATAATCAGCCTGAAATCTGCCTTTGTCTCCAGGTGTCTTCCAAATACACTCATACTCATAAATTAAGAACAACTGCAGAATGTGGTGCCACACAACGTGGCACTACACTAAAATGGCGCTAATAGCATGGGCACATAGGGGACACACACGACACAGATCTGCTAGTCTATGGTATTGGTGATAAGTTGAGAAAACCGTCCCCAAACACATGTGCTACAAAACGCCACAGTTTCCTGCACATGTACCCCAACATCAGTATGGGATATGATCACCATGCACACATACACAGGCCGCACAACGGGTTGGCATACTCTAGATCAGGTGTTCGAGCAGCTGCTGGAGTATAGCCTCCCATTCTTGCGCCAGTGCTTGTCGGAGCCCCTAATGTATCCTAGGGGTTTGAAGACGTGCAGCGATACGTCGACAGAGAGCTTCCCAGACGTGCTCGATGGGGTTTAGGTCTGTAGAACGGATAGGCCTCTCCATTCGCCTGATATCTTCTGTTTCAAGGTACTCCTTCACGATGGCAGCTCGGTGGGGCCGTGCGTTATCATCCATCAGGAGGAAGGTGGGATCCAAAGCACCCCTGAAAAGGCGGACATACTGGGGCAAAATGACGTTCCGATACATCTGACCTGTTCCAGTTCCTCTGTCAAAGGCATGCAGGGGTATACGTGCACCAATCATAATCCCACCTCACACCATCAAACCACGACCTCCATACAGGTCCCTTTCAAGGACATTAAAGGGTTGGTACCTGGTTCCTGGTTCACACCAGATGAAAACACGGCGAGAATCACTGTTCAGACTATACTTGGACTCGTCCGTGAACATAACCTGGGACCACTGTCCCAATGACCATGTACTGTGTTCTTGACACCAGGCTTTACGGGCTCTCCTTTGACCAGGGGTCGGTGGAATGCTCCTTGCAGGTCTCCGGGCGAATAAACCATGTCTGTGCAGTCGTCTCTAGTCCGTGTGTCTGGAGACAACTGTTCCAGTGGCTGCGGTAAGGTCCAGAGCGAGGCTACCTGCAGTAATCCGTGGCCGTCTGCGGGCACTGATGGTGAGATATCGGTCTTCTTGTGATGTTGTACACTGCGGACGTCCCGTACTGTAGCGCCTGGACACGTTTCCTGTCTGCTGGAATCGTTGCCACTATCTTGAGATCACACTTTGTGGCACACGGAAGGCCCGTGCTACGACCTGCTGTGTTTGACCAGCCTCCAGTCGCCTACCCCTCATAACGTCATCAATATGTGTTCTTTGAGCCATTTTCAACACACTGTCACCATTAGCACGACTGAAAACGTCTGCATACTTACTCGCTGCACCGTACTCTGACATGCACCAATACACCTCTGCGAATGTGGGCTGCTGTCAGCGCCACCGTGCGACGACCACATGTCAGATGCACCGCATGGTCATACCCCGAGGTGATTTAAACCCTCAAACCGCGCACCAGAGCGTTGTTTCACCATGTATCAGCATTATCCTTAATTTATAAGCCTGAGTGTATATAACCTTCTTTCATGATTCTTAAACCAAGTGTTAGCGATGTTTAAATTCCTGTTTCTCTCCTTTCCTTCCGTCCATATTCATCTAGTATATTTCTTTCTCTTCCTTTTCCTACCACTGAATTGCCATCGCCAGTCACTATTAAATTTTCGCCTCCCTTAACTATATGCATAATTTCCTGTATCTCATATTTCCTCAGTCTCTTCATCATCTGCAGAGGTTATTGGCATGTAAACTTCTACTGCTACGGTGAGTTTAGATGTCGTGTCTCTGATGGCTACAATAATGCGTTCACTATGCTGTTCATAGTAGTTTCTCTACGTTCCTATTTTCTTATTCGTTATTAAAGCTTTTCCTGCATTACCTCTACTTGATGTCGTATTTATAATCCTGTATTGATATGAGCAGTAGTCCTTTTCCTCATGCCACCGAACTTCACTAGTTCCCACAATAACCGATCCATCTCCCTTTTTACCGTACGTTTGGCTGGCCACTCACCAGATACCCCTCTGTTGCGTTGTACCTACGGCATGGCTACCTGTATCACTGAGGCACACAAGCTTCCGCTCCAGCGATGAGGTCCATAGTTCAAGGGTGCAGGACACAAACTATTACATATCAATAATTTCATTACGCCCTGTGCTCGCGTTACTCTGTCTTTCATCATATGTTAACCTCATTTAACCCGCTGCTGCAGAAGTCGGGATAGGCGGGACTGATCTTTGAGAGTCTCGACGTTAGATGTCTCTTCCAGTCCTTCAGATTGTGAAGGTACAGTCATTGGAAATATGTAAATTTTTTCTCTTTTTCTCTGCCACTTCTTTCAGTTTCATAGACTAAGTATCCATATCAATGATGGTGTACGTAACTGCGTTTGGTAATAATGTTTAAACATAACTGCATCTAAACGATGAACAAGTTTTATTATTAGTACTTGAATATGAGAGGACTAGAAATTATTTTATTTTGTCTGTATTAGTAATATTAACTGAGATGTGAAGAAATGATATACACTCCTGGAAATGGAAAAAAGAACACATTGACACCGGTGTGTCAGACCCACCATACTTGCTCCGGACACTGCGAGAGGGCTGTACAAGCAATGATCACACGCACGGCACAGCGGACACACCAGGAACCGCGGTGTTGGCCGTCGAATGGCGCTAGCTGCGCAGCATTTGTGCAGTGTCAGCCAGTTTGCCGTGGCATACGGAGCTCCATCGCAGTCTTTAACACTGGTAGCATGCCGCGACAGCGTGGACGTGAACCGTATGTGCAGTTGACGGACTTTAAGCGAGGGCGTATAGTGGGCATGCGGAAGGCCGGGTGGACGTACCGCCGAATTGCTCAACACGTGGGGCGTGAGGTCTCCACAGTACATCGATGTTGTCGCCAGTGGTCGGCGGAAGGTGCACGTGCCCGTCAACCTGGGACCGGACCGCAGCGACGCACGGATGCACGCCAAGACCGTAGGATCCTATGCAGTGCCGTAGGGGACCGCACCGCCACTTCCCAGCAAATTAGGGACACTGTTGCTTCTGGGGTATCGGCGAGGACCATTCGCAACCGTCTCCATGAAGCTGGGCTACAGTCCTGCACACCGTTAGGCCGTCTTCCGCTCACGCCCCAACATCGTGCAGCCCGCCTCCAGTGGGGTCGCGACAGGCGTGAATGGAGGGACGAATGGAGACGTGTCGTCTTCAGCGGTGAGAGTCGCTTCTGCCTTGGTGCCAATGATGGTCGTATGCGTGTTTGGCGCCGTGCAGGTGAGCGCCACAATCAGGACTGCATACGACAGAGGCACACAGGGCCAACACCCGGCATCATGGTGTGGGGAGCGATCTCCTACACTGGCCGTACACCACTGGTGATCGTCGAGGGGACACTGAATAGTGCACGGTACATCCAAACCGTCATCGAACCCATCGTTCTACCATTCCTAAACCGGCAAGGGAACTTGCTGTTCCAACAGGACAATGCACGTCCGCATGTATCCCGTGCCACCCAACGTGCTCTAGAAGGTGTAAGTCAACTACCCTGGCCAGCAAGATCTCCGGATCTGTCCCCCATTGAGCATGTTTGGGACTGGATGAAGCGTCGTCTCACGCGGTCTGCACGTCCAGCACGAACGCTGGTCCAACTGAGGCGCCAGGTGGAAATGGCATGGCAAGCCGTTCCACAGGACTACATCCAGCATCTCTACGATCGTCTCCATGGGAGAATAGCAGCCTGCATTGCTGCGAAAGGTGGATATACACTGTACTAGTGCCGACATTGTGCATGCTCTGTTGCCTGTGTCTATGTGCCTGTGGTTCTGTCAGTGTGATCATGTGATGTATCTGACCCCAGGAATGTGTCAATAAAGTTTCCCCTTCCTGGGACAATGAATTCACGGTGTTCTTATTTCAATTTCCAGGAGTGTATAAATCTTAGACATGAAAGCACAGAGTAGTAGCGAGTGTGACAGTAGTGATACACACTCAGGGGGAGTCAGTCAGTGGGTGTGCGGTAATATGGCGAGACTCGCGTTGTTAATTTGAGACGCAAAATCTTGTCGAGACAATGAATCGTGCAGTTTAGCGATTAACTCTTGGGATTACAGTCCCAGTGCTTAATGAAAGCTGAAGTGATCGTTATGAACAGAAAGATCGTACGATATAAGTGTTACTAAATAGACTGTGTCTGAAACAGCACAGACAAAGCTTACGCGAGTAGGCATTATAGTTATGGTTCCGTTTGAGTGAAACTGTTTTACATTTAACTGCATCGCGAGAGAAGACTCCATAAAACATCTACATCTACATATACACTCCGCTAGCCAACAAGTGGTGTGTGGCAGAGGGCACAATTCGCCCTGAACTCATATTTCCCCGCGTCTGTTCCACTCGCGGATCGCGCGAGGGAAAAACGACTGTCTGAACGCCTCAGTACGAGCTCTGATTTCCGTTATCTTTGAATGGTGATCATTGAGCGATTTGAAAGTTGGTGGTAACAATATGTGCTCTACATCCTCGGCGAAGATCGTATTTCGGAATTCAGTGAGCAGCCCCTTCCGCTTAGCGCGCCGTCTATCTGCAAGTGTGTCCCACTTCAAACTTTCTATGAGATTTGTAACGCTCTCGCGATGGCTAAATGTACCAGTCACGAATCTTGCCGCTCTTGTTTGGACCTTCTCAATCTCTTGATTCAGACGCAACTGGTAAGGGTCCCATACAGACGAAAAATACTCTAAGACTGGACGAACAAACGTATTGTAAGCTATTTCCTTTGTTGAAGGACTGCTTCGCTTAAGGATTCTACCAATAATCCGCCTTGCCCGTTACATGTGTAATCTGATCATTCCATTTGAGATCATTTCGAATAGTCACACCTAGATACATGACGGATGATACCACTTCCAAAGACTGGTCATTTTTTTGTACTTTTACATTAATGGGGATTTTCGCCTTGTTATACGCAATAAGTTACAGTTACTAATATTGAAAGATAACTGTCAGTCATTACACCACGCATTTATTTTCTGCAAATCCTCATTGATTTGTTCCCAACTTTCGTGTGATACTACTTTCCTGTGGACTACAGCACCATCGGCAAACAGTCTAATGCCGCTGTCAATACCATCAACCAGATCGCTTATGTAAATTGGAAATAGCAACGGACCCATTACACTGCCCTGGGGCACACCTGAAGTTACGCTTGTTTCTGTTGAAGTCGTCCCGTTCAGGACGACATACTGCTCCCTGTCTGTTAGAAAACTATCTATCCAACTGCATATGTCATCGGATAGGCCGTAAGCGCGCACTTTTTGGAGCAAGCGACAGTGCGAAACCGAGTCGAACGCCTTTCGAAAATCTAGAAATATGGTATCAACCTGGGAGCCGGTATCTAGAGCCTGTTGTGTATCATGCACAAAGAGGGCCAGCTGTGCCTCGCATGACCGCCATTTCCTTTCCTAGAACCGTGGTGGTTTCTGCAGATGAGCTTCTCATATTCTAGAAAGGACATTATGTCTGAACACAAAATATGTTCCATGTGTCTTCTTTAATGAACAGCCGAATGTTTGAAGCCGTAACTATCGTGGTGGACGTAATTACAGTTGTGGATCAAGAGCAAGAACGGTTTTGCTGACTGTGAGTTCAAGATCGCAGCAGTCATATGCAGACGTGAAGAATAATTATATCAGGCCGGAAACTATCACGAAGAGTGTGTAAAATACTGAAACGAGAACTAAGGGTGCAGAACAAGTAATAAACATCCACATGCTAAGCCTGTGGATTATCACCAATAGTTGAGTCTATTCAGCCAGTCACTTGTTAAACGGCACTGCGAATGACCTTGCAACCTAACTAAGAAGGGATCTCACCGGCGTACTTCGTCGTGAAAATACGACAAATAGAGTTGCGGTAATAATTTTGTCTACTACATCGCGAGCCATCACTGTCACCTCAACAAGCTACTACGCCTCTCCAACAACGAACAGAGAAGATGCATTGCTGTGCGCTACCCCCAATTAAAGAATAACAGAATTTAGCAACAATATTGTAAATTGTTTGTTTCATTATAAAAGTATTTTCTTTTTTTTCCAATCCCTAACTTTTTCTAAGTAAATAAACTTGCAGGAAGTGAACTATTGACTTTGAATGTAGCTTTGTTGGCTCATCATTAGTCAGAAGTATTTTTCTTTTACTTAAACTATCTTTCTTATAAATTAATGCTGCTCCAATTGTATATATTTCTTGTGTGCCTGTTAAGTTTTGTGTCCAAAGTGAGTTTGTAACACTGTTACTCAATCACTTATCTAATTTATAAATTTTTTTTTTACTTTCAAGTTTGTCGAAATATAACTGTGATAAGCAAAGACTTTATGGGAAGTATGATATACGTGATGTCAGAGTGCTTTGCTAATGTATGTTTGTAACTCGTGTAAAGAAATGCGTAATATGTATAATTTACTAAATAATGTTTTGTCATAGATTAATGAAACGAAAATGAACGTGAATGTAATTTTATATATTTGTGCAAGTTGTCACGCGTATAAAATGGTACACGCTTAGGGGCAATGTGTAGGATTTGTGTTAAGTAAGAGATGGTGTGCTTTTTTACTGTACAGAGGTTGCTGTGCGAAGCGTGAAAGGTGGCTTGGGTTTTTGGCGCGCTACCTGTAGAGCGAGCGGAAACGAGAGGACACAGTCTGTAGCTACAATTTGATAAGAAAAATGCATATATGTAGAGATTCTTATTTTTTAGAAAGATAATGACTGGGGTGTTGAGTCTCCAGCGGTTCAGCATCAACCCAAATCTTCCTAGTAGTTTTTTTCCAGCTTTTATAGTATGCCTTCCTACGGAATCAGAACAAATTTCTTATCTCTTGTGCTGAATCAGGAGGACTGCTCAATAAAATTGCTGAAAACACCCTTTTCCCACAAAGCAGATAAAAGTGAGACAAGAAAAAAATTATTATGAGGACTGTTTCCAAATCCATCCTTTCATTTTAGCATTTTTGTCAGACATTGTAAACTTTTAGGCAATAATCACTGCTCTCGAAGTACTTCGTCAATAGATATTATTTCATTATCGAGTGACTTATTGTCCGCTACTTTCGAAGCAACCAATTCAATCGGATTATTCCAGTGAACGAAATCGGTTATGTAGATAATCCTCTTGTACCCGGCTATTTTAGATCGTGAATTATTGAAACATCTCCACCGGTGAATCACATATCGTTCACACTGTTGCTATTGGTTGAAATCTAATGCTACATACAGTATCACGTGTTCTGTCTACTGCTGTACTAAAAAATGGTGTTGCCAGTCTACCCATGCTTCCGGCATTACTTCCTCTCATAGCTCTACCTTATCACCATTTTCCAAGTGTCATGTTCATAATCTTCTTCTGTGCTCATAAATATTTTAGACCATCTCCGTCGACTACGTATGTCTTATGCTCCTGTCGAAATAGCCCTCTCAATCTCTCTACAGTTTGAGAAGCAGGTCTGATAACACTTTACAGTACGGAGCAATCTCCAGCTTGCCTTTTTGCAGCAGGATCGGTTATCTGTGAGTATTTCGTCGAGATTTCAACACCTGACTTTTGGGGCTAATCTTTCGTTGAATCGAATTGAGAGACATGTTGACAGTCGTAGTGTTAAATCACAGTAGAGAGATACTGACGACTGCAGTGCTCAATCACAACTGAACCAATTACTAGTGAATTACTCAATTTATACTAGTGCTCATATGTACACTGGTGTTCAAACTTAGAGCAACAAACGGAAATATTGCAATATTGCATTTATTGTGCCATAAAAGAGAATAATTAGGTGATAGCAAAGAAGAAACAATGTAAACAATACATAATGTAAACAACTGCAACATGCATAACGGTAGACAAAAACATTCTTCGTTTTTTTCCAACTTAACAGATTTGCGCACACATTTCGACAACTGGTCAAAGATTTGGGGTGTGGCCACCTCTTGCAGCAACACAGACCTGACAGCGACGGAGCATGCTGTGAATGTTGTGTCGGCCTAATTCATTTTTCCAGACTTACTGTTACATGGGGGAGCTACCACTCTTCCGAGTTAATGGTAACACAGACTTGATCTTCATATGTGTTTTGTCTTTACACCATGCCTATTACTGTGTCTTTGTTGGGGAAGAGCTACTGGATGCATACCGACATTATTCTGGGCACGCCTTACAGCACTGCAGCATTTGTTTGTTTTCGCGGTATTTGTCACTGGTGTTATGGGATCACTATTGCGGTGTTGCACCTATTTTCAGTGAGGATTATTTTTAGTTGGCGTTGGGCACACCACAGTGCGTCGCACCACACTCTTAGGGTTTGGAGGTGGATGTACAAAGGTGGCCATTGTGCCTACCCATGCTGCTGGTGCTGGGCGTAACTTTTCTGGAGTGTGGCGAGTTCCTCGTACGATGGTACGTCAGGTCTCTGAACGTGTGCGATCGTCGGGATTTATCGCGTGAGGGGTGTAATGCAGGAGGTATGGAATTCCACAACAAGTCCGGTAATTGGTGTCTTGGTGTCAGCCCTAGCACACAAGAGCAGTCCGGAAGGATGGTATTTAGAAGAACTTGTTTACAGAGGTAGCGTCTTTGCATTGTAACTTGAGAAGTCTGTCGTGTTTTTTTGTGTAAATGTTCCACCGAACGTTTCAGAATATCCAGTTCCAACCTCAGATGAGCAGCAACCCGACTCAACATATCGGCCACGCCAGAGACAGCAACATCCACCGAGTTGTCTCAACGGGGCAGGATGGAGGGGGGGGGGTATGTTTGGTAAACGGGTGTAGCTGATAAGTTATATATTGTATTTTATTAATTTCCATCACTAAAGCAATTGCAGCTAATTTTATCTCGTCTAATATGTGTTCATTCTGTATTTGTGTGCATCCGCCATGTCTTGAGCAGTTTCAGGGATCCATCGAGGCCTCTGTGGTCAGAGACGGCGAGGGACGTGCAGTGGCGCCTGTAGATAGTGTAGTTAGCGAAGTTAAATTGTCATCAGTAGTTGTGAGCATGCTCCAGTGACAGGTAGGCAATAGTTGCGATTACATATACGAGGGTTGCAACTTCAATAGTGGCCACTATTTATTTACAGCTCGTACAAAATAGATACGTGTTTTAAAGTTTTATTGACCTTCAGAGTAGTCACCAGCACTGTGTATAACCCGTTGCCAGCGTTATGGAAGTGGTAGGATACTCTTAGCAGTGCCAGTTGTGTTGACAGTTCGAGCGGCGCGGTCTATTACCTGACGAATTTGTAGCAGTTCGGAAGTGAATGTTGTGAAGCGTTTCCTTCAGTTTAGGAATCGAGTTGGGGGAGTGCAGTAGGTGGTATAGCACTTAGGAGCCCCATCAGTCAAACAAATCAGTAACAGCTTGCACTGTGTGTGCTTAAGCATTGTCCTGCAAAATGATGGTCAGATCCTGCAGAAAGTGTCATTGCATCTGTCTTCAAGCAGGTCGTAGGTTGTGTTCCAAAAAGGATCAGCATAGAGACAAAGTGAAGACACTTTCTGCAGGACCTGACCATCATTTTGCAGGACAATGCTCAAGCAAGTACAGTGCAAGCTGTTATTGATTTGTTTGACTAATGGGGCTGCTAAGTGCTATACCACCTACTGCGCTCTCCTGACTTAAGCCCTCGTAAGTTCAACTCGATTTCTAAACTGAAGGGAATGTTTCACGGCATTCGCTTCAGAACTACTACAAATTTGCCGGGAAATAGACCGCGCCGCTCGAACTGTCGACACAACTGGCACTGCTAAGAGTATCCTACGAATTCCACATCGCTGGCAACGGGTTATACACAATACTGGTGACTACTCTGAAGGTCAGCAAAACTTCGAAACACGTACCTATTTTGTACTAGCTGTAAATAAATAGTTGCCACCATTAAAGTTCCAACCCTCGTAGTAGTTTAGGGTTATCGGTAGCATATTTCAGCTTACTCTTTATCTTAATGAGTCAATAATTACGCACACACACACACACACACACACACACACACACAAACACACACACACTAGCGTTAACAATAGGCCCATAGGTTAAGTCATATACTTTATAATTATACTGTTATACATTCTGACAGCAGAGCGTATTTTATATTTATAGTGAATTAGTGTAACAGTTCTGTTCATGGAAATATTCATTTCTATTATTATCTTTATTGAATGTACAAAATATTATCTGAGACGATTGTAAAAAATTCTTAATGCTGTATTTGTAAAAAGTTTTTTTTGGGTGGGGGGCACACCCTCTATATGGATTTAAGTATTGTGCAAGTACTGGGAGCAGGGAGTGACTGCTGGGGGAGAACTGACACTACAGGGTGGTCCGTGTGAAGTACATGGGCCCGGGTGGCAGGGAGAAGCCTGATGAGGGAGGCAGCTGTCGGTCACGACACATCCCCCATGCTACCCGAGGGTTCCGAGCCGCGTGTTGCCCACCTGTTCAGTGCAGTGAAATAAGGCGGCGGCTCACCTGTCGGACTGCTCTGGGGCAGTTAAGGGCGGACACAATCCATGGAATCCCACTGGGATGGGGGAACGCGTTAGCGGTTGGCCGGGGAGACAGCACGGCTTGGCTCAGCAGTGTTGCAGAAATGGGGATTCCACTGCAGAAGAGGTGCCAGATGATGAAGGCGTACTCTAATAATGGCAGCACGAAACGTCTTGAGGCGCACTTATGACGGACGCCATTTTCGGTTACTGCATGAGTTCACATAACTCATTATAATGGGCAGGATTGCACAATCCATGGAATCCCACTCGGATGGGGGAACGCATTAGCAGTTGGCCGGGGAGACAGCACGGCGTGGCTCAGTAGTGTTGCAGAAATGGGGATTCCACTGCAGAAGAGGTGCCAGATGACGAAGGCGTGCTCTAATTATGGCAGCACAAAATGTCGGAGAGAATGGCTCTTGAGGCGCATTTTCGGTTCCTGCCCGAGTTCACATAACTCATTATAATAGGCTGGATTGCACAATTCATGGAATCCCACTGGGATGGTGGAATGCGTTAGCGGTTGGCCGGGGAGACAGCATGGCGCGGCTCAGCAGTGTTGCAGAAATGGGGATTCCACTGCAGAAGAGGTGCCAGATGACGAAGGCGTGCTCTAATTATGGCAGCACAAAATGTCGGAGAGAATGGCTCTTGAGGCGCATTTTCGGTTCCTGCCCGAGTTCACATAACACATTATAATAGGCTGGATTGCACAATCCATGGAATCCCACTGGGATGGTGGAATGCGTTAGCGGTTGGCCGGGGAGACAGCATGGCGCGGCTCAGCAGTGTTGCAGAAATGGGGATTCCACTGCAGAAGATGTGCCAGATGACGAAGGCGTGCTCTAATTATGGCAGCACAAAATGTCGGAGAGAATGGCTCTTGAGGCGCATTTTCGGTTCCTGCCCGAGTTCACATAACTCATTATAATAGGCTGGATTGCACAATTCATGGAATCCCACTGGGATGGTGGAATGCGTTAGCGGTTGGCCGGGGAGACAGCATGGCGCGGCTCAGCAGTGTTGCAGAAATGGGGATTCCACTGCAGAAGAGGTGCCAGATGATGAAGGCGTGCTCTAATTATGGCAGCACAAAATGTCGGAGAGAATGGCTCTTGAGGCGCAATTTCGGTTCCTGCCCGAGTTCACATAACTCATTATAATAGGCTGGATTGCACAATCCATGGAATCCCACTGGGATGGTGGAATGCGTTAGCGGTTGGCCGGGGAGACAGCATGGCGCGGCTCAGCAGTGTTGCAGAAATGGGGATTCCACTGCAGAAGAGGTGCCAGATGACGAAGGCGTGCTCTAATTATGGCAGCACAAAATGTCGGAGAGAATGGCTCTTGAGGCGCATTTTCGGTTCCTGCCCGAGTTCACATAACTCATTATAATAGGCTGGATTGCACAATCCATGGAATCCCACTGGGATGGTGGAATGCGTTAGCGGTTGGCCGGGGAGACAGCATGGCGCGGCTCAGCAGTGTTGCAGAAATGGGGATTCCACTGCAGAAGAGGTGCCAGATGACGAAGGCGTGCTCTAATTATGGCAGCACAAAATGTCGGAGAGAATGGCTCTTGAGGCGCAATTTCGGTTCCTGCCCGAGTTCACATAACTCATTATAATAGGCTGGATTGCACAATCCATGGAATCCCACTGGGATGGTGGAATGCGTTAGCGGTTGGCCGGGGAGACAGCATGGCGCGGCTCAGCAGTGTTGCAGAAATGGGGATTCCACTGCAGAAGAGGTGCCAGATGACGAAGGCGTGCTCTAATTATGGCAGCACAAAATGTCGGAGAGAATGGCTCTTGAGGCGCATTTTCGGTTCCTGCCCGAGTTCACATAACTCATTATAATAGGCTGGATTGCACAATCCATGGAATCCCACTGGGATGGTGGAATGCGTTAGCGGTTGGCCGGGGAGACAGCATGGCGCGGCTCAGCAGTGTTGCAGAAATGGGGATTCCACTGCAGAAGAGGTGCCAGATGACGAAGGCGTGCTCTAATTATGGCAGCACAAAATGTCGGAGAGAATGGCTCTTGAGGCGCATTTTCGGTTCCTGCCCGAGTTCACATAACTCATTATAATAGGCTGGATTGCACAATCCATGGAATCCCACTGGGATGGTGGAATGCGTTAGCGGTTGGCCGGGGAGACAGCATGGCGCGGCTCAGCAGTGTTGCAGAAATGGGGATTCCACTGCAGAAGAGGTGCCAGATGACGAAGGCGTGCTCTAATTATGGCAGCACAAAATGTCAGAGAGAATGGCTCTTGAGGCGCATTTTCGGTTCCTGCCCGAGTTCACATAACTCATTATAATAGGCTGGATTGCACAATCCATGGAATCCCACTGGGATGGTGGAATGCGTTAGCGGTTGGCCGGGGAGACAGCATGGCGCGGCTCAGCAGTGTTGCAGAAATGGGGATTCCACTGCAGAAGAGGTGCCAGATGACGAAGGCGTGCTCTAATTATGGCAGCACAAAATGTCGGAGAGAATGGCTCTTGAGGCGCATTTTCGGTTCCTGCCCGAGATCACATAACTCATTATAATAGGCTGGATTGCACAATCCATGGAATCCCACTGGGATGGTGGAATGCGTTAGCGGTTGGCCGGGGAGACAGCATGGCGCGGCTCAGCAGTGTTGCAGAAATGGGGATTCCACTGCAGAAGAGGTGCCAGATGACGAAGGCGTGCTCTAATTATGGCAGCACAAAATGTCGGAGAGAATGGCTCTTGAGGCGCATTTTCGGTTCCTGCCCGAGTTCACATAACTCATTATAATAGGCTGGATTGCACAATTCATGGAATCCCACTGGGATGGTGGAATGCGTTAGCGGTTGGCCGGGGAGACAGCATGGCGCGGCTCAGCAGTGTTGCAGAAATGGGGATTCCACTGCAGAAGAGGTGCCAGATGACGAAGGCGTGCTCTAATTATGGCAGCACAAAATGTCGGAGAGAATGGCTCTTGAGGCGCATTTTCGGTTCCTGCCCGAGTTCACATAACTCATTATAATAGGCTGGATTGCACAATTCATGGAATCCCACTGGGATGGTGGAATGCGTTAGCGGTTGGCCGGGGAGACAGCATGGCGCGGCTCAGCAGTGTTGCAGAAATGGGGATTCCACTGCAGAAGAGGTGCCAGATGACGAAGGCGTGCTCTAATTATGGCAGCACAAAATGTCGGAGAGAATGGCTCTTGAGGCGCATTTTCGGTTCCTGCCCGAGTTCACATAACTCATTATAATAGGCTGGATTGCACAATTCATGGAATCCGACTGGGATGGTGGAATGCGTTAGCGGTTGGCCGGGGAGACAGCATGGCGCGGCTCAGCAGTGTTGCAGAAATGGGGATTCCACTGCAGAAGAGGTGCCAGATGACGAAGGCGTGCTCTAATTATGGCAGCACAAAATGTCGGAGAGAATGGCTCTTGAGGCGCATTTTCGGTTCCTGCCCGAGTTCACATAACTCATTATAATAGGCTGGATTGCACAATTCATGGAATCCGACTGGGATGGTGGAATGCGTTAGCGGTTGGCCGGGGAGACAGCATGGCGCGGCTCAGCAGTGTTGCAGAAATGGGGATTCCACTGCAGAAGAGGTGCCAGATGACGAAGGCGTGCTCTAATTATGGCAGCACAAAATGTCGGAGAGAATGGCTCTTGAGGCGCATTTTCGGTTCCTGCCCGAGTTCACATAACTCATTATAATAGGCTGGATTGCACAATCCATGGAATCCCACTGGGATGGTGGAATGCGTTAGCGGTTGGCCGGGGAGACAGCATGGCGCGGCTCAGCAGTGTTGCAGAAATGGGGATTCCACTGCAGAAGAGGTGCCAGATGACGAAGGCGTGCTCTAATTATGGCAGCACAAAATGTCGGAGAGAATGGCTCTTGAGGCGCAATTTCGGTTCCTGCCCGAGTTCACATAACTCATTATAATAGGCTGGATTGCACAATCCATGGAATCCCACTGGGATGGTGGAATGCGTTAGCGGTTGGCCGGGGAGACAGCATGGCGCGGCTCAGCAGTGTTGCAGAAATGGGGATTCCACTGCAGAAGAGGTGCCAGATGACGAAGGCGTGCTCTAATTATGGCGGCACGAAACGTCGGAGAGAATGGCTCTTGAGGCGCATTTTCGGTTCCTGCCCGAGTTCACATAACTCATTATAATAGGCTGGATTGCACAATCCATGGAATCCCACTGGGATGGTGGAATGCGTTAGCGGTTGGCCGGGGAGACAGCATGGCGCGGCTCAGCAGTGTTGCAGAAATGGGGATTCCACTGCAGAAGAGGTGCCAGATGATGAAGGCGTACTCTAATAATGGCAGCACGAAACGTCTTGAGGCGCACTTATGACGGACGCCATTTTCCGTTACTGCATGAGTTCACATAACTCATTATAATGGGCAGGATTGCACAATCCATGGAATCCCACTGGGATGGGGGAACGCGTTAGTGGTTGGCCGGGGGGACAGCACGGCTTGGCTCAGCAGTGTTGCAGAAAAGGGGATTCCACTGCAGAAGAGGTGCCAGATGATGAAGGCGTACTCTAATAATGGCAGCACGAAACGTCTTGAGGCGCACTTATGACGGACGCCATTTTCCGTTACTGCATGAGTTCACATAACTCATTATAATGGGCAGGATTGCACAATCCATGGAATCCCACTGGGATGGGGGAACGCATTAGCGGTTGGCCGGGGAGACAGCACGGCGCGGCTCAGCAGTGTTGCAGAAATGGGGATTCCACTGCAGAAGAGGTGCCAGATGACGAAGGCGTGCTCTAATTATGGCGGCACGAAACGTCGGAGAGAATGGCTCTTGAGGCGCAATTTCGGTTCCTGCCCGAGTTCACATAACTCATTATAATAGGCTGGATTGCACAATCCATGGAATCCCACTGGGATGGTGGAATGCGTTAGCGGTTGGCCGGGGAGACAGCATGGCGCGGCTCAGCAGTGTTGCAGAAATGGGGATTCCACTGCAGAAGAGGTGCCAGATGACGAAGGCGTGCTCTAATTATGGCAGCACAAAATGTCGGAGAGAATGGCTCTTGAGGCGCATTTTCGGTTCCTGCCCGAGTTCACATAACTCATTATAATAGGCTGGATTGCACAATCCATGGAATCCCACTGGGATGGTGGAATGCGTTAGCGGTTGGCCGGGGAGACAGCATGGCGCGGCTCAGCAGTGTTGCAGAAATGGGGATTCCACTGCAGAAGAGGTGCCAGATGACGAAGGCGTGCTCTAATTATGGCAGCACAAAATGTCGGAGAGAATGGCTCTTGAGGCGCAATTTCGGTTCCTGCCCGAGTTCACATAACTCATTATAATAGGCTGGATTGCACAATCCATGGAATCCCACTGGGATGGTGGAATGCGTTAGCGGTTGGCCGGGGAGACAGCATGGCGCGGCTCAGCAGTGTTGCAGAAATGGGGATTCCACTGCAGAAGAGGTGCCAGATGACGAAGGCGTGCTCTAATTATGGCAGCACAAAATGTCGGAGAGAATGGCTCTTGAGGCGCATTTTCGGTTCCTGCCCGAGTTCACATAACTCATTATAATAGGCTGGATTGCACAATCCATGGAATCCCACTGGGATGGTGGAATGCGTTAGCGGTTGGCCGGGGAGACAGCATGGCGCGGCTCAGCAGTGTTGCAGAAATGGGGATTCCACTGCAGAAGAGGTGCCAGATGACGAAGGCGTGCTCTAATTATGGCAGCACAAAATGTCGGAGAGAATGGCTCTTGAGGCGCAATTTCGGTTCCTGCCCGAGTTCACATAACTCATTATAATAGGCTGGATTGCACAATCCATGGAATCCCACTGGGATGGTGGAATGCGTTAGCGGTTGGCCGGGGAGACAGCATGGCGCGGCTCAGCAGTGTTGCAGAAATGGGGATTCCACTGCAGAAGAGGTGCCAGATGACGAAGGCGTGCTCTAATTATGGCAGCACAAAATGTCGGAGAGAATGGCTCTTGAGGCGCAATTTCGGTTCCTGCCCGAGTTCACATAACTCATTATAATAGGCTGGATTGCACAATCCATGGAATCCCACTGGGATGGTGGAATGCGTTAGCGGTTGGCCGGGGAGACAGCATGGCGCGGCTCAGCAGTGTTGCAGAAATGGGGATTCCACTGCAGAAGAGGTGCCAGATGACGAAGGCGTGCTCTAATTATGGCAGCACAAAATGTCGGAGAGAATGGCTCTTGAGGCGCAATTTCGGTTCCTGCCCGAGTTCACATAACTCATTATAATAGGCTGGATTGCACAATCCATGGAATCCCACTGGGATGGTGGAATGCGTTAGCGGTTGGCCGGGGAGACAGCATGGCGCGGCTCAGCAGTGTTGCAGAAATGGGGATTCCACTGCAGAAGAGGTGCCAGATGACGAAGGCGTGCTCTAATTATGGCAGCACAAAATGTCGGAGAGAATGGCTCTTGAGGCGCATTTTCGGTTCCTGCCCGAGTTCACATAACTCATTATAATAGGCTGGATTGCACAATCCATGGAATCCCACTGGGATGGTGGAATGCGTTAGCGGTTGGCCGGGGAGACAGCATGGCGCGGCTCAGCAGTGTTGCAGAAATGGGGATTCCACTGCAGAAGAGGTGCCAGATGACGAAGGCGTGCTCTAATTATGGCAGCACAAAATGTCGGAGAGAATGGCTCTTGAGGCGCATTTTCGGTTCCTGCCCGAGTTCACATAACTCATTATAATAGGCTGGATTGCACAATCCATGGAATCCCACTGGGATGGTGGAATGCGTTAGCGGTTGGCCGGGGAGACAGCATGGCGCGGCTCAGCAGTGTTGCAGAAATGGGGATTCCACTGCAGAAGAGGTGCCAGATGACGAAGGCGTGCTCTAATTATGGCAGCACAAAATGTCGGAGAGAATGGCTCTTGAGGCGCATTTTCGGTTCCTGCCCGAGTTCACATAACTCATTATAATGGGCAGGATTGCACAATCCATGGAATCCCACTCGGATGGGGGAACGCATTAGCAGTTGGCCGGGGAGACAGCACGGCGTGGCTCAGTAGTGTTGCAGAAATGGGGATTCCACTGCAGAAGAGGTGCCAGATGACGAAGGCGTGCTCTAATTATGGCAGCACAAAATGTCGGAGAGAATGGCTCTTGAGGCGCATTTTCGGTTCCTGCCCGAGTTCACATAACTCATTATAATAGGCTGGATTGCACAATTCATGGAATCCCACTGGGATGGTGGAATGCGTTAGCGGTTGGCCGGGGAGACAGCATGGCGCGGCTCAGCAGTGTTGCAGAAATGGGGATTCCACTGCAGAAGAGGTGCCAGATGACGAAGGCGTGCTCTAATTATGGCAGCACAAAATGTCGGAGAGAATGGCTCTTGAGGCGCATTTTCGGTTCCTGCCCGAGTTCACATAACTCATTATAATAGGCTGGATTGCACAATCCATGGAATCCCACTCGGATGGGGGAACGCATTAGCAGTTGGCTGGGGAGACAGCACGGCGTGGCTCAGTAGTGTTGCAGAAATGGGGATTCCACTGCAGAAGAGGTGCCAGATGACGAAGGTGTGCTCTAATTATGGCAGCACAAAATGTCGGAGAGAATGGCTCTTGAGGCGCATTTTCGGTTCCTGCCCGAGTTCACATAACTCATTATAATAGGCTGGATTGCACAATCCATGGAATCCCACTGGGATGGTGGAATGCGTTAGCGGTTGGCCGGGGAGACAGCATGGCGCGGCTCAGCAGTGTTGCAGAAATGGGGATTCCACTGCAGAAGAGGTGCCAGATGACGAAGGCGTGCTCTAATTATGGCAGCACAAAATGTCGGAGAGAATGGCTCTTGAGGCGCATTTTCGGTTCCTGCCCGAGTTCACATAACTCATTATAATAGGCTGGATTGCACAATCCATGGAATCCCACTGGGATGGTGGAATGCGTTAGCGGTTGGCCGGGGAGACAGCATGGCGCGGCTCAGCAGTGTTGCAGAAATGGGGATTCCACTGCAGAAGAGGTGCCAGATGACGAAGGCGTGCTCTAATTATGGCAGCACAAAATGTCGGAGAGAACGGCTCTTGAGGCGCATTTTCGGTTCCTGCCCGAGTTCACATAACTCATTATAATAGGCTGGATTGCACAATCCATGGAATCCCACTGGGATGGTGGAATGCGTTAGCGGTTGGCCAGGGAGACAGCATGGCGCGGCTCAGCAGTGTTGCAGAAATGGGGATTCCACTGCAGAAGAGGTGCCAGATGACGAAGGCGTGCTCTAATTATGGCAGCACAAAATGTCGGAGAGAATGGCTCTTGAGGCGCATTTTCGGTTCCTGCCCGAGTTCACATAACTCATTATAATAGGCTGGATTGCACAATCCATGGAATCCCACTGGGATGGTGGAATGCGTTAGCGGTTGGCCGGGGAGACAGCATGGCGCGGCTCAGCAGTGTTGCAGAAATGGGGATTCCACTGCAGAAGAGGTGCCAGATGACGAAGGCGTGCTCTAATTATGGCAGCACAAAATGTCGGAGAGAATGGCTCTTGAGGCGCATTTTCGGTTCCTGCCCGAGTTCACATAACTCATTATAATAGGCTGGATTGCACAATCCATGGAATCCCACTGGGATGGTGGAATGCGTTAGCGGTTGGCCGGGGAGACAGCATGGCGCGGCTCAGCAGTGTTGCAGAAATGGGGATTCCACTGCAGAAGAGGTGCCAGATGACGAAGGCGTGCTCTAATTATGGCAGCACAAAATGTCGGAGAGAATGGCTCTTGAGGCGCATTTTCGGTTCCTGCCCGAGTTCACATAACTCATTATAATGGGCAGGATTGCACAATCCATGGAATCCCACTCGGATGGGGGAACGCATTAGCAGTTGGCCGGGGAGACAGCACGGCGTGGCTCAGTAGTGTTGCAGAAATGGGGATTCCACTGCAGAAGAGGTGCCAGATGACGAAGGCGTGCTCTAATTATGGCAGCACAAAATGTCGGAGAGAATGGCTCTTGAGGCGCATTTTCGGTTCCTGCCCGAGTTCACATAACTCATTATAATAGGCTGGATTGCACAATCCATGGAATCCCACTGGGATGGTGGAATGCGTTAGCGGTTGGCCGGGGAGACAGCATGGCGCGGCTCAGCAGTGTTGCAGAAATGGGGATTCCACTGCAGAAGATGTGCCAGATGACGAAGGCGTGCTCTAATTATGGCAGCACAAAATGTCGGAGAGAATGGCTCTTGAGGCGCATTTTCGGTTCCTGCCCGAGTTCACATAACTCATTATAATGGGCAGGATTGCACAATCCATGGAATCCCACTCGGATGGTGGAATGCGTTAGCAGTTGGCCGGGGAGACAGCATCGCGCGGCTCAGCAGTGTTGCAGAAATGGGGATTCCACTGCAGAAGAGGTGCCAGATGACGAAGGCGTGCTCTAATTATGGCAGCACAAAATGTCGGAGAGAATGGCTCTTGAGGCGCATTTTCGGTTCCTGCCCGAGTTCACATAACTCATTATAATAGGCTGGATTGCACAATCCATGGAATCCCACTCGGATGGGGGAACGCATTAGCAGTTGGCCGGGGAGACAGCACGGCGTGGCTCAGTAGTGTTGCAGAAATGGGGATTCCACTGCAGAAGAGGTGCCAGATGACGAAGGCGTGCTCTAATTATGGCAGCACAAAATGTCGGAGAGAATGGCTCTTGAGGCGCATTTTCGGTTCCTGCCCGAGTTCACATAACTCATTATAATAGGCTGGATTGCACAATCCATGGAATCCCACTGGGATGGTGGAATGCGTTAGCGGTTGGCCGGGGAGACAGCATGGCGCGGCTCAGCAGTGTTGCAGAAATGGGGATTCCACTGCAGAAGAGGTGCCAGATGACGAAGGCGTGCTCTAATTATGGCAGCACAAAATGTCGGAGAGAATGGCTCTTGAGGCGCATTTTCGGTTCCTGCCCGAGTTCACATAACTCATTATAATAGGCTGGATTGCACAATCCATGGAATCCCACTGGGATGGTGGAATGCGTTAGCGGTTGGCCGGGGAGACAGCATGGCGCGGCTCAGCAGTGTTGCAGAAATGGGGATTCCACTGCAGAAGAGGTGCCAGATGACGAAGGCGTGCTCTAATTATGGCAGCACAAAATGTCGGAGAGAATGGCTCTTGAGGCGCATTTTCGGTTCCTGCCCGAGTTCACATAACTCATTATAATAGGCTGGATTGCACAATCCATGGAATCCCACTGGGATGGTGGAATGCGTTAGCGGTTGGCCGGGGAGACAGCATGGCGCGGCTCAGCAGTGTTGCAGAAATGGGGATTCCACTGCAGAAGAGGTGCCAGATGACGAAGGCGTGCTCTAATTATGGCAGCACAAAATGTCGGAGAGAATGGCTCTTGAGGCGCATTTTCGGTTCCTGCCCGAGTTCACATAACTCATTATAATAGGCTGGATTGCACAATCCATGGAATCCCACTGGGATGGTGGAATGCGTTAGCGGTTGGCCGGGGAGACAGCATGGCGCGGCTCAGCAGTGTTGCAGAAATGGGGATTCCACTGCAGAAGAGGTGCCAGATGACGAAGGCGTGCTCTAATTATGGCAGCACAAAATGTCGGAGAGAATGGCTCTTGAGGCGCATTTTCGGTTCCTGCCCGAGTTCACATAACTCATTATAATGGGCAGGATTGCACAATCCATGGAATCCCACTGGGATGGTGGAATGCGTTAGCGGTTGGCCGGGGAGACAGCATGGCGCGGCTCAGCAGTGTTGCAGAAATGGGGATTCCACTGCAGAAGAGGTGCCAGATGACGAAGGCGTGCTCTAATTATGGCAGCACAAAATGTCGGAGAGAATGGCTCTTGAGGCGCATTTTCGGTTCCTGCCCGAGTTCACATAACTCATTATAATAGGCTGGATTGCACAATCCATGGAATCCCACTGGGATGGTGGAATGCGTTAGCGGTTGGCCGGGGAGACAGCATGGCGCGGCTCAGCAGTGTTGCAGAAATGGGGATTCCACTGCAGAAGAGGTGCCAGATGACGAAGGCGTGCTCTAATTATGGCAGCACAAAATGTCGCAGAGAATGGCTCTTGAGGCGCATTTTCGGTTCCTGCCCGAGTTCACATAACTCATTATAATAGGCTGGATTGCACAATCCATGGAATCCCACTGGGATGGTGGAATGCGTTAGCGGTTGGCCGGGGAGACAGCATGGCGCGGCTCAGCAGTGTTGGAGAAATGGGGATTCCACTGCAGAAGAGGTGCCAGATGACGAAGGCGTGCTCTAATTATGGCAGCACAAAATGTCGGAGAGAATGGCTCTTGAGGCGCATTTTCGGTTCCTGCCCGAGTTCACATAACTCATTATAATAGGCTGGATTGCACAATCCATGGAATCCCACTGGGATGGTGGAATGCGTTAGCGGTTGGCCGGGGAGACAGCATGGCGCGGCTTAGCAGTGTTGGAGAAATGGGGATTCCACTGCAGAAGAGGTGCCAGATGACGAAGGCGTGCTCTAATTATGGCAGCACAAAATGTCGGAGAGAATGGCTCTTGAGGCGCATTTTCGGTTCCTGCCCGAGTTCACATAACTCATTATAATAGGCTGGATTGCACAATCCATGGAATCCCACTGGGATGGTGGAATGCGTTAGCGGTTGGCCGGGGAGACAGCATGGCGCGGCTCAGCAGTGTTGCAGAAATGGGGATTCCACTGCAGAAGAGGTGCCAGATGACGAAGGCGTGCTCTAATTATGGCAGCACAAAATGTCGGAGAGAATGGCTCTTGAGGCGCATTTTCGGTTCCTGCCCGAGTTCACATAACTCATTATAATAGGCTGGATTGCACAATCCATGGAATCCCACTGGGATGGTGGAATGCGTTAGCGGTTGGCCGGGGAGACAGCATGGCGCGGCTCAGCAGTGTTGCAGAAATGGGGATTCCACTGCAGAAGATGTGCCAGATGACGAAGGCGTGCTCTAATTATGGCAGCACAAAATGTCGGAGAGAATGGCTCTTGAGGCGCATTTTCGGTTCCTGCCCGAGTTCACATAACTCATTATAATGGGCAGGATTGCACAATCCATGGAATCCCACTCGGATGGTGGAATGCGTTAGCAGTTGGCCGGGGAGACAGCATGGCGCGGCTCAGCAGTGTTGCAGAAATGGGGATTCCACTGCAGAAGAGGTGCCAGATGACGAAGGCGTGCTCTAATTATGGCAGCACAAAATGTCGGAGAGAATGGCTCTTGAGGCGCATTTTCGGTTCCTGCCCGAGTTCACATAACTCATTATAATAGGCTGGATTGCACAATCCATGGAATCCCACTCGGATGGGGGAACGCATTAGCAGTTGGCCGGGGAGACAGCACGGCGTGGCTCAGTAGTGTTGCAGAAATGGGGATTCCACTGCAGAAGAGGTGCCAGATGACGAAGGCGTGCTCTAATTATGGCAGCACAAAATGTCGGAGAGAATGGCTCTTGAGGCGCATTTTCGGTTCCTGCCCGAGTTCACATAACTCATTATAATAGGCTGGATTGCACAATCCATGGAATCCCACTCGGATGGGGGAACGCATTAGCAGTTGGCCGGGGAGACAGCACGGCGTGGCTCAGTAGTGTTGCAGAAATGGGGATTCCACTGCAGAAGATGTGCCAGATGACGAAGGCGTGCTCTAATTATGGCAGCACAAAATGTCGGAGAGAATGGCTCTTGAGGCGCATTTTCGGTTCCTGCCCGAGTTCACATAACTCATTATAATAGGCTGGATTGCACAATCCATGGAATCCCACTGGGATGGTGGAATGCGTTAGCGGTTGGCCGGGGAGACAGCATGGCGCGGCTCAGCAGTGTTGCAGAAATGGGGATTCCACTGCAGAAGATGTGCCAGATGACGAAGGCGTGCTCTAATTATGGCAGCACAAAATGTCGGAGAGAATGGCTCTTGAGGCGCATTTTCGGTTCCTGCCCGAGTTCACATAACTCATTATAATAGGCTGGATTGCACAATCCATGGAATCCCACTGGGATGGTGGAATGCGTTAGCGGTTGGCCGGGGAGACGGCATGGCGCGGCTCAGCAGTGTTGCAGAAATGGGGATTCCACTGCAGAAGAGGTGCCAGATGATGAAGGCGTGCTCTAATTATGGCAGCACAAAATGCCGGAGAGAATGGCTCTTGAGGCGCATTTTCGGTTCCTGCCCGAGTTCACATAACTCATTATAATAGGCTGGATTGCACAATCCATGGAATCCCACTGGGATGGTGGAATGCGTTAGCGGTTGGCCGGGGAGACAGCATGGCGCGGCTCAGCAGTGTTGCAGAAATGGGGATTCCACTGCAGAAGAGGTGCCAGATGACGAAGGCGTGCTCTAATTATGGCAGCACAAAATGTCGGAGAGAATGGCTCTTGAGGCGCATTTTCGGTTCCTGCCCGAGTTCACATAACTTATTATAATAGGCTGGATTGCACAATCCATGGAATCCCACTGGGATGGTGGAATGCGTTAGCGGTTGGCCGGGGAGACAGCATGGCGCGGCTCAGCAGTGTTGCAGAAATGGGGATTCCACTGCAGAAGAGGTGCCAGATGACGAAGGCGTGCTCTAATTATGGCAGCACAAAATGTCGGAGAGAATGGCTCTTGAGGCGCATTTTCGGTTCCTGCCCGAGTTCACATAACTCATTATAATAGGCTGGATTGCACAATCCATGGAATCCCACTGGGATGGTGGAATGCGTTAGCGGTTGGCCGGGGAGACAGCATGGCGCGGCTCAGCAGTGTTGCAGAAATGGGGATTCCACTGCAGAAGAGGTGCCAGATGACGAAGGCGTGCTCTAATTATGGCGGCACGAAACGTCGGAGAGAATGGCTCTTGAGGCGCATTTTCGGTTCCTGCCCGAGCTCACATAACTCATTATAATAGGCTGGATTGCACAATCCATGGAATCCCACTGGGATGGTGGAATGCGTTAGCGGTTGGCCGGGGAGACAGCATGGCGCGGCTCAGCAGTGTTGCAGAAATGGGGATTCCACTGCAGAAGAGGTGCCAGATGACGAAGGCGTGCTCTAATTATGGCGGCACGAAACGTCGGAGAGAATGGCTCTTGAGGCGCATTTTCGGTTCCTGCCCGAGTTCACATAACTCATTATAATAGGCTGGATTGCACAATCCATGGAATCCCACTGGGATGGTGGAATGCGTTAGCGGTTGGCCGGGGAGACAGCATGGCGCGGCTCAGCAGTGTTGCAGAAATGGGGATTCCACTGCAGAAGAGGTGCCAGATGACGAAGGCGTGCTCTAATTATGGCGGCACGAAACGTCGGAGAGAATGGCTCTTGAGGCGCATTTTCGGTTCCTGCCCGAGTTCACATAACTCATTATAATAGGCTGGATTGCACAATCCATGGAATCCCACTGGGATGGTGGAATGCGTTAGCGGTTGGCCGGGGAGACAGCATGGCGCGGCTCAGCAGTGTTGCAGAAATGGGGATTCCACTGCAGAAGAGGTGCCAGATGACGAAGGCGTGCTCTAATTATGGCGGCACGAAACGTCGGAGAGAATGGCTCTTGAGGCGCATTTTCGGTTCCTGCCCGAGTTCACATAACTCATTATAATAGGCTGGATTGCACAATCCATGGAATCCCACTGGGATGGTGGAATGCGTTAGCGGTTGGCCGGGGAGACAGCATGGCGCGGCTCAGCAGTGTTGCAGAAATGGGGATTCCACTGCAGAAGAGGTGCCAGATGACGAAGGCGTGCTCTAATTATGGCGGCACGAAACGTCGGAGAGAATGGCTCTTGAGGCGCATTTTCGGTTCCTGCCCGAGTTCACATAACTCATTATAATAGGCTGGATTGCACAATCCATGGAATCCCACTGGGATGGTGGAATGCGTTAGCGGTTGGCCGGGGAGACAGCATGGCGCGGCTCAGCAGTGTTGCAGAAATGGGGATTCCACTGCAGAAGAGGTGCCAGATGACGAAGGCGTGCTCTAATTATGGCGGCACGAAACGTCGGAGAGAATGGCTCTTGAGGCGCATTTTCGGTTCCTGCCCGAGTTCACATAACTCATTATAATAGGCTGGATTGCACAATCCATGGAATCCCACTGGGATGGTGGAATGCGTTAGCGGTTGGCCGGGGAGACAGCATGGCGCGGCTCAGCAGTGTTGCAGAAATGGGGATTCCACTGCAGAAGAGGTGCCAGATGACGAAGGCGTGCTCTAATAATGGCGACACGAAACGTCGGAGAGAATGGCTCTTGAGGCGCATTTTCGGTTCCTGCCCGAGTTCACATAACTCATTATAATAGGCTGGATTGCACAATCCATGGAATCCCACTGGGATGGTGGAATGCGTTAGCGGTTGGCCGGGGAGACAGCATGGCGCGGCTCAGCAGTGTTGCAGAAATGGGGATTCCACTGCAGAAGAGGTGCCAGATGACAAAGGCGTGCTCTAATTATGGCGGCACGAAACGTCGGAGAGAATGGCTCTTGAGGCGCATTTTCGGTTCCTGCCCGAGTTCACATAACTCATTATAATAGGCTGGATTGCACAATCCATGGAATCCCACTGGGATGGTGGAATGCGTTAGCGGTTGGCCGGGGAGACAGCATGGCGCGGCTCAGCAGTGTTGCAGAAATGGGGATTCCACTGCAGAAGAGGTGCCAGATGACGAAGGCGTGCTCTAATTATGGCGGCACGAAACGTCGGAGAGAATGGCTCTTGAGGCGCATTTTCGGTTCCTGCCCGAGTTCACATAACTCATTATAATAGGCTGGATTGCACAATCCATGGAATCCCACTGGGATGGTGGAATGCGTTAGCGGTTGGCCGGGGAGACAGCATGGCGCGGCTCAGCAGTGTTGCAGAAATGGGGATTCCACTGCAGAAGAGGTGCCAGATGACGAAGGCGTGCTCTAATTATGGCGGCACGAAACGTCGGAGAGAATGGCTCTTGAGGCACATTTTCGGTTCCTGCCCGAGTTCACATAACTCATTATAATAGGCTGGATTGCACAATCCATGGAATCCCACTGGGATGGTGGAATGCGTTAGCGGTTGGCCGGGGAGACAGCATGGCGCGGCTCAGCAGTGTTGCAGAAATGGGGATTCCACTGCAGAAGAGGTGCCAGATGACGAAGGCGTGCTCTAATTATGGCGGCACGAAACGTCGGAGAGAATGGCTCTTGAGGCGCATTTTCGGTTCCTGCCCGAGTTCACATAACTCATTATAATAGGCTGGATTGCACAATCCATGGAATCCCACTGGGATGGTGGAATGCGTTAGCGGTTGGCCGGGGAGACAGCATGGCGCGGCTCAGCAGTGTTGCAGAAATGGGGATTCCACTGCAGAAGAGGTGCCAGATGACGAAGGCGTGCTCTAATTATGGCGGCACGAAACGTCGGAGAGAATGGCTCTTGAGGCGCATTTTCGGTTCCTGCCCGAGTTCACATAACTCATTATAATAGGCTGGATTGCACAATCCATGGAATCCCACTGGGATGGTGGAATGCGTTAGCGGTTGGCCGGGGAGACAGCATGGCGCGGCTCAGCAGTGTTGCAGAAATGGGGATTCCACTGCAGAAGAGGTGCCAGATGACGAAGGCGTGCTCTAATTATGGCGGCACGAAACGTCGGAGAGAATGGCTCTTGAGGCGCATTTTCGGTTCCTGCCCGAGTTCACATAACTCATTATAATAGGCTGGATTGCACAATCCATGGAATCCCACTGGGATGGTGGAATGCGTTAGCGGTTGGCCGGGGAGACAGCATGGCGCGGCTCAGCAGTGTTGCAGAAATGGGGATTCCACTGCAGAAGAGGTGCCAGATGACGAAGGCGTGCTCTAATTATGGCGGCACGAAACGTCGGAGAGAATGGCTCTTGAGGCGCATTTTCGGTTCCTGCCCGAGTTCACATAACTCATTATAATAGGCTGGATTGCACAATCCATGGAATCCCACTGGGATGGTGGAATGCGTTAGCGGTTGGCCGGGGAGACAGCATGGCGCGGCTCAGCAGTGTTGCAGAAATGGGGATTCCACTGCAGAAGAGGTGCCAGATGACAAAGGCGTGCTCTAATTATGGCGGCACGAAACGTCGGAGAGAATGGCTCTTGAGGCGCATTTTCGGTTCCTGCCCGAGTTCACATAACTCATTATAATAGGCTGGATTGCACAATCCATGGAATCCCACTGGGATGGTGGAATGCGTTAGCGGTTGGCCGGGGAGACAGCATGGCGCGGCTCAGCAGTGTTGCAGAAATGGGGATTCCACTGCAGAAGAGGTGCCAGATGACGAAGGCGTGCTCTAATTATGGCGGCACGAAACGTCGGAGAGAATGGCTCTTGAGGCGCATTTTCGGTTCCTGCCCGAGTTCACATAACTCATTATAATAGGCTGGATTGCACAATCCATGGAATCCCACTGGGATGGTGGAATGCGTTAGCGGTTGGCCGGGGAGACAGCATGGCGCGGCTCAGCAGTGTTGCAGAAATGGGGATTCCACTGCAGAAGAGGTGCCAGATGATGAAGGCGTGCTCTAATAATGGCGGCACGAAACGTCGGAGAGAATGGCTGTTGAGGCGCATTTTCGGTTCCTGCCCGAGTTCACATAACTCATTATAATAGGCTGGATTGCACAATCCATGGAATCCCACTGGGATGGTAGAATGCGTTAGCGGTTGGCCGGGGAGACAGCATGGCGCGGCTCAGCAGTGTTGCAGAAATGGGGATTCCACTGCAGAAGAGGTGCCAGATGACGAAGGCTTGCTCTAATTATGGCGGCACGAAACGTCGGAGAGAATGGCTCTTGAGGCGCATTTTCGGTTCCTGCCCGAGTTCACATAACTCATTATAATAGGCTGGATTGCACAATCCATGGAATCCCACTGGGATGGTGGAATGCGTTAGCGGTTGGCCGGGGAGACAGCATGGCGCGGCTCAGCAGTGTTGCAGAAATGGGGATTCCACTGCAGAAGAGGTGCCAGATGACGAAGGCGTGCTCTAATTATGGCGGCACGAAACGTCGGAGAGAATGGCTCTTGAGGCGCATTTTCGGTTCCTGCCCGAGTTCACATAACTCATTATAATAGGCTGGATTGCACAATCCATGGAATCCCACTGGGATGGTAGAATGCGTTAGCGGTTGGCCGGGGAGACAGCATGGCGCGGCTCAGCAGTGTTGCAGAAATGGGGATTCCACTGCAGAAGAGGTGCCAGATGACAAAGGCGTGCTCTAATTATGGCGGCACGAAACGTCGGAGAGAATGGCTCTTGAGGCGCATTTTCGGTTCCTGCCCGAGTTCACATAACTCATTATAATAGGCTGGATTGCACAATCCATGGAATCCCACTGGGATGGTGGAATGCGTTAGCGGTTGGCCGGGGAGACAGCATGGCGCGGCTCAGCAGTGTTGCAGAAATGGGGATTCCACTGCAGAAGAGGTGCCAGATGACGAAGGCGTGCTCTAATTATGGCGGCACGAAACGTCGGAGAGAATGGCTCTTGAGGCGCATTTTCGGTTCCTGCCCGAGTTCACATAACTCATTATAATAGGCTGGATTGCACAATCCATGGAATCCCACTGGGATGGTGGAATGCGTTAGCGGTTGGCCGGGGAGACAGCATGGCGCGGCTCAGCAGTGTTGCAGAAATGGGGATTCCACTGCAGAAGAGGTGCCAGATGATGAAGGCGTGCTCTAATTATGGCAGCACAAAATGCCGGAGAGAATGGCTCTTGAGGCGCATTTTCGGTTCCTGCCCGAGTTCACATAACTCATTATAATAGGCTGGATTGCACAATCCATGGAATCCCACTGGGATGGTGGAATGCGTTAGCGGTTGGCCGGGGAGACAGCATGGCGCGGCTCAGCAGTGTTGCAGAAATGGGGATTCCACTGCAGAAGAGGTGCCAGATGACGAAGGCGTGCTCTAATTATGGCAGCACAAAATGTCGGAGAGAATGGCTCTTGAGGCGCATTTTCGGTTCCTGCCCGAGTTCACATAACTTATTATAATAGGCTGGATTGCACAATCCATGGAATCCCACTGGGATGGCGGAATGCGTTAGCGGTTGGCCGGGGAGACAGCATGGCGCGGCTCAGCAGTGTTGCAGAAATGGGGATTCCACTGCAGAAGAGGTGCCAGATGACGAAGGCGTGCTCTAATTATGGCAGCACAAAATGTCGGAGAGAATGGCTCTTGAGGCGCATTTTCGGTTCCTGCCCGAGTTCACATAACTCATTATAATAGGCTGGATTGCACAATCCATGGAATCCCACTGGGATGGTGGAATGCGTTAGCGGTTGGCCGGGGAGACAGCATGGCGCGGCTCAGCAGTGTTGCAGAAATGGGGATTCCACTGCAGAAGAGGTGCCAGATGACGAAGGCGTGCTCTAATTATGGCGGCACGAAACGTCGGAGAGAATGGCTCTTGAGGCGCATTTTCGGTTCCTGCCCGAGCTCACATAACTCATTATAATAGGCTGGATTGCACAATCCATGGAATCCCACTGGGATGGTGGAATGCGTTAGCGGTTGGCCGGGGAGACAGCATGGCGCGGCTCAGCAGTGTTGCAGAAATGGGGATTCCACTGCAGAAGAGGTGCCAGATGACGAAGGCGTGCTCTAATTATGGCGGCACGAAACGTCGGAGAGAATGGCTCTTGAGGCGCATTTTCGGTTCCTGCCCGAGTTCACATAACTCATTATAATAGGCTGGATTGCACAATCCATGGAATCCCACTGGGATGGTGGAATGCGTTAGCGGTTGGCCGGGGAGACAGCATGGCGCGGCTCAGCAGTGTTGCAGAAATGGGGATTCCACTGCAGAAGAGGTGCCAGATGACGAAGGCGTGCTCTAATTATGGCGGCACGAAACGTCGGAGAGAATGGCTCTTGAGGCGCATTTTCGGTTCCTGCCCGAGTTCACATAACTCATTATAATAGGCTGGATTGCACAATCCATGGAATCCCACTGGGATGGTGGAATGCGTTAGCGGTTGGCCGGGGAGACAGCATGGCGCGGCTCAGCAGTGTTGCAGAAATGGGGATTCCACTGCAGAAGAGGTGCCAGATGACGAAGGCGTGCTCTAATTATGGCGGCACGAAACGTCGGAGAGAATGGCTCTTGAGGCGCATTTTCGGTTCCTGCCCGAGTTCACATAACTCATTATAATAGGCTGGATTGCACAATCCATGGAATCCCACTGGGATGGTGGAATGCGTTAGCGGTTGGCCGGGGAGACAGCATGGCGCGGCTCAGCAGTGTTGCAGAAATGGGGATTCCACTGCAGAAGAGGTGCCAGATGACGAAGGCGTGCTCTAATTATGGCGGCACGAAACGTCGGAGAGAATGGCTCTTGAGGCGCATTTTCGGTTCCTGCCCGAGTTCACATAACTCATTATAATAGGCTGGATTGCACAATCCATGGAATCCCACTGGGATGGTGGAATGCGTTAGCGGTTGGCCGGGGAGACAGCATGGCGCGGCTCAGCAGTGTTGCAGAAATGGGGATTCCACTGCAGAAGAGGTGCCAGATGACGAAGGCGTGCTCTAATTATGGCGGCACGAAACGTCGGAGAGAATGGCTCTTGAGGCGCATTTTCGGTTCCTGCCCGAGTTCACATAACTCATTATAATAGGCTGGATTGCACAATCCATGGAATCCCACTGGGATGGTGGAATGCGTTAGCGGTTGGCCGGGGAGACAGCATGGCGCGGCTCAGCAGTGTTGCAGAAATGGGGATTCCACTGCAGAAGAGGTGCCAGATGACGAAGGCGTGCTCTAATAATGGCGACACGAAACGTCGGAGAGAATGGCTCTTGAGGCGCATTTTCGGTTCCTGCCCGAGTTCACATAACTCATTATAATAGGCTGGATTGCACAATCCATGGAATCCCACTGGGATGGTGGAATGCGTTAGCGGTTGGCCGGGGAGACAGCATGGCGCGGCTCAGCAGTGTTGCAGAAATGGGGATTCCACTGCAGAAGAGGTGCCAGATGACAAAGGCGTGCTCTAATTATGGCGGCACGAAACGTCGGAGAGAATGGCTCTTGAGGCGCATTTTCGGTTCCTGCCCGAGTTCACATAACTCATTATAATAGGCTGGATTGCACAATCCATGGAATCCCACTGGGATGGTGGAATGCGTTAGCGGTTGGCCGGGGAGACAGCATGGCGCGGCTCAGCAGTGTTGCAGAAATGGGGATTCCACTGCAGAAGAGGTGCCAGATGACGAAGGCGTGCTCTAATTATGGCGGCACGAAACGTCGGAGAGAATGGCTCTTGAGGCGCATTTTCGGTTCCTGCCCGAGTTCACATAACTCATTATAATAGGCTGGATTGCACAATCCATGGAATCCCACTGGGATGGTGGAATGCGTTAGCGGTTGGCCGGGGAGACAGCATGGCGCGGCTCAGCAGTGTTGCAGAAATGGGGATTCCACTGCAGAAGAGGTGCCAGATGACGAAGGCGTGCTCTAATTATGGCGGCACAAAACGTCGGAGAGAATGGCTCTTGAGGCGCATTTTCGGTTCCTGCCCGAGTTCACATAACTCATTATAATAGGCTGGATTGCACAATCCATGGAATCCCACTGGGATGGTGGAATGCGTTAGCGGTTGGCCGGGGAGACAGCATGGCGCGGCTCAGCAGTGTTGCAGAAATGGGGATTCCACTGCAGAAGAGGTGCCAGATGACGAAGGCGTGCTCTAATTATGGCGGCACGAAACGTCGGAGAGAATGGCTCTTGAGGCGCATTTTCGGTTCCTGCCCGAGTTCACATAACTCATTATAATAGGCTGGATTGCACAATCCATGGAATCCCACTGGGATGGTGGAATGCGTTAGCGGTTGGCCGGGGAGACAGCATGGCGCGGCTCAGCAGTGTTGCAGAAATGGGGATTCCACTGCAGAAGAGGTGCCAGATGACGAAGGCGTGCTCTAATTATGGCGGCACGAAACGTCGGAGAGAATGGCTCTTGAGGCGCATTTTCGGTTCCTGCCCGAGTTCACATAACTCATTATAATAGGCTGGATTGCACAATCCATGGAATCCCACTGGGATGGTGGAATGCGTTAGCGGTTGGCCGGGGAGACAGCATGGCGCGGCTCAGCAGTGTTGCAGAAATGGGGATTCCACTGCAGAAGAGGTGCCAGATGACGAAGGCGTGCTCTAATTATGGCGGCACGAAACGTCGGAGAGAATGGCTCTTGAGGCGCATTTTCGGTTCCTGCCCGAGTTCACATAACTCATTATAATAGGCTGGATTGCACAATCCATGGAATCCCACTGGGATGGTGGAATGCGTTAGCGGTTGGCCGGGGAGACAGCATGGCGCGGCTCAGCAGTGTTGCAGAAATGGGGATTCCACTGCAGAAGAGGTGCCAGATGACGAAGGCGTGCTCTAATTATGGCGGCACGAAACGTCGGAGAGAATGGCTCTTGAGGCGCATTTTCGGTTCCTGCCCGAGTTCACATAACTCATTATAATAGGCTGGATTGCACAATCCATGGAATCCCACTGGGATGGTGGAATGCGTTAGCGGTTGGCCGGGGAGACAGCATGGCGCGGCTCAGCAGTGTTGCAGAAATGGGGATTCCACTGCAGAAGAGGTGCCAGATGACAAAGGCGTGCTCTAATTATGGCGGCACGAAACGTCGGAGAGAATGGCTCTTGAGGCGCATTTTCGGTTCCTGCCCGAGTTCACATAACTCATTATAATAGGCTGGATTGCACAATCCATGGAATCCCACTGGGATGGTGGAATGCGTTAGCGGTTGGCCGGGGAGACAGCATGGCGCGGCTCAGCAGTGTTGCAGAAATGGGGATTCCACTGCAGAAGAGGTGCCAGATGACGAAGGCGTGCTCTAATTATGGCGGCACGAAACGTCGGAGAGAATGGCTCTTGAGGCGCATTTTCGGTTCCTGCCCGAGTTCACATAACTCATTATAATAGGCTGGATTGCACAATCCATGGAATCCCACTGGGATGGTGGAATGCGTTAGCGGTTGGCCGGGGAGACAGCATGGCGCGGCTCAGCAGTGTTGCAGAAATGGGGATTCCACTGCAGAAGAGGTGCCAGATGACGAAGGCTTGCTCTAATTATGGCGGCACGAAACGTCGGAGAGAATGGCTCTTGAGGCGCATTTTCGGTTCCTGCCCGAGTTCACATAACTCATTATAATAGGCTGGATTGCACAATCCATGGAATCCCACTGGGATGGTGGAATGCGTTAGCGGTTGGCCGGGGAGACAGCATGGCGCGGCTCAGCAGTGTTGCAGAAATGGGGATTCCACTGCAGAAGAGGTGCCAGATGACGAAGGCGTGCTCTAATTATGGCGGCACGAAACGTCGGAGAGAATGGCTCTTGAGGCGCATTTTCGGTTCCTGCCCGAGTTCACATAACTCATTATAATAGGCTGGATTGCACAATCCATGGAATCCCACTGGGATGGTAGAATGCGTTAGCGGTTGGCCGGGGAGACAGCATGGCGCGGCTCAGCAGTGTTGCAGAAATGGGGATTCCACTGCAGAAGAGGTGCCAGATGACAAAGGCGTGCTCTAATTATGGCGGCACGAAACGTCGGAGAGAATGGCTCTTGAGGCGCATTTTCGGTTCCTGCCCGAGTTCACATAACTCATTATAATAGGCTGGATTGCACAATCCATGGAATCCCACTGGGATGGTGGAATGCGTTAGCGGTTGGCCGGGGAGACAGCATGGCGCGGCTCAGCAGTGTTGCAGAAATGGGGATTCCACTGCAGAAGAGGTGCCAGATGACGAAGGCGTGCTCTAATTATGGCGGCACGAAACGTCGGAGAGAATGGCTCTTGAGGCGCATTTTCGGTTCCTGCCCGAGTTCACATAACTCATTATAATAGGCTGGATTGCACAATCCATGGAATCCCACTGGGATGGTGGAATGCGTTAGCGGTTGGCCGGGGAGACAGCATGGCGCGGCTCAGCAGTGTTGCAGAAATGGGGATTCCACTGCAGAAGAGGTGCCAGATGACAAAGGCGTGCTCTAATTATGGCGGCACGAAACGTCGGAGAGAATGGCTCTTGAGGCGCATTTTCGGTTCCTGCCCGAGTTCACATAACTCATTATAATAGGCTGGATTGCACAATCCATGGAATCCCACTGGGATGGTGGAATGCGTTAGCGGTTGGCCGGGGAGACAGCATGGCGCGGCTCAGCAGTGTTGCAGAAATGGGGATTCCACTGCAGAAGAGGTGCCAGATGACGAAGGCGTGCTCTAATTATGGCGGCACGAAACGTCGGAGAGAATGGCTCTTGAGGCGCATTTTCGGTTCCTGCCCGAGTTCACATAACTCATTATAATAGGCTGGATTGCACAATCCATGGAATCCCACTGGGATGGTGGAATGCGTTAGCGGTTGGCCGGGGAGACAGCATGGCGCGGCTCAGCAGTGTTGCAGAAATGGGGATTCCACTGCAGAAGAGGTGCCAGATGATGAAGGCGTGCTCTAATAATGGCGGCACGAAACGTCGGAGAGAATGGCTCTTGAGGCGCATTTTCGGTTCCTGCCCGAGTTCACATAACTCATTATAATAGGCTGGATTGCACAATCCATGGAATCCCACTGGGATGGTAGAATGCGTTAGCGGTTGGCCGGGGAGACAGCATGGCGCGGCTCAGCAGTGTTGCAGAAATGGGGATTCCACTGCAGAAGAGGTGCCAGATGACGAAGGCTTGCTCTAATTATGGCGGCACGAAACGTCGGAGAGAATGGCTCTTGAGGCGCATTTTCGGTTCCTGCCCGAGTTCACATAACTCATTATAATAGGCTGGATTGCACAATCCATGGAATCCCACTGGGATGGTGGAATGCGTTAGCGGTTGGCCGGGGAGACAGCATGGCGCGGCTCAGCAGTGTTGCAGAAATGGGGATTCCACTGCAGAAGAGGTGCCAGATGACGAAGGCGTGCTCTAATTATGGCGGCACGAAACGTCGGAGAGAATGGCTCTTGAGGCGCATTTTCGGTTCCTGCCCGAGTTCACATAACTCATTATAATAGGCTGGATTGCACAATCCATGGAATCCCACTGGGATGGTGGAATGCGTTAGCGGTTGGCCGGGGAGACAGCATGGCGCGGCTCAGCAGTGTTGCAGAAATGGGGATTCCACTGCAGAAGAGGTGCCAGATGACGAAGGCGTGCTCTAATTATGGCGGCACGAAACGTCGGAGAGAATGGCTCTTGAGGCGCATTTTCGGTTCCTGCCCGAGTTCACATAACTCATTATAATAGGCTGGATTGCACAATCCATGGAATCCCACTGGGATGGTGGAATGCGTTAGCGGTTGGCCGGGGAGACAGCATGGCGCGGCTCAGCAGTGTTGCAGAAATGGGGATTCCACTGCAGAAGAGGTGCCAGATGACGAAGGCGTGCTCTAATTATGGCGGCACGAAACGTCGGAGAGAATGGCTCTTGAGGCGCATTTTCGGTTCCTGCCCGAGTTCACATAACTCATTATAATAGGCTGGATTGCACAATCCATGGAATCCCACTGGGATGGTGGAATGCGTTAGCGGTTGGCCGGGGAGACAGCATGGCGCGGCTCAGCAGTGTTGCAGAAATGGGGATTCCACTGCAGAAGAGGTGCCAGATGACGAAGGCGTGCTCTAATTATGGCGGCACGAAACGTCGGAGAGAATGGCTCTTGAGGCGCATTTTCGGTTCCTGCCCGAGTTCACATAACTCATTATAATAGGCTGGATTGCACAATCCATGGAATCCCACTGGGATGGTGGAATGCGTTAGCGGTTGGCCGGGGAGACAGCATGGCGCGGCTCAGCAGTGTTGCAGAAATGGGGATTCCACTGCAGAAGAGGTGCCAGATGACGAAGGCGTGCTCTAATTATGGCGGCACGAAACGTCGGAGAGAATGGCTCTTGAGGCGCATTTTCGGTTCCTGCCCGAGTTCACATAACTCATTATAATAGGCTGGATTGCACAATCCATGGAATCCCACTGGGATGGTGGAATGCGTTAGCGGTTGGCCGGGGAGACAGCATGGCGCGGCTCAGCAGTGTTGCAGAAATGGGGATTCCACTGCAGAAGAGGTGCCAGATGACGAAGGCGTGCTCTAATTATGGCGGCACGAAACGTCGGAGAGAATGGCTCTTGAGGCGCATTTTCGGTTCCTGCCCGAGTTCACATAACTCATTATAATAGGCTGGATTGCACAATCCATGGAATCCCACTGGGATGGTGGAATGCGTTAGCGGTTGGCCGGGGAGACAGCATGGCGCGGCTCAGCAGTGTTGCAGAAATGGGGATTCCACTGCAGAAGAGGTGCCAGATGATGAAGGCGTACTCTAATAATGGCAGCACGAAACGTCTTGAGGCGCACTTATGACGGACGCCATTTTCCGTTACTGCATGAGTTCACATAACTCATTATAATGGGCAGGATTGCACAATCCATGGAATCCCACTGGGATGGGGGAACGCGTTAGTGGTTGGCCGGGGGGACAGCACGGCTTGGCTCAGCAGTGTTGCAGAAATGGGGATTCCACTGCAGAAGAGGTGCCAGATGATGAAGGCGTACTCTAATAATGGCAGCACGAAACGTCTTGAGGCGCACTTATGACGGACGCCATTTTCCGTTACTGCATGAGTTCACATAACTCATTATAATGGGCAGGATTGCACAATCCATGGAATCCCACTGGGATGGGGGAACGCGTTAGTGGTTGGCCGGGGGGACAGCACGGCTTGGCTCAGCAGTGTTGCAGAAATGGGGATTCCACTGCAGAAGAGGTGCCAGATGATGAAGGCGTACTCTAATAATGGCAGCACGAAACGTCTTGAGGCGCACTTATGACGGACGCCATTTTCCGTTACTGCATGAGTTCACATAACTCATTATAATGGGCAGGATTGCACAATCCATGGAATCCCACTGGGATGGGGGAACGCATTAGCGGTTGGCCGGGGAGACAGCACGGCGCGGCTCAGCAGTGTTGCAGAAATGGGGATTCCACTGCAGAAGAGGTGCCAGATGACGAAGGCGTGCTCTAATTATGGCAGCACAAAATGTGGGAGAGAATGGCTCTTGAGGCGCATTTTCGGTTCCTGCCCGAGTTCACATAACTCATTATAATAGGCTGGATTGCACAATCCATGGAATCCCACTGGGATGGTGGAATGCGTTAGCGGTTGGCCGGGGAGACAGCATGGCGCGGCTCAGCAGTGTTGCAGAAATGGGGATTCCACTGCAGAAGAGGTGCCAGATGACGAAGGCGTGCTCTAATTATGGCGGCACGAAACGTCGGAGAGAATGGCTCTTGAGGCGCATTTTCGGTTCCTGCCCGAGTTCACATAACTCATTATAATAGGCTGGATTGCACAATCCATGGAATCCCACTGGGATGGTGGAATGCGTTAGCGGTTGGCCGGGGAGACAGCATGGCGCGGCTCAGCAGTGTTGCAGAAATGGGGATTCCACTGCAGAAGAGGTGCCAGATGACGAAGGCGTGCTCTAATTATGGCGGCACGAAACGTCGGAGAGAATGGCTCTTGAGGCGCATTTTCGGTTCCTGCCCGAGTTCACATAACTCATTATAATAGGCTGGATTGCACAATCCATGGAATCCCACTGGGATGGTGGAATGCGTTAGCGGTTGGCCGGGGAGACAGCATGGCGCGGCTCAGCAGTGTTGCAGAAATGGGGATTCCACTGCAGAAGAGGTGCCAGATGACGAAGGCGTGCTCTAATTATGGCGGCACGAAACGTCGGAGAGAATGGCTCTTGAGGCGCATTTTCGGTTCCTGCCCGAGTTCACATAACTCATTATAATAGGCTGGATTGCACAATCCATGGAATCCCACTGGGATGGTGGAATGCGTTAGCGGTTGGCCGGGGAGACAGCATGGCGCGGCTCAGCAGTGTTGCAGAAATGGGGATTCCACTGCAGAAGAGGTGCCAGATGACGAAGGCGTGCTCTAATTATGGCGGCACGAAACGTCGGAGAGAATGGCTCTTGAGGCGCATTTTCGGTTCCTGCCCGAGTTCACATAACTCATTATAATAGGCTGGATTGCACAATCCATGGAATCCCACTGGGATGGTGGAATGCGTTAGCGGTTGGCCGGGGAGACAGCATGGCGCGGCTCAGCAGTGTTGCAGAAATGGGGATTCCACTGCAGAAGAGGTGCCAGATGACGAAGGCGTGCTCTAATTATGGCAGCACAAAATGTCGGAGAGAATGGCTCTTGAGGCGCATTTTCGGTTCCTGCCCGAGTTCACATAACTCATTATAATAGGCTGGATTGCATGCCCAAAGCAGCTCCTTGCTGGGTTCTGCTGGACTCCAGTTTGTCGTGATTATCTCCTACAGAGAGGAGTTCCGATCAATCGGCCACATTGATCGATCTGCTATCCTTGTTTCAACCTCCATCGGATGATTCCATGAGTGTTGCAGTCACTCTAAGCGTAATATCCTGTATTGTAATTTTCCGGTCTAGATAAGGCCTTTAGACAGCCAACTACCTGTCCAATGGATCTGTCCCGAATCTTGCGGTCCGCAATGATAATCAGGGTCTGTATATGTGTTTGCCATCGTATGGCACAGTACTGCAAATCAACAGTAGGCTGTCCTACCACCATATGAGCTTCTTGTCGACTGACAACGCAACTACAGAGAAGGAAGGATGAGCCGCCCGGGATTAGCCGAGCGGTGTCAGGCGCTGCAGTCATGGGCTGTGCGGCTGGTCCCGGTGGAGGTTAGAGTCCTCCCTCGGGCATGGGTGTGTGTGTTTATCCTTAGGATAATTTAGGTTAAGTAGTGTGTAAGCTTAGGGACTGATGACCTTAGCAGGTAAGTCCCATAAGCTTTCACACACACACACACACACACACACACACACACACACACACACACACAGAAGAAAGGATGACTGGAGATACTTCCGGATGCCATTTCCGCGCCTGGTTCTGAGGAACAGTAGATTGGTGGCCCACATGAGTAGTTGCACTCCTCCCAGCAGGCGCCCTATTCTCCATGACAGGAACCACAACCCTGCTCCACAGACGAGTGCAGAAAAAATGTCTGTGTGTTGAGTGATTTGTTGTATGAAGTTGGCGTGTGAAGGATGTTACGGTCAACTGTTTTTTTGCCGCTCAGACAACTGCATGAACTCAGTATAATTCGTCCCTCTAGTGCAAACATTGCTTTTTTCCCCGGAATTTTATTTCAGAGACTAGAAACTGGAAACACAATGTAAAGTATATATTGTTTTGTTTTAAAGCTTCCAGTTTTTTTTAAACATGTTCGTGTTGAAGATATCCTGATTGCGTATCACCGTGTCAGTTTGGAACAAGTTTTTGTTTGTGATGCATACTATGTTACATGGTCTTCGACTACACAGGAACACTTACAAAAGTCTGTGTTTTTTGTGTACACAATATTTCTCTGTCTCACTTATGCTGATGCCTGTCAATTGACAGTATGTGTACAAATTTTATGTTTATGTGCCAGTAGTTACAAAATGTTATACACAGTACATGCCACAGTTTAATGAGAGTATTTTTGATTTTTTGTGTATGTGAACGGGATATCAGCGGTTACAGTTCTCATAGATGGTGAATGGACCATCAGTCAGTCAATCACTTTGATAAAGTTTCATCCTTTCTGTTCAGGGAGACAGCGTGGTTAAATGTTTCAACCACGAAGCATAGAAATATTGTTTGTCTTTTTTGGCTTCATGCAGAAGTATATGTGTGTTTGAGTTGGGCACCAGTCACTAATTCTTAAATGTTACCTTAATGAGAAGCTTGCAAGGCCAATAGGTCAACATTTTGCTGCAGCTTCGAACTTGGCCTTCTGGCATGTGTTCAACATTTGTAGGGGAGTGTATATCCATGTGAGCCGTGGCGCCATTGATTTAGTAGACTGTTCTGTCTGGTGCCACTGGCTCAGGTGTAGTATTGACTATCCCATCCCTCTTGCGACCCAATTGCCAATAGCTATGAGGAAGAGTTGGTAGCTGTGTCCTTAGAAGGTCTTTGTTTGCATATATATACGGGCTTTACTGGCCCGAGAGGAGGCATGAAGTTGGGGATTGGCGGTAGCGTCGCGACAAGAGGTGGTCACGAGTTCTGTGCGGCCGAAGCCACGAGCACCGCAAGGAGGGCCTGCGCAGAGCGAAGATACCGGAGTACTTCACCGAGGTCAGCGTCGACTACAAGCAGCAGACCGACATCCCGTCGGTTGGTTGGCAGCATTTGTGTCGGACGACCGTTCGTGGCCTGGCTGCCCTCTCCTACCTACTCAGTAACCACTGCGACACACCGTGGATACATGGAAATGCTTTATGACAAAGGGGAGTAGCATTCTGTAATCCTCGTGGTGATTTGTGTCATTGACTACCTGTTGTTCTTATTATTTTCTGTTTTGTACCCGACCCTCAGAGTTTTACTCGGTCGGCTCTTTAATCGTAAATGCAGACTATAGTCTATACTAAGACAGTAGTTGTCTTTTGAAAATTTGTCCCACTATTATATTGCCTTTCCTTTTTGTTGTGTACCCGATCATTAATGTTCTAATGAATCAGCTCCTGGTCGTAAATACAGTCGGAACAATTGTACTAAGGCACAGGTTGCCTTTAAACAAAGAGGGACCTTGGGGTTAGATTTAGAAGTTAAGCCGTTCAATTCTTTGATTGTAATTACATTTTTCAGTCACTAGTTATAATATGGACAACCTGTTGCACTAAGTTGTGCGTTGCTGTGTTTGAAAGAGCGGGTAATCATTGGTGAATTTTAGATGGATCTTGTGTTCCGCTGAGTGAGTTCTCTTGTAATAAGTGTTCACAGGTAATGTTTTAAGACGTTCCTTCAGAGTGGTCTTAATAACTGCCAATCCGTTTAACTTTGAGAATATTAACAGCCAACTGTCACCAGAGCTTTAGTCAAAATAAGATTGTCAAAAGGGATAGGCTGGGATCCAATCGCACCTTGGTTGTCGATTGAAATTAAGAAGTTGGTTGCTTTGAAGTAAGCCTTATCATTGTCATATTGTTTCCTAATCTGTTTAATCTTTAAGCACAGGTGCGCATCTTAACTCCGAACCTTTCGACATACAGCTTTCAAATTAAAAATCACGTCATCTGTTTTGAGTAATTGAATCACTCTTGTCACCAATGGTGCTTATGAAGTTTTCATGTGTTGCAGAAGGGCATTTAATAAGACAGACTGTGTCCCTGCTTGGGCCACGCCAGCAGGACTTAGAATTGTTGGATAGCACTCTAGGCCACAGGTTGAAAGTTTCTGCACAACAGGAGTCTGCGCCTACATCATCGAAACGGTGCCTAGCGATGACGTGCTGCAGGTTTCAGGACTGGTAAGGTATTTTGCCGCTCCGGCATTATACTGAAGTCTTCAGCAGCACATGTACTCACTTGTTTGTTTCTCCATGTGTTTCCTTCCGAGCTCTCACTACTAATCACAATACTGCATTATAGTCTGGAGAGTAATATTTGATTCATTAGGTCCTGCAGTCATTATCGTCAGTCTATTGCATCACAGAGAGTAGGAGCCCCTTGTTCTCGAGCCAACTCTTATTCTCATAATAATTCAGTATAACCCTATCCTTGAGCCAAGTATCGACAATCAAGTACCTTTGTGTTCTGATTTATAACAAATCTCATTGTAATATTTAATCCGCATTTCATTTCGTAGATAGATGCAGAATCCCATTTCCTGTCGTTTATTATGATAAAATTCGGTTTTTTTTTACTGAGGAGATTACGATTTTTATTACATTATTGGGAGTCTGCACCCATTATTTTAGCAACTAGCAGGGTCTACCATCAATTCCTTTCGTTACCGTTGTGCACATAATTAATTAGGTGGTAGGTTCTCATGCAAAATTCGTCAGAATTTAAGAAGTACAAACTCTTCTCCACGCCGGAACCTTGCAAGCGTATTTGAAAAAAATAATTTTGTTCAGGATGGTGAGTGCAGCTACATACAGGGCGTTTCAAAAAGAAAGAGCAGATTTCAAACATTTATTTCTCAAAAACTACAAATGATAGAAACACAATTCAAACGTTTCTTGTCAGAGAAAGGTTCAAAGTTTTTCAATGGTCCGCGCAGAAGTTCCATGCAAATCCGCAGTGGCGCTGGCGTTTGTTTGTAGGAAAATGGCGACGACACCACAGGAACGATCATTTTGTGTGCTGCAATTTGCAAAGTTAGAGTCCATTGTTGGTGTGCAACGTGCATTCCGCCGTCAATTCAACAAACAGCCGCCTCGTCATAAGCAAATTTATGAGTGGCATCACAGATTCGTAGAAGATGGTTGCATCTGCAAGCGAAAAAGCACGGGTCGTCCACGCACATCGGATGAAAATGTCGAGCGTGTCCGTGCAGCTTACGAAAGGAGCCCTAGAAAATCCACGACACGGGCAAGTCACGAACTAAACATGTCTAAAACAACGGTATGGCGCGTTCTGAGTAACCGTCTGCACATGAAGCCGTACAAACTGCAGTTATTGCAAGCATTGCGTCCTGACGACCACAACAAAAGGTTCGAATTTTCAACTGCAATTCTACAGGACATGGAAGAGGACAATTTTGCCGAACGATTAATTTTTTCAGATGAATCAACGTTTCACATTTCTGGTAAAGTTAATCGGCATAACGTACGAATTTGGGCGAGTGAAACTCCGAGGGACGTTATTCAACATGAAAGAGACTCACCAAAGGTTAACGTCTTTTGTGCAATTTCGGTAAACAAAGTTTATGGACCTTTCTTTTTCATGGAGAAAACTATCACAGGAACCATTTACCTGGACATGTTAGAAAACTGGCTATTTCCTCAACTTCAGGAAGATTCAAATCACTTCATCTTCATGCAAGATGGCGCCCCACCACACTTCTCTGAACCTGTACGACGGTACCTAAATAACACCATTCCAGGACGGTGGATTGGAAGAGCAGGAGCACAAGATCAATGTCATCGTCTGTGGCCTCCCAGGTCACCAGACCTTACTCCCTGCGATTTTTATTTGTGGGGGTACATAAAGGACTGTGTTTATGTCCCACCTATGCCCGCTACTCTTCAAGAGGTACGACATCGAATTGTTGCGGCCGTGAATTCGGTAACTAAAGACCAGTTGCGTCGTGTGTGGCAAGAAATGAGATACCGGTTTGATATTTGTCGTGTAACAAATGGTGCTCATATTGAGGTACAGTTTTGATATTTGTTGTGTAACATTTGGTACTCATATTGAGTGAAGGACCGTTGGAATTGTGTTTCTATCATTTGTAGTTTTTGAGAAATAAATGTTTGAAATCTGCTCTTTCTTTTTGAAACACCCTGTATTACAAGTTCCCAACTTTCAATTGTAATCATGACTTTAATAAAAATGGCAAATGTAATGTTAATCATATCACCGGGAGGAGTTGTGGTCTAAATGACAATAGCTTTATTCATTCTTAACATTACAAGACACAAAAGAATGCTAAAGAAATGGTTCGCAAACATTTTTTATTGGACAAACGCTTTCAATGATATGTGGTCTATGGTGAACAAAGTGATCAGCTGGGAATCAATACACGACACTAACCAGAACTAATAGCTTTACCTGCCTTCAAACACGTGAACCAGTGGTATGGCCCAAAAACTACGCTACTATCAAGCATTTATACTCTACTATTCCATAAAGAAAAATATGGTTCCAAAGAACAGGGTGCTGAGCAGCTTATATTGGAGCCCTACGCCACAACGGCGAACACTTTACCCTTCTGCAGGTCAGGGCAGCACACCATGATACGTTCGGTGACTGGAGTCATAGACGGCAGCAATCTGTTATTAATGGCGCGCGCCCGAAAAATGCAAGTATACCGTCCTGTGTTCAGCTAATTCAGAACGCAGGTACTTCCCTATGAGCCTCTGAAACCCTGTAGATTCCAGTATGCAAGTGGTCCTGTTTGCTGATCTGTCAAACCAATTTGACTCCGTGCCACAACTATGCGTGACGGAATATGTCAGATGTTTAGACGGCCGACTCAAGACAAATAAGTACACCCACGCATGACTCGTTGTGTACGTGATGCTATAAGCAGTACCTCTGACGGTTCAGATGGTGACTAGCACAGGCTCTAAGTGACACACTAGCAAAGGACACAAGTCTCGCCATTTAGGTAAAGACTTGCAGTTATTTACTAGCAAAGCGCCAGTACAGGAGTGTCTTCTTCTCTTTCTCTCAGCTTTCCTCGCCAGCTTGGTAGCATAGCACGTTTGCATGCTTAGACTACACCCACTCTAGCCCAAGTCAATCATGAACTGGAGCAAGGCATTCAAAGCTGGGAGTCGCCTCTTGCTCTCCATACACAGATTTGACCAATCAGCGACTTTAAAAATTAATTGGGAGAAAAAAATGATTCAGCTTCGCGGCCTCTTTCTCATTAGTTTACGCCATGTCCTTGCTAAAAGCATGACCTGGATGGAAGCACAGCCCTCCATAAAAAGATCAATATCTCCCCTATTGCATTCATTTCGAACTTTCCAAAGAACGGCCATAAACTCGCTAAAAGCCTCGTGCCTTCTCAAATATGTTTTGTAGCAGAGTCTGGGCGCCTGGGCGCCACTGACCTGTCCCCCAGAAAGTCGCAGAAATTCATAGTCGTCTCACCGGCTTCCTGCCTAAGAAGGGCCCATCCTCTGCTTTATTGCTGGTCATCAATGCTCTGCCCATAGCTGCAGCGACTCCTCGGCGCTAGTCAGCCTACCTGGACGCATAATGAGACCGAGAAACTGGGCAGTCCGCAACGTTTTCACCCAAGTTCCACAGTAAATCCCTCCCCTCGGCCCTCAGCCGCTGTACGCTTTTACTGCAGTCATTTAAATCGACACCCTCTTCCTCTGAATGCAGGTAAAGCTTACCACTACTCCTTCACTAGAGCACGCAAGCAAGAGCGTTAATTACTGCTAACCATTTCATCATATGAATGAAGTCAGATTGTATCCAGGTGTAGCAACCAAGCAATAAAGATTAACTTCCCTAAGAACATTACGCAGCATAACACCGTATCAGAAGTGAGAGTGCCCTGCAATCTCTCACAACTTCCCTGTTCCTCTCAAACTTATTTTTGGGGGTGTCACTTTAGAATGGTTAGTGTGACATGGAATAGAATTGTGACACTTTAGTTGGGTCGTTATCAAAGAAATGAACATGAATTGATCTTTGTTCACCATAAACCCCAGCACAGTGTTATACCCCGTCTTTACCACATTCAACCAGGGGTCATACATGCACTCTCTGTTGCATGACTACAGAAGTGAGAAATGAAAATGTGATGGGTGTACCATCGGCTCATCTTCTTGCAGACCCAGATTTTAATGACGATTACTAATTGGTTACAGACTCATGCAGACATTTATCTATTCATTAATCCTTAAATTGGGGCCAGAGAAGGTTATTTCCCTAACCAGAATATAATAATGTCGTCTTGAAGCTTCTCTACCCCATGGAAAATTATTACCCCTGTCCAGTTATACAAATGGCTGCATTCATTCCTTGACAGAACATCGATCACAAACATTCTCACATTCACCCAATATAAAAGATCCCTGGTGTTCATTTTGCATGTGCCATCTGTTCAGCTTATTTCTTTAAGTAAGGGGATGTAAGCGTCAACACAACAAAACAACATACAAGTGACATAAAACAAGTGAATCTTTGCACAAAAAAATAAGACTTGGTAAGAAAACACAGAAAATGCATGTGATCTTGTATAAATGAAAACAGCTAGGCATTATAAAACAAATTAAATGAAAACAACAAATATCTCCTACAGCTCCCTTCTCAAAGGTCTTTAGGCAGGACCTTGTCTGTGGCCAGCAATCAGTGGCGTCTCGATTACCGACTGTCTTAGATGATGACACATAGTGCAAACTGTCACACAAGATCTACCACTCAGGCGCTCGCGAACTACCCGTGAAAGCCCACACGAATATCAGTGCACAACAGTGCAGAAAACCACATGCTAAAACCACAAGCAAATAACCATAGTGAACAACAATCGCGTAAGACGCGATAGCTCATCTGAGTAACCACACTCGAATAAAATATCCCATTCGCTAGAAACACAGCACCAATGGCGACATCCATAGGCAAAAACACACCACAAATACATCGCGCCACTGGCAATGACAATAATCAGCCCACGGCGAAGGCACACTGCACTGGGAAATGGTCACAAACCACGTCGGAACACACAAGAAAGTCAACACGCCTCTCGCGTGGACGAGACACGAGCATCCTGCAAAATACCTCAATGGGTTTCACAAACTAATCTCAACGACGCCCTTCTCACACACTATACCATGAATTACATACCGGATCGTACAAGGGCGTTTACTGCAATGCACACACAATAAAGAGAAGAAATAAGACTGTAGCTGAACTTCATGATGTTGAAGGAAGAATTCTGTCCCCGTTACTCGTGCATTTCTTTCGGACTCGAAGACATAAAATTCAATCGTTGTTATGACATCTGATTCTGTTGTTCCGTGTAAACTGCAAAACTGCTATGAGAACGTATTAACTAGGACTCAAATAAACAACGAAGTTTCCCTCGTAAAATCGGCACGGTTCTACTCTCAACAATTGTAATTAGTCAGTTCTGGGATGACCAACTGTACATCTATAAACTTGATACATGTTACGAAGAAATACTTGTACAGTGAAATTCTAACAAAGCCTAACTCTTACGACTAGCAATAACGGGAGAAGTTCCTATGTTTAATTATCATGGTGAATCACAAAAAAAATCTAAAGAAACGATTGTTATCTTTGACACTATTATGACTAAACAAAACTTATGCTATTATGCTTATGCTCGGCTGTCACCGACCATTAAATGATCTGTGGCCTCCAGCAACGTTTCTTCAAGATCGTGTTATCTACGCGTAGTATCACCAATGAGGCTTGGTCCGAGTTCAGTTTCAGATGCGTTTTGTGCCTCGTCCGCATATTCAATTAGTCTCTGACGTTGGTTGACAATTCCTCGCGTCCCTCGTCCTGGGTTCGGTCCCCGAATCTCAATTTCCTTGACTTGACCTCCACTTCCTTTTCCTCCGATGTTCATACGCGCACATCTTCCATTGTCATTTAAACCAGATCCATGGTTTCGCCATCCGTTGTTTTGTGATAGTAGCCTTCATTCCTCCTTCCATTCCAGCCTCTGTTGCGTAGTACATAACTATTGCGGTTCCCACTCCAGTGTCTTCGTTGTTCAACTTCATTGCCCCCCAAAGTTTCCCGGCCATGAGTAGTTTCCCTAAGGCGTTCCATTTCGTACATTACCGTTCCTATTATTTTAATGGTTGTATTGTGGACGCGACATAGGGCCTACGACGTATGTGTCAGAATGTCCTCTGCGTTCTCTAATATTCTCTGCTCGGAATGTTACGGAAAGTACTGAGCTCCTCATTATACTTGCCAGCTAATACTTGTTGATATGTTGACGGAAGTTTGGTGTAATAGTGACGTATGATTTCATCGGTAGAGCATGGTACGGCAAGATACTGCATTGCATCAAGGAACTTGACTGGGCTGTTGTAGCCTGAACTCTCGAAGTCTTTGCCAACAATGATGTCGTTCTTTATGCGCTCTTGCGTCTCCTTGGACCAGTAGATATTTAGGAAGCTGACCTTGAGCTCCTGGTAACTTCTACTCGTCGCTGACATTCCGCCCATTTTCTCCTCAACTGACCCTTGCAAGTGTATGCAAATAAAGTCTAATTTGTGTTTTAAACGCCTATTTGAAGGTAAAGAGAGGTCAAATTGTTATGTCTGAGTGTATGGGTGAGTAAAGTTACCCTCATCTGGGAAACTTTAGAATTTTCAGACTTGTAAGAATTATTGAAAGTCAAATGGCGTTTCGTCAACAACTTCCGTCGTACCTTCATTTGTGCTGCCTCCACGGCTTCGAGAAAATGCGACGTTCATCTTACCATGTCCTCTGCTCGCTGCTAACTGTATGCAGTTATCCGCCCCGTCCGAATTTGTTTCTGGTTCTATTGCGATCGCACTTGGCCGCATTTGAAATTGTTTCCTTAGCGCCTCCTCCAATTTCTTCTCCATACTCGTGTTGATCGCTTACTGTTGAGATTTGAACGAAAGGAGAGTCCGGACCTCTTCAGTCTCGCTCATTGGCGTTGCAGTTGTTACTTCCGAACCAGTCCCTAGTTTGCGAAGTTCAGATTCTAATTTGTCCATGGCCGCTGTCGCCTGAAAATCCGTGGCTTCACGTATTTTCGTATCGATGCGGTTCTCCGTGTCATATTGCCACTTTTCCACGCTTTCGACCTTCTTGTTTAAACTAACCACTGTGTCTCGTCCTTGCTGTTCTGTGCATTTACTCGCTTTCGATGTTTCAGCTGCTACTATGTTGCCGCTCTCTGGCGTCTTCTTAGCATCATGTGCAATCTTTAAACCTTTCACTGCTTTCGTGTTTACTTTACGTAGGTTTTCCCTTTGTTGATTTACCCGTTACTGTCGTATCTGATTTACCTGAGCACCGATATTTATGACGTCCGTCCTCGTTTCGTTATTATCTCGTACTAACTCATTAATTTTCTCCTCCATTCTACTTACTCCAAAAGATCTTTTCCTCCATTCCTTTTAGTGTATCAAGTTGCTTCTCCATTCCCATGAGAAATGCCACCAGACTGAAGTACTCCTCCTTTTCCTCAGTATAGTGATCGACTGAACTCATACTTGATTTCTGCGGTGTTGTATCCACATCATTGCGTTCCGATGCCGCCCTGTCTTCTCTTTCCGGATTTATAACAATCACTTCTGCTTCGATATGTTGTGTAAACTCACATCTTCTATCACGCGCGATCTGACACTGTCCGTCCCCTCAAGAAAAGCCACATCACTTTCGTCTCCCTGCTTTCCTTGCTGCGCGAAATCGTTGTTGCTAACACCATTTAACAGCAGCGCCTCCCTACGTTGGATTTTGACACGTTGAGGCAGCTCCCCGACGCTTCGCCGTAAGTCGCCACCCATGTCAGTGCTGCTCGTACTTCATCTTCACTGCGCAGATATAGTACTATTTCGTCTGCGTAGGCTGTACAACAAAAACGGTGGCCTTGCACAGCCATGCCTTCCAAACGTTGGTGCATGCCCTGGAGCAGGGGTTCCAAGGCGAAAGCATACAAAATCGTGGAAAGAGGGCATCCTTGTCGTACAGATCGTGCGATGACCAGGGACGGTGTAAGACGACCATTGTACATGATTTTAGAGGTTGCACTACTCAACAGGCGCATTACCACTGCGACAATACCGGCAGGAAAACCCATATGCTGAAGAGCTGTCCGTAAATAGAAGTGGTCAATACGGTGGAAAGCCTGGCTAAAGTCCAGTGAAGCCAAGGCGCCAGGGAGACGCTGATGATGCGCTAATGCTATCATGTCTCGGTAACGGCAAAGGGCCGTACGGATGTTGTTGTCGCCTCCTAGGGAAGTCTGGTCGCAGGATGTGACGTAACGTGCGACCTTCTTTAGTCGCGATGCCAGTAGCCGTGTGAAGATTTTCATGTCGCTGTTGAGCAAAGTAATTGGTCGATAGTCCTGGACCCTCGATAATCCGCGCGGTTTATGTACGGGGATAATAATTCCTTCTAGAAAGGCGCTAGGGACCACTGTCATCGGTGACATCAGCTCTTGTGCGATTGCCGTCCACGTGGAAGCCAACAAATAGTGAAAACTTTTATAAAATTCGATGGGTATACCGTCAGGTCCAGGAGATCTGTTATCGGAACCCGCCTTGATAGCGTCTACCACTTCATCTGTGGTTACGTCGTCTTGGAGGTCATGCACTGCATCCTCTGGAAGAGTGTTCGTAGTAAGCTGAGCGACTTCTGTGATCAGTGCTGCAGAATGCGGTACGGCTGCGTAGAGCCCGGCAAAATGAGCATGGAGAGCACGACCGATGCTTTGTTGGGTGTCGTGCCGGCGCCCTTCCACATCAGTGAGGACTTGGATCAGAGCTCGTCGTCGTCGTTGTCTTTCCTGAAGGAGGTGGTACATCGACGGACGTTCTTGAGGGATTCGATTAGAAGCTCGAGAACGGACTACAGTGCCTTCCAAGTTACGCCGCATGATTAAGGAGATCTGCGCCTTCGTGCGATGGACCATCGACTGCCGGGCTGGCGAGAAACGCATCGTCGTACAGTCACGTAGAATGGTGTAGTAGAAGTGCAGGGTATTAGTTTGCCACGCCTTTAATTCCGTCCCATAACTCATCAGAGTCTTCCTGAGGGTCGGCTTTGCACAGGAGAGCCACCATGATTAGGTGGAGTCATAGGCTTCTCGACGATGGTGGCAGCGTGCCCACGCTTCTTCGACCATACGGCGACAGTCTGAGGAGGTCAGGTGAGCGAAATTGAGTTTCCACAGACCACGACTATGCCACACTTGCTGTCGGGCGAGAGTGACGTCACAGAGGTACGCATCATGGTCTGAAAAGGCCATGGGCCAGACTTCCGCATGACGTGTGCCATTAGCAAGGGAGCGGGTAACGTAGATGCGATCTATGCGGCTTGACGAGTGAGAGGTGTAGAATGTATAGCCCGGTTGAATTCCGTGGAGCTTCTTCCATGTGTCAACAAGTCGGAGACGGTCGATGACCACTGAGAGAGATGCACAAGGGGAATGTCGCGGGAGTTGGTCCGTGGGCTCTTGTGTCGAGTTAAAATCCCCACCGAGTACCAAATCGTCCTGCGGACCGGTGAAGAGGGGTGTGACGCTTTCGGCAAAAAAAGTTTGTCGGTCATGACGGCGGCCAGTGCCGGACGGAGCGTAGATATTAATAATACGCACGCCGAACAGTGTGAGGGCCATACCTCGCGCAGTGGGGAGGTAGACGACGTCCTCTGCAGGGAGTCCGTCGCGTAGCAGGATGGCGACGCCGCTACCGGTATCGGATGCGGGGGAAACATGGGCGTTGTATCCGGTGGGAACTAGGAAGTCAGCCACAAACACCTCTTGTAAGAGTGCTATATCCACATCCGCAGAGTAAATAGTGTCTCTGAACATGGCCAGTTTATGGGGGGCACGAATGGTGGCAAGATTTATCGTGGCGATACGATATTGCTGTGTACGGCCATCCTCAGTATGTGCAGAACGTGCGGTAGAAGTAGCCGGCAGGTGGAGACCTGCCGGTGGTCTCGCAGTGGTGATAATTACTGGCGGGGCGCCAGCCCCAGTGTCGCCGAGGTGGACTCCTGTGCAGACACGCTGGCAGTCTGTTCCGCTTCTTCTTCAACGTCATCGGCCCAGGAAGCTGACGACGTGGACATGGGACGGTCACGTACTTCCGGAACGGGTGTTGTGGATTCCGCAACATGAGTGGCAGGGGGACCGCCGTCATCATTCGTTGACAACGGCGAGGACACGTCCCTGGCTGGGAGAGTAGGCGTCACAGGAGGGGCGCCTGTTGCTGCCACATCGCGTGACTGGACGCAATGTGGGAGATCACCGTCAGACATCAGGTCGACATCTCGTGGGGCCGTCTGAGAAAGGGCGTCATCGGAAGGCGTTCGTCGTTGTTTCCTGTGTTTGCGAGGCGACCGCTGTTTTCTGATGTGGCCTTCTGAATCAGAATGTGGTCGCCCGTCGTCTGACGCCGAACCCGTCTGGACAAAGGCAGACGTTGGCACGACACCTAGGTCGACGTCCATAGTTCCAACAGGAACATCGGTTTCGGTCTGCAAACCGGACGGTCCTGAAGCGAGCACTGGAGGCGACGCCGTGCTTGTGTCCTCGGCGCGTTGTGCGGCGGCGGGTGGCGTTGACGATGCTGCTGGCGCAATCGAGATTGGTAGACGGGGTCCTGTGCAACCTTGGCGTAGATGATGGGTAAGGACGTGACCGTCGAAGCCTGGGTCTCTTCACGTAACGGCGTCTGTATTAAACGGCGGTGTAAGCATTCGGAACGTACATGTCCCTCCTGGCCACATCCTGCGCACGTTCGTGGTTGTCCATCATACATGACGATGGCCTTCACACCGCCAATCAGCAGGTACGATGGGACATGTTTCGTCAGCTCAATTTTTATTTGCCGGACGCCATTTAATACCGGGTAGGTCGTAAATGTTTGCCACTTCTCCGCGACGTGACCCAAGACGGTGCCATATGGTTGGAAAGCGGCAATGACCACATCCTGAGGCACCTCGAACGGGAGCTCAAACACCCGCAATGTCCGGAGACCGAATCCAGCACGGGCGACCGTCACAGCACCCATATGTCCATCAGAGTGTTTAAATTTCAGTCCGGTGGCATGACGGTGAATTATGTCATTGCAAATTTCCTCCGTCGACATCTTGATGTAGACAACACTTCCAGTGATGGAAAAATGTATGCCGATTACGTCCTGGGGGTTCAAACGTAGATCCTCACGTATGAACTGTTCGACTTCGAAAGCTCTGGGTCTTGGATGTTAGGCCTGAAACGTTACTTTGATCGTTGCACGGCGGTACGAGTGCGCCATGGTGTACGTTAGTACTGGACTCGAATACACAAACACCGCGACGCGGAAGTAAACACCGCCGAGAGCGGAACGTCGGACGGCGCGCGGAGCAGCTCCGCACGCTAGCACGGCTGAGAGCCGACTGTGTCGTATCGGCGGTGTGGTCATCGTAACTGCAGAGTACCGTAGCACTCTTCTCTTCAAACCTAAATTCTCAACTTATCCACACACTACTAATGTAGCGCCCCTTGCCCATTACCCTCAATACTCACAGCATTTCTACGATTATCGTAAGAGTTCGAGCCTGGTGTGCATCCTCACTCAAGAGTTTATTGGTCCTCCTCACCTAAATTATATATATATATATATATATATATATATATGGTTATATATATATGGTTATATATATATATGGTGTCTCTTCTTTTGGATATGACCGAAAGAACAGACATCACACCTATATAAAAATAGATAAAAAATTTGAAAGGCACTCTCCATAAAATAGTTGTATTATTTCATACACACAAGCTTTTCCTTGATAAATTCAGGGTTGTTAATTCATATTTTAGTAGCAAATATTTTTTGTTTGCAGACACCACCTCTGAGGAAAGTGTAAACATTTTGATCGGAAGCTGTTGCTCTCTTGGTATTTGTTGCAGAAGATTATAAGCAATCAGGTGTTGAGAATCATGAAGAGAAAAATGTCGGTGAGGAAGAGGATGAAGAAGAAAATGGGGTGATGAACAAGAAGCACAAGAGGAAGAAGATTAAGCTGACCTAAAAAATTTTCAATTTTTTATTATCATACATATATTAACATATTAAGTAATAAAGGCAGTTTTGTAATGAAGTTTACTTTTAAAATTATCTATGTTCACCGAAAACATTTTTTGTCCATCTCATTTATTTTATCCAGATTCTTTTCGCCATATTGGATCCGCCATTTTGAATCTTTCAATTTCATGTAAAAGTCGTTATCAGAAGGGTCAGAAACCTCGTTATACCCCTTTTTGGCCACACTGGAGAAGATTTTGCAATTTTGGCCAGATTTCCAGAATTCTGTCACAATGTTCACCGCTGCAAAGGCAAGTACAGCTCTGTCCCAACGCTTACTGACAAAGTTACGTGAGAAAGTTTCTATTTGTATTTAATCACAAAATCACTACCAGACTTGCATAGGTGTCGAAGTATTTTCTGTTCAATAATCTTTTTTAAAATGATCCTTTAAGAATCTGTTCATGACAGCTGCTTGAAGACCATCACGTAACAACCGCAATAAAATTTGATCTATTGTTTGTCGAGTAACACAAAGAGCTAAGAAAACATGGTTATAACATGTAAAATTGTATGCTTTAGTAGCTCTTATTAGCGTTTGCCTGAACTAGACCACTGAAGCATATCAAACGACTTGTTATTAATGGTACGTTTTCAGTTGAAAATGATTAGAGGTAAATTGAGTTCGGATAAATGAAAGAATCACAAATTCCACAAATTCAGTATCAAATCGATACTCTCTGACCTAATTGCTTCAATGAAATCAAGAGAATCCACATTCATTTCGAAGAACAGAAAGTACGAGGCCTTATCTCCTAGGCCAAGATGACATATTGCTGTAATTAGGAGCTAAATGTGCGTAGTGCCACATTAATTAAAATTTGTGAACTGAGAGCAACCATTATTCAATCGCTGGATACTTTCAGCATAAATTATCACCTTCTCTGCACGAAGTTACCACATTCCATTATAGAGTAGCACTCTCGTGATATACGCCCGTTTTATACTTCGGTCAAAAGCAGTATGACGTTCACCATTAAAAATTCGCTTTTGTCTGACTACTTTCTGTTATGAGAATAGCTTTTCCTTTTCATGTACCAAAAATGAGTATTTGTCTTCAACAAAAACGATGGAACTATCGTGCTCAACCAACACTTTTTACATAAAATTCGTTCTTGGTATGGCATCTCTGTACTCTATTACAGTACACAGAGTAATATCAAAAATAAGTATTTGACTTTAGCAAAAGTTGTGGAACTGTCTTGGACAACAAACACTTTTTACATAAAAGTCAATCTTGATATGGTATCTATACGTTCTACTTACAGTACACAAAATAATATTGTCAATCTAAGTACAGAATAATTGCGGAAATTTACTCCTGGATTTTACATGAAATATACCTCTTCTGTACGCCATTTAGTGTTATTTTATCTTCTCTTATACTGTCTATATTACAGATTTCTTGCCCCACGCATATGTTGAATAGACGATGCTGACTGGATAAAATATGAAATACCTTTGCAAGAAGAATTTATGTGCGCTTAATTATGCGTATTGTGTTGATGAAAATTGCACCGTAACTTCGAACTGTTACATTACTCGCACCATAGTATTTCGTCGCGTATACTGAGAGAATTAAAACGTAATATGTTGTACCCGTCCCACCGGATTTACTGGGAGAACAGAACCAAATGTATGCACTTGATACCCTGAAACAGTGTTTTATTTCTGTGAGAGGAACTTAAACCTGGAGAGGCTGTGATAAATATTTTCTTTATGTATACAAGTAATTTGAGAAAAGATGAAAGACAGAGCTGATAATACTGACGAATTTTTTCCACTTCCCTGGATTCTGCTGTTTCTGCGATGTGCTAAGGTGTTGTTGGCGGGGAGCCGCTAGGAGTAAATTGGCTGCTTGGAGATGAGGCTTATATTTAATAGCGGCTTGAGTGGCTTCTCATTTTCCTCTCTGCGAAAATAACGGAGTTAAGCTACCTGGGGCTGAAATGAAGGAAAAGTGGAATAAAAACTGTGCTCCGCTCTGAAACGGGGTTTGCCGAAAATTATTACGCGAGTTTCATAGTGTCCTTATCAACACACCTCAAATTCGTTCACCTTCTAGTTGACAGACTGTGAAACCGTTCGACATACTTCGAGAAATATGTTTCGAAAGCTCTTGTTAGAAACAAATTGTTACAGGAGTTTTCTGGAAGGTGGACAAAGGTACGGTACTTTGTTTCTGACGGGATAGGAATGTCAATCACTCATATGGATTTTTTAAACATGTGAGCAGTGTTTTATTTCGATTTGGGGATGTAGGAAGCTTTTAATGGTGACTTGTTTTTGTTTTTCACATTTTTTTACATTTTATTTATTATCACATATTGGGGAGGGACTTACGTGTCAACGCTGATATGCTCTTCGGTTTACACACAGAAAGGACAATAAAATTGAATTTTAATCGCTTAAAGTAGTGATGTTATTGATATAGTTTCTACTGTATTGGGGTGGTGATGGCGGAGCCTTCGGGTAAGTGAAAATAAAGAAATTGGTCGTGGAAGATACTGAAGAGGATGTTTACTGATTGCGCGGCGCCTCTGGCCGGAGGTTCAAGTCCTCCCTTTGGCATGGGTGTGTAAGTCTAGAGACCGATGACGTCAGCAGTTTGGTCCCTTAGGAATTCACACACATTTGAACATTTGATGTTTACTGAAACCTCCTATTTCTGTTTTGAACTTAAATTAAGTGCATGAAATATGCAAATTCAGTAAAACAGCCTGAAAATATTTGTCTTTTTTGTAGATGTTGTCCCAAAAATAATCATTATCTCTATCTGACCTCGTTTTAACCGCATAATGCATGAATTGTTTCATTGTGGAACGGAGTGAATTAAGAGTATGCTCAATAGATATTTGAATGAAGGTATCATTATGATTACACGAACTAACTTCCCATTACTACCTGTAAGTGTGAGGGCGACCTCCCTTATCGGCTGATCACGTGCAGTGAAGACGTGAGACCTCAGCTTGTATGTCTGTCTATTCACAAAAAGGTATATGTAATATACAGGGTGATTAAGCTGCCCCTACCGATGTCATTTTATGCAACCAGAAATTCTGTATCTGGCCCTCAAAAGCCAAGCGCGAAATTCTCATATTATCTCGTTCGCTGCGCGAGAACTATTAGTCCCGCAGAAAAAGTGAAAATGCCATTTTTGTAGGAAATTTAATGTTGTTAAATTCTGTACCGGACTACGTTTTCGTCTGACACCACGATTTTCGAGTTATGAAAAAAAGTACAAAAGTGACCTTCAAACGCACCTCTGTCCCCGCACCAGTCGGGGTTTCTAGGATGTTGTTCGTGGCATTACCTCGTGCCACAGTACAAAAACTTCCGAGTACACGAACAATTCCCGATATTCGACCTTTTTGGTATCTATTGATTGGGCTGTTACACCACCAGCATGTTTCATTAACATTTTTAATTTAAACGCCAACATATTAAATTCATTGGCTCTGAGCAGTATGGGACTAAACATCTGAGGTCATCAGTTCCCTAGAACTTAGAACTACTTAAACCTAACTAACCTAAGGACATCACACACATCCATGCCCGAGGCAGGATTCGAACCTGCGACCGTAGCGGTTGCGCGGTTCCAGATTTAAGCGCCTAGAACCGCTCAGACACACCGGCCGGCGTTAATTTCATTAACATTGTTAATTTAAACGTGTCTGTGAGGGTAATGAAAGAAAAACGACTTTTATAAATGTTACGTTAAAACTAGTTTCGTCGTCAGAAGGCCTGAAGAACAGAACAATGTAATTGTTGGTATGTGTAAAGGTAGGCTTTCGCAGCCGTTGTCACAGTCAATAAAATTCTTCTGGGTTTGAGGCCGCATTGTCATCTGTAAAATTCCGACGTTTCGGCGACTGTTGCAAGGCACCTACCTCAGGGTGTATTGCAGTTAGCAATACACCCTGAGGAAGGCGCCTTGCAACAGTCGCCGAAACGTCGGAATTTTACAGATGACAATGCGGCCTCAAACCCGGAAGAATTTTATTGACAATGTAATTGTTTAATTTATGCTGTTAAACTTTATAAGTGCTCGACTAAGCCGGTGGTATAGTATGGCCAGTCAATGAAGACCAAATAATGTCGAATGTGAGAAATAATTCGTGCAGTCGCAAATATTTGTACGGCGTTAGGAGGGATTGCCATGAACAACATGCTAGAAATTCTGGTTGGTGGGAGCTGGGTGTGGGAGACGGGTGCATTTGAAAGTCACTTTTGTACATTTCTCTTGAATAACTAGAAAAGTACGGAGTCCTGCGATATCTCAATACAAAATTTAGCTACATTAAATTTACTACGATAAGGTCCTGTAGCGAGCGAAAAAGAATCTGAGAATTTTGAAAGCCATATTTGCTTGTTGCATAAAACGACATCGATAGTGCCAGCTGACTTACCCTGCACAAGGGGCGATCGAGAAGTTTCCAATGGGACGCCGTACAATCCAGTGTCGGTATGTCAATCAGGTCAAATCGCCGTGACAATTGAGGCAATTGACGTACCAGGTTTAAGATACCCATTTGGCCAAACATCGTGTCCTGCTGCGCGAAGAATTCCGCAGGTGCCTGCTGCTCAACCTCTTCCGACAGGAATTGTCAACCGTCCAAGACCTTTTTGAAGGGACCGAAGGCGTGATAATCGCACAGAGAAGAATCAGGGCTTTAGGGCTGGTGCTCGAGTGCCTCTCACTAGAGCTGGCGTAACTTCTGCGTTACGACATTTACGATATTGGGGCTTTCGTCACCATGTAGCACCAGCATCCCTTGGCGCACCATTCCACAACGCTAGTTTTCGACAGACACATGGTTCATTCTCCGATAGTTGTTTACCGGTGTTTGTGCTTCGAAAGCCAATAAGAGAATAACCGCCCGTTGGTCCTGTTTGGACGCCTTGTAATAACGTCGCCACAGTTCACGATTTCGGATTTACGGCACGCCCGTCGGAAAGACACAAATACCACACTAATGCACAGCATACATGTCGGTGCTTATGAACCCCCTTTGGAGTCGCGCTACGTTGCGCATACGCCGCAGCAGCAACCTCAAACAGAAACTTTTTTATCGCCCCTTATAATTGTCACGTAGAACAAAGTGTAGAATAGCACGAAGCCTTGAAGTCCTGCCAACAGTGGCTTATCTTAAGGCTAAAGAATGAATGCAAAGAATTCGAAATATTTCTGCTGTATAATCTCTTCTTTTGAACAATAATTCCGCTGAAGCAGAATGTGAGTGATAACTTGTTCTCAGATCTTTTATGGGATGCGAATAAATCGAAAGTACTTTATAATAATTCCTTGTTACGAATCATTAGCTCACCAAGCAGTGACAACGACATTATATACGTTCTGTGGCGAAATGTGTGGGTAAAACTTTAAGAAACATGAAAAAAGAATAATAAGAAACGTTGTGCACTGTAGAATACTAGGAGCCATATTAAAACAGTGGAAAGGTAATGAATATCTAGTCTCACAGATGGACAATTGAAACACCAATATTGTACCGTGTGCATGCAACAAGATCTCCATCTTGGAACGGCGATATCGCGTCTGGACGCGACTAGTGTTCTGTACATCTATAGCCTTGAGAGTATGGCAGACAAAATATTACACCAAGCTCCGCTAGCTAAGCTACGACATCATAATTCTCGCAGGTTACAGTACGGTAATGAACATCAGAACGTAACATTAACTCAGTGGACAAAGCGTTCGCAAGCCATAGTCTAATATACACATTAACTCATTTATAATCAGACTTTTGAAGATGTTTTGTACATAAGAGTTCGATTCTTTAAAGGATTGGCAGTTTACTGGTACTGCCTAATAGAGGGACCTGGTGCGCTGATTAAGACAGCGACACGGCATTCAGAAGTATCGAGGTTCAAATCCAAGTCGTTCTACTCACATTTAAGTTTCCCTATATTACTCAAGGCTAAAGCTAGGATGATTCCTTTCAATAGGCCATGACTGATTTAGTTTCCTGTCTTTGTCCAGTTTGAGTCTAATTAATGAAATACATCTTAGAATATGTGCTAAGAGTGATATATGAGTGATTCGTGCATACAGGTTGCCTCAAGAGGTACGCTACAATTTTAATGTGTTACACGCAGACGCGCCTAAAAAAAACTGGTATAGGCATTCGTATTCAAATACAGAGATATGTAAACAGGCAGAATACGGCGCTGCGTTCGGCAACGCTTGTATAATACACCATGTGTCTGACGCAGTTGTTTGATGGATTACTGCTGACTCAATGGCAGATTATCGAGATTTCTGTGAGTTTGAACGTGGTTTTATAGTCGGCGCACTAGCGATGGGATACAGCGCCTCCGCGGTAGGGATGAAGTGGGGATCTTCTCGTAGGAGCATTTCACGAGTGCACTGTGAATATCAGGAATCCGGTAAAAATCAAATCTCCGACATCGCTGCCGCCGGAAAAAGATCCTGTAAGAACACGACGAACGACGACTGAAGAGAATCCTGGAAAGTGACAGAAGTGCAACCCTTCCCCAGAATGCTGCAGATTTCAATGCTGGGCCATCAACAAGGGTCAACGTGCGAATCATTCAACGAAACATCATCGATATGGGCTTTCGGAACCGAAGGCCCACTCGTGTACCCTTGGTGACTGCACGACACAAAGCTTTACGACACGCCCAGGCCTGTCGACACTTGCCTGTTGATGACTGGAAACATGATGCCTGGTCGTACGAGTCTGGTTTCAAGCTTATCGAGCGGATGGACGTGTACGGGTATGGAGATAATCTCATGAATCCATGAACTCTACATGTCAGCAGGGGACTTTCAAGCTCGTGGATGCTCTGTAACGGTGTGGGACATGTGCAGTTGGGGTGATATGGGAACCCTGATACTATGACAGGTGAGACGTACGTAAGCATCCTGTCTGGTCACCTGCATCCATTCGCCTCCATTGTGCATTTCAACAGAGTTGGAAATTACAGCAGTACAATGCGACACCCTACACGTCCAGAATTGCTACAGAGTGGCTCCAGGAACACTCTTCTCAGTTTAGACACTTCCGCTGGCCGCCGAACTCACCAGACACGAACATTATTGAGTATATCTGGGATGCCTCGCAACCTGCTGTTCGAAGAGATCTCCAACCTTCGTACTCTTACGAATTTATGGGCAGCCCTGCAGGATTGATTGTGTCAGTTACCTCCAGCACTACTTCAGACATTAGTCGAGTCCATGCCACGTCGCGTTGTGGCACTTCTGCGTGCTCGTGCGGGCCCTACACGATATTAATAAGGTGTACCAGTTTCTTTGGCTCTTGAGTGTAGCGTCCAAAGCAATTAAGATTTACAACACGTTTGGCTTACGTGACACGCATCTCAAACTGTTTTTATGCCATTCAATTAATTTCAGCATGCTCACCTTTGGTGGCATACACAACATCGAATCTGTATTCAAGCTCAGTCCATGCTAGGCGCAATAAATCCGCATCAACTGTGGCAGTGGCAGCACCAGTTCGGTTCTCTAAATCATTGATATGGTTGAAAGGTGTTTCGTAGACACTGTCCTCGACATACCTCAATAGAAAGAAGTCCATCAGTGTAATGACAAGTGACCTAGGAGGCAGAACACAAGTCAAGAAATCTTGCGCAGCCTGGGCCCACTGTGGCAGAACATCATCTTGTTGAAAAACAGCTGGATCTTGGCAGTCATCCAGTTGTGGTTACACAAACTGCTCCAGCATATCAACGTAATTTTTAGAATGAACTGTTTTTCTGAAAAAATTTTGGCCCTTCAACGCTTTCGGAGTGTCATGTAGCTTTTCCGTCACAATATGCGGACTGCTTGTGCCCCAGATTCATGCATTGTGTTTGTTTACCTTACTCCATACGTGGAATATTGCTTCGCAAGAGAATGCTAGTTTGTTTAGAAATTTTCCATCCTCCTCTAAACGGTGAAGAACGTCCACAGTGAATTACATACGTTGTGGCTTGTCGTCCGGTCAGAATTTGTGCAATAATATGAATACATCTGTAAACGTTTCCGAAGGACTCGGTGCACAGGCGGCCTAGGGAATTGCAGCTACTGCAACGCCCTCCAAACAGAGTTCTGCGGTTGAAAAGCCAACCGTATCCATTCCGCGTCGGCTTTACTTGTTCCAGGCCGTCCGATATGATGCTTCACATCAACCCTTCCTGCCTGCACAAGATTTCTATACCACCAGTGTGTAGACGTAAGCGAGGGTGGTAGCTTTCTACATCGTGTTTGAAAGTTACTTTGAACCTGGGTGTCCGATTTGGTCTGAATAAATCATTCAACACACTGAAACTACTCTTGAAATATTGTCATTACGCTTCACTCATGACAACTTGGAACATACACAAACAAAACTTTGTGAGTTTGTCCATCACAAAAGCCAAACATGGTGTCAATATCTTAATTAGTTTGGGTATTATAACAGAATGTAGCTGTAGCGTACCTTTCGAGACACCCTGTACATACGTTGAATTTGCAATTTTATGAGGGTTTTCTATTTTTCTTGAGGGAAGTCATTTTCCTGCGTAGGCTATTTTAATTTTGAAATAAACGCTTTCTTTCATGATTTAACCATTAACTAATTTTGCATTCTTGCGCATTATCAAACCAATAGCTAAATCGTGAAATAAAGCGGTTATTTAAAAAATAAAACACCCTATGCACGAAAATCATTTCACTTCAGAAATTCAGAGCGGCTGTGGACCCATATGTTTAAAAGACTATTCACTATTTTTTACGGAAAATTGTGCACTCAGAATATTGGAAGAATGAAGTCTATTTTCTCGCAAATGATATGAGGAAAGAAGTCTTAGTATGTAAAATGAGGATACGGTTTAGTGTCGTGGTTTCTAAAAAAATCCAAAGAGATGAGATCTGATATATTATAGCTTTGTCAGAGGTGATTAATTCTTCACGAATCGAAGCCGTAATGAATTATAATGCACACACAAAGAATTCATTTTCCTTATGTGAGACACCCATCGCGCGCTTTTTGATTAAGAAATCGTACCAAATTCGGATCTGACTCATAGCTCTCTGAAGGCGAGGATGTTTGTAGAGAGGGCCTGATCGCTATCGCAGGCGTGAATATTCAGAGAAAAATGTAAAGTACTTTCAACAGTACCAGAATTTTCGATTTGGGTAAATTGCCATCCCGATGTGAAGAGAGATACTACAAATTTAAATTTATTTTGTTATTTGCTAAGTTATTTGCTCTTTCAGAGCTACAACTAAGAAAGCAAATGCCACAATTTCATGTCATGCAATAAGAGTTCTTAAATGGAGAACCTGATATCCTGAAAAAAAAAAGGATGAATGTGGAAGCAGTGTCTAATCCCAACCGCTGTTGTGGACAGTCACTGGAAGAAAGGACATCATCTGTAGAATATGAGATGTTAACAGTATGCGATTAACTGCTCAGTTTGCATTCAGCTTCGTCATTTCGTTAAATAGTTTATTATAAAAACATGCGTTTCCATAATAAACCTGGGTGTTGTGTGATGTCCTTAGGTTATTTAGGTTTAAGTAGTTCTAAGTTCTAGGGGACTGATGACCATAGATGTTAAGTCCCATAGTGCTCGGAGCCATAATAAAAATTAGTTGCTATCGCCCTTCCACCAAGCACATGCAACAGTGTGTGAAACAATACTTTATGTATACAACATTTATTATAGTCGAACTCATGTACTGTATATTGGATTGTCATTTTCGGTAGTGTATAAAGGCACAGTTGGAAACAGTCAACTCGTATACGTGTCTGCGCGTAACTGTAAGTGGAATGATCACACAGGATTAGTCGAAGGTAAAGCAGGTGACAGACTTCGGTGCATAGCCAGCATGCTATGAAAATGTGGCCAGTCTACAAAGGAGACGGCTTACAAGACATCTTAGAATATTGCTAAGTGAGTGGGAGCCATATCGGATGGGACTAACAGGAGATACTGAGCGTTTTCAAATAAGGTAAGTGCGAATCGTCCTGGGTTTGACTCACAGGAGGCCGTCGTAGTCAGAAGACGCCTTAGTATAGTACTAACTGAGGAATATAGAAATATTCTGCATCCACCTATGACGGCACAGGCTACACTAATTGTAGTGCACACAGAGACATACAAGCAGTCATTATTCCCATGCTCCCTAAGCGATTGGAACGTGAACATTAACATGTAGTACCACGGTAAGCAGATTCTGCCATGCGCTTCACAATCATCAGCTGAATAAATGTAAATTTAGATGTTCATATAGCGCGTCATCGTACATACGAGGCTACTGCCATTGGTTTGAAGGGTGAAATCGATTTTTCTGGAACCGAATTCTTACAGAAAATACGTAATATATACAGGGGGAATCTGGAGGAAAGACACATGTCTTGAGAGGTGATATTATTGGTGATTTTGAACAAACAACTTCGTATGGACATGTTAGGGGCGGGTTAGAGCAACCTGCGGTTCGGGTTGTTCGGTAATCTCCCTATCAATCTATCGTATGTTAGTAGCTGCCTCTGTCATGTTTGTCGGATTTGGTGTGTATTATATTATTGCTTGGAAAGTAACGGCCAAATACTTGAAATACGTTTTGATCTTTGGAAACTTTGATATTATTACCTATGATCTTGAGAGGTGGTATCTGTGTACTGTAGAACATCTTAACTACTGTTTGGCCAACCTTGTAGAATTTTATAGAAGACTGCATTTCATGGGTTTTTATTTAAATGATCATTTTAGTATATAAAGTTGCCACCCTTTCACCGTAAGACTTTTCTTAGAAGTTAAATCAAGTTGCACCTTCGGTGGCAAAGCTAATATTTTAATTGTTAGTGTTTTGTACCGTTTCCATCCCTCCTACGGGGCGTGCATAGTTTGCGTGCTTGTGTAAATTGTTAAAACTCTTAGTTTAAAGTAATCTGGTGTGTTGCATATTTGCACCAGTGTAGTCTTTCAGAGGCTGTTGTGAGCTGTCGTAACTGCGGCCGCGTCAAAAGGGAGCAGCAAGGTTCTCTGCCCGAAAGCTCATACAGTCAAAACTTGTTTCTTTCTGCCCCTGAATAAATTGTAACTTTGATATTTAGAGGGTGCTTTCTGATTATAATTTTAAATATGTTTCTTTTAAAAAATGCTTTTAGGCACTATTAAAGTGAATAAAATTCCTATTTGGTAAAAGGAATTTGGTTATGATTTCGTCAGTTACTCCCTGGCAACTACTTCCATGCTTACATAGTGTGATTAAATGTGTTAATGTTCTTGATGAATCGCTAGTAAACAAAATAAACTCTTAAGAATATTCTTTGAAAATAAATCACGGTTCATTAATGGTAGCAGAGCGTGGTTACGATCCGCGGACCTCTGGGTTATGGACCCAGCACGCTTCCATCCTCACATGCGCCTCTAAAAGACTACACTGGTGCCCTTTTCCGAACAGTTCTGGGATGGAACACATTTAATATCAGTTTTGTACAATTTCTTGAATAACTAGAATACCACAACCTCTAGTGAAAACGTGTCGCAGTACAAAATTAAATTACATTAAACTTTGTACAAAAAATATTGTGTTCATTTTTTTCTCTACGGAGGGAGAATACTGAAAATCGTGCCCGACGATGTGGATGCACTGCAGCTTAGATAGTTTTTGTAGGCCGATTTGAGATAGTTTCCTGACTTGATACACCACAAGTGTCCTATATCAAACTGTTCGTCCCGAATTCCACTAGGCTGCTGTTGTACGCTGTAAACAATGACACAGTACTGAATAATACGGGAAATCAATAACAATATACGTTAAATGTGTTCTATCTTAGAAACTATTTTTGGGTTAGGGCGTATGTTCTTATAAAGTACTTTGGTTCAGAATCACCAACACTATCACCCCTCGAACCATGTAAAGCTTCCTAACTCACCCTGTACTCTCTCCATCGTACAAACGTTATAAGTGCGTAATCGAAAAGCAGAAACACTTGTACATTATTTTACAATTCCGTTGTTTTGTGCGATTTCGTTCTTCTCTTCCTAGAAATAACAATCTCCCGAATTTGGTTATATATTATTCTTTCGGTAATTTTGACACAGATGATCCGATGGGACATGTAAAAAAAGTTTGTAAAGCAATGTCTACTTTCCATCGTCGACATGCAGACCCCCGCCGTGAGGTGAATAGGGCGCACACAGCATGGCTGCAAGCCGCAGCACCCATCCATGTCACACATATAGCAGCGGAACAGTGGTCGACAGGGGCCGGGGAGGCTTCACAGTTAAAACAGCATTCTTGAGTGTATTACGTTGGATTTTTAATTAATTTTGCTGGATATCACTGAAAATAAATACTTCTTCCGACCGTGCCAATATTAATAAGAGAACAATGTTGCCACCAATAAACCACATATGACAAAAAGGAGAGAGCAGAACGATCGCGTGCGTTCACCCACAAGCACGTGCGTGCGCGCGCGCTCCCGCCCGCCCATGCATACATTCATGCATACATACGCACGGAAAGCGCTCATACACGACAGAAAAAAATTGTAAATGAGAAACAACACATGTTAAGGTTAATATTTATTTAAAACGGTGCGGAAATCAAGAGAAAAAATATTGAAAAATACTTTCTGGTAGTACACTATGTCCAAACACAGTATTTGCGCAACGTTATGATAATGAAAATCTCTGTGGTTTCCAGCCGGGAGGCTGTGTCCACATACCGTGACCGTCTGGCGAAGTCCTGAGATATACGAGTCCTGTGATATTTATACGCTACTGGCCATTAAAATTGCTACACCAAGAAGAAATGCAGATGATAGACGGATATTCATTGGGCAGATATATTATACTAGAACTGACATGTGATTACATTTTCACGCAATTTGAGTGCATAGATCCTGAGGAATCAGTACCCAGAACAACCACCTGTGGCCGTAATAACGGCCTTGATACGCCTGGGCATTGATTCAAACAGAGCTTGGATGGCGTGTACAGGTACAGCTGCCCATGCAGCTTCAACACGATACCACAGTTCATCAAGAGTAGTGATTGGCGAATTGTGACGAACAAGTTGCTCGGCCACCATTGACCAGACGTTTTCAGTTGGTGAGAGAGCTGGAGAACGTGCTGGCCAGGGTGCAGTCGAACATTTTCTGTATCCAGAAAGGCCCGTACAGGAAATGCAACACGCGGTCGTGCATTATCCTGCTGCAATGTAGGGTTTCGCAGGGATCGTAATACATCCGAAATGTAATGTCCACTGTTAAAACTGCCGACAATGCGAACAAGAGTTGACCGAGACGTGTAAGCAATGGCACCCCATACCATCACGCCAGGTGATACGCCAGTATGGCGTTGACGAATACACGCTTCCAATGTGCGTTCACCGCGATGTCGCCAAACACGGGTGCGACCATCATGATGCTGTAAACACAACCTGGATTCATCCGAGAAAATGACGTTTTGCCATTCGTGCACCCAGGTTTGTCGTTAAGTACAACATCGCAGTCGCTCCTGTCTATGATGCAGCGTCAAGGGTAACTGCAGCCATGGTCTCCGAGCTGATAGGCCAAGCTGCTGCAAACGTTGTCGAACTGTTCGTGCAGATGGTTGTTGTCTTGCAAACGTCCCCATCTGTTGACTCAGGGATCGAGACGTGGCTGCACGATCCGTTACAGCAATGCGGATAAGATGCCTGTCATCTCGACTGCTAGTGATACGAGGCCGGTGGGATCCAGCTCGGCATTCCGTATTACCCTCCTGAACCCACCGTATCCATATGCTGCTAACAGTCACTGGATCTCGACCATCGCGACCAGCAATGTCGCGATACGATAAACCGCAATCGCGATAGGCTACGATAGGAAACGTGATGGTACGCACTACTCCTCCTTACACGAAGCATCACAACAACATTTCGCCAGGCAACGCCGATCAACTGCTGTTTGTGTATGAGAAATCGGTTGGAAACTTTCCTGATGTCAGCACGTTGTGGGTGTCGCCACCGGCGCCAACCTTGTGTGAATGCTCTGGAAAGCTAATCATTTGCATATCACAGCATCTTGTTCCTGTCGGTTAAATTTCGCGATTGTAGCACGCCATCTGGTGTAGCAATTTTAATCGCCAGTAGTGTAGTAGTAGTGTGCCCCCTCCTACATCTACATCTACATTTATACTCCGCAAGCCACCCAACGGTGTGTGGCGGAGGGCACTTTACGTGCCACTGTCATTACCTCCCTTTCCTGTTCCAGTCGCGTATGGTTCGCGGGAAGAACGACTGTCTGAAAGCCTCCGTGCGCGCTCTAATCTCTCTAATTTTACATTCGTGATCTCCCTCTCGAAACCTGGCGAGCAAGCTACACCGCGATGCAGAGCGCCTCTCTTGCAGAGTCTGCCACTTGAGTTTATTAAACATCTCCGTAACACTATCACGGTTACCAAATAACCCTGTGACGAAACGCGCCGCTCTTCTTTGGATCTTCTCTATCTCCTCCGTCAGACCGATCTGGTACGGATCCCACACTGATGAGCAATACTCAAGTATAGGTCGAACGAGTGTTTTGTAAGCCACCTCCTTTGTTGATGGACTACATTTTCTAAGCAGTCTCCCAATGAATCTCAACCTGGTACCCGCCATACCAACAATTAATTTTATATGATCATTCCACTTCAAATCGTTCCGCACGCATACTCCCAGATATTTTACAGAAGTAACTGCTACCAGTGTTTGTTCCGCTATCATATAATCATACAATAAAGGATCCTTCTTTCTATGTATTCGCAATACATTACATTTGTCTATGTTAAGGGTCAGTTGCCACTCCCTGCACCAAGTGCCTATCCGCTGCAGATCTTCCTGCATTTCGCTACAATTTTCTAATGCTGCAACTTCTCTGTATACTACAGCATCATCCGCGAAAAGCCGCATGGAACTTCCGACACTATCTACTAGGTCATTTATATATATTGTGAAAAGCAATGGTCCCATAACACTCCCCTGTGGCACGCCAGAGGTTACTTTAACGTCTGTAGACGTCTCTCCATTGATAACAACATGCTGTGTTCTGTTTGCTAAAAACTCTTCAATCCAGCCACACAGCTGGTCTGATATTCCGTAGGCTCTTACTTTGTTTATCAGGCGACAGTGCGGAACTGTATCGAACGCCTTCCGGAAGTCAAGAAAAATAGCATCTACCTGGGAGCCTGTATCTAATATTTTCTGGGTCTCATGAACAAATAAAGCGAGTTGGGTCTCACACGATCGCTGTTTCCGGAATCCATGTTGATTCCTACATAGTAGATTCTGGGTTTCCAAAAACGACATGATACTCGAGCAAAAAACATGTTCTAAAATTCTACAACAGATCGACGTCAGAGATATAGGTCTATAGTTTTGCGCATCTGCTCGACGACCCTTCTTGAAGACTGGGACTATCTGTGCTCTTTTCCAATCATTTGGAACCCTCCGTTCCTCTAGAGACTTGCGGTACGCGGCTGTTAGAAGGGGGGCAAGTTCTTTCGCGTACTCTGTGTAGAATCGAATTGGTATCCCGTCAGGTCCAGTGGACTTTCCTCTATTGAGTGATTCCAGTTGCTTTTCTATTCCTTGGACACTTATTTCGATGTCAGCCATTTTTTCGTTTGTGCGAGGATTTAGAGAAGGAACTGCAGTGCGGTCTTCCTCTGTGAAACAGCTTTGGAAAAAGGTGTTTAGTATTTCAGCTTTACGCGTGTCATCCTCTGTTTCAATGCCATCATCATCCCGTAGTTTCTGGATATGCTGTTTCGAGCCACTTACTGATTTAACGTAAGACCAGAACTTCCTAGGATTTTCTGTCAAGTCGGTTCATAGAATTTTACTTTCGAATTCACTGAACGCTTCACGCATAGCCCTCCTTACGCTAACTTTGACATCGTTTAGCTTCTGTTTGTCTGAGAGGTTTTGGCTGCGTTTAAACTTGGAGTGGAGCTCTCTTTGCTTTCGCAGTAGTTTCCTAACTTTGTTGTTGTACCGCGGTGGGTTTTTCCCGTCCCTCACAGTTTTACTCGGCACGTACCTGTCTAAAACGCATTTTACGATTGCCTTGAACTTTTTCCATAAACACTCAACATTGTCAGTGTCGGAACAGAAATTTTCGTTTTGATCTGTTAGGTAGTCTGAAATCTGCCTTCTATTACTCTTGCTAAACAGATAAACCTTCCTCCCTTTTTTTATATTCCTATTAACTTCCACATTCAGGGATGCTGCAACGGCCTTATGATCACTGATTCCCTGTTCTGTACATACAGAGTCGAAAAGTTCGGGTCTGTTTGTTATCAGTAGGTCCAAGATGTTATCTCCACGAGTCGGTTCTCTGTTTAATTGCTCGAGGTAATTTTCGGATAGTGCACCCAGTATAATGTCACTCGATGCTCTGTCCCTACCACCCGTCCTAAACATCTGAGTGTCCCAGTCTATACGGCGGCCGGGTACTGTCCAGCTGGCAGGCGGGATGGTGCGGGTGAAGCTGTAGTGGTTATAGTAGCGAGTGCATCGTTCGCCTCCCTGCGTGGGCCTTCTGGCCGCGTCTTGCGAGGTTAATGATTGGACGATGCTGGTCGCGCTCTCGTCGTATCGCCGCTAACGTGGGTCTCCGTCCCGCGCTCAGTATCCTTCGTCTCTGTTGAGCAGATTCACAACCCGTATTATTAGCTGCACCAGTAGCCTGTTCCTTATCAAAGCGTCTTTCGTGTTCTGAAAGTCAGACGTGTAGTCCTCCTCGACGGTATGTGAAACCCACAATTGTGGATAAAGGGATGTAAGGAGAAAGGGTCCATGTACCATTATGCGTCATTTCTTGTTACGACATTAGTGACATAAATACCTCTGAAACCGTAGACCTTTAGCCATCAATGTCTCAGTTTATCACAACACAGACTGAGTAAGATATCAGATCCCTATAATAGGGAACAAAACGAGGTAGTACTTGATCAATGAGAGTTTCAGCTAACCCAAATGATGGGATAGCTCATAATTTCATTAAAAGGGAGCAGGCAGGCCTTCAGTGACAACTGCTTCAGTTAAGAAAAATTACCATATGCAAAACAGGCAGGCCACCTTAAATAACAGCTACAGTTAAGTAATAGACAACAGGCAGGTCTTCAATGATAGTAGCTTCAGTTAAGTAAGATTACCAAATAGAAAACAGGTAGGCCTCCAGGCTTCAGTTAAGAAAAATTACGATATGAAAAACAGGGAGGCTCTCTTAATAACTGCATAATGGACTAAAATTAGCAAATAGAAAACAGGGAGGCATTCAATGGTAATCGCTCCAGCTGAGTAGAATTGTCAAATAGAAAAGAGGCAGGCCTTCAATAATAAGAGTTTCAGTTAAGTAAAATGAACAAATAGAAAACAGACAGGCCTTCAATAATAACAGCTTTGCATAAGAAAAATTACAAAATAGAAAACAGGTAGGCCTTTAATGATAACCAAGCATTTGAACTGTCTCCTCACAAGAGGTTCACCAGAAGGCGTATACGCAAGGAGCACAAGACTACACCAAATAGGAAGGCCAAGAAGGTTTACAACGAGAGACAGCATAGAAGAAACACGTAACCGATCCGGCTCAGGAAACTACATCGGTTCACACAGTTTAATATATCGTGAAGTCCAGGAATCGAAGCCGAAGGTTGCCGGTTCCAAACGGGCCCAGAATTCAACGCAGTGAAATTGGCTTCAACTCTCTCATCGGTCCCAGAGCTGGCTGGCCAGACTACACATGAAGATAGTACTCGAAGTCAGGCACGGATTCAAAAAATAGTTCAAATGGCTCTGAGTACTATGGGACTTAACATCTGAGGTCATCAGTCGCCTAGAACTTAGAACTTCTTAAACTTAACCAACCTAAGGAGATCACACACATCCATGCTCGAGGCAGGATTCGAACCTGCGACCGTAGTAGTGACGCGGTTCCGGTCAGAAGCGCCTAGAACCGCTCGGCCGCCCCGTTCGGCCACGGATCCACATCGGCCCACACATATGCCCACCAACCAGGCACTATCCCTCACCCGGCCGGCACAGTTCTTCTCGAAAACCTCATCTGCTGCTTTGCACTGTAAGGGGCGTCTATTTCTATTCCATCACCGTTTCTGGTGGCAGTGGGCTAAGATAATGTTATTCCTGACTCGTGTCCAATTTGCCCTAAGGTTGTCAGGAGTAATGGACGAAGGCAGGAGGTCATTGATATCCCACAAGTTGGATAGAGGGGAATTAATGAGATACGCGAACAAGACAGCGGCAGGAACTGCCTTGGATGCTTGGTTCAAGTGGTTCTGAGCACTGTTGGACTTAACATCTGAGGTCATCTGTCCCCTAGAACTTAGAACTACTTAAACCTAACTAACCTAAGGACATCACACACATCCATGCCCGAGGCAGGATTCGAAACTGCGACCGTATCGGTCCCGCGGTTCCAGACTGAAGCGCCTAGAACCTCTCGGCCACTTGGATGCTTCATGCTGGGCAGTGTTAAATGCAAAATGGAGCCAAGGCAAGGAGGTATCCCACTTACTCGGACACTTACGATGGTAAATGATCAAAGCTGACTTAAGTTTGCGATTCACTCTGTCGGCAAAAGATGCCTGCGGATAATGTGGTGAGGTGTTTAGGTGCTTGAAAACGTTACAAATACAAAACTGCGGAAACTGTTCGGAAACAAACGCTGGAGCGTTATCGCGAACAAGAGCGTTAGGAGGTAAAAACCTACTGAAGATGTTCGTCAGATGTGCAATGGTAATTGCCGCTGTGCTCCCACTACTAGGGATCAACCATACAAAACTAGAAAACACGTCAACAACCACCAGAATATATCGGTTCCCCTTCTCTGTATAAGGAAGAGGCCCTACGTAATCGTTAAAGAGTTTGTCCTTAGGGGTCTCCTTGCACTGTGTTAGAGCACCGTCCAGCGAGTAAGGTGAGCACTTGCGCAGGCATCTTGTACACAGACTCCGGTGAATGGTTGCTGGGCGTACTTATGGGCCGATTTGAATCCGTGTCTGACTTCGAGTGTCATCTTCGTGCGTAGCCTGGCCAGCTAGCTCTGAGACGTGACACACAGATGAGAGAGTTGAATCCAGTTTCGCTGTGCTGAGTCCTGGGCTCCCTTTGGAACTGGCAAACTTCAGCTTCGATTTCTCAACATCAGGATATCTTAAACTGTGTGAGCTGATGGTGTTCCTGCGCCAGAGCGATAACGTGTTTCTTGTTTCTTCTGTGGGTTTTCACGCATTACCTAGATGATTGGATTTTAGCCGACGTCCCTGCCAAACGTCTTCGAACGCCAGATGAGAACCTTTCTCCTGTAGCACGGGCGGGTTCCGGTTTCGAGATACCTTCGGGCATCGCAGAAGTCATAGCTCTGTTAATTATATTGGCTTAGGAGGTGCCTGCGTCTCAAAAGTTACAATTGCTGAGGCCATGTAATTGGGTTTGGCAGCCTAGTTTCCATTCGCGCGTTTCGCCGTCGTTGTAGAGGCGGTATCTTGCAGTGACCGTGGTATACCGTTCGGCTAGTTGTTGTTACTTTCACGTAAATAACCTTGTTGTGTTAATATTTCTTTTGCCGGTCTGCCCCCAACGAAAAGGTCCTCTCCTTGCAACCTTTCTTGACCACCCTATTTGGTATAGTCTTCTGCTCCTTGTTGTAAGCGTTCTGGTGCACACCTTGTGAGGAGGCAAGTCAAACTCTTGGTTACTTAACTGAAGGTGTTATCACTGAAGGCCTATTTGGTAATTTTACTTAAATGAAGCTATCCGAAATGGGGCTCAGAATTCAGTAGAGCGAAACTGGCTTCAGCTCCTGATTGGTGTGTCAAGACGGCTCTCGAAAAGTCAGCCACGGATTCAAATCGACCCACAAATATGCACAGCAAACACTCGCCGGACTCTGTGCCCGTTGGCCGGTGTGGCTGAGCGGTTCTAGGCGCTACAGTCTGGAACCACGCGACCGCTACGGTCGCAGGTTCGAATCCTGTCTCGGGCTTGGATGTGTGTGATGTCCTTAGGTTAGTTAGGTTTAAGTAGTTCTAAGTCCTAGGGGACCGATGACCTCAGATGTTAAGTCCCATAGTGCTCAGAGCCACTTGAACCATTTGAACTCCGTGCCCAAGACGCTTGCACCAGTCCTCGTCTTACTCGCTGGGCGGACCTCTCACACCATCCTCCTCGCTCCCTTCCCAACTCGCCACGCCACAACACGCGCCGTTCCCATCAAAAACCTCGAGCAAAGATCTTAGTGGCCTCAAACTTGAGGGACACCACACGACAGATCGAGCTAGTGGAGCCACCAATTCGAAAGACGGCGGTAGCAAGCCCGCTACGGCCCAATGTGATCTGCTATCGCTGAGGTATCTGTCTGTTCCAGTCGCACACGGGTGATGTTCTCCTTGCAATGTTTCGAAATACAGAATTGCGTTTGGCCATTTACTGTTTGGATTTTTTTTTTTAAATTTGTGGTAACTGTTGAGGTCATCGCTCCCTAGGCTTACACACTACTTAATCTAACTTAAACTAACTTACACTAAGGACAACACACACATCCGTGCCAGAGGGAGGACCCGAACCTCCGACGGGGGCAGCCGCGCGAACCGTGCCAAACCGCCCTAGACCCGCGCGGCTACCCCATTTACTGCTGGCCACATTCAAAGGCGATGCTCTGCATTTCAGACACGCTCATTTTTAGTGTGTCTTTCGCAAAGCCAAGCAACTCTTTCGGCTTCGGTGGTAGTCGGAAGACGGTTTGTATACTGGATTTCTCAAGTAGCTTCACAGTTTTGGCTGAGAGCGGTCTTAAGCGGAAGGAAAGCGAGTCTGTTGTCTTCTTCATCCTTTCCCCGTTTCATGCACCTGGTCTCTTCTTGAATGCCCAACTGCCTACTGCCTCTACGGTCTTCAGTTCACACAATTACGGATTGGTCAGATATGTGGCGACACTTCGAAAACCTCTAATGGAATTCTATAGTTATCAAATTAAGAACTAGGCCGATTTCGTGAAAATATATTAAGGACGTGCGATTGCAAAGCAGTGACCTGCTCGTGAAATTCGACGTTACATCGCTGTTCATCGGAGTACCTCTACAAAACTCCTTGGTGCAGCTATCTGAACATCTCAGGCCTAAAATAGTTAAACTCCTTGAACATACACTGACGACTACCTGTTGCAAGTGCAACGGGGAGTTTTAAGAACAGATGAATGGACTGCCCATTTGGTTCCCTTTGCCTCCAGGGATCGCAAATCTCTACATGGAACACTTTGAGAAGGTGGCACTTCAAACTGCTCGTCAGATACCCAAGCACTTCTTCCGCTATCTTGACCACGCTTTTTTGATATGGGAGTATGGCAGACAGGCACTGCACGAGTTTTTGGACGATCCTAACGGTATCCATCAAAACACTGCTTTGAATATGAAAATATAGGAGAATGACTGTCTGCCTTTCGTGGGCATACGAATAGGGAAGAAGGCATAAGGCAGAAGGCAGATGGTATATTAGGCCATTCAGTATAGAGAAAGAAGACACACAGACCTATACAAGCATGCAACGATATGCTACCATCCAGTGATAAAGAAAGCCTCCCAGACGAACACCAACCGAACGAGGTGGCGCAGTGGACTCGCATTCGGGAGGACGACGGTTCAATCCCGCATCCGGCCATCCTGAGTTAGGTTTTCTGTGATTTCCCTAAATCGCTCCACGCAAATGCCGGGATGGTTCCTTTGAAAGGGCACGGCCGACTTTCTTCCCCATCCTTCCCTAATCCGATGAGACCGATGACCTCTTGTTTCGTCTCTTGCCCCCAAACAACCCAACCCAACGAACACCAGAAGGGAGCATTCCTGAAAAACGGGTAGGGCGACGAGCAGACTAGGTGAATGAAGGGACCAGGTGATGTCTGGGATAAGCTTAGCTTGTCACCTTATGTCATCGTCTGGTTAATAGTAAGACATACTGTTTTCAGCTCCTTGAATTGTGATTTAACATACTTAACATTCATCCTCGCATTGTTTGTCGGTTTTGAAACTCAAAGGGCAAAATTTAAAAATATTCTTTAAATATTTAAAGGAGTAACTAAAATTGTCATTTACATTGTGTGATTCATTAATAACTTAATGGTGGCTCTAATAAAATCTGTTTCACATTGTTGGTTTTTGTTAATTTTGTTTAAATGCTGCTGAGGCGAATAAACATTACGAAAAATCTTTCTTCGGGGTTGTGATATAAAGAGTCCAGCACCTTACCACTTTCAGCTACATGCTATCTGCCGTTTCAGTTAAAATAGCCAAATTTCGCTCATGAGGTAAACATTCGGACTTCATCTTTGTAGCTGTCAATGTAAAAATCTGAAAAGAAACTGAAGTATTGAACGACGACATCACTGACGATACTTTGGTGCTAAAAACAGAGACGATGTGACGGAACTAAAAGACAATCATTCAGTTAAATACAGATTGGATTTTTAACCTCAGTAAACCGAGCCTACCTGATACTGACGGGCCATATGAACTTCCTTCCTTCTATTAACAAGAGCAACGGAATCTCATGACGCTCGCATACGGCGCTGTGTACTGGTGCTACTCCATACTGACGATCTGTGTTCGTAAACAACTCAGACATTACTTAGACTCATTCGAGAAGTGTGAAAGGACAGCAGGGACAATACATTGGTACTAAAAACTAAGACAGGCGGGCGGGACTAAAAGAAAATCATTGAGTAACATGTGGATTGTTTTTTGAACCTCAGCAATTGCAGCCAAGGCTGCATATATACGGAATCTGACACAGGCGCGCCATAAAGTCTAAATTTCCTTCTTTCTATTACTGAGGGCAACGGAAATCTCGTGATCTTCACTGATACTACTGATGCTACGTCACATCGACGATCCGTGTATTCAAACAACTCTGACGCTATGTGGTCATTCTAGCGGCTACTAAAACTACGTTAAATGTTGTCAAACTCCGAAAGTAGTTTCACGATCCTCTTTTTTCACTCAGTCCTTGATGACGACAAAGATGCATTACTCTTCCTATGCCTGAGATGAAAGACTAGCGCCGACTTAACGCAGCACTTCGTAAGTCGACAAATAATACATTATTTATTTGAGAGTGGTATGCGCGTTTTTATATTGAAGAGGCTAAGAGAGCCCACCACAAATTTCCACACAACTCGTAAATACAGAGTGAAGCAGAACTGCGCCGACAAACTGACAGAGGTGCTTAGTATAGACAAGGCAAGTAAAATTGTCTAGTTAACATGGGGCTTACTTAAAATACACAACTTAAGAGTTATGAGCAATTGTTCAGTAGAAGATATACGAGGGCAGTTCAATAAGTAATGCAACACATTTTTTTTCTCGGCCAATTTTGGTTGAAAAAACCGGAAATTTCTTGTGGAATATTTTCAAACATTCCCGCTTCGTCTCGTATAGTTTCATTGACTTCCGACAGGTGGCAGCGCTGTACGGAGCTGTTAAAATGGCGTCTGTAACGGATGTGCGTTGCAAACAACGGGCAGTGATCGAGTTTCTTTTGGCGGAAAACCAGGGCATCTCAGATATTCATAGGCGCTTGTAGAATGTCTACGGTGATCTGGCAGTGGACAAAAGCACGGTGAGTCGTTGGTCAAAGCGTGTGTCATCATCGCCGCAAGGTCAAGCAAGACTGTCTGATCTCCCGCGTGCGGGCCGGCCGTGCACAGCTGCGACTCCTGCAATGGCGGAGCGTGCGAACACACACGTTCGAGATGATCGACGGATCACCATCAAACAAATCAGTGCTCAATTTGAAATCTCTGTTGGTAGTGCTGTCACAATTGTTCACCAGTTGGGATATTCAAAGGTTTGTTCCCGCTGGGTCCCTCGTTGTCTAACCGAACACCATAAAGAGCAAAGGAGAACCATCTGTGCGGAATTGCTTGCTCGTCATGTGGCTGAGGGTGACAATTTCTTGTCAAAGATTGTTACAGGCGATGAAACATGGGTTCATCACTTCGAACCTGAAACAAAACGGCAATCAATGGAGTAGCGCCACACCCACTCACCTACCAAGAAAAAGTTTAAGGCCATACCCTCAGCCGGTAAAGTCATGGTTAGTCTTCTGGGACGCTGAAGGGGTTATTCTGTTCGATGTCCTTCCCCATGGTCAAATGATCAACTCTGAAGTGTATTGTGCTACTCTTCAGAAATTGAAGAAACGACTTCAGCGTGTTCGTAGGCACAAAAATCTGAACGAACTTCTCCTTCTTCATGACAACGCAAGACCTCACACCAGTCTTCGCACCCGAGAGGAGCTCACAAAACTTCAGTGGACTGTTCTTCCTCATGCACCCAACAGCCCCGATCTCGCACCGTCGGATTTCCATATGTTTGGCCCAATGAAGGACGCAATTCGTGGGAGGCACTACGCGGATGACGAAGAAGTTATTGATGCAGTACGACGTTGGCTCCGACATCGACCAGTGGAATGGTACCGTGCAGGCATACAGGCCCTCATTTCAAGGTGGCGTAAGGCCGTAGCATTGAATGGAGATTACGTTGAAAAATAGTGTTGTGTAGCTAAAAGATTGGGGAATAACCTGGTGTATTTCAATGCTGAATAAAACAACCCCTGTTTCAGAAAAAAAATGTGTTGCATTACTTATTGAACTGCCCTCGAATTTCAGGTTAGCAAAGACGAACTAGTACTCATAGCTCTTAAGGTATGCATTCTACAGCCCATGTTTACTGGACTTTTTTCCTTGTTTTCGTCCGTACTACCACCTTGCAAAATAAGGAAAGCAAACAGCCTTCAGTAGGAGAGATGTGTTACATAGTGTAAGATGTCGTGGTCTCCTGACCTTCATTGCTTACATATTCCGCCCTCACAATCATACTCCGCACATCAAGACGCTACATTCGAACCCAAACTCGATAAGATAAACTCAATGTTGTATGAATTCAGGTAAACGATATGCAAATAACTAGTAAATCGTAAATGCGCTCCGAGATTTAAATAATCGAAGCTGGCGCACACACACACGTACATTCAAGATATGACAGTCGCAGGAGGGGCTTTTAGTTCGGGAGACGCAAACCGCACACTGGCGGGGCCGGTACCTTCAGAGGACGACTCAGCCTATCTATGTCAGCCAGTGACCGCCCATAGAGCAGACAGCGTTTGCCCGAGTGAAAGGAAGAATGACCCCATGTTCGGCTTAAAAGCAAATTCCGCTACATTGTGTCAGAGCGCCCAGCCTACTCATTCTTTACAAATATAGCACACAGTTTCAGAGATTTTCACAGGGAGACAGCAAACGTCTACATCTACATTTACATCTTCATTTATACTCCGCAAGCCACCCAACGGTGTGTGGCGGAGGGCACTTTACGTGCCACTGTCATTACCTCCCTTTTCTGTTCCAGTCGCATATGGTTCGCGGGAAGAACGACTCTCTGGAAGCCTCCGTGCATGCTCGAATCTCTCTAATTTTACATTCGTGATCTCCTCGGGAGGTATAAGTAGGGGGAAGCAATATATTCGATACCTCATCCAGAAACGCACCCTCTCGAAATCTGGCGAGCAAGCTACACCGCGATGCAGAGCGCCTCTCTTGCACAGTCTGCCACTTGAGTTTGCTAAACATCTCCGTAACGGTATCACAGTTACCAAATAACCCTGTGACGAAATGCGCCACTCTTCTTTGGATCTTCTCTATCTCCTCCGTCAACCCGATCTGGTATGGATCCCACACTGATGAGCAATACTCAAGTATAGCTCGAACGAGCGTTTCGTAAGCCACCTCCTTTGTTGATGGACTACATTTTCTAAGGACTCTCTCAATGAATCTCAACCTGGTACCCGCCTTACCAACAATTAATTTTATGTGATCATTCCACTTCAAATCGTTCTGCACGCATACTCCCAGATATTTTACAGAAGTAACTGCTACCAGTGTTTTTTCTGCTATCATATAATCATACAATAAAGGATCCTTCTTTCTTTGTATTCGCAATACATTACATTTATCTATGTTAATGGTCAGTTGCCACTCCCTGCACCAAGTGCCTATCTGCTGCAGATCTTTCTGCATTTCGCTACAAACGCTGATGCTACAGATTTCCGGATTGGTCGCCTTAAACGAAACGTCATTCTCCCGTATTAGAAGAGCAATGCTGATTGGCAGACGCCTTGAGCTGAAGGAGTAATGGAAGAGACTGAAAGATATACCCCTTCATGTCTGACATGGAGAGGAGCCGTTCCGTTGTTGCTCTTGGAGCGAGAACACCTAATGAGAGCGTGCGCGCTCGTATGTGTACTCAAAGAGCGAGGAACAAGTCTCTCCTCAGTTCTTCACTGGGAGAGCACCTCTGTCGAGAGCGAATCGGAGTGTGACTCTATATTGAGTCCTTACGATTAAGCGTTGGTCACTGTGTTGGCCGCCACACTTATTGTGTGGTGTGAATGGACAGAGTTATAGTTAAACGCCTGCAAGTGAATCTTTGAGTGGCTTCATGGTGGACTGGTTATCTGACCAGCGTACCACGCCAGTAGTTAGACTAGGGGCGAATAGGGGTCCTTGACTTCATCAAGGTGTAGGGAGAGTTCGATTGGCAAAGGTCAATCCAGATAGAACGAGAGTTATCTTATTTGTCAGCAGCGAGCGGGGCAGACAGCAGTCATCGCAGCTTACGGTATTGTGCCCTACAGCTCTTGCGAGCCCCATATTTCCTCCGCAACAGTACACTTCACTGCATTTCACACGCGACAGCCTCAACTGTACCTAGCAACATTATAATGGATAATTATTCAAGTTGAGTAGGCGCGGCTCTCAGCCATTCTGCCAAGTCAATAACAATCTTAAATTTTGTATAGAAATTTCATTAGCGAATCCTATCCTTGAGAGGTAGTTTCACATTCCGAAAAGAACCCGGAAATAACTTGTTCAGTTCATAACTAAAGGTGCCATTGTGATTTCTCAGAATTTTTGCAAAATAAATAATAATTTTCGTTAGTTTCACGTTTTCCTTACACTAACTAGCACTACTCCAGTACCCAAGTATCTCACTAGTTACGTAAGAAATTTTGTGAATTTTTGTGTCATTTCCTTACAGCGGACGACGCCAGAAGATATTTATTGCTGAAAGTTTTTCATGCATTTCTCTTTAGAAAGTTGGGAGCGTCTGTCAGACTTCTGTAGTAGTGTGGGAGCGGAAATTGCATGTTGCAGGAGCCACAGGGTAAATGGTACATCTCAGGTTAATCTGTTGCGCAGAATGACAGAATAGCGCCCCACTGCACACATGAAAATGGCGACCCTGCCAGGATGGGTAAAATAGATAAACTACCAGGATAGGAAAGAGTCAGGATAGTTAGGTGCAGCAGTAGCACTTTGAAGAACTTTCTTTCATGTATTAAATAGCTATTTACAAAGATTGGGATGAGAATAGATATAGGTAGTGAAGAAAGCAGAACTGTAGGGAAAAAGGCGTGTGTTATTGTGTTTGAAAATTTTTGATTTTTTTTACGATTTTTGTATAGCTGTTATGGCATAGGATTTTCAGGTGATAGGCACAGACTCAGAGTGACGCAGAGACGCAGTGTGACGCAGCATCATATAAGTTAGAATGAAGAAATAACATTTTTCTCCCTTTGCAAGCGCACAGGTGGAGACTGTAGCAGAGCAGACAGAACATTAGCTGAGAAGTCACGAGGTTGTTGTTGTTGTTGGTTCAACCAACTGGTAAGTGGTCTACAGTTTTGTAGATAGGGTTGTGGTGTGTTGAAAGAATTTCCATGTTAACGAGAGCACAAGCCAAAAGGTTACATGAGAGACAGCAAATAGACAAGATGGGGAGAATCTACCAGATAGACAGCAAGTAAACGGGCTTATTGAGAATAGGATAGACGGTGGATCAGAGAACAGGACAGTCGGGGAGCTGCAGAATCAGCTGGCTCAGTTAGACTGGGATAAAATTGAGACAGATCAGACAGATGGGAATCGAGGGGACGAGAACATCGAATTTCCAGAATATGAAATTCCAGGAAGGGCACAATCTGAGCCAGAAATAGACAGCCCACGTAGGAAATGGCAAAAATTAGAAGCGAAACGAGCACAGGAAACGCGTTTGTTTCCCGCATATTCAGGGAAAGAATACGCGTCAATACAATCAATGAACCGGCAGTTAGCTAACGCTCAAAGAGAAGTAGACAGTGAGGAAGAGGGGGAACATTTAGAATACGTCGAACCTATCCTGCACATTCTAAATATGCCCCAACAACAGACACAGAATTTTGGCGGAGTTACGAGCGCCACGAAAAGGTTCTGTAACAGACGCAACTGTACCTGCAAACACAAGACATACACAACAGAGAGGGCAGAATGCGGAGTTGTTTGTGCCACGTAATGGTTCAAGGACAAACGCAACTAGTCCTCAACACAGGCAGCACGGGTTATTGCAGTTATCAAACTTAGAAACGCCACAGCGTAGCCCAGTAAACGACGTAACTGACCGAGTGGAAGACAATAGATGGAGAATACATAGTTCAGCAGAAGGTAGCGTTACAGGACAGGGCGTGATCATGGAGATGTTACAAAAAATGAACGCTAGTATGACGAAACAGAATCAGGAGCTTAAGAAACAGTATCAGGTTATTAATACACAGATAACGAAACAGAATCCACAGATGACAAAACAGTATCAGGAATTGAAACAGGATAATCAGAACTTGAGAAAAGAGATTAAGACACATATCCAACAGGTTAAAATCCAGATGGAAGAAGGGATCGCCAGAATTGATAGTCAGACCACTCAGATAAACAAAGACGCGAAAGAATCTAGAGAAAGAATTCAGGTACTAGCACAAGGTCAGCAGTAATTACGCACTGACGTGGACAAGGTCCAATTGGACATCGTAAACATTGACAAAAAGGTGGAACGTTTTACGAAAAAAGCCACTCGAACACCAATACAAATTTGTATTGTGACAGCCAGAGCGAGAGCACCAGCAGCAGCGAGTACTGTTTGTATAAAGCGTTTATTTTACATTTTGTTTACGACCTTCCACTAAGGAAGGGATTCTATTTGTGTTTATCTGCTCTGCATAGTAACTAACAGTTCTTGATAAAACTTTACGTAGTTTTCGTGTTAGATTTCTTAGTGTTTTCTTGATCGTTTAGAACAGAAAGCGCCCTAAAACCGTCTTTTGTTTGTTTCGCGACCGTTAGCCACTAGTCACTTGAATCAGCAGTTGTCTTGTGACAGCCAGAGCGAGAGCACCAGCAGCAGCGAGTACTGTTTGTATAAAGCGTTTATTTTGCATTTTGTTTACGACCTTCCACTAAGGAAGGGATTCTATTTGTGTTTATCTGCTCTGCATAGTAACTAACAGTTCTTGATAAAACTTTACGTAGTTTTCGTGTTAGATTTCGTAGTGTTTTCTTGATCGTTTAGAACAGAAAGCGCCCTAAAACCGTCTTTTGTTTGTTTCGCGGCCGTTAGCCACTAGTCACTTGAATCAGCAGTTGTCTTGTGACAACCAGAGCGAGAGCACCAGCAGCAGCGAGTACTGTTTGTATAAAGCGTTTTTGTACTTATTTGCTGCGCTTAGCTTTTAAATAGTTTTTCTGGGAAAACCTAGCGTAGTTTTCGCGTCTCGTATTTCAGTGAGTGTTTCTTGATTATCAGAGTAGCTCATCAGAAGATTATCTTGGGAATTTGTCACCGTATAGAGTAGGGTAAACATAGTCATGTGTAGGGACTGTGGTTGTTGTGAGCGGACTCAAGGAGAATTGGCCACTCTTCGGGGGCAGGTGGAGGCTTTGTCTGTTAGGCTCATCGAGCTCGAGGCGCAGGCGTCGGCTCGTAGTGGCGTTGGGGCAACTGTGGTGAGACCTATGCCTACTTCGGTGGCCTTGGAATCACATGGAACCCCTGATGTCGCTGCGTCTTCCGGCAGTGAGCATCTTACCGGTCAGCCATCACTCCAGGGTGAATGGCGGACAGTGGTGGGCTCGCGCGTGCCTGGCCGAAAGGCGAAGGTGGGATCTGGCCGCGTGGCAGCTGCCTTACCCCTTTCCAACAGGTACGGGGTGCTTCCTAGTGGTGATGACATCGTTTCCGAGCCACCACAGGATGCCTCGCCTGTTGGGCCAGTGGCCGATTCTCCGGCAAGGTCCCGACAGTCACACAGGGCGGGCCTATTAGTTATAGGGAGCTCCAACGTTAGGCGGGTTATGGAGCCCCTCAGGAAAATAGCGGGTATAGCGGGTAGGTCGGGGAAGAATGCCAGTGTGCACTCGGTGTGCTTGCCGGGGGGTCTCGTCCGTAATGTGGAGGAGGCCCTTCCGGCAGCTATTGAACGCACTGGGTGTGACCGGCTGCAGATAGTAGCACATGTCGGAACGAATGACGCCTGCCGCTTGGGTTCTGAGACCATCCTTGGTTCCTTCCGGCGGCTGGCTGATTTGGTGAAGACAACCAGCATCGCACGCGGAGTGCAAGCTGAGCTTAATATCTGCAGCATAGTGCCCAGAGTCGATCGCGGTCCTCTGGTTTGGAGCCGTGTGGAGGGTCTAAACCAGAGGCTCAGACGACTCTGCGACTATAATGGTTGCAAATTCATCGACCTCCGTTATTGGGTGGAGAACTGTAGGGCCCCCCTACACAGGTCAGGCGTGCACTACACACCGGAAGCAGCTACTAGGGTAGCAGAGTACGTGTGGCGTGCACACGGGGGTTTTTTAGGTTAGAGGGACCCCCCCTTGGGCGAAACGATAAAATACCTGACGGCTTACCAGAGAGGACATTATCATCGTTGATAAAGAACGTCCGTCCTCAGAGACCAAAAACAGGAAAAGTTAACGTAATATTGGTAAACTGCAGGAGTATCCAGGGCAAGGTTCCTGAATTAGTATCTCTTATTGAAGGAAATAGTGCGCATATAGTATTAGGAACGGAAAGTTGGTTAAAACCGGAAGTGAACAGTAACGAAATCCTAGACACAGAATGGAATATATACCGCAAGGATAGGATAAACGCCAATGGTGGAGGAGTATTTATAGCAGTAAAGAATTCAATAATATCCAGTGAAGTTATTAGCGAATGCGAATGTGAAATAATCAGGGTTAAGCTAAGTATCAAAGGTGGGTCAGATATGATAGTCGGATGCTTCTATAGACCACCTGCATCAGCAACCGTAGTAGTTGAGCGCCTCAGAGAGAACCTGCAGAACGTCGTGAAGAAGTTTCGTGATCATACTATTGTAATAGGGGGAGACTTCAATCTACCAGGTATAGAATGGGATAGTCACACAATCAGAACTGGAGCCAGGGACAGAGACTCTTGTGACATTATCCTGACTGCCTTGTCCGAGAATTACTTCGAGCAGATAGTTAGAGAACCAACTCGTGAAGCTAACGTTTTAGACCTCATAGCAACAAATAGACCGGAACTTTTCGACTCCGTGAATGTGGAAGAGGATGTCAGTGATCATAAGTCAGTGGTTGCATCAATGACTACAAGTGTAATAAGAAATGCCAATAAAGGAAGGAAAATATATTTGCTTAACAAGAGTGATAGGGCACAAATCGCAGAATATCTGAGTGACCACCATCAAACGTTCATTTCTGAGGAAGAGGATGTGGAACAAAAATGGAAAAAATTCAGAAACATCGTCCAGTACGCCTTAGATAAGTTCGTACCGACTAAGGTCCAAAGCGAGGGGAAAGATCCACCGTGGTATAACAATCATGTACGAAAGGTACTACGGAAACAAAGAAAGCTTCATCATAGGTTTAAGAGTAGTCGAATCATAGCTGATAAGGAAAAGCTGAACGAAGCGAAAAAGAGCGTAAAGAGAGCAATGAGAGAAGCATTCAACGAATTCGAACATAAAACATTGGCAAACAATCTAAACAAGAACCCTAAAAAGTTTTGGTCATATGTAAAATCGGTAAGCGGATCTAAATCCCCTATTCAGTCACTCGTTGACCACGATGGCACCGAAACAGAGGACGACCGAAGAAAGGCAGAAATACTGAATTCAGTGTTCCGAAACTGTTTCACTGCGGAAAATCGTAACACGGTCCCTGACTTCAGCCGTCGCACGGACGCCAAAATGGAAAATATTGAAATAAACGATATCGGAATTGAAAAACAACTGCTATCACTTAGTACCGGAAAAGCATCCGGACCAGACGAGATACCCTTAAGATTCTACAGTGATTTTGCTAAAGAACTTGCCCCCTTTCTATCAGCAATTTATCGTAGATCGCTGGAAGAACGTAAAGTACCTAGCGACTGGAAGAAAGCGCAGGTCGTTCCCATTTTCAAGAAGGGTCATAAATCAGATGCGAATAATTATAGGCCTATTTCGCTTACGCCAATCTGTTGTAGAATAATGGAACATGTTTTGTGTTCTCGTATTATGACGTTCTTAGATAATACAAATCTCCTTCATCATAACCAACATGGATTCCGCAAACAGAGATCATGTGAAACTCAGCTCGCCCTATTTGCCCAAGAAATTCACAGTGCCGTAGACACTGGCGAGCAGATTGATGCCGTATTCCTGGACTTCAGGAAGGCATTTGATACGGTTCCGCACTTACGTTTAGTGAAAAAAATACGAGCTTACGGAATATCGGACCAGGTTTGTGATTGGATTCAGGATTTCCTAGAAGAAAGAACACAACATGTCATTCTTAACGGTTCAAAATCTGCAGATGTAGAGGTAATTTCGGGAGTACCGCAAGGAAGCGTGATAGGACCTTTATTGTTTACAATATACATAAATGACTTAGTTGACAACATCGGTAGCTCCGTGAGGCTATTTGCAGATGACACGGTTGTCTACAAGACAGTAACAACATCAGAAGACTCGTACGTACTCCAGGAAGACCTGCAGAGGATTAATGCATGGTGCGACAGCTGGCAGCTTTCCCTAAACGTAGATAAATGTAATATAATGCGCATACATAGGGGCAGAAATCCATTCCAGTACGATTATGCCATAGGTGGTAAATCATTGGAAGCGGTAACGACCGTAAAATACTTAGGAGTTACTATCCGGAGCGATCTGAAGTGGAATGATCACATAAAACAAATAGTGGGAAAAGCAGGCGCCAGGTTGAGATTCATAGGAAGAATTCTAAGAAAATGTGACTCATCGACGAAAGAAGTAGCTTACAAAACGCTTGTTCGTCCGATTCTTGAGTATTGCTCATCAGTATGGGACCCTTAATAGAAGAGATAGACATGATCCAGCGAAAAGCAGCGCGATTCGTCATGGGGACATTTAGTCAGCGCGAGAGCGTTACGGAGATGCTGAACAAGCTCCAGTGGCGGACACTTCAAGAAAGGCGTTACGCAATACGGAGAGGTTTATTATCGAAATTACGAGAGAGCACATTCCGGGAAGAGATGGGCAACATATTACTACCGCCCACATATATCTCGCGTAATGATCACAACGAAAAGATCCGAGAAATTAGAGCAAATACGGAGACTTACAAGCAGTCGTTCTTCCCACGCACAATTCGTGAATGGAACAGGGAAGGGGGGATCAGATAGTGGTACAATAAGTACCCTCCGCCACACACCGTAAGGTGGCTCGCGGAGTATAGATGTAGATGTAGATGTAGATTTCGGAAGAACAAGCAATTCAAAGCCAGGTCGCAAAGGTTGCACTGAAAAAATATGATCAGCGGATCAATAAAATGGAACTTAAAAACAAAGATCAGTTTGAAAAGCTGCGAACAGAGTTGATACAAACTACCGAAGAAAAGATCGAGACCGATTACATCTGTAGCGAAACAACTGACACTTCAAGCATTAATTCAGTACACGAACACGCGCCGTCTAAGAAAGTTCAAGTAGAACCAAGGCTAGACGTAACACTCGCGCAGAAATCGAAACAGAAAACCCCGATTAAAGTAATACATGACATGCCACAGGACCAGGCACAGTATCTAGAAAAACGGAAGACATCCATTCAGCCGATACCAATCAAAGACAGGCAACTGAACCAGTAAATCCAATGAGACAACACAATAGCAGCACAGGTACTATACCGCGAACGACGAGAGTAGAAACCCACGAACAACACTTTTGTTCATCAATGATACGATATGACGCGGATATGAGTCAGGAAATTGAGAATAGGCAGACAGGCAGTAGATTACCAGAGAATAAACACGACGACACAAGCAGTGGCAGATTATTTGAGTCCATTAATCAGCCACAAACCGAATTTTTGAGTAGATATGATACAGACCACTTCCTTACAGTTAGAAAATTTCAACATTTCAAGGAAGAAGGCGGTAGCTTGCATGCACGCACATTCATCGATCAGTTTCAAGTAGGCTTACCAAACCACTGGAGCGTAGCTCACAAACTTGACTTCATTTGTGCACACGTCAGGGACAGTAGCAGAGGTGACGCAAAAGATCGCGGCTACCTGTACGTCTTACCTACAGTTCAGAACAGCATTTCTCGAAAGATATTGGTCTAAGGAGGCGCAAAACAAAATTAAATACGAGTTACTTCAGATGACACCATATGAGAACTCAGGAGAGAAAAGCGTGGTAAAATTCTTTGATACAATGGACAAAAAGAATCAATGCCTAGACAAACCATACAGTAACGGAGAGCTGATACGTCTATGTAGAATGAAATTACCGGTAAAGTATGAACAGGCGACAGTATGAAAAAATGAAAATACCGAAGAATTCAAAGAGGTTTTAAGGGAACTTGAATTTATGTTTAAAGAAGACGAGGTGAAAGAAAAAAGAAAGGAAAGGGAACAGCAAAAGGAGAGGACTAGAAAAGAATATTCCAATAATAATAATCGTAATCCTAACACCAATAATTTCAGGCTATTTAACAGACAAGGACAGTGGCACAATGGAGACAATTGGCATAGAAACGATAACCAGAATAATTGGTACCGAAATAGGAACGGTAATGGACACTCATACAGTGGCGAATATGGGTTTAGGAATCAAAATGCGAATGGTCAAGGGTACTTTGAAAGAGTTCACGATGTCTGAAACAGCAACTGGTGAGACCAGGGCGCGAATAATTACATAGGAAATTATGGTCCACAGAGACAAGAACAACACAGCAAAGAGAAGCCAGACGCAGAAGTTAGGCCACCGAATACTGCAAAACGTAAAGATTGAATTGATAAATGCGGAAGAGGTTAGGCAAACTAACGTCCACCCTACCTTATACTAACCACTAAATCAAACAATAAATTAATTATCAACAAAATAACAAATTTACTAAAAGAAAAGAGACACAATACACACTAACAATCTCTTGTAGTATCAAGTACACTACAACATGCACACAAACAATAAATGGTACACAACAATTAAAAGAATGAAGAAGTGGTAGAACATAATTAGAATAAAGAAATATGTCAATACAATAATTTTGGCCAATATCAGGAAATTTTTGCATTACATGAAATCAGAGTATTTTTGTAAATAACAAATATATGTAAAACAAAAATTGTAAATATTTCTACGCATCAGAGGGACATCGCCACCAACACCAATCACCAGCTCCCTTAACACTAGATGCTTCGAGATAGCGACAGAGAGGATACAGTCATTTGAGAAAGCACTTAGGGCAATAACAACAACATGAAGACCAACGCCACACTGGAAATGCAAGTTGCAACAAGGTTGGACTTCAGGAGGACAACGCGCAGCACGGATATTTCATATGTCACGACGCTGCTACACAACGGAAGAGCGTGGGGAGAACCATAATACGACGAGACGACAATGAAGGTACAAAAAATTACTAAGATCTACAAACTCATCAAGTAACATTTGGAAAGGCAGTCAGATCCTACACATCCTACATCACTCTTACACTAAAATTCACATATTCCTAGCCCAAGAAGAACAGAAGAATGCAAGAAAGAAGAGAAGAACAGAAGATGCAAGATGAAGAAGGGCAGAAGACAGCAAGATACCCTTCTCTCCTCTCCTACAAAGCAAATTGCTACAAACGTCTTCCGCGGGACTGCTACGGTCGCAGGTTCGAATCCTGCCTCGGGCATGGGTGTGTGTGATGTCCTTAGGTTAGTTAGGTTTAAGTAGTTCTAAGTTCTAGGGGACTTATGACCTAAGATGTTGAGTCCCATAGTGCTCAGAGCCATTTTTTTACAAACGTCTTTCCATTAACTTTGAGGCTTGGCAACTACTACAACCACCTCTCCAAAAATAAACCTTGAATTGTCGAACAAATACAAGTGAACGGCAAATAGAATATTGAGTAGTACCATCCAACATTATCTAGAAATAAATTCAGCAAAATGAACAGTATTCTTCCTAACACATCATCAAATTGCCATACCGAACCAGGTGTGAAGTACCAAGACGTCACAGCACAACATTGGGTGACGATCGTCGGTAGTCAACTACAATCATCGAACTGCCATACCGTCCCAGGTGTGACAGCAGAGGAGTACCAAGACATCACTGTTTATGTAGTAAACCACAGTCATCATCCAGGATAACAATGTCAACAAGTAAGACAGGCATCGCATGCTAGAGTGCTTCTCTCATGATTTGTGACACCCATACAAATGAGTCGACGCCTTCCAGTATTTCAGTGGGGATCATCGAGCACAGAAACTGACGCAGCACAAAACAAAAAGACTGATAAAACACAAGTGTAGAGTTAAGAAAATGATATATTTGTAAAAATATTTTTTTTCTTTTTTGTAAAGGTAATTATTTTATCATATATGTAAAGCCCATAATGTGATAGAGACCTTAAAATATTATGTAAAGAAAATTAATTAGTATAAGTAGATAATCTCAAAAATCCCTGTAAAGCCAAGTTACTTTTTTTAAATAAAAGAGGTTTTGTGTTTTGATTAATAATAGGTTGAAAGAGGATAGAATAAAGAAAAAACACTTCTTCACTCTTAAAACAGTGACACAAATAATGCCTAAATAAATAAAACATAGTCATGCAACAAAGGTTTTGCAAACATTCACGCGAAGCTTAACTAAAGAAAAGATATAACCACACTAAAACATGATACACTGTATACTAACGAGTTTAAAAAAATTCATATTGTAAAAACAATTTTTGGAAATGAAAAAGAAAAACAGAGACACATACTGGCAACGACAAAGAATAACAACCTTTGTAAAGTCTATATATGCCTAACAACAAAACACAAATTGTAGAAAAAAACGGAAACAATGGCTAAAAGAAATCATTAGAAAAAATTGTTAATAATGACTGAGAAAAGTTTATTAGAAAATCTAAAAGAACAATTTTTGCCTGACCTTGTCAATGTTTTCCTTGGTATTGACAAATCCCAGACAAAAATTTTGTCAGAAGGAGGGAGGTATGTAAGACATCGTGGTCTCCTGACCTTCATTGCTTACATATTCCGCCCTCACAATCATATTCCGCACATCAAGACGCTTCATTTGAACCCAAACTCGATAAGATAAACTCAATGTTGTATGAATTCAGGTAAACGATATTCAAATAAGTAGTAAATATCAAATGCGCTCCGATATTGAAATAATCGAGGCTGGCGTACACACACACACGTTTAAGACACGACGGTCGCAGGGGCTTTTAGTTCAGGAGACGCAAACCACATGCCAGGGGGGCGGTACCTTCAGAGGACGACTCAGCCTATCTATGTCGGCCGGTGACCGTCCATAGAGTAGACAGCTTTTGCCCGAGTGAAAGGAAGAATAACCCCATGTTCGGCTTAAAGGCAAATTCCGCTACATTGTGTCAGAGCACCCAGCCTACTCATTCTTTACAAATATAGCATCCAGTTTCAGAGATTTTCACAGGGAGACAGCAAACGTCAAACGCTGATGCTACAGATTACCGGATTGGTCGCCTTAAACGAAACGTCATTCTCCCGTTTTAGAAGAGAAATACTGATTGGCAGACGATATTCCTGAAGCCTTGAGCTGAAGGAGTAATGGAAGAGACCGAAAGGTATACCCCTTCACATCTGGTGTGGAGAGGGGCTGTTCCGTTGTCACTCTTGGAGCGAAAACACGTAACAAGAGCGTGTGCACTCGTACGTGTACTCAAAGAGCGAGGAACAAGTCTCTCCTCAGTTCTTCACTGGGAGAGCACCTCTGTCGGGAGCGAATCGGAGTGCGACTCTATATGGAGTCCTTGCGATTAAGCGTTGTTCACTGTGTTGGCCGCCACACTTATTGTGCGGTGTGAATTGACAGAGTTATAGTTAAACGCCTGCAAGCGAATTTTTTAGTGGCCTCACGGTGGACTGGTCATCTGACCAGCATACCACGCCAATTGTTAGACTAGGGGCGAATAGGAGTCCTTGACTTCATCAAGGTGTAGGGAGAGTTCGATTGGCAAAGGTCAATCCAGATAGAACGAGAGTTATCTTATTTGTCAGCAGCGAGCGGGGCAGACAGCAGTCATCGCAGCTTACGGTATTGTGCCCTACAGCTCTTGCGAGCCCCATATTTCCTCCACAACAGTACACTTCACTGCATTTCACACGCGACAGCCTCGACTGTACGTAGCAACATTCTAATGGATAATTATTCAAGTTGAGTAGGCGCGGCTCTCAGCCATTCTGCCAAGTCAATAACAATCTTAAATTTTGTATAGAAATTTCATTAGCGAATCCTATCCTTGAGAGGTAGTTTCACATTCCGAAAAGAACCCGGAAATAACTTGTTCAGTTCATAACTAAAGGTGCCATTGTGATTTCTCAGAATTTTTGCAAAATAAATAATAATTTTCGTTAGTTTCACGTTTTTCTTACACTAACTAGCACTATTCCAGTACCCATGTATCTCACTAGTTACGTAAGAAATTTTGTGAATTTTTGTGTCATTTCCTTACAGCGGACGACTCCAGAAGATATTTATTGCTGAAAGTTTTTCAGGCATTTCTCTTTAGAACGTTAGGAGCGTCTGTCTGACTTCTGTAGTAGTGTGGGAGTGGAAATTGCATGTTGCAGGAGCCACAGGGTAAAGGGTACATCTCAGGATAATCCATTGCGCAGAATGACAGAATAGCACCCCACTGCACACATGAAAATGGCGACCCTGCCAGGATGGGTAAAATAGATAAACTACCAGGATAGGAATAGCACCCGCACGCTCACAATAGCAGTGAAGATGAATAAGTGCTCACAGCTCGTAAGTAGGCATTTTAGAGCCCATGTTCACTATACATTATTTCTTTTTATAATCCGCCTTTGAAAGTTTGTTGGTGAAGTTGTGGTTTACCCTGAATATCGAGGTGCGGTATTTTTATATTTATTAGAATGGAACAGTACTATGAATTTTCTGCTGTATGCTAATAATTATTTACATTTGCAGCTGCTGAGTTATTGGAAAGAGCTTATAGAAATGGACATCGAAGATATAACCCGTATGGGACTTGATGAAACCAGTTACTCCCAGATTCTTTAAATTTTCTGACCCCCATATATAAAACACCTTTAAACGTGTGTTCAATATACAATTGAATTAAAGTGTTAAATAATTTGACATTAAGCAAGTAAACAAGGAAAAATTTAGAAAATTTTGAAATTATACTCGAAGTTTGTTGGAAGTCGCTAAGTGCTCTCGTTATAAAACACTGGATGGAAACAGTGTGGGTAATTTGCGTTATATTTTAACAAAAAAACTAATTTTTGAAGTATCTAAATATTTATGATGTCATATCTCGTGAACTACGGGTCGCACAACGATAATTTTTCAGGTACATTCAGTGGAGTACATGGATACTGTCTGCAAACTGTGTTGCATTGTGTGAGAAAGTTGGCATACACCATTGAAATAAGGGCCAACAGTTGTTCCATTCAGTTTTCAGTGTTTCATGGAACTCGTCTCGTTTTCTGTTAATATTACACGGGACACAGGAGCTCTTCGACTCCCTGCCACCGGAACCACTTAGCTATTAGCTTTGTCTGTAAAAGTTTGCATCCTTTAATTTCCTTTAAGCCTTTCGCTGTATGCCTGTCTTGTAGTACCAAAAATGCATAACAGCTATTTTACTTGGTTGTAGCTTTTAATTACTTTCATTGTTTCAAACATGTTTGCATTTATGCGTAACTTCATCAACAACAAGAAAAATAATACATTCAACTATCAATAATTTATTCTATGAGCGACTATATTCTAAATGAGAATGTGCAATCTGGCTGAGTATTTCAGACTCATTTTTTAACTTTTTAATTTTATTAAAATATCGCAGAACTGCTCCTCCGTTAATTCAGGCACATGCACGCCCTAAAATGCGGTAATTCACAGACAGCTTTGGGTCTGCGAGCTGTCACTTGTTCAAATGCTCATCATCAGTTAAAACGTGCCTTTTTCGGAAGGTATAAACTAAGCTAGTTTAACAAAAACGACGTTTATTCGTTGGACGAGCAATGCAGCCTTATGCAAGACATATTTTGTAGGTTTTTTTTTAACCCAGAGATGTTTAGTACTTTTTGTGCTGTCTTCAGTGGGCTATTTTATTTCTTTTCTGTAAAATTACTGTTACATGCTAACGTTTAGAGAAAACATTTGGTACGAAGTACTTACATTTATGAATGAAGTGACTGTTGTCAAATATTATACATGGTTTGTTTACAGTGCACAACTGAGATGTGTATTACAGGGCTGATGCATTGTGTTTTGTTCTTTTGTTCTTTGGGGCCTGCAGTGCAAAATACGTCTTTTAATGACGTCATTATTACGAATATCAGCCAGATATATTGCTCTTTAAATAATTTTTATAAATTATTCACGATGAAACCATTTGGCATATTGCCACCATCAAGCGGTCATACATGTTTTACCATTTTTATTCTTATTCTTACATATTTCGGAAGGTTCCTCACATCGATGTATGACATTGAAGACCATAACTTTTTTCGTAATAATTATGCCATTAAAAGAAGTAGTTTGCACTGTGTGCCCCAAAGAACAGAAGTTCTGCACCGAACTTGCTTGGTGTTTTTGCCGCCATTACGTGTTCTTGTGCCTGTGTAGTATTCATTTGTTCCAAGGCATGTTTGTCTGGGTGAGGCGCGTAGATACGAAGAGTTGTTGTACTTATATGAATATGGTGTCAGTTCTTTCGGATATGTTCCAAAGAACAGACACCATTGACGACCTGCAGCCGTCTAGAAAGAAATTAGAATTAATTTTAATAACTTCAGCTGCTGACGGGCATTGATATATATCAACGGGGACAGGTGAAAATGTGTCAGACCAGGACTCGAAAGGGGGATCTGCTACTTGCATGGCAGACGCTCTATCCATCTGAGCCAACGAGCGTACAGAGGATAGTGCGACTGCAGGGACTATCTCGCGCACGCCTCCCACGAGACCCACATTCCCACCTTGTATGTCCAAAACTTGGTTACAGATCTTGCATCGGAATGTCAGCTGGTTGGCTTGAACATGAACCTTTCCAAAACAAAAGTAATGTCCAACAAATGGGTTCCAGCTGGAGATGTGAAAGTCAAGGACAGTCTACTAGAAGAGGTCAGTGAATATGTCTACCTTGGCCAGATTATAAATATGAAGGGAGACATAAGGCCAGAAATCTATCGACGCATCAAGCTTGGCTAGCAAGCATTTGGGAAGAATTCAAAAGTATTCAGATCAAAAATGCCAGTAAATTTGAAGAAATCAGTATTTGATCAATGCATTCTTCCTGTGATGACGTATGGCTGCGAGACATGGACACTGAACTCATTTACAAAAGGGAAACTTAGGACAGCACAGAGAGCCATGGAGAGATCAATGCTGGGCTATACAAGAAAGGACAGGAAAAGGGCAGATCACATCCTGTCTGTGACGAAGGTTAATGACATCTTAGAGACAGTAGGTTCCTTGAAATGGCAGTGGGCTGGCCAGGTCGCAAGAAGAAAAGACAACAGATGGACGAAGCTAGTACTGGAGTGGAGTCCGAGAGAGCACCGGAGGCCTAGAGGAAGACCACCAGACAGATGGGACAAAGACATCAAGAAGACCGCTTGTAACACCTGGTAGAGAACTGCCCAAGACCGTCCCACTTGCAGAAGACTGCTGAAAGCCTACCTGAATCTACGACTCGAAGAGGCCACATCATTTAATGATTGAATTGGCTGATGATGATGATGATGATGATGATGACGATGTCCACACACAACATTCGTAGTGTCCCATTCCAGCACACTCATTACACGTGGAAGACATTCTAACCAAGTCCCGTAAGAGTTAGGTGAATATGCGTGCATCCGCACAGAAGAAGATCATGGCCGGTATTACCAGAACTGTATACTCATATGGATATGGTGTCTGTTCTTTCGGACATGTCCGAAAGAACAGACACCATTGATGGACTGCAGCCATCTACAATGAAATTAGAATTAATTTTAATTCCTTCAGCTGCTGACGGTCGTTGATATATATCAACAGGGACAGGTGAAAGTGTGTGCCCAGACCAGGACTGGAATGGGGGATCTCCTACTTACGTGGCAGATGCTCTATCCATCTGAGCCACCGAGAGCACAGAGGATAGTGCGACTGCGGGGACTATGTCGCCCACGCCTCCCATGAGACCAACATTCCCACCTTATATGTCCACACACTACATTCGTAGTCTCCCACCCCAACATACTCATTACTCGTGGAAGACATTCTTACCAAGTCCCATAAGAGTTCGTGGAATATGTGTGCAGCTGCACAGAAGGAGACGGTCATGGCTAGTATTGCGGGAACTATTTACTTATATGGATCTGGTGTCTGTTCTTTTGGACATGTCCGAAAGAACAGACACCATCGATGACGTGCATCCGTCTAGAACGAATTAGCCCAGGACGGGGCACATATTTTCACCTGTCCCCATTGATACATATCAACGTCCGTCAGCAGCTGAAGGTATTAAAATTAATTCTAATTTCGTTCTAGACGGCTGCAGGTCATCAGTGGTGTCTGTTCTTTCGGACATGTCCGATAGAACAGAAACCATATCCAAATAAGTTAATAGTTATGACAGTACCAGCCATGACCTTCTTCTTCTGTGCGGATGCACACATATTCCCCGAACTCTTACAGGACACGGTAAGAATGTCTTCCACGAGTAATGAGTGTGTGGGGGTGGGACACTACGAATGTAGTGTGTGGACGTACAAGGTGAGAATGTGGGTCTTGCAGGAGGCGTACGCGAGATAGACCCTGCAGTCGCACTAACCTCTGCGGCCTCGGTGGCTCAGATGGATACAGCATCTGCCATGTAAGCAAGAGATCCCTGGTTCGAGTCCCGTTCGGTGCACACACTTTCACCTGTCCCCGTTGATATATATCAAAGCCCGTCAGCGGCCGAAGGTATTAAAATTAATTCTAATTTCGTTGAAGAGTTGTTGTCATTTATGGTGTGTGTTTGTGTGTGTGTGTGTGTGTGTGTGTGTGTGTGCGTGTGTTCAGGGCAGAGAGAGAGAGAGAAAGATAGAGAGAGAGGGGTGGGGGTTGTTGTGGAAAAGGCATCTAGAGTCAATGTTGTGCAGTATGGGGGAGAGTGAAATTTAGTTGTGAGGGCTGATAATTGTACAGTTTTGGCGTGGGTATTATTTATATTCTTCAGTTGTGGTGATGAGGGATTTATTGCACAGTGATGTGTTCATTTAATACTTTCTTTCCTTGGGCTATTGATTTTTGGAATGATAGTTTTCTTCTGTTGTTAATTTTTTACATAGGCTGTTACTATTTTAAGAATATTTAAGTCAGTTTCATTGTTCGATGGGTGGTCATGTAAATTCAAGGGTGTTTTGTTCAGTCTATGTTGTGAATAACTGAAGCTGGCTACTGTGTGAGTTATAGGGTGATTTGACTGATTATTAGTAATAGTGCTGGTGATTGTAGGTTTCCTGCAAATTGTCAACTCATGTCTGTTATTTCTCTTGTGTGTTGTGAGATTTTGGAAATTAAATTTTTAATCTGTTTGTGTTTCAATAGTGAAATGTATTTGTGGGTAGATAGTGTTTATGTCCTCAGTTGTTTTGTGTGCGGTTTTGATTCGTCTATTAGGGAAATTATGTTGGCCACACTTCTGTACCAATATACTATATTTTTACTGTTTTAGTATCACTATTTGTCAAAGATTTGCTTTTCTACCTGACTGAGGAAAACGTCAGCTAGAAGGCCACCAATTGGGGATCCCTTAAGGTGGCCCATCTTGATGAGAACAAAATATTTTGTTGAATGGGAAGTAGTTTTGCTCTTTGATGAACCCGAGTATTGCTGATATTTCTTATATGTTTGTTGTAGGAATATTTGCTTGTAGTTAGAGGTTTCTTTCTACACTCCTGGAAATTGAAATAAGAACACCGTGAATTCATAGTCCAGGAAGGGGAAACTTTATTGACACATTCCTGGGGTCAGATAAATCACATGATCACACTGACAGAACCAGAGGCACATAGACACAGGCAACAGAGCATGCACAATGTCGGCACTAGTACAGTGTATATCCACCTTTCGCAGCAATGCAGGCTGCTATTCTCCCATGGAGACGATCGTAGAGATGCTGGATGTAGTCCTGTGGAACGGCTTGCCATGCCATTTCCACCTGGCGCCTCAGTTGGACCAGCGTTCGTGCTGGACGTGCAGACCGCGTGAGACGACGCTTCATCCAGTCCCAAACATGCTCAATGGGGGACAGATCCGGAGATCTTGCTGGCCAGGGTAGTTGACTTACACCTTCTAGAGCACGTTGGGTGGCACGGGATACATGCGGACGTGCATTGTCCTGTTGGAACAGCAAGTTCCCTTGCCGGTCTAGGAATGGTAGAACGATGGGTTCGATGACGGTTTGGATGTACCGTGCACTATTCAGTGTCCCCTCGACGATCACCAGTGGTGTACGGCCAGTGTAGGAGATCGCTCCCCACACCATGATGCCGGGTGTTGGCCCTGTGTGCCTCGGTCGTATGCAGTCCTGATTGTGGCGCTCACCTGCACGGCGCCAAACACGCATACGACCATCATTGGCACCAAGGCAGAAGCGACTCTCACCGCTGAAGACGACACGTCTCCATTCGTCCCTCCATTCACGCACGATGTTGGGGCGTGAGCGGAAGACGGCCTAACGGTGTGCGGGACCGTAGCCCAGCTTCATGGAGACGGTTGCGAATGGTCCTCGCCGATACCCCAGGAGCAACAGTGTCCCTAATTTGCTGGGAAGTGGCGGTGCGGTCCCCTACGGCACTGCGTAGGATCCTACGGTCTTGGCGTGCATCCGTGCGTCGCTGCGGTCCGGTCCCAGGTCGACGGGCACGTGCACCTTCCGCCGACCACTGGCGACAACATCGATGTACTGTGGAAACCTCACGCCCCACGTGTTGAGCAATTCGGCGGTACGTCCACCCGGCCTCCCGCATGCCCACTATACGCCCTCGCTCAAAGTCCGTCAACTGCACATACGGTTCACGTCCACGCTGTCGCGGCATGCTACCAGTGTTAAAGACTGCGATGGAGCTCCGTATGCCACGGCAAACTGGCTGACACTGACGGCGGCGGTGCACAAACGCTGCGCAGCTAGCGCCATTCGACGGCCAACACCGCGGTTCCTGGTGTGTCCGCTGTGCCGTGCGTGTGATCATTGCTTGTACAGCCCTCTCGCAGTGTCCGGAGCAAGCATGATGGGTCTGACACACCGGTGTCAATGTGTTCTTTTTTCCATTTCCAGGAGTGTATGATATTGATGGTTTCTTCTGTTGGAATGTGTGTGTACAAGTACTTAAAGTGGGGGCCTTGGGATTTTTCTGTATCAATCTTTTAGCCTGTGGGTCTTTAAAAGTGGTTTCTATGCTTTTCAGAGTTTCTGTAATTGTCTTTAGTATCGGTTTGATGGATCACTGGTTGATTCTGTAAACACAGCGGTGTCACACAGGACAATAGAGGATATCATAAAAGAAGCCAAGCACATCCAAAGCAACAAGAAAAATTAAAACACCTGAATTCAACACAAAGCTAACAAGAGAACTATGTGCTGAGGAAATAAGGAACAGAGTCAGAGAGAATACAAGTAATATAAAAGAAAACACAGTAACAACTAACGAAAAAACTTACAGAAAACTACAGAAAAAACTAATGCACGAAAATGCCATTATCACAAAATCCGACAAGGTTACAGTTAAGTGCAAATACTATCACTGATACAATGAACATACAATTTCTACTTTATCTTATATAATGTGCTGCAACTGCGAGCCATCAAACTCGATGCAAGCATGACATCAGCGAAAAAGATTCTGACGCACCCTGACAAATATCCCTGGTATACTTCTAAGTAAATCACTGGCAGCTACATTTGTGGGAACTAATTACATCTCTGTAACCACTGGGGCCTCATACACAAGTGACTTTAGATATCCCCATAGGAAATAATCAAGGGGATTGAAGTCAGATGGCCTCGCTGACCGTGGAATAGGACCTTCCCATCCAATTCAGCATCCAGGAAATACAGCACTGAGATGGTTGTGGACATCCACACTGAAGTGAGGCGTTGCACCATCATGTTGTATCCATATGCTCTCACGAACGGCTACACGGGTACGTTCTCCAACAGCTCAGGTAGAACTCTTCGCAGGAACGGCAAATACAGGTGGCCATTCAGAGGGCGAGGTGGAAGATATGGGCCAATGAGATTGTCGCCTACAATGCCGGCCCAGATATTCACAGCAAAACGTACTTGATAGTGTGCCTCTCCTACAGTGTGAGGGTTTTCCTCATCCTAAACGTGGCTGTTCAAGCTGTTCGAAATACCATCACGATCAAATGAAGTCTCATTTGATCTGATTTGAAGTCACAGCACGATGTAGAGGAAATCTGGTCGATCAATCCATTGTTGGAGCAACAAGTGACACAATGCGACACTTGGTGCAAAATCAGTCACAAGTATTGCATGGACTCGTTGTGGGTGATATGGATACAATTGTTGTTCGTGGAGAACTCACCACAGGATAGTGTGTGCAACGCCCATTTCACGTGCAACACAACGAGTACTTGTAATGGGGTCCGTTGCCAGCATTCGTCGATCGAATGAAATAAACACCCATCGTGACAGATGATGCCTGATAGGAAATCGTTCGCTGTGCAGCCTTTCAGCAGCAAGAGCACTGCAACAGAACATTGTAACATACTTCCCCATACAAAAAGTGCGTGTTAGTGAGTTCTGCAAAACTGTACCGGTACTGCTCCATCAGACTGCACTGTAGATTATTTAATAGCGTTTGATAGCTGTGCTGTATGGATAGCTTCTTTGATTAATAGCTAAACCATCCCCGGTCCTGTGTTCGAAACCCGCCACCGCTTCAATTTTGATTAACAGTCAGCATTGTTGGCCGAAGACTTCCGGCATATTAAGTCATCCTCATTCTGCCAACGGCCTTGTCAGAGAGAGCGAAGGAGCGGAAAGAGGTTCAGGACACACTCTTGTACTTGCGGGAAACTGCCGCTAAAGGCGAAATCATCAGTAATAATTAACGGCATCAGGATGCAGAAGACAATGACAACCACTGCATTAAAGACACACAATGTGTACATGCAAAACATGTGGACTGTTTCTGACAAAGTGTCATTGGCAAAAAATTCCGGAATAGTCCCCCAATTCGGATCTCTAGGAGGGGCCTGCCATCGGAGAGGTGACCATGCGAAAAAGATCGAATAACTAACGAAGGGAAAACGTTCTACGAGTGGAGATGTGGAATGTCAGAAGCTTGAACGTGGTGGGAAAGCTAGAAAGTCTGAAAAGGGAAATGCTAAGGCTCAATCTGGCTATAGTAAGGGTCAGTGAAGTGAAATGGAGAAAAGACAAGGATTTCTGGTCAGATGAGTATAGGGTAATATAATCAGCAGCAGAAAATGGTAGAACGGAAGTAAGAAAGTAGGGCAGAGAGTGTGTTACTGTGAATAGGTCAGTGATAGGATTGTTCTTATCAGAATCGACAGCAAACCAACAACGATAGTTCAGGTATGCATGCCGACGTTACAAGCTGAAGATGAACAGAAAGTATATGAGGATATTGAAAGGGTAGTCAGTACATAAATACGGATGAATATATAATAAACAGGGGGGCTTGGAATGCTGTCGTAGGGGAAGGGGTAGAAGAAATGGTTACTGGAGAATATGGGCGTGGGACAAAGAATGAGAGAGTAGAAAGACTAACCGAATTCTGTAATAAATTTCAGTTAGTAATAGGGAATATATGTTGAAAAATCACATGAAGAGGAGGTATACTTGGAATAGGCCAGGTGATACGGGAAGATTTCAGTTAGGTTACATCATAGTCGGACAGAGATTCCGAAATCAGATACTGGATTGTAAGGTGTACGCAGGAGCAGTAGTGATGAAGAGCAGGCTGGAGTATAAGAGACTAGTCAGGAAGAAACAATATGCAAAGGAGTGGGATTCGGAGGTACTACAGAAAGACGAGATACGCTTAAAGTTCTCTAAGGCTATATATACAGCAATGAGGAATAACTCAGTAGACAGTACAGTTGAAAAGGAGTGGACATCTCTAAAGAGGGCAATCATAGAAGAAACCACTGGTAACAGAAGGAACACTTCGAATGATTGATAAAAGAAGGAAGACAAAAACGTTCAGGGGAATACAGAAAGACAAGTCACTGAGAAATGAAACAATTAGGGAGTGCAGGGAAGCTAAGACGAAATCACTGCATGAAAAATGTGAAGAAATCGAAAAACAAATGATTGTCGGAAGGACTGACTCAGCATATAGGAAAGTCAAAACCACCTTCGATTAAATTAACAGCAAATGTGTCAGATAGACCATCAGACACAAAGTACCTCGTATTCCTGCCGCTAATAAGGCAAGTACACCGTTCGTTTGTTATACATTTTTACGAGCTTCCAACAGGAGCGACTTATTTTCAGTTATTTGTGTAGTTACTAGATTATTTTTGTAATTTCTTGCATGTTCGAGTGCTTACTAGGCACAACCCTTTATTTTAATAACAGTGTAGTGTACAGTACCACCGTTGTTATCGAGCCTCATATCGTATAGGCTTTTGTTTGTTTTGGTTAGTGTAGCTCAGTTTCGGTTAGACCGTCAGTGAGAGAGCACTTCGAATTCCTGCTGCTAATAAGCCAAGTACACCATTAGTTTGTTACATATTTTTATGAGCTGCAAACAGGAGCAACTGCAGTAATGGATAGGAACTGTCATCGCTGTGCACATATGCGAGCTGAGTTGACGACCCTTCGCTCACAGCTCCTGGCTGCGTTTTTTTCCATCACACAGTTTGAGGCTGCTGCCGTGGGGAATCACTGAGGGGAGTCGGACGTGGGAATGAGAGGGACTTCGAGCACGTCTCACATGTCCCTCGATCGGTCCACTGCTGTAGCCGCCCCAGGTACTGTCTGCCCTGAGGTTGATCCCTCACCCGCGGTCGAGTGGGAGATCATTACAGTCTGGCAGACAGTGAAAAACTTTCTGAGGGGCCGATCGTAGGGCCTCCCTGGTTCTTTTGATGAACGGGTTTCGGGGGTTACCTGTGGCTGATGATGTCTGTAAGAAGTCGTCCACCCTGCTCCAGAGGCAAGGTCTGGGCATTCACATAGAGTGGGTTTGCTGGTAGTTGGGAGCTCCAACATTAGGCGCGTAATGGGACTCCTTAGGAACATGGCATCCAAGGAAGTGAAGGAAGCCAGAGTGTATTCCGTTTGCATAGCATGGGGAGTCATTCTGGATGTGCAAAGGGTGCTTCCGGATGCAATGAAGAGTACAGCGTGCAGCCACCTGCAGGTAGTGACTCATGTCGGTACCAATAACGTGTCGCTTTGGATCGGAGGAGACTGTTTTTGGGCGGCTAGTGGAAATCATAAAAACTGACAGTCATGCTTCCGAGATTAAGGTGGAGCTCACCATCTGCAGCATCGCCGATGGAACCGACTGTGGTTCTTTGCTGCAGATCCGAGTGGAGGGTCTGAATCAGAGGCTCAGGCGGTTCTGTGACCGTGTAGCCTGCAGATTCCTTGACTTGCGCCATCGGGTTGTGGTTTTGCGGGTTCCGCTTAATAGGTCAGGAGTCCACTACACACAGGACGCGACTACACGGGTAGCGGGGGCTGTGTGGAAGGGACTGTGCGGTTTTTTAGGTTAGAGGGTCTCAGGGAGCCACAGAAAGGGGGCAGGTAAAACACAGTAAGGTAGTTGTAGAAACGATAGGTATTGTAGTTGTTAATTCTCGTAGCTGTGTTGGGAAAGAACCAGAGCTCCAAGCCCTAATAGAAAGCACTGTAGCTCAAATAGTTATAGGTACAGAAAGCTGGATAAGTCGGAAATAAGTTCAGCCGAATTTTTTTCAAACGATCTAGCAGTGTTCAGAAAGGATAGATTAAATACAATTGGTGGTGGAGTATTTAATGCTGTCAGAAATACACTCCTGGAAATGGAAAAAAGAACACATTGACACCGGTGTGTCAGACCCACCATACTTGCTCCGGACACTGCGAGAGGGCTGTACAAGCAATGATCACACGCACGGCACAGCGGACACACCAGGAACCGCGGTGTTGGCCGTCGAATGGCGCTAGCTGCGCAGCATTTGTGCACCGCCGCCGTCAGTGTCAGCCAGTTTGCCGTGGCATACGGAGCTCCATCGCAGTCTTTAACACTGGTAGCATGCCGCGACAGCGTGGACGTGAACCGTATGTGCAGTTGACAGACTTTGAGCGAGGGCGTATAGTGGGCATGCGGGAGGCCGGGTGGACGTACCGCCGAATTGCTCAACACGTGGGGCGTGAGGTCTCCACAGTACATCGATGTTGTCGCCAGTGGTCGGCGGAAGGTGCACGTGCCCGTCGACCTGGGACCGGACCGCAGCGACGCACGGATGCACGCCAAGACCGTAGGATCCTACGCAGTGCCGTAGGGGACTGCACCGCCACTTCCCAGCAAATTAGGGACACTGTTGCTCCTGGGGTATCGGCGAGGACCATTCGCAACCGTCTCCATGAAGCTGGGCTACGGTCCCGCACACCGTTAGGCCGTCTTCCGCTCACGCCCCAACATCGTGCAGCACGCCTCCAGTGGTGTCGCGACAGGCGTGAATGGAGGGACGAATGGAGACGTGTCGTCTTCAGCGATGAGAGTCGGTTCTGCCCTGGTGCCAATGATGGTCGTATGCGTGTTTGGCGCCGTGCAGGTGAGCGCCACAATCAGGACTGCATACGACCGAGGCACACAGGGCCAACACCCGGCATCATGGTGTGGGGAGCGATCTCCTACACTGGCCGTACACCACTGGTGATCGTCGAGGGGACACTGAATAGTGCACGGTACATCCAAACCGTCATCGAACCCATCGTTCTACCATTCCTAGACCGGCAAGGGAACTTGCTGTTCCAACAGGACAATGCACGTCCGCATGTATCCCGTGCCACACAACGTGCTCTAGAAGGTGTACGTCAACTACCCTGGCCAGCAAGATCTTCGGATCTGTCCCCCATTGAGCATGCTTGGGACTGGATGAAGCGTCGTCTCACGCGGTCTGCACGTCCAGCACGAACGCTGGTCCAACTGAGGCGCCAGGTGGAAATGGCATGGCAAGCCGTTCCACAGGACTACATCCAGCATCTCTACGATCGTCTCCATGGGAGAATAGCAGCCTGCATTGCTGCGAAAGGTGGATATACACTGTACTAGTGCCGACATTGTGCATGCTCTGTTGCCTGTGTCTATGTGCCTGTGGTTCTGTCAGTGTGATCATGTGATGTATGTGACCCCAGGAATGTGTCAATAAAGTTTCCCCTTCCTGGGACAATGAATTCACGGTGTTCTTATTTCAATTTCCAGGAGTGTAGTTTGCCTTGTAGTGAAATTGAAGTAGATAGTTCCTGCGAAATAGTATGGGTATAGGTTATACCTGACAATCGGACTAAACTATTAATTGGATCGTTTTACCGAGCCCCGATTTAGAAGACATATTTTCTGTACATTTCAAAGAAAACTTGAGTCTCATTTCAAATAAGTGTCCCACTCATACAATTACAGTCTATGGTGACTTCAATCTACCCTCGATATGCTGGAAAAACTATACGTTTGAAGCCGGCGGCAGGCATAAAACGTCATCCGAAATTGTCCTGAATGCTTTCTCAGAAAATAATTTTGAACAATTAGTTCATGAGCCCACTCGAAGCGTAAATGGTTGCGAAAGTTTACTTGACCTCTTAGCAACAAATAATCCTGGACAAATAGTGAGTATCGCGACGAATACAGGGATTAGCGACCGCATGGCAGTTGTTGCTAGGCTGAATACCGTAATACAAACAACCATCAAAAAGAAACGCAAAATATATCTATTTAAAAGAGCTGATAAAAATACTCTTAACGCCATTTTAAGAGACAGTCTTCACTCTTCCGATCTGATCATGTTACCTAGAAAAGTTGTGGAATGATTTCAGAGAGATAGTAACGACAGCAGTTGAGAGAATTATACCACATAACTTAATAAGTGATGGTACTGATACCCCATGGTACACGAAACGGGTCAGATCGCTGTTGCCGAAGCAACGAAAAAAGCATGCCAAATTTATAAGAATGCAAAATCTCCAAGACTGGCAAATTTTTGCAGAAGTTCGAGATATAGCACGTACTTCAATACGAGATCCTTTTAATAATTTCCACAACGAAATTCTAGCTCTAAATCTGGCAGAAAACCCAAAGAGATTCTCGTAATACATAAAGCACACCAGTGGCAAGACGAAGTCGGTACCTTAACTGAGCGGTAACAACGAAGTCAGTGATGACAGTGCCACTAAAGCAGAGTTATTAAACACGGTTTTCCGAAACTCCTTCACCAAAGAAGAAGAAGTAAATATTCCTGAATTCCAATCAAGAACAACTGCCAAGATGAGAAATATAGAAGGAGATATCCTCGGTCTAACAAAGCAGCTTAAATCCCTTAATAAAGCCAAGGCCTCCTGTCCAGATTGTATACCAGTCAGTTTCCTCTCAGAGTATGCTGATACAATAGCTTCATATTTAGCAATTATATACAACGGCTCTCTCACAGAAAGATCCGAACCTAAAGACTGGAAAATTGTCACACCAATATCCAAAAAGGGCAGTTGGAGTAATCCGCTGAATTACAAGCCCATATTACCAACATCGATTTGCAGTAGGGTTCTGGAACATATACAGTGTTGGAACATTATGAAGTACCTCGAAGAAAACGATTTATTGACACACAGTCAGCACAGATTAAGAAAACATCATTCTTGTGAAACACAACTAGCTCTTTATACTCATGAAGTAATGAGTGCTATCGACAGGGGATGTCAATTTGATTCCACATTTTTAGATTTCCATAAGGCTTTCGAACCGTTCCTCACAAACGTCTTCTAACCGATCTGCATGCCTATGGAATATCGCCTCAGTTGTGCGATTCGATTCGTGATTTCCTGTCAGGAAGGTCACAGCTCGTAGTAATAGGCGGGAAATGTTCGAGTAAAACTGGAGTAATATCCGGTGTTCCCCAAGGAAGTGTTATAGGCCCTCTATTGTGCCTGATCTATATTAACGACATAGGAGATATTCGGAGTAGCCGTCTTAGATTGTTTGCAGATGTTGTTGTCATTTATCGTCTTGTAAAGCCATCGGATGACCAAAACGAATTGCAAAATGATTTGGATAAGATATCTGTATGGTGCTAAAAGTGGCTATTGACCATGAATAAAGAAAAGTGTGAAGTTATTCACATGAGTGCTAAAAGAAATCCGCTAAATTTCGATTACGCGATAAGTCACACTAATCTGAAGGCTGAAAATTCAACTAAGTACTTAGGGATTACAGTTACAAATAACCTAAATAGTAACGATCACATAGATAATGTTGTGGGTAGAGCCAACCAAAGACTGGGATTCATTGGTAGAGCACTTAGAAGGTGCAACAGGTCTACTAAAGAGACTGCTTACACCACGCTTGTCCGCCCTATTCTGGAGTATTGCTGTGCGGTGTGGAATCCGCATCAGGTGGGACTGACGAATGACAACGAAAAGGTACAAAGAAGAGCAGCTTGTTTTGTATTATCGCGAAGCAGGGGAGATTGTGGCACAGACATGGTACGGGAATTGGAGTGGAAATCATTAAAACAAAGGCGTTTTTCGTTGCTACAGGATCTTCTCATGAAATTTCAATCACCAATTTTCTCCTCCGATTGCGAAAACATTCTGTTGCCACCCACCTACATAGGGAGAAATGATCGTCACGACAAAATAAGAGAAATCAGGGCGCGCACAGAAAAATTTAAGTGCTCGTTCTTCCCGCGCGCCGTTCGAGAGTGGAACGGCAATGATACAGCTCGAAGGTGGTTCACTGAACACTCTGCCAGGGACTTTATTGTGAATAGCAGAGTAATCACGTAGATGTAGATGTAGATAACTTTAAGAGTGCAATGGGAATTGCATTGATTATAATTGCATTGTCAAATGCAGAGGAGAGAACAGTTATGTGGAAAAAGTACACTGAAGACCTCTATGAGGGAGAAGAATTGTCAGATGTGATAGAAGAGGAAACAGGAGTCTAATTAAAAGAGAAATGGGCTCCAGTATTAAAATCAATATTTAAGAAAGCTTTGAAGGACTTAAGATCAAATAAGGCAGAAGGGACAGATAACATTCCATCAGAATTTCTAAAATCATTGGGGGAAGTGGCAACAAAACGACTATTCGCGTTGGTGTGTAGAATGTATGAGTCTGACAACATACCACCTGACTTTCGGAAAATATCATCACAGTCCCGAAGACTACAAGAGATGACAAGTGGAAGAAGTATCACACAATCAGTCTAACAACATGCATCCAAGATATTGAGAAGTATAGTATACAGAGGAATGGAAAAGAAATTTGAGGATGCGTTAGATGACGATCAGTTTGGCTTTAGAAAAAGTAAAAGCACCAGAGACTATACTCTGACGCTGCGGTTGACAGTGGAAGCAAGACTAAAGATACATCAAGACACGTTCATAGGATATGCCGACCAGGAAAAAGTGTTCGACAATGAAAAATGGTGCAGTATGTTTCAAATGCTGAGAACAATAGCCGAAGCTATAGGCAGAGACGGGTAATAGGCAATATGTACAAAAGTCAAGAGGGAATAATGAGAGTGGACGACCAAGTACGAAGTGCTCGGATTAAAAAGAGTGCAAGACAGGGATGCGTTCTTTCGCCCCTACTGTTCAATTTGTACAGCGAAGAAGCACGATCGAAATAAAACAACGGTTCAAGAGTGGGATTAAAATCAAGATGGAAGGATTTCAGTGATACGATTCGCTGAAGACATTGCTATGCTGAGTGAACGTGAAGAAGAATTACATCATTTGCTAAATGGAATGAACTCTCTAATGAATATAGAATTTGGACTGGGAGTAGATAGAAGAAAGACGAAAATAATGAGAAGCAGCAGAAATGAGAACAGTGAAAAAATTTAACATCAGGATTGATGGTCACGAAGGAGATTAAGTTAAGGAATTCTGCTACCTAGGCAGCAAAAGAACAAATGACGGGCGGAGGAAGAAGGACATCAAAAGCAGATTAGCACTGACAAAAAGCGCATTCCTCGCCAAAAGAAGTCTACAAGCATCAAACATAAGCCATAATTTGAGGAAGAAATTTCTGAGAATGTACATTTGGAGCACACCATTGTACGGTAGTGAAACGTGTAGTGCGGGAAAACCGTAACAGAAGAGAATCGAAGTTTTCGATATGTGGTGCTGCAGAAGAATGTTGAAAATTAGGTGGACTGGTAAGGTAAGGAATGAGGAAGATCTCCGTAGAATCGGCGAGGAAAGGAATATATGGAAAACACTGTTAAGAAGAAGGGACAGAATGCTAGGACATCTGTTAACAAATGGTTCAAAGGGCTCTGAGCACTATGGGACTTAACATCTGAGGTCATCAGTCCCCTAGAACTTAGAACTACTTAAACCTAACTAACCTAAGGACATCACACACATCCATGCCCGAGGCAGGATTCGAACCTGCGACCGTAGCGGACGCGCAGTTCCAGACTGAATCGCCTAGAACTGCTCGGCCAATCCGGCCGGCATCTGTTAACAATTGAGGGAAGAACTTCCATGGCAGTAGAGGGAGCCGTAGAGGGTAGAAACCATAGAGGAAGACAGATTGGAATACAGCCAGCAAATAAGTGAGGACGTCCGTTGCAAGTGCTACTCTGAGACGAAGAGGTTGGCACATAGAGGAATTTGTGGTGGGCGCATCAAACCAGTCAGAGGACTGACGACTCAAAATAATAATAATCTGTCGCTGATTCATAGCAAGTTCTGTCATGGGACAATGTAAATACGACACAGTAGAACCAACTCATGGACAAGTAAAGCAAACAAAAATTGCATCATAACTTCCTAGTAATTAGGCTCGTCCTCCTTGTTTCCTTGGAGGAAATAAGGGATGTCTAAGATGCTACTCCAAGCGGGTGTGAAAATAAATGTGCGCAACGGAAAATAATAAACGCTAAAATGATGATTTGGCCCTGTCTGACGACCCCCTGAAGCAGATCGTAGGATCAAATGGTTCAAATGGCTCTGAGTACTACGGGACTTAACATCTGAGGTCATCAGTCCCCTAGAACTTAGAACTACTTAAACCTAACTAACCTAAGGACATCACACACATGCATGCCCGAGGCAGGATTCGAGCCTGCGACCGTAGCAGCAGCGCGGTTCTGGACTGAAGCGCCTGGAACCAGTCGGCCACAACGGCCGGTGATCTTACGATCTCTTAATGCTCTTTTTTACATATAAATTACAATGATGAAGGCAACTAATACTACTAAATGATAAACGTTGTTGTTCAAATTATATTTATTATAGATTAAAATCAACCCTTTAAATACAGTTGTCTGTATTTCCTAACTAAAATTATTAATCAGTTGCCCAACTCTGCCCCTTATTATGGCTGCACGGTCTAATACCACTAACGCGAAATGACTGACATCGTCTACGTACCAAACACTAGAAGACAGTGCTTTAAAGATGATCTATGGTGGTGTGGAACCTCAGTGGAAATAAACTAACGCGATCACAGCTGTTTAGCTTTATAACCCTAACAAACCGAAGCAGTTTGCGACATGACCGTATGTACTGCGTCAGGTGCGTCGAAGTGATGGTTCTCGTACTCGTCTGCGACGATGGAAGAACTCCAGCCGCAAATAAACTCTTTCAAACACTAGGACGGCAGAACGCGAACTCCCAGTCTCGAGGACGGAGTTCAGATAACGTCTCAACGTAAGTATAGGCAGAAGAAGTGCTCTCAATTACTGAACGCTGAGTACTCAATGACGACTTCCAACCCGGAGGTGCAGTATCATATAGGTTCGCAACAGTACAGTGCCTAAGTGTTCTAATTATAAACTCTCCTGAGAGCAAAGGCAACAATTCCGCCTCTACCAACAAAGCTGATACCGAGCGCCCGTCACACACGGGCGGTCAAAAACGGAAGACCTCGTCTCTCCATAGCTGGCTTCCCAGCAAGGGTCGGCTCCCTACCCTTGTAACTCCGACAACGAATCATATTCCCAAAACCACGGCATATTCTCCCTCTCTACAGATTCTTCCGAACGCCGACTAACCATATTTTAGTCTTTTGTTGTCCAGCGCTTAAAGTGTGCGAGGGAAAACCTATACTCGTACAATGGTACGCTTCTGAGTAAAAACCCTTGGAAATAACCCAGCCTGCGTGGTTTCTGAGGTGCCGCTTCTTCGTTCCTCTCACCTGCGTCCAAGATTTGCAGAGTCCCCGGTTATCCTTCCGGTCCTGCTACAATAGCGGCTGGCCGTCACCCTATTGTGTTCCAGAGCTCAGGTGCCATGACGTCCGTCTAGCTACTTCCTGTGTTTAAGCGGGACCAAAACCTGTGCGGACCTTCCACCCAGAGCTTGAGTTCTGCCTGCCATTTCATCTCCACTGGCGTTCCAACCTCTACTAGTATAGGCAATCATTCATTACGCCATTCTGATAATAAAGACACTCCGTCACCTTTCATGCAATAAGCGTTAACAATTATTTACAAGGCGTACGTGACAATGTCAGTCTCCTTTATATATTCATATATACGATGTACAATATATTACATGATACCTATTTGTGTTTGTAGATAACGGCAAAGTATGTGGATGAGTGCTTGTAAGGTGCGAAATTATAGCCACCTTGCAAATGTACACATTAATAAACAGAACAGTACATGTAGACTTGTACGCAGGTTGGCTGTAAATAAGCTGAAAAACAGTGATGCTAGACGAAGCGGTAGACAAGTTTACTTCCGTATCTTCTTAAGCTGGCTTCTCCGACCCCAAGTCCGCTGCCTCAAATGTTCAGTGGAGCATTCTCTATGTATAATTACGGTTTTGCACGCTCTTACGCAATCACCGTATACGTAACGTGTACCGCAAATATTGCGGAAATGGAAAGTGCTATTGATGTGCGGTTTTCACGGAAAGGATTGATAGTCAAGTGCTTGTACTGTTACCAAAGAAGCAGACGGTAATAATCATTAGAAAGTGTATTTTTTGTGCAGACATACACTTATGGACAAAATGTCTATCGACATTAACAAACGTAAAGTAGGGCAAAATAGAATTTCAGTAGTGTTCGTTGTAGGAGTCGTTTTCGAGATATCATGTTGTGCAAAGTTTCCACACCAACGCTAGTTTGTGCCATTCTACCTGCGTAGTTACTAGGTGCGATGTTGTTAAATTTGCTTATAGTGTGTTTTTGTGTTTCTTGAGTGCATTGCGACTTGATAGTCAGTTATTATGAGACAGTCCAAGAAGTAGGTCGTGAGTGGACGATGGGATTTACCAAAGCAGAAAAAGCCGACAAGCTCATGGTGTGTGGAAAGAATACAGTTCGTTCTTGTATGGTGTATGCGGCAATATATCCTAATGGACGCCAACTATCTTGGCAATTATTTATCAGTCTCTTGAACCAGTTACGTGAAAGCGGTAGTGTAACACCTAGACCACGCAACGGAAGGAAAGAAGTGACGACAAAGGAGGCGGAAATTAATGTTCTTGTTGCTGTTGCAGTTGATTCGCACGTCAGCTTCCGAGCAATCGCACGAGGAAGTGGCATTACTCGGGAAAGTGTCATTTGTATTCTCCATCGACATGGGTTCCATCCCTATCACATCTCTCTTCATCAATAGCTGCATGGAAACGATTGTAAGAATAATGTTAACTTACGGGCATTGAGGTGGGATATTTCATATATATTAGGTATCTTGTTTAGTGATGAAGCCACATTTACCAATCATGGCCTGGTAAATCGCCGAACATGCACTATTGGTCTGTTGACAATCCCAATTGGCTTTGTTAGGTGGAACGTCAGCGTCCATGGAGTGTATATGTGTGGTATGGGATAGTGAACCATCTGCTCATAGGCCCATTGTTCACAGACGTAACACTGAACACGAACACGTATTGAAGCCTCTTAACAGACCATCTTTCACGTGTGGTTGAAGACGTTCCTCTGAACACTAGGAGGAACTTCTGGTGCGAACATGATGGCTATTCAACCCAAGATGCACGACGTAGTACAGCATGTTTTCACGAACTGTTTCTACATCGTTCGACTGGACGCAGAGGACCTGTACCTTGGCCGGGCCGTTCCACGCATTTGACACCTGTAAACATATTCCTGTGGGGAAAGCTGAAAGACATTGTCTACAATGACATACCAACTGCACCCGATCATATGCAATGACGTATTACTGGGTATTACTCCGCTGGAATGCTAGCACGTATGCAGCAGTCATTCCATACCATACTGAAAGCATGTATCGCCGCTGCCGATGGTCATTTTGAACACAAATTGCGATGGTCAGTTGTCTCATTACTGGTCACAATTCACATGATTATATATGCACTTGTGTTGTTCTTTAGTCTGTGCTGCCATGGGTATTGTACAACTTTTCAAAATACGATATCTTGTCGAAGCTGACCTCACTGCTGCTGCAACCCGACTGCACTAGTGCCGCATTGCAACTCACCGACTGGCAGGTCCGGACTGCGCTGCAGACGCTTTCGAACTGACTGCCAGACGCGAACTCTCAACCTGAACTGTCTTACGACAGACGACGACCGGGAAGTAATAGCAGTCGAGCAAAGATAGTACGAGAGGGGATATATCGATACGCTCTGCTAGCGCCGGTCACGGTCAAGGAAAACAGCAACTCAGAGACACTAGTAATTTAAATTAACGTAGTGAGGTGGGAGTACGTTAAAAACAGGGTGTAAAATACATGATGGCGGGAACATGAGCCACGCACGGCTCGGACTCGCACTAGAATCCTGCAACAACACCACTGACATTCTAATTTACCGTACTTTCCGTTTGTTAATATCAACAGGCATTGTTCCATTTAACAGAAGTGTATCTTAGCACAAAAAATACATTTTCTTTGTATTATTACAATCTGTTTATTGGCCAACAATACGAGCCCCTGCCTACCTATTTATTCTGTGGAAACCGCCTATCAATGGCACTTCCATTAACGCAGTATTTGCGGTGCAGGTTTTATGTGATTCACCGTATATACACTACTGGCCATTAAAATTGCTACACCACGAAGATGACGTGCTACAGACGCGAAATTTAACCGACAGAAAGAAGATGCTGTGATATGCAAATGATTACCTTTTCAGAGCATTCACTCGCATTCGGGAGGACGACGGTTCAATCCCGTCTCCGGCCATCCTGATTTAGGTTTCCCGTGATTTCCCTAAATCGCTTCAGGCAAATGCCGGGATGGTTCCTTTGAAAGGGCACGGCCGACTTCCTTCCCCATCCTTCCCTCATCCGAGCTTGCGCTCCGTCTCTAAGGACCTCGTTGCCGACGGGACGTTAAACACTAATCTCCTCCTCCTCAGAGCATTCACACAAGGTTGGCGCCGGTGGCGACACCTACAACGTGCTCACATGAGGAAAGTTTCTAACCGATTTCTCATACGCAAACAGCAGTTGACCGGCGTTGCCTGGTGAAACGTTGTCGTGATGCCTCGCGTAAGGAGGAGAAATGCGTACCATCACTTTTCCGACTTTGATAAAGGTAGGATTGTAACCTATCGCAATTGCGGTTTATCGTATCGCAATTTCCTGCTCGCGTTGGTCGAGATCCAATGACTGTTAGCAGAATATGGAATCGGTGGGTTCAGGAGGGTAATACGGAACGCCGTGCAGGGTCCCAACGGCGTCGTATCACTAGCAGTCGAGGTGACAGGCATCTTATCTGCATGGCTGCAACAGATCGTGCAGCCATGTCTCGATCCCTGAGTCAACAGATGGGGACGTTTGCAAGTCAACAACCATCTGCACGAACAGTTCTGACGACGTTTGCAGCAGCATAGACTATCAGCTCGGAGACCATGGCTGCGGTTACCCTTGACGGTGCATCACAGACAGCATCATGATGGTCGCATCCGTGTTTGGCGACATCGCGGTGAAAGCGCATTGGAAGCGTGTATTCGTCATCGCCATACTGGCGTATCACCCGGCGTGATGGTATGGGGTGCCATTGCTTACACGTCTCGGTCCCCTCTTGTTTGTATTGACGGCACTTTGAACAGTGGACGCTACATTTCACATGTGTTACGACCCGTGGCTCTACCCTTCATTCGATCCTTTCGAAACCCTACATATCAGCAGGATAATGCACGACCGCATGTTGCAGGTCCTGTACGGGCCTTTCTGGATACAAAAAGTGTTCGACTGCTGCCCTGGCCAGCACATTCTCCAGGTCTCTCACCAACTGAAAACGTCTGGTCAATGGTGGCCTAGCAACTGGCCCGTCACAATACGCCAGTCACTACTCTTCATGAACTGTGGTATCGTGTTGAAGCTGCATGGGCAGCTGTACCTGTGCACGCCATCCAAGCTCTGTTTGACTCAATGCCCAGGCGTATCAAGGCCGTTATTACGGCCAGACGTGGTTGTTCTGGGTACTGATTTCTCGTGATCTATGCACCCAAATTGCGTGAAAATGTAATCACATGTCAGTTCTAGTATAATATATTTGTCAAATGAATTCCCGTTTATCATCCGCATTTCTTCTTGGTGTAGCAATTTTAATGGCCAGTAGTGTACGTCAGTTAGAATGAATATTTTCGTTTAGAATACAGTGCTCCTAATATGGATTAATGATAGTTGACTGTATCACCTTTCTTGCTATTGTTGAACGTACGGAAAAACGCAAACGTGTTGTTTCAACAAACGCAAAGAATTAGAAGTTAAAAATAAATGAAATATGGGCGAAAATGCAGTAAAAGATGTGCAGTACTAAGCCATAGGCATAGAAACACTGAGAGTAAAAGCTGTTAAATTTTATTGTGTTCCTGATCATTAAATGCTTGATTGTGGTCCTGCGAGACCTTAAGCGATTTCGTGATGCGTCGCCAACGCAAAGGAGAAAGTCTGCTAATTGCTGTAACACGACGCCAGTTGCCTGCCGTATCCCGCTGCATGCAAATAGCCGGGGCGACATAGTCGGAATGCCGTGAGGTCGCCGGCAGCACCTGTGGCCATTCATGACGTTGTTGCAGAGCGTCGGGCGGGCACGCACGAAGGTCGTTTGCGGTGACAGGGACTATCCGCTTAGTGTAGCAGCGTTCTCCAGCCGCTACGCGACATTATCCTTTACGTCTTGTATTGTCTGGCTGCGTGGAAATTCCGCACGGCCACGACAATAGCCTTTCATGGAGAGACAATGGAGGGATGGTATTCACGCGCTACGTTAGACACGGCTCCCGACCGCTTACTGAACTCACGTTACAGTCATGAACCGGTGCCGGGAGAATTATGTATGTTTGTACAGGCGGTGAATTAACGGTTGGGAAACGTTAGAGCTCGCGGTAAAAACTTCTCTATAACGTTGACAAGATCAGACTACTAAGAACGTTTTACAATAAGAAAGATTACAAATTTGACTATGTGGCTGTAAAGGTAACATACAAGAACGATTATCTCGTAAATTACACTGTAAGAATTACTGCCACTAGCCATAAGTTCTATGGAAATAATTTTCTTATACCATCACTAATTTCGGTCCTGAGACCATCGTCAGATGACAGCGTTGACTTCTTCCAATATTTACATTTGTTTCCTAAAATATAAAGAAGGTTTTGTGATGCATAGGCTACAAAAGGTTTTCCCTTTTACGTTTGCTTTCTACAACTTTAACAGAGTTTTTGTGGTTACGTAGTGTTAGACTTAGACACTGAAGGGCCAAAGACACTGGTACACGTGCCCAATATCGTGTAGGGCCCCAGCGAGCATGCAGAAGTGCCGCAACACGGCGTGGCATGGCCTCGACTAATGTCTGAACTATTGCTGAAAGGAACGGACACAATGAATCCTGCAGGGCTGTCCATTAATCCGTAAGAGTTCGTGGGGGTCGAGATGTCTTCTGAACAGCACGTTACTAGGCATCCTAGATATGCTCAATAATCTTCATGTCTGGGAAGTTTGGTGGCCAGCGAAAGTGTTTAAACTCAGAAGAGTGTTCCTGGAGCCACTCTGTAGCAATTCTGGACGTGAGGGATGTCGCATTGTCCTGCTGGAATTGCCCAAGTCCGTCGGAATGCTCGATGGACATGAATGGATGCAGGTGATCAGACATAAAGCTTAAGTACGTGTCACCTGTCGGAGTCGTATCTCGACTATCACGAGTCCAAAAAATGGCTCTGAGCACTATGGGACTTAACATCTGAGGTCATCAGTCCCCTAGAACTTGGAAGTACTTAAACCTAACTAACCTAAGGACATCACACACATTCATGCCCGAAGCAGGATTCGAACCTGCGACGGTAGCGGTCACGCGGTTCCAGACTGAAGCGCCTAGAACCGCTCGGCCACACTGGCCGGCATCACGCGTCCCATATCACTCCAACTGCACACGTCCCACACCATTACGGAGGCTCAACCAGCGTGAATAGTCCCCTGCTGACATGCAGGGTCCATGGATTCGTGAAGTTGTCTCCATACCCCTACACGTCTACCCACTCCATACAATTTGAAACGAGACTCGTCCGACTAGGCAACTTGTTTCCGGTCATCAACAGTCGAACGTCGGTGTTGACGGGCCTAGGCCAGGCACAGAGCTTTGTGCCGTGTAGTCATCAAGGGTACACGAGTGGGCCTTCGGCTCCGAAAGGCCATATCAATGGTGTTTCGTTGAATGGTTCGCACGTTGACACTTGTTGATGGCCCAGCATTGAAATCTTCACCAATTTGCCAAAGATCGCACTTCTATTACGATGAACGATTTTCTTCTCTCGTCGTTGGTCCCGTTCTTGTAGGATCTTCTTTCCGGCAGCAGCGATGTCGGAGATTTGATGTTTTACAGGATTCCTGACGTCACTGTACACACGTGAAGTAGTCGTACGGGAAAATCCCCACTTTATGGGTACCTAGGATATGCTGTGGCCTATCGCTTGGGCGCCAACTATAACACCACGTTCAGACTCACTTAAAACTTGATAATCTGCTATTATAGCAGCAACAACCGATCTAACAGGCGCTTGTTGTCTTACGTAGGCGTTGCCGACAATAGCGCCGTATTCTGCCTGTTTACATATCTCTGTATTTGAATACGCATGTCTATACCAGTTTCTTTGGCACTTCAGTGTATATGCTGTGTATGTTGTACTTATTTCCTGAAGTAAGTACAGAGCATAGAGGATATATGACTGAGTACAATATATAGAGCATATTTAAATGTAACACTATGTAATGACAAAAACTTTGTTAAACTTTTAGGACGCAAATATAAAATGAAATATCTTTTGTAAACTGTGCATCACAAAAACTTTGTTATATTTTAGGACACAAATGTAAAACTTGTAAGAAGTTGAAGCTACCGTCTGTCGATGGGCTCAGATCCGAAACTGTAATGGTACAATAAAATCGTTTCCAGAACACTTGTGGCTGGGAGCAGTATTTCCTACCGTGTAATTTATGAAAACAGCTGTGGTTCTCCAATCAAAATGAATAAAATAATGATTATTTAGTGTTTAATTTAGTAGTACATGGTAGTAGGTAAGCCTATTAGATTCATCTTCCAAAATTTCGGTATGTGGAGTTCATTGTTTACTCCTATAATGAAGTCTCTATAATGTACGAGACGTCAAAGAGAAATAAACTTTAATTTGCCTGTATACACGATGGGTATTTCGTTTCTCTGGTTCGACAAGCACAGCGTTTTATAGCTGTGAATTTATACTTCAAGTCGAAATTGACTTAAAAAGCCATGAATTCGGAAACACTGAATTAATACTGCGAGAAGAATATGACAGAGCCCTGATGGACTTAAAGCGAAACAACTCTCCTGGAGTAGATGAAATTACCACAGAACAACAGAGATCCCTAGGAGAGTTGTCGATGAAAAAACTATTCCGCGTAATGTGCAAGAGATCTGAGACAGGTGAAATATCCCCTGGCTCAAGAAGAACGTCTAGTACTAATTTTAAAGAAGGCAGGTATTGACAGGTGTGAATATTACCAGACCATCTGTTTAATACCTCATGGTTGCAAATACTGACACGAAATGTTTACAGAATAGTGGGAATATTGATTGTAGTTGGTCAATAATATTGACCATACGACGTCTTAGAATATAAACTGAAGAAAATCAAGTCGACATGTACGGTATCTGTAGATTCTGAAGCGTTCCTATTTGTTTCTTCCCATTTTTTCTGTTACTTATTTAACTGATGTTTCAAATAATACATTTTAGGATAAGGACTATGTATTTTAAGCTATATTTCGTGAAATATATGCTTGTAAACAAACCAGGTAACTCTTTTGTAAAAGCAATTAACATTTATACTTAGAGAAACGTCTCGATCTGTGGAAGATGTTAATGTAACGTCGCTGATAAAAAAATGATAGACTCCTTCCTTTGTCATTTAGCTACTAATTTATCTTTTCCGTTTCGGAAGGCATATAAGTTGACGTGCTGTACTTTGCTAGTTTAATAATTATCGTTTTCACTATAATTAATTGCGTTTATTATTTAACAAGAGTTATCGTCCTGTCTCCTTATCATGCCCATAATTTATTTGTACTTTGAATGTGTTTCAGTAGCAGAATAGGAGAGGTTGGTGAATTGTTCTTCCGTTAATTGCTTTTCAGTTCAAAGTCAACCCCCTTGAGATATTTTATACAATCATTTCCTTTGCTGTATGTAACATTTTATCTTGATAGTTGTATGGGTCTGATCGGTTGCCGCCTTCGAATAATGACGCCTCCCAGGCTACTCATTGGCCTGATGCAAACCCTGTTATAACAAGGGGTGATGAGATGATGGTCCAGAAAAGTTTCAGTCAGCACTACCGAAATCCCAGAGATTTGTAACGTACGGTGCTGCTAAAAGAAATCATTGTCGAAAATCATTGTGGGTTACCTCCATTCCAGGACAGTCAATTCATATAAATTTATTTATCTTATGAACTGCTATTTAATGACGCCCCTTTGAGAAACCTTCAATTGAATATGGCGTTGGAGACTAGAGGTAACGTCACAATTTAGAGAAAGTTTTTAACAATATTGAGTAGAACACTTTCTCTGAAATGCTAAAGGTAGCAAGGATAAAAAAAAGAAACAAGAAGAGAAAAGTTATTCGCAGCTTGCACAGAAACTAGACTACAGTTACGTAAGATTTGAATGACGTGAAAGGGAATCAATAGTTGTGAAGATAGTGAGACAAAGTTGTATCCTACCACAAATTTCGTTCAGTCTGTTCTTTGAGCATGCTATAAAGGAAACCAAGGAGAAATTTGGAAAGGGAATTAATGTTCAGGGGCAAGATATAAAGGTATTGCATGTGTGAAACCATGGTCCGATGTAAGACAGAACTTGACAGCTCTAATCAGATCAGGGTAAGTAAATAAATAAAAAATTCGAGTTTTGGCGAGCACATTGAAATGCTGTCAGAGACAGTAAAAGATCTGGAAGAACAAATGAGTGGGATGAGCAATGCCGTGAAAAGTGAGGGGGAGATGTGGGAGGATGAAATTGTAGAGAGAGAGACTACGACTTGGCCCACTAAGAATCCACAAATGGTTGTAGGTTGCAGTAGCAGATGAAGGAACTTGCGCAGGATAAACTGAGTTTGTCAATGGAGAAAAGTGAGGGGGAGATGTGGGAGGATGAAATTGTGGAGAGAGACTACGACTTGGCCCAGTAAGCAGCCTCAAATGGTTGTAGATTGCAGTAGCAGATGAAGGAACTTGCGCAGGATAAACTAGTGCGACGAGTTGCATCGACATAATCCTTGGATGAAGACCATAATACCAGCAATTTCTCACTATGAAGTTCTTCTTGCAGCTGGCTAGAATTTAATTTGTTGTAGCATTGTCGTTTGTAATAAATACAATTTAACTTTGGAACTTTTGTTTGGCTATAGTGCTATTATATGTCTTGCGTTGCGTATTAATAAGTCCATTCTTCTTATAACCTGTCTTTTAGATTTTATCCTCTTACTCGTATCTTTCGAGCTCAACAAACACTGTTTCGTCTCACTTTCTTGAACTAATAAACTGTTATAGTAATCTGGTTGCACTTCTTTCAGCGACCTTTATATTTTTTCCACAAGTACTAGCAACTTCAAACTCTACATTTATTTAGCTCGCTTAGTGCTGATATTTGTCTAATATAATGATATCCGATAGTTCATTTCGTTTTATACTCGTTATCAGTTTACTTAAAAGACCTTGAACACGGATGTAGGTTGTTTCTTCCAGAAATGCACGTTGCGAATAAGTTATTTCCAAACTTCATGTTCCGAGAGTGTAAATACACGAGAAAAATGTTAACTTCCGTAATAAAGTCCTTCATTCAAAAGTGGTGTCAGTTGATTAATAATATTCCACGCTATGGAACTAGGTCTTGGAAGCAGTTACTTCATCAGATCTTAAGCATTAAACCTCTCGGTACGCCTCCACAGTTTTCTTTCCTTAATCTTGATTCCTTCAGCTTCCCCAAATTATTTCTAAACGAAGTGGAGTATCTTTCCCAACAAATAGAAAAGTAGAGGAGTAGAAGTCAGAAGATTATGAGATGAAAACAGGATACTGTAGCTATGATATATTCCGTGTAAATTTTCGTGCATCGCAGCTAATTTGTTACAAAATCAAACGTTGCTATACTAATCCTGATACAGTTTGAAATCTGAATGTACAACAGAGTATTCGGAATATGTGAGGTATCGTCGAAAGTTCAATTTACGACAGGATGTCAGCTACTTCGAAAACCTATTTTCACTGTGTGATATTTTAATCCAAGCACATTCTGTTAAGTAGAGAAAATTTACGTGGCAATTACATTTAATTATTACAGACTAAGTAAAGGTAGAAGTTCAGACTGTAATGCTGAAAGCGCGGAGTATTTATGCGAAGCTTACGGGTGACTGACAATGAACAGTGCAAGCCGTCATGTTCTAAAGTTCACCACGTGGCTATCCCCTCGCATAAGCGAAAACGTGACTGACAGTGGCAGCCGCTAAATTTGATACTTGGCTCTCTGACATAATGCTGCTTTGCTGTTTGACGGATTCTGTTGGAGGGATATTGCAGCTAGATTAGTGAAAACGCTACATTTGCGTCAGTGGTTTTACCTTGTAGAGTCAACGGATACAGTTTCCACTCCCGTGAACACTTTGTGCTAATTGTCAAGGTCTAAGGGATGTAATTAAGTGCGGAAAAAACATGAATTGCTGAATTTTTAAGTGAAAACAAATGAGTGAGGGAATATAAACTATCGGCTGTGATATTCTAGGCTCGTTCTTTATTTTCATCTGCTAGTTAGGTAATTCAGTCACATTTAATTTTTCGTGACGTCCGGGAAGTGTTCATAGCAGACGTTATTAGTACATACTGGTTTAGCTTACGTTTAAGTCTTAGCCATGAATTTTTAAGGATCTTGCCTTGCTTCTGTCTCCGCCCATGAACAGACAGAGCACAGCCATAACGTCTCATCAGAACGAAAAATGCTTTCGTAGTACAAAAAAGGCAAATACGTGCTGGACAGAGTTAAGGATGTAGAAGAAGGGGATTAACTTTTCCATTTAACTGGCAGCTTCACAGACATTTAAATCAAAACATCTTGACATATTCGCGTAAACAAAAAGATACATGATGTTTTGTTGTATAACATGACACATGCCTTCATGTGATACCCACTACGGCTGGCTTATCTCCTGAATTTCGCTCACAGGATCAGGAACTTCAGCCTATAATTTGCTAGGTGCGGGTGTGCCAACACCTTGCAGCTAAGAGAGCTCCCTGCGCTGGGGGAGTACATTCAACTTGTAAAAAGCGCACGTATGTCAAAATTTCTTGATTTAAATGTCTTTGAAAATGCCAGATAAGTCTAAACGCTAGTTCCCTCCCGTTACACCTGTAACGCTGTCGAGAACATGTTGACCTTTTTTGTGTTGTGGTAGTGTGGTGCGGCGGGTTAATTAATTTTAATATTAGGAAACATTGTGTGGTGTCACCGCCAGACACCACACTTGCTAGGTGGTAGCCTTTAAATCGGCCGCGGTCCGTTACTATACGTCGGACCCGCGTGTCGCCACTATCAGTGATTGAAGACCGAGCGCCGCCACACGGCAGGTCTAGAGAGACTTCCTAGCACTCGCCCCAGTGGAACAACCGACTTTGCTAGCGATGGTTCACTGATAAAATACACTCTCATTTGGCGAGACGATAGTTAGCATAGCCTTCAGCTACGTCATTTGCTAAGACCTAGCAAGGCGCCATTACCAGTTACTATTGCTATTATGAATAATGTACCGTCAAGAGCGACGTTTCACCATTTATGGATTAAAGTTAAGTATTCCACCAGCTACGTCCGTTTTTCTAAATTCTAATTTCCTTGTCCTGTTCCAGACCTCACGCCAGCCTGCGTGAGCTAAAACGCGTGCCTTTCGGCTTCCTCTAGTAAAACGGTGTTGGCTCTCCTGCCAATCCACAACACATTGTATTTGTTCGTTCGTCGCCGTCCCTTACGAGAGCCTGAAAACTGTTTTTGCGATCAGCCAGAATACGATGGAGAACATACTGACCAAGTTATCCAATCTGCAAGTCCACATTCTTCTTGTGCTCACTGGAAGAAACGTTTCTACTCTCTCTTTACTCAGCGGGATCAGGAAGTATGATTATAAATAGAAATTTTGAGTTTCAGCTCTAACTGATTAATGTAAACAGTAAAAATTGACATGCACAAAAATAGTAATGTTCCTGATAATAATAATAATAATAATAATAATGTCTCTATCATAAACAGCACTAGAGCAGTTTAGAGGCGACCTCTTCGGTAAGTTGCAAATAAATGGTCTTTCGCCCTGACTCCTAATCATCGAAGTTAATTGCTCGCCATAAAAGTAGAAAATAATTTCACCACTTGTCAGCGGTTTGGCTAACGTTACGGGCTGCACACAAACAGTTACCTCCGTGAAATCTAAACGATCCAAGACAGTGTACAGCGCTCGTGAGTTCACTTCCTATTTATACCGAAAACATGCATTTGGTAGTAGCATGGCTGTGACGTCATCCGAGGCAGAGCGTAAGCAGATGTTCGACTGGCGCGGGCCGGTTGATAGCTGGGTGCGAAGTGTTTGCCACTGTCTCTCAGGCTGTAGTTATATATGGGCGCAGCGGACGGCCGAACGGAACATCTGCCGTCATCTGCTCTAAGCTCGGGTAGCGGCATCTAAATGTCCGCTTTCTCGGACACGTATTGTTTTATTACACTGTTGTGTATCAATTTACAATCTTCGTAATTTTTATACGAATGGAGTTAAGTTGGCTTTTGTTAAAGAAAAAGTTTTAGCTCGACTGCTTTTAAACTTCGCCGACTAGAATTTTTTAGAGCAGAAACCACAGTAGAACATGACCTCTGAACTACTTCTTTAAGAGACCTTGTGTTGATTCTTATTGACATCAGAGTCTTGAAACTTGTCATATCTTCACTATTTAACGGATGTAATCAAGTGCTGTAATCAGACCTTTCTATCATTAATGTAAATAATACTTAATCTATTACAAATAAGGACGATTTTGTTCTAGACCTTGTTTTTAGTAAATTACTTGAAAACTGTTGGTAGTAACTTAAGGGGGTCACATAGTTAAAGCTTTTTGCGTCAAACTGACGCTTCATACCAATATTCGTCATTCTAAGTCTAATATTTAGCTCCTTGAATTTTTCGTAAAGACAACGATTTTGATCAAATTATTGCTCCGTTCGGGTTGACATATATTTGCATATTCTGAACAATTTTTTGGCTTTCTAGCCGTATTATTTAGCGTCACTTGCTTTTTTTTTATTGAAAACGGTGTATTCAGGGAAAAGCATTCCTCCGATCACTCTGAGATTTGACATTTTGAACATTGCTATACTGAAAGATACGTTGGCAAAATCTGGAAAAGCTACTTTAATTTTTAATTTCATCCTTAGATTATGGTGCAATACTTGTATGGTATGCACAGGCGCATTATGATGACGTGGCGCTAGTGGCAGTGAACTGGGGTAAGTCCTGGCACACTCACTTGCCTCTGCATCTCTCAAATGATACGGCGCTTGTTTCGCCACAATAGGACCATTTTTCATTCTAGTTCCGAAATTTTGCCCTAAAATACTTTTGACATTAGATCTCCAAAGCCTGGCAGTCGATGCAGATTTTTCTTGGCTCTGGCGACGACCGATTTGGTAGAGGTTTTTTTTGTTGTCTTTCGAACTATTATATCGTGGCAACAGATGGAGCTTTCAAAAAACAACAGTGTGACAGTTAATTACATGCATTTATCTACCTTCTTACCAAATTTGAACCAATACGCAGAAATCTGAGACACAGAAAGGGCGCTCGCGATAAAACAGCTCACAAAAAACATGCTTTTTGCGCCTAAAATTCGAATGAAACTAGGACTTTGAAAGCGGGTTTTCGATTTTATCATAAGAATGCGTTTTTTATTTTATTTGATACACTTGACACAGAATCTATACATTCAATTGACATAAGCAGGGGTTTTACGTGCTGCATTTAGGTAGACTTTAAACCATCGTATCTCGACAACGGATAAAGATTATTGGAGAAAAAAATCGTTGTGATTTTATTTAACTACCTTCATGGAAAGTTTGACCGATTCGAACAAGTTTAAAATAAGAAGTGATGTGCTGCAAAAACATCCCATAAAAACATATTTTTTGCAAGAAAAGTCCAAACAAAGCAATATTTTGTCAACTGGCTAAAACTTCATTTAGGCTAGCGTCGAATACATCGGTTGACCAAATTTGAACCATCTGTCTTGCTCCAGTCCGGAGGTATTTAAGGGTGACTGGTTTTGCACGCCAAATCTGAACGTGGGTGGCGTAAAATCCGAACAGTGCACAAAAAAATGGTGGCAGTAACTGAACGTTAATTTAAGCCCAATTAAAATCTTTTGCAAAAGGATTTAATCGATTCGCACAATACGCCTGGGCGCCAACTCCGCTTTGTTGTTCAAATCTTGTATAATATTTGGGTAACATAGCTAGTACAAGACAGGCTACACAAATGGCCACTGTTTCGGGCTAAACAGAAAATTTTTTACGAAATGTTCCTAGTCAAAATAGGAACGAGCCCTCCTCCCTCCCAAAGTGCGATTCTGCACAGGGATTTTGATACATAGTTATTATTGTATGAGTAAGTTGAGAATATTTCTGCGGATTAATGCTAAAATAAGTTTTATAAGTACTGGCATCGAGATGATGTTAAACACATTTATACTCAAGAAGTACAATTCAGTTTCTGAAGTTTCTTAATGCTATAGTCTCAAATATATTGATAATAATTCATATTCGCATGTACATAATAAGTGTGAGCAGCAACTTTTTCCTTTTACTAATGAATTCAGTATATTTCTATAAAAATTCTTTCGTCCCATTCTTCACAATATTCAAGTCACACAGAAATTCGTCAGCTGATGTCCATACTACACAAATAGTGGGACAAGGGGACTATCAGCGCATTTTGTTAGTGTGGGTTGCCTGCATCAGCAGCAAGTATACATTCACGGGGAAACATATTGTTCTTTATTAACTGACAGGTTCTTAACCTATTCTTTGGTTAAGTGGTTTTCAAGGATACCCCCCCTTTTCCACCTTCCCCTCCACCTCCCCCTCCCCAACCTCTTGCCACATTCCTCTGGGAACCTCCCCCCCCCCCCAAAACAGGTGAATTTTTGATATCATTTTGATTGATTAATTAATTAAATCGATCAATTAATTAACCTCTCCCTCTCTGGGATACACACCCTCTCTCCATCCTCCACCTGGAAATTGGTGGGAAAAGGATTCAGTTGACTGGATAGTTGGTGGGAAATCGATTGCAGTGTATCGAATGTTTTTAACAAAAATTCAGACAACATGTGGAATGTTGTTTATTTAAACAATTTATGGGATATAAGATGGCGTTTGGAATGTAGTTTATTTATTTAGTTAAAGAATTTGTCAGTAAACTGACTACAGTATATGGAATACTGTTTATTTAAAAAAATTGTGGGTGACAAGGCACTGAAAAAAATTTAAAGAATTGCAGAGCTCCTTCCATCTTTTTTTGTTATTTTCCTTACTTTTCGAAACACATTGGTGTCTAAGCACAGGTGGGAAAATCAGAACAACTGCATATCTAAGAGTTCATGACATGTTTCGAAACCCACCGCCATTTTCTGGAGATGCACAAACTATTACAATTTCAGTAGCAAACTATTTTGTACAGGCCGAGAAACATACACAGTCATATTGCACTGGCAGTTAAACCCTGCAAAAGTTGTTTACAGATCACGAATGGAATGAAGTGCTGTATAATAGTCACTGTTTGGAGTCTACTGTGCATGTGTCAATCGTCAGGACGCTGAAATGATGGTCAAAACCGCCCATGTCCTAATTACAGATCACATCACCAAATGCCACCAGCAACAGACTGCATATTGGTCTCCTTTGATCTCACAGCCCCAAAAACAGATGACGACATTTTGTTGATTGAGAAATTTCAGACTCTCTACCTGTCTCTGTCTTTCTCAAGAGATCACTCCCTGTTCATTCGTGTGAATCAACTCGAAACATGCAGACAGAATTTTTCATCTCGTTTCAGAACATGTTGTTCCTATGGGCTAATGCTGGCGACAAAGGGAGAGCTGACACAATTTCGGGATCAGAACTAGAGCGAAATAATCCACTTGCACTAACAATCAAATTAATTGTTTAAAAATTTACAGGAATCAAATCGATCACTTAAAACATACACTTACAAATTATGATGATCCTTCTTTGTAATAAAACATTATGCAAATCAAGTAATAAAATATCCACCACAAATACATTGTACCTCTAAATATACTGAGGTACCGGTATTGTATGCGCTGTCATATGAGAGCACAAACACTTACCTCCATCACAATGTTTCCAAATAATATATCTGGTGAAAAAAAACACACACACACACACACAAACTAGCTATCGCGAGGCGGGTGCCATCCACTGACTACAGGGCAGCCCCGTCCACATGTGCCCATACCAAAAGCATGTGTGCTGCAATGTACTGGGAAGTACTAAACTCGACCACAGAAAGATTTTCCCGTCAGACATACATTTCACGTAAGGACCTTGCTATTAAAAACACAATTACAACGATTATGTTACTGTCACCCTACATAAAAAGCTGTCTTAGTTGCACAGGCACTTACAAGAGTCGCTAATAGCGTTATTGTTTCTGGTAGGAATGCTGTCTGCAAGTAGGAATCAAATCTTTCCATTGAACCAAATACATGCGTTGGATCCTAGGGAGACGTCTTTTACTGATTACAGCTACTGGTGAATAATATTGATGCCACTCTCATACGTCGAAACGAGTCACGTTTTCCAAACCTATCTGCTACAGTAAAAACTCTAGCACGGTTTTTTAGACAGTCCCTCTGCATGTTGCAACTGCTCCTCAGTCTTTGTCCCATCCCCTCTGCAGCTCTGCCAACTGTGTATGATGTGTAAGCCCAACGCCAAACGAAGGTTTTCATGCAACATGAGGTAGTGGTAAAGACAGTACTAGTAGTTACAGGAGCTGTAGGAAGGAGCAGGATTTTTCTACTGCATTGTGATGCATCACCAAGCTGAGGGTAACTGATGACCTTTACATTTAAAGTCATCTTTCACAGCGATATGTTATCAGATGTCTAAGCATTCCATTTCGGTTGATCGCTCATATTATATCATGTATGTGATCACTGTCTCAGTGCAGACCATTCCCGGAGGGCGTTGCTCTCACTAAGACTCCCTCTCCATTACAAACAAGTGATGTTAGTAAATCATTATGTGGTATACGACAGCGTATCAGTGGACAGATGGGATGGGAAAGACACCACTGTTGTACTGTAATAAGCACCACATTTGATAGTGCGATCAATTTTAGCAAAGTCACCAGCTTTTCTGTAATTTCAAACCAACCAATGACGTGGCAGCATCCTTCCCGATTTCTGTATCATCGATAATCACGACTCCTCTATTTTGAGAGTACCATATACTAGATTGCAAATGTAGATAGATGACTGTGCAGTACGTCCATTCATTGTTAATTCTCGACAGACACACACACACACACACACACACACCAACTCAAACAACACACCCATATATGGGGTGGTCCATTGATAGAGTGCTGAAACATGGCCGTTCTCTAGGTCCTCTCCCATCTCTGTCGAGGTGGGGGAAGCACCTTGCTATCGTATTGGTCAGGCACATTTCAGGAGCTCAAAGCTGTGGTAAATTTCATCTCTTTGGTCCCACCAAAGGTGGCCAAAGGATCGACTCAAAGATGATCATATATTCACATTCACTATCTGCGGTTAGCAGATGACCATACATTCATTCATTTCACAGATCTCACCAAACTGGATGTAGGGATTTACTTTGTGGGAGTGCACATGTGATCAATTAAATAAATAAATTGTCATTCTTTCCCACACTGGTATCCGGCTTCGTTGTATTAATTGAAACTGAGTTATTTTACAAAAAAAAATGTATTGTTCTGACAAAAATAATGAAGTATGTTGTACCTATTTTCAATGTCGGGCGGTACTGTACCCTTTCAGGGTTATGTTACGATATAGAGTCTAAGTGTCGCGGAGAGCTGTTCAGGGTGTTGTTTTTGCTTCTCGACATTACCCCATGTTATTCCGTGAAGAGCACATTCACAAATGCTGATTCTTTGGGCTAATAAATTTTCCCCCGCCCCACCGTATTCTCCTAACATTGCCCTCAGTGACTACTCCCTCTTTCCTCAGATGAAGTAGCCTTTGTGTGGCAAGCATTTCCAGAATGTCCACGAGATTAGTTTCGAGGTGAAACATTTTATGAACAACCAAATTGCAGATCTGTAAAATCAAGACCTTCGTAAAGCCACCCATCTTGAGCGAAAAGGGTGAATGTGTGGGGAAGGAATAACATAATCACGTACTTACAAAATTTCTGAACATAATCATGGTTGTTGGATTAATTACAATTCGATTTACGACGAATATATCCACAATTCAGCTTCACAGCCTCGCATCGACGTCGTTTTGCGTGTCTGTATTCAAAAGTACTAAAGAATGGATTCACACTCTGTAATTGGCAGTCGGACTACGGCTGGCATTGATTGAATTAATGTCTGCGATATCAATTCCTAAGTGAAGGGAAGAAGCAATAAAAGTCCCTGCCACATTTGGCATAAGTCACGTGAAAGACACTTCACAAACGATACGGTGTTACAAGCAAAACAGATGAGAAGAGTTGCTAAACATTTGACAATGTAATTACAATGCCTTACTGCACCAACGCCGTAACGCCTCGTAATAGTGGTAAATATTGTGTTTTAAAGCTATAATTTGAATATAAAGAACCATCCATTCACAAGTACGATACTTAAAATTAATCTTCAAAATAATGCAAATGTCTGTTACGACAGTATCTTAGTTTCAACCGATGCATACGTAATTGGATAAAAAAGCGAGGAAGAGAAGATGTTTTAGTGTTATGCAACAAAGAAACGTTCAAGTTCGTTAAATGATTACAGTCAACGGCATTGTAACTATGGACAAATAAAAGGAATTTTATTAATTAAGATAAATTTCACTATACTTTTTTCATTTACAATTTATGTGAGTGGTTCTAACTTGTACAGTATAAAGTGGTACTTAAGGAGCACAAACTTCGCTTGTCTAGAGATTAATGGAAGACTGAAGAAGTTGAGCCGTGGCTAACGTTCAACTTATACGACCATCAGTCGCAGAATGACGATCATCACGAACCATTCACTCACCTATATACAGGGTGGTCCATTGATAGTGACCGGGCCAAATATCTCACGAATAAGCATCAAACGAAAAAACTACAAAGAACGAAACTTGTCTAGCTTGAAGGGGGAAACCAGATGGCGCTATGGTTCGCCCACTAGATGGCGCTGCCATAGGTCAAACGGATATAAACTGCGGTTTTAAAAATAGGAACCCCCATTTTTTGTTACATATTCGTGTAGTACGTAAAGAAATATGAATGTTTTAGTTGGACCACTTTTTCGCATTGTGATAGATGGCGCTCTAATAGTCCAAACGTATAAGTCATGGTATCACGTAACATTCTGCCAGTGCGGACGGTATTTGCTTCGTGATACATTACCCGTGTTAAAATAGACTGTTTACCAATTGCGGAAAAGGTCGATATCGTTTTGATGTATGGCTATTGTGATCAAAATGCCCAACGGGCGTGTGCCATGTATGCTGCTCGGTATCCTGGACGACATCATCCAAGTGTCCGGATTGCGCCCGTACCATATTTCTATGCATCTGGAATTGTACAGCGACGACTTTGAACGTGTGTACAGTTCAGCCACTAGGTACAAGAGAAATTACGGGACGATGACAGATTTTTTTCTATTTAGCGACGAAGCGTCATTCACCAACAGCGGTAACGTAAACCGGCATAATATGCACTATAGGGCAACGGAAAATCCACGATGGCTGCGACAAGTGGAACATCAACGACCTTGGCGGGTTAATGTATGGTGCGGCATTATGGGAGGAAGGATAATTGGCCCCCATTTTATCGGTGGCAATCTAAATGGTGCAATGTATGCTGATTTCCTTCGTAATCTCCTACCGATGTTACTACAAGATGTTTCACTGCATGATAGAATGGATATGTACTTCCAACATGATGGATGTTGGCGCATAGCTCGCGTGCGGTTGAAGCGGTATTGAATAGCATATTTCATGACAGGTGGACTGGTCGTCGAAGCACCATACCATGGCCCACACGTTCACCGGATCTGACGTCCCCGGATTTCTTTCTGTGGGGAAAGTTGAAGGATATTTGCTATCGTGATCCACCGACAACGCCTGACAACATGCGTCAGCCCATTGTCAATGCATGTGCGAACATTACGGAAGGTGAACTACTCGCTGTTGAGAGGAATGTCGTTATACGTATTGTCAAATGCACTGAGGTTGACGGACATCATTTTGATCATTTATTGCATTAATGTGGTATTTACGGGTAATCACGCTCTAACAGCATGCGTTCTCAGAAATGATGAGTTCACAGAGGTACATGTATTACATTGGAACAGCCGAAATAAAATGTTCGAACGTACCTACGTTCTGTATTTTAATTTAAAAAACCTACCTGTTACCAACTGTTCGTCTAAAATTGTGAACCATATGTTTGTGACTATTACAGCGCCATCTATCACAAAGCGAAAAAAGTGGTCCAACTAAAACATTCATATTTCTTTACGTACTACACGAATATGTAATAAAAATGGGGGTTACTATTTAACTAAAACGTAGTTGATATCCGTTTGACCTATGGCAGCGCCATTTAGGGGGCCAAACGTAGCACCATCTGGTTTCCCCCTAAAAGCTAGACACGTTTCGTTCTTTGTATCTTTTCAAAAATGTTCAAATGTGTGTGAAATCTTATGGGACTTAACTACGAAGGTCATCAGTCCCTAAACCTACACACTACTTAACCTAAATTATCCTAAGGACAAACACCCACAGCCATGCCCGAGGGAGGTCTCGAACCTCCGCTGGGACCAGCCGCACAGTCCATGACTGCAGCTCCTGAGACCGCTCGGCTAATCCCGCACGGCTGTAGTTTTTCCGTTTGCCTCTTATTTCGTGAGATATTTGGTCCGGTTACGATCAATGGACCACCCTGTATATATATATATATACCTAACTCTACCACCTCAAAAATCTCTCTGGAACAACAATAGATACTCAAACACGGTTTTCACCGGCATGAACGTACGGCAGGGGCTTAGGAAACCAAATACTATAAGAAATTTTAAAAGGTAAACAAACACTATTTTAAACACAAACTTGTGCATTTTTAAATGGACATACCCTATTATTTCGTTTGGAATCAATAGCATGAAAAATCACAAAAATAATGGCGTTGGTAGCATCGCAATACGTCAGTTACATACCGAGAAATTGCGAAGCGAAGTTGACCGTTGAAATAAATGAAGCGCACAGTTAGCGCACACGTCACGCTGTCTGTGTCAGGGGCTCACACAATGGGAAGGTATGCACAATCCACAAAAATAAACAAGTAACACGTCCAAGGCAAAGTTACGTGTTTCAAATTATAAATGTATGTTTATTCTAACAAAAGACAACTAGAGCTAAAATTAGAGATAACACATTTGAATTCACTTTGCTAAACACATTTACTAATGCCTCGTCGCCCACAGAAACTGTATTGTTGTGTATTGCAACCAGCACAGAAAATACACCTTCATCACGTCAACATAAGTTCGAAGTGCCCTCCATTTGCATCAATACGCTTTTGCAGACGGGTAACGAGAGAATGTTGCACAGATTGTAGAGTTTCTACAGATGTACGATTTTGCATACCCTCTACTGTCGTTGGGAGTTCTTGATACACTCTGTCTCTCACTGCTCCCCAGAGAAAAAAGTCTAAATGCGTCAAGTCGGGGGACCGTGCTGGCCATCGTACAGTGCCTCCCCGCCCCATCCATCTACTTGGGAATGTCGCATCTGGAACGTCTCTGGCAACTTTTGCATTGTGTGCGGGACATCCATCATGCTGCAACCACATTGATAGACGAGTTTCCAATCCTAGATCCTCCATGAGAAGCGCTAGTGCGCGTTGTAGAAATGATGCATATCGCTGTCCATTCAATGTCCCACGGTAAAAATAGGGACCTGCAATACTGTTAGCAATGATGCCACACCAAACATTGACACTCCAAACGTTGATGAGAAACTTGGTGAACCCAGTGGGGATTTTGCACGGACCAGTAGTGCCTGTTCCGCAGATTCACTTTACCATGATTTATAAATGAAGTATCGTCCGTAAACAACTTATTGCTTAGGAATTATGGTTTACCTTGCAACTGCTGAAGTGCAAAACGACATAATGCAATGCGAGATTCAAAGTCATTCTCGCACTGTTCTTGGTGCAGTGAGATATGGGACGGACGAAACCTACGCCGATGCAAGACCGTGCACACACTACTGTGGCTTATTCCTACACCTCGTGCTATTTCTCGTACATCCACCTGAGGATTGTGCCGTACAGCAGCCAGAACAGCAATTTCGTTTCCATTGGCAGTCGCTGGCGTTGTACGTCGACGCTTTGTGGGAGCCTAGTTTCATGTTTCTGTGAGTGTCTTGCAAATGTACGATGTGACGGACACCACCGATCTGGGTAGCGTTCAGCATACAGTCTCACAGCTGCGGTTACATTTCTGACATTCGTCATAAATTAAAATAATATCTAGTTTTTGTTCATTACTGAAGGCCGGCATATCGACTAGATGTCGGCAAATGTAACAAGCCATAAGTGTTCAAATGGTTAAAATGGCTCTGAGCACTATGAGACTTAACTGCTGAGGTCATCAGTCCCCTAGAACTTAGAACTACTTAAACCTAACTAACCTAAGGACACCACACACATCCATGCCCGAGGCAGGATTCGAACCTGCGACCGTAGCGGTCTCGCGGTTCCAAGCTGTAGCGTCTAGAACCGCACAGCCACTCCGGCCGGCACAACGAATGTGAATTACGCTATAGTATGAGAGCAGTTCAGCAGACCAGATTAGGAGACACCTGTACACCGAAGGTAGAGGGTGCCGTGGTGATATTGGTATGTTTACAGCAGGATACAGGCGACAGTGCAGGCAACCCCTGCTCTGACCACAGCACTACATGAGATGCATTACGTCAGAAACTATGACGGCGTTGCTGTCCTTTACAAGCCACATATTTCAGAAATTATGTGGTTTAGAAACGTGAAACCAAGTGTGTTACTTACTTATTTATTTTCAACATTTCGCGGCCCTGTCAGCAACTGTATAAATATTAATTTTACTTTTAATAATCAGCAGCCTCAGTTGCAACGTTTACCTAGAATTTAGCTAGGTTTCAGTCGGGATAACCCAACCTTCTTAAGAATAGCAGTAACTACCGTTTGTCCATAGTGGACATCGTCAAGCTAAAACTGCAAATCCATTAATTATTGTCAGACTGTAAAAACGTATCTGAAACTGCCTCGGCCCCACTTCGCGACCGCAATGCGGCAGCCATGAGTGCTGTACTGAAACTCAGTACAGCACTAGTGGCTGCCACATCGCGTTACGAAAACAAGTTTACATTTACACCAAGTGGCCAAAAGATGGTCCTCTTGCATTAACTGACCTCACCCTGTTTCTCCACGAGATACAGAAGACCTTCGATACAGCGCTCTCCGATTTCTGTTCAGTTCTGACTTCAATTGGGGCGATCAAATGGACGAAGCTGCAGAGAGGATGCGGCAGAGACTGAGGAGCAGTTACAAGATGCAGAGGAACTGCCTAGAAAACTGCGCTAGAGTTTTTACTGTAGCAGACAGGTTTGGAAGAGGTGACTCGTTTCAACGCATGAGAGTGGCACGAATATTTGCAGCAGTGGCTGTAATTATTAAAAGACGTCTCCCTAGGATCCAACGCAAGTATCTGGTTCAATGGAAAGATTTGATTCCAACTCGCGGACAGCATTTCTTCCAGAAAGCATAACGCTATTAGCGACCTTGCTGTGTATTTGTCGAATTAAGACAGGTTTTTATGCAGGGTGGCGGTAACATAATCGTTGTGATTGTGTTTTTAATCGTACGATCCTTACGTGAAATGTATGTGTCTGACGGGAAAATTTTTCTGTGGTCAGCTTCAAATGTCGGTTCTCAACAGTATTCCTTGAAAAGAACATCGTGTTGCCTCCAGGGATTCCCCTTTCAACTACCTGGTGAGTGTAATCCAACTGCTGAAAAGAAAAATTACTTACCATACAAAATGACTCTCATGATCAATTTAATTAATTAGCCTGTCAATTTGACATCAGTGACTTGCCGCCTGGCGAGAGAAAGCGCGTTTTTTCGTTGCGGCAATATCTTTTAACGATGTTTCGATCTTCCACCTACACAGGGAGAGACAAACATGGTAATGAAATCAGATGTATTAGCGAATTTATAAAGTGATACACAGTATCAACCTTGTATTTACAAGTTCTGTGTGGTGTTACCTTAAGAGACTTCATATGTTATAAGATATTTGTTTAGCTTAAGAGAGAGTTCGAAAGCAAGGATGCAGCCTGTGGCAGTGGTACGTCTTAGCACTCCATCATGAGCCAAATATGAGTCCTCTCCACGCGACCGCTACAGTCGCAGGTTCGAATCCTGCCTCAGGCATGGATGTGTGTGATGTCCTTTGGTTAGTTAGGTTTAAGTAGTTCTAAGTTCTAGGGGACTGATGACCTCAGCAGTTAAGTCCCATAGTGCTCAGAGCCATTTTTCAAGTCCTCTGATGCATGATGTAACAGATAAGAAGAGATTTTTTCCTACCTGATGAGAAAATGCTTAGAGGAAATATAGGCTATGGTATACTGTTACAGTGTTTTCACAAGTAACGATACTTCAGCGAGATGAAAAACCGTGTATGACCCGATTTCTTCTGTCTTCGAAAATAATTTGTATAAAAGGGGGATACCTCTTTTCACATGCGAAATTCGAGGTGTATGTTCGACAACTTTGCTGTCTCGGATTGAGTAAAGTGGATCTTTTTAAACTGGTGGGTCTATATGGCGTACATGGCGGCTGCAGTGTAACACGTGTTAAGTTCGACTCGCGAAATTTAGTGTTCTCGCAGGTGGTGTTGTCTAGTACAAGTGGAAATCGTGAAAACAACAGTGTTCTGTGCAGTAGTGCTATTTTTTTTTCTGTGCTCCGCCAATATCTTCGAGAAAATGGTAAACAGAAGAGTGAACAGCAGCGCGTCCAGCAGCGGGGAAGCAGCAGGTGCGGCGGGCCCGCTCTTGGCGGAAGGTGCGGCCGCGGCTCTCGGTATAGCGGAGCTGGTCCGCTCTGAGGTAAACGCTGCGCTTTGCGATAAAAACAATCTCGATCTGATAGCAGGCACTATATCAGATACTGTAACGGCAGCAGTATTGGCCAAAATGCGTGAAACTGTTGAGGCCAATACTGCCGAAATTACAGCACTAAAAAAGTCTGTGTCTGAATACGAGAAAAAGGCACGAGAGTTGGAAGTGAAACTATCTGCCGCAACTGACGAACTAGAACAGCACCAAAGGCGAAACAGGCTACGACTGTTTGGAGTAGTAGAAAATAAGGAAGAAGACACGGACAACCTGCTTATACAGGTTGCGCGTGAAAAATTAGGCGTTGAAGTGACCAAGGCAGACATCGACAGGAGCCATCGGGTGGGACGAAAACTACCAGGCGCCACCAAACCTCGTCCAATAATAGTTAAATTCGTGTCATACCGAAAAAGGGCAGAGATCTTTACCCAGAAGAAGAGGTTAGCAAGGACAGGACTTACAATAAGGGAAGATCTGACACACGAACGGCTAAAGATTTTAAACAGTGCCAAATCCCATTTCGGTCTTCAGAATGTGTGGACTCAGGATGGCAGACTAATAAGACAGCAGCTGGAAAGAAGACAGTCACAAACATGACAGAACTGAATAGTATTAAGTGAAGCTACTCGAGCCAAAAGTGCAAACTTAACACCACTTGCAATTGTAACAGCCCCAATACTCAGATATAGTCTTGTGATTTTATTAATTTTTTAATTATACCCATATTTGTAACTTCAACTAATTGTTTTTGTAACTGTATTAACTTTTCACTATTTTTTTGGGTCTGTAGCTCTAACCATTACTTAATTTTAGTTACTGCTAATACTTTTTTCATTTTCTCAGTTTATTCTCTTCCGTTCTTAAATAGTTCTATTGCAATTATTAGTCTCTCCTTTATTTCATTAATCACCCATCTCTTCGGTTTAAATTGTTCATAACAAAAATCACTATCAGTATCACTTTAGCAAATTTAAATCTAATTGTGGCTTCCTACAATAATCACTACCAGTATCACTTTAGTAAATTTCAATTTAATTCTAGCTTCCTACGATAATCTATTAATTATTAAGCTTACTTCTCTCTGCTGGCAGCATCGGCCTCTTAGATCACTCCCTTTTCCCGTATTTCCACCCTAAGCTGTTTCAAATACGCTAATTACATTTCTCCTCTTACGACAGAGGATACACAGTGACCAACAGCCGTCACTATTTTGGTCATATTCTCCTTGCACCTAATACCACTAATCCATTTTCTATACTCCCGCAACCTCAGGAAATCTTTAGCAGTCGCCTTTCTTTCGGCACTCGCGGTTTCACAAACAGGGCGCGCAAAATCTCGGACACCCCTATGTTATGTCACTTGGCGGAAGGAGCGGCCAGTGCCCCTCGTGGCAGGTAGTGCCTAACAAAGGGACAAACCAGTCTACCACCCTACTCCAGGCTGCTCAGCGGAACGCGTCAGAGCTTTTAGCAGCTCACTGCAACGTCCAGTCTTTACCTGCGCATTATGAAGAACTTAGCCTCCTCTTCAACCAACTAAACTACCACGTAATCCTCTTATCCGAAATGTGGTTGAAACCACACATATCCTCTGCATCTTTTCATCTCCCAGGGTACACATTTCTTAGGGCAGACAGATCAAAAAAGCGAGGTGGCGGGGTCGGCGCGTATATACGAACAGATCTCAAAGCGAAAGTCTTATGTACGTCAAATCCTGCTGAAGAAAAAGAGGCTGAATTCATGTTCATTGAAATAAATATACAAAGTTGGAAATTCTTGACTGACGTCGTGTACAAGCCGCCAAAAATAAGCTCAATGAGTTCCTTCCAGTCGGAATTACATTCACTTCAGTGTCAATACGAACATGTCATCGTAATGGGTGACTTGAACATAGACCTGCTAAGAGACACTCCCTCCGCAATAAACCTAAGAAGACTGTTTAGTTGCAATAGCATGAACATTCTTCCATTACAACCTACACACCATACGGCTCACAGTCATGCTCTTATAGACGTAATCGCAACGAAACAGACTGACAAAGTAAGAGATGTTGGTCAAACATCGGCCCCTGGCCTCTCAGCACATGATGTAATATTCCTGGCCTACTCTGTGCAGCCCCCAAGGATCAAATCGCGTTACATAACTTGTAGGAACATGAAACGTATTGACCTTGACGCTCTAACAGCCGATTGCTCAGAAATCTCATGGCATCAAATAATCAGGAAACGCACAATCGACGGCAAAATTAATGAACTTGGTGATAAACTCACTGCCCTCTATGACAAACATGCACCTGTGCGCACAATCCGTGTAAGAAAATCTCCTGCACCATGGCTGACAGCTGAATTACGTCAAATGATGATTAATAGGGATGCTGCCCACAGGCGTTTCAAGGCAGATCCGAAACCCGAGCGTTTCGAAGAATATAGAAAGCTACGGAACAGAGTGAAACAATGCATTCGCAATGCTAAAATCAGGCACGCTCGCTCCCTTGTATGCAGCGATCTGACGCCCACGTCTCTATGGAAGAATCTCCGTAGCTTGGGGGTCGGAAAGGCAAAATCGGAAACTACTTTTCATGTGTCAGCTAACGAATTAAATGAATTCTTCTCTGCACCTCTGAATACCAGCACAGCTGATAATTACCGTCCACAAGAATCCCGAAACAGGATAACTAACAACGATACCTTCCATCTAAAGCATGTAACAACAAATACGGCAAGAAAAGCAATAATGAGAATCTCTTCTGATGCAATAGGCAACGACAGTATCGGTATAACCATGATTAAGAATGTTGCCGATATCTTAGTACCTGTCTTAACTGACATACTTAATTTTTCCCTCGTGAACGGAATATATCCCACTGCATGGAAAAGAAGCCTAATTCGACCCATCCCTAAGATCGAAAACCCGCAACTGCCTAGTGATTACCGACCAATTAGCATACTGCCTGCTGTTTCCAAAGCACTTGAATATATTGTTCATGACCAAATCACTGAACACTTACATGAATTCAGCCTATATGACAAATTCCAATCCGGTTTCCGTAAACATCACAGCACAAACACTGCTCTAATTAAAGTAACTGATGCCCTGAAATATGCCATCGACAATCGAAAGGCAACAATATTGACGCTACTGGACTTCAGCAAAGCTTTTGACACTGTTAACTCTGACATATTGCTCAGAAAAATGCAACAGCTTAATTTCTCTGATAGTGCAATGAGATGGTTTGAAAGCTACTTAAAAGACAGACAGCAATGTGTTGTCTGCGTAAATGAAAAATCTTCCTGGAAACATGTTTCCTCGGGAGTGCCACAAGGATCAGTCTTAGGACCACTTTTGTTTTCTTTATATGTCAACGATATTTCGTCGGTTCTGTCCTCCTGTAAATATCATTTCTATGCCGACGACCTCCAGCTCTACCTAAGCGTCAGACCTGAAGATGTAAACACTGCAATCACTCAGATGAATGATGATCTGTCTTCAGTAGTGACATGGGCGAAAAACCTGGGGCTTAAACTAAATGCAAAAAAGACGCAAGTAATCTTAATAGCCCATCAGAAATTAATAAGTTCAGATTTCCGCGAACGGCTACCTCCTATTCTGCTCGACGGTACTCCAATACCATATCAGAAAACAGTGAAGAACTTGGGTGTAACTTTGTATGAGCATCTCAACTGGGCGGAGAATACAGTCGCAGTGTGCCGAAAGACGTCTGCTTGTCTCTATGCTCTCAAAAAGTTTCGGAACATATTTCCACAGGACTTGAAACGCCAGCTCGTGCAAGCACACGTTCTACCGAACCTCCACTATTGTGATGTGATTCAACAAGGCATGAGTAGTGAAAACAAAAGACGGCTAGAGCTAACCATGAATACCCGTGTGCGTTACACCTGCAACATTCGCCGATATGATCATGTTAGTGCTTCATACTCCGAGTTAGGGTGGCTGCGGCCGGACAGATTGCGTGACTACCACACTCTATGTCTACTCCACCGACTCCTCGTCGCGCAAGCACCCCAGTACCTTGCTTCAGAGATTAAAAACCTGTCATGTCATCAAAATCGAAACACGAGGTCACTCTTATTTGGCATCCTAACTGTGCCCACTCACAAAACAAAAACTTTTGCAAACTCCTTCTCAGTTGCCGCTGTCCGCCTCTGGAACAAACTGCCCCTTACCTTGCGCAAAATTCGATCTCCTGCTGCTTTTAAGAAGAAGTTGAAGCATTTCCTACTATCATCCTCACAAAGTTCTCCACAAAATTAAAGTACAAGGGCAATCCCCTCATCTGTCAAATAGCAAAGCTAGCGTCTCCTATCTTGCTCCTGAGATGCCTTCCTCTTCATCTATCTCTATTAGCCACGCAATCTTCTTTTCCTTTATATTTCCTTAATTATGTTTCATCATGTCTCTCTATTCTTCTCCTCCCTTCACCATCAGTCTCCCTCATACTCCCTGCTGCCAGCACTCCTATCTAAAATCTGTCTCTTCAATAATGTCTAATTATAACAGTACTTGTGACCTAAGAATATAAACTCTATATGTATGTATTTTTCCAGGTGTACCTTTCAAATTGTTTATTTCACTTTTTGTACTAGATGTAGTTTAACATGCCTACTAAAACATATGAATGTAAAATAAGTAGAATGCCTGGTTAGAAGTAAGAGAGGGCCTGATGGCCCTAATCTTGCCAGGTTAAATAAATAAATAAATAAATAAATAAATAAATATATCGGGGTGGAATTGTTTAGAACTACTATATACCTCCAAGCTACAGCTGCTTGTTTTGCTGTGCACCACAGCTGCCTGTAGTGATGGTATGAACGGGTGGGCAAGTGGCTGTAACGGATTAGGTCAGCCTGTGAGGGTACAAAGACTGTGTCGACCTGTCTGATCCTACCCACGGCAGCAAGGGCTGGCGAAGTGACCATGTGCTGAGTGAGTACAACAGAAGCGGACATGCGTGTGTTGCGTAAGGGAAGATTCAAAATAATGGATGTTTGCACGGGATGTATTGATAGCATCCAAATTCTTGCCACTCCTATCATCCCCAGACGCCCTCCATGGCCAGGGGTGATGCACTCTGGCGTACACACGTGTCCACGGCTATGGGTGTGGTAGTGGCGGTAGTTTCCACTGACCTGTAAACGTTGGTGCTAGTGGTGTGCGAGGGGACGTGCACACTGCGTATGGACATGTGGGAGGTGAGTGCGTGGGATGTATGAGTGTTTTCAGTGATCTCCTACATTTAGCCATGACAAGTACAGCTACGGACTGGATCGTGGTTTAAGTGATGTTTAGTGTTTCTTATTACATCGCAGTGGACTCTGTCTCAGTTGTATTTGCTAATGTCTCTATTCATCATACAGTAGGCCTTCCTCCTTCTGAATGTAGTGGAGAGAACCAATTTTGGAATTCTATAGTGCTTGAAACAGCCAGTCACGAAGTCAAATTCCCGACAGATAACCATGTCCAATATCTAGGCACGACAACAACTACTACTACTGCGGACTGGTTCATGGTTTATGTGTCTGATGTTTAATGTATCTCAATAAATCGCAGCACGCATGTGTTCGGTATGTGCAGGCATGCCTTGCGCGCCTGCACGTCTCTCTCCCGGCCGTTGTGGATGGCGCTGCCCTGTAGCTGGCGGATGGCTCGCGGCTCGCGATCTCTAGTTTGTGTTTGTGTTTAGTGGAAACGTTGTGGTGGAGTTGTTTGTGCTCTCAGACGTTGGTGCATACAATATCTCGGATATATTTGGTGCTACTATCTATTTGTGGTATAAATTTCATTACTTGATTTGCATAATTCGTGTGTGATACTCAAACGTCGAAAATATCTTTTATTACAAAGGAGGATCATCATAAGGTTCATGTGTGTGCATTTCGCGATCTATTTTACTCCTCTAAACTGTTAAGCAATTAATGTGATAGGGAAGTGCAAATTGATTATTTCACTCGATTTTTGATATCGGAACTGCGTCAAATCTCCCTCTGCGCCATCATTAGCCCGTAGCAGCGTCACATTCTGAAGATAGATGAAAAACTCCATCTGATGTTTCGAGATGTGGTTCACACAGGCAAACAGAAAGTGGCCGTTTGAGAAAGACAGAGACAGGATGTGAGTCTAGGATTTCCCAGTTAACAAAACTGATGCTTGATTGGGGGCTGTGAGACCAAAGGAGACTGATATATGGGTCGTGGTCGGTGATATTTGGTAACATGATCTGTAATTAGGACATTGGGCGGTTTTGAACGTCGTGGCGGCGCCCTGACGATAGACACATGCACGGGATAGCCCAAACAGTGGCGAGATTTCCACACTCCTAAACATCCCTAGGTCCACTGTTTCCGATGTGATGGTGAAGTGGAAACGTGAAGGGAAACGTACAGCACAATAGCGTACAGGCCGACCTCGTCTGTTGACAGAGACTGCCGACAGTTGAAGAGGGTCGTAGCGTATAATACGCAGACATCTATCCAGACCATCACACAGGAATTCCAAACTGCATCAACATCCGCTGCAAGTACTATGACTGTTAGGCGGGAGGTGAGAAAACTTGGATTTCATCTTCGATGTGGAGAATAAATGAAAAAAAAAAGTCAAAGGCGCCATTCAATATTCCCTTCGTGTCCGCAGCTCGTGGTCGTGCGGTAGCGTTCTCGCTTCCCGCGCCCGGGTTCCCGGGTTCGATTCCCGTCGGGGTCAGGGATTTTCTCTGCCTCGTGATGACTGGGTGTTGTGTGATGTCCTTAGGTTAGTTAGGTTTAGGTAGTTCTAAGTTCTAGGGGACTGATGACCATAGATGTTAAGTCCCATAGTGCTCAGAGCCATTTGAACCATCTGAACCCTTCGTAAACAAAGAGCACTTCATCTCAGATTCAAGAGAAGTAAAAACCTGGTTGACAAACAAAAGCTGAACGAAGTGAAAATGAGCGTAAACAGAGCAATGAGAGATGCGTTCAATGATTTTGAAAGTAAGACATTGTCAACCGACCTGAGTAAAAACCCTAAGAGATTTTGGTAAAATTAGTAAGTGGGTCAAAATCATCCATTTATTCTCTCAGCGAACACACCAGGCCGGCCGCGGTGGTCTTGCGGTTCTAGGCGCTGCAGTCCGGAACCGCGGGACTGCTACGGTCGCAGGTTCGAATCCTGCCTCGGGCATGGATGTGTGTGATGTCCTTAGGTTAGTTAGGTTTAAGTAGTTCTAAGTTCTAGGGGACTGATGACCTAAGATGTTAAGTGCCGTAGTGCTCAGAGCCATTTGAACCACAGCACCGAAACGGAAGATAACAGAGAGAAGGCCGAAATACTGAATTCGGTCTTGCGAAGTTGTTTCACCGCGGAAGATCGTAATACTGTCCCTCCTTTCAATCGTCGTGGGAAATTCGAAATGGCAGATATTGAGATAACCGATCGCGAAATTGAAAGCAGGTACAATTGCTTAGTATTGGAAAGGCGTCAGGATCACATGAGATACCTATAAGAGGCTACAAAGATTATGTGAAAGAACTTGCTCCCCTTGTAGCAGTAATTTATCGTAGATCGCTTGGGCAACGAAAGGTACCTAACGACTAGAAAAAAAGCAGGTAATTCTCGTTTTAATGAAAGGCCATAAGACATATCCACACAATTATAGACCTATATCGTTGACATCAATCTGTTGTAGAATTATGGTACTTGTTTTATGCTCAAGAATTACGACGTTTTTGGAAAATGAACATCTATTCTATAAAAATCAACGTGGATTCCGCAAACAGATATCCTGCGAAACTCAGCTCGTTCTGTTTCTCCATGAGATCCACAGTGCAGTGGACAACGGCGCTCAGGCTGATGCCGTGTTCTTTGATTTCAGTAAGGGATTTAACAGCGTCCCGCATTGCCGTTTAATGAAAAAAATACGAGCTTACGGAGTATTGGAGCAGACTTGCGATTGGATTCAAGACTTTCTTGCAGACAGAACTCAACACGTTGCTCTTAATGGAAAACAAAATCGACGGATGTAAAGGTAACATCCGGCGTACAACAGGAAAGTGTGATAGGACCGTTGCTGTTACAATATGTACAGAGGTGTCTAAAAAAATGTAACCACTTTTTAAAAGTCCATAACTTGTAAACTAATTGACGGAGTTGTCTCATTTCTGGTGAAAGTGTAGCTTAAAGTCCAACTTAAAGATATGACTGTAGGTGTTCTAAATGGTCACCATTAACATCCACACACAAACGATGCCGCCGAACAGCAGCACGAACTACCGACTGCAACGTGTTCAGTTGGATATTTGCACATGAATGTACGATGGATTCTCGAAGTTCATCCAATGTGCATGGCTTTTGTCGATAAACGACGTCCTTTAGTGTTTTGAAGAAAGCAAAGTGGAAATGCTACATCCCACGATCGCTACACACAATGAACGAGGACGACCCAGATCGTAGAATGGAGTACTGCGAGTGGTTTACTAACATGGTGCACAACGTTGAAGAGTTTACAGAGATGATTGTGTGGTCTGATGAGGCACAGTTCAAACTCAATGGTACAGTAAATCGCCACAATTGCATCTACTGGGCCGCTGAAAATCCGAACGTCCATGTAGACAAAGCCGTAATGTATGGTGTGGGTTGTCTTATCGGGGCTTGATTGGGCCATTCTTCTTTGACGGCACAGTTACCAGTGAGGTGTACCTTCAGAAGCTTCAGACATCCATTATACTTGCCATCCGAGACTTTTATGGAGACGGAAGAGTTTACTTTCAACAAGATGGTGCCCCAGCCCACTACCAAAATCGTGTTAGGGCGTATCTCCATGAAAATCTACCAGGAAGATGGATAGACCGTAAAGGTGCTGTGGAGTATCCACCACATTCCACAGACCTAACTACTCTGGACTTTTACCTGTGGGGAACACTAAAGGACGTCGTTTATCGACAAAAGCCACGCACATTGGATGAACTTCGAGAATCTATCGTACATTCATGTGCAAATATCCAACTGAACACGTTGCAGTCAGTAGTTCGTGCTGCCGTTGGGCGGCATCGTCTGTGTGTGGATGTTAATGGTGACCATTTCGAACACCTACAGTCATATCTTTAAGTTGGACTTTAAGCTACACTTTCACCAAAAATGAGACAACTCCGTCAGTTAGTTTGCAAGTTATGGACTTTTAAACAGTGGATTTATTTGTTTGGACCCCTCTGTATAAATGATCTAGTAGAAAGCGTCGGATGCTCTTTAAGGCTATTCACAGATGATGCAGTTGTCTATATCAAAGTAGCAGCGCCAGAACATAGTAAGAATTCGCAGAATGACCTGCAGGGAATTGATGATTGGTGCAGGCTCTGACAGTTGACCCTGAACGTAAATAATTGCGCAGTTGCGTAATTGCGCATACATTGTTGATGTCGTTGTTGTCTTCAGTCCTGAGACTGGTTTGATGCAGCTCTCCAAGCCACTCTATCCTGTGCAAGCTTCTTCATCTCCCAGTACCTACTGCAGCCTACATCCTTCTGAATCTGCTTAGTGTATTCATCTCCTGGTCTCCCTCTACGATTTCTACCCTCCATGCTACCCTCCAGTACTAAACTGGTGATCCCTTGATGCCTCAGAACATGTCCTACCAACCGATCCCTTCTACTAGTCAAGTTGTGCCATAAACTCATCTTCTCCCCAATTCTATTCAATACATCCTCATTAGTTATGTGATCTACCCATATAATCTTCAGCATTCTTCTGTAGCACCACATTTCGAAAGCTTCTATTCTCTTCTTGTCTAAACTATTTATCGACCATGTTTCACTTCCATACATGGCTACACTCCATACAAATACTTTCAGAAACGCCTTCCTGACATTTAAATCAATACCCGATGTTAACAAATTTCCCTTCCTCAGAAACGCTTTCCTTGTTATTGCCGGTCTACATTTTATATCCTCTCTACTTCGACCATCATCAGTTATTTTGCTCCCCAAATAGCAAAACTCACTTACTACTTTAAGTGTCTCATTTCCTAATCTGATTCCCTCAGCATCACCCGACTTAATTCGACTACTTTCCATTATCCTCGATTTGCTTCTGTTGATGTTCATCTTATATCCTCGTTTCAAGACACTGTCCATTCCGTTCAACTGGTCTTCGAAGTCCTTTGCTGTCTCTGACAGAATTACAATGTCATCGGCGAACCTTAAAGTTTTTATTTCTTCTACATGGATTTTAATGCCTGCTCCGAACTTTTCCTTTGTTTCCTTTACTGCTTGCTCAGTATACAGATTGAATAGCATCGGGGAGAGGCTACAACCCTGTCTCACTCCCTTCCCAACCTCTGCTTCCCTTTCATGTCCCTCGACTCTTATAACAGCCATCTGCTTTCTGTACAAATTGCAAATAGCCTTTCGCTCCCTGTATTTTACCCCTGCCACCGTCAGAATTTGAAAGAGAGAATTCCAGTCAACATTGTCAAAAGCTTTCTCTAAGTCTACAAATGCTAGAAACGTAGGTTTTCCTTTCCTTAATCTTTCTTCTAAGCTAAGTCGTCGGGTCAGTAGTGCCTCACGTGTTCCAACATTTCTACGGAATCCAAACTGATCTTCCCCGAGGTCGGCTTCTACCAGTTTTTCCATTCGTCTGTAAAGAACTCGCGTTAGAATTTTGCAGCTGTGACTTATTAAACTGATAGTTCGGTAATTTTCACATCTGTCAACACCTGCTTTCTTTGGGATTGGAATTATTATATTCTTCTTGACGTCTGAGGGTATTTCGCCTGTCTCATACATCTTGCTCACCAGGTGGTAGAGTTTCGTCAGGACGGGCTCTCCCATGGCTGTCAGTAGTTCTAATGGAATGTTGTCTACTCCCGGGGCCTTGTTTCGACTTACGTCTTTCAGTGCTCTGTCAAACTCTTCACGCAGTATCATATCTCCCATTTCATCTTCATCTACATCCTCTTCCATTTCCATAATATTGTGCTCAAGAACATCGCCCTTTTATAGACCCTCTATATACTCCTTCCACCTTTCTGCTTTCCCTTCTTTGTTTAGAACAGGGTTTGCACCTGAGCTCTTGATATTCATGTAAGTGGTTCTCTTTTCTCCAAAGATCTCTTTAATTTTCCTTTAGACAGTATCTATCTTACCCCTCATGAGATAAGTCTCTACATCCTTACATCTGTCCTCTAGCCATCCCTGCTTAGCCATTTTGCATTTCCTGTCGATCTCATTTTTGAGACGTTTGTATTACTTTTTGTCTGCTTCATTTACTGCATTTCTGTACTTTCTCCTTTCATCAATTAAATTCAGTATCTCTCCTGTTATCCAAGGATTTCTACTAGCCCTCGTCTTTTTACCTACTTGATCGTCTGCTGCCTTCACTATTTCATCCCTCAAAGCTACCCATTCTTCTTCTACCGTATTTCTTTGCCCCATTCATGTGAATTGTTCCCTTATGCTCGCCCTGAAACTCTGTACAACCTCTGGTTTAATCAGTTTATCCAGGTCCCATGTCCTTAAATTCCCATCTTTTTGCAGTTTCTTCAGTTTTAATGCACAGTTCATAACCAATAGATTGTGGTCAGAGTCCACATCTGCCCCTGGAAATGTCTTACAATTTAAAACCTGGTTCCTAAATCTCTGTCTTACCATCATATAATCTATCTGAAACCTTCTAGTATCTCCAGGGTTCTTCCATGTATACAACCTTCTTTCGTGATTCTTGAACCAAGTGTTAGCTATGATTAAGTTATGCTCTGTGCAAAATTCTGCCGGGCGGCTTCCTCTTTCATTTCTTAGCCTCAATCCATATTCGCCTACTACGTTTTCTTCTCTTCCTTTTCCTACTGTCGAATTCCAGTCACCCATGACTATTAAATTTTCGTCTCCCTTCACTACCTGAATAATTTCTTTTGTCTCATCATACATTTCATCAATTTCTTCCTCATCTGCAGAGCTAGTTGGCATATAAACTTGTACTACTGTAATAGGCGTGGGCTTCGTATCTATCTTGGCCACAATAGTGCATTTGTTATTCTGTTTGTAGTAGCTTACCCCCACTTCTGTTTTCCTATTCATTATTAAAGCTACTCTTGCATTACCCCTATTTGATTTTGTATTTATAACCCTGTATTCACCTGACCAAAAGTCTTGTTCCTCCTGCCACCGAACTTCACTAATTCCCAATATATCTAATTTTCACCTATCCATTTCCCTTTTCAAATTTTCTAACCTACCTGCCCGATTAAGGGAGCTGACATTCCACGCTCCGATCCGTAGAACGCCTGTTTTCTTTCTCCTGATAACGACGTCCTCTTGAGTAGTCCCCGCCCAGAGATCCGAATGGGGGACTATTTTACCTCCGGAATATTTTATGCAAGAGGATGCTATCATCATTTAATCATACAGTAAAGCTGCATGCCCTCGGGAAAAATTACGGTTGTAGTTTCCCCTTGCTTTCAGCTGTTCGCAGTACCACAACAGCAACGCCGTTTCGGTTAGTGTTACAAGGCCAGATCAGTCAATCATCCAGACTGTTGCCCCTGCAACTACTGAAAAGGCTGCTGCCCCTCTTCAGGAACCATACGTTTGTCTGGCCTCTCAACAGATACCCTCCGTTGTGGTTGCACCTACGGTACGGCTATCTGTATCGTTGAGGCACGCAAGCCTCCCCACCAACAGCAAGGTCCATGGTTCATGGGGGGTGCACATACATAGGAAAACAAATCAACTACTGTACAACTAAATTATTGATAACATACAGCTGGAGACAGCGTCTGCTGCAAAATATCTAGGCGTAACTATCCAGAGAGACCTTAAGTGAAATGACTATATAAAACAGATAGTGGGAAAAGCAGACATCAGAATCAGATTCATAGGAAGAATCTTAAGGAAATGCAACTCATCCACGAAAGAAGTGGTTTATAATGTGCTTGTTCTCCCAATTCTTGAGTATTGTTCATTTATCTGGGATACTAATCAGGTAGGACTGATAGAGGAGATAGAGAAGATCAAACGAAGAGCGGCGCGTTTCGTCATGGGATTGTTTAGCTGGCGAGAGAGAGTCACGGAGATGCTAAACAAAATCCACTAGCAGACGTTACAATTGAGGCGTTGTGCATTACGGATAGAGTTACTATTGAAATTTCGGGACAGCACTTTTCAGGAGTCGGACAACATATATTTCCCCACATACAGCTCGCGTATTGACCACGAGGAGAAACCGACAATCATTGTTCCCACGCACTATTCACGACTGGAACAGGATTGGCGGGATCAGTTAGTGGTACCGAAAGTACCCTCCGACACACACTATTAGGTCGCTTGCGGAGTATGGTGTAGATGTAGATGAGACAGGCAGCTAGGAGCCTCCCAACCGTTACCCTTTCAATTTCTTCTTAAGTTCAACAAACACAAAAAAGTGAAAATCCCATAATACCATACGAAAGATTCCCTTGTAGATCCAGAGATCGCAGTAGCCATGGTATGGGGGCCTCTCCTCTCAACCCACGATGAATGTTGTTCAAGGAGATAAACATCGAAGCGAGAACCGAGTCGGAACCGTACTCTCTTGTGGACGCAGTGGATGCAATCTTCAACAACTGTGGCACCACTTCTCGATGATCACCAAGACAAACGAGCTTAATTTACAAAGAGGTAAAAGTTGTCCGTGCGAATAAAAAAGTAAATACTCATTTCGTTCCATTACATTCTTATCTCAAAGTACGCAGTTTGGCATAGTCTGTATAATTTTCAATCCCAAAGTTGCCATGTGATGTCCGCTGATTAACCAAAACATTTTTACCACCTGCTTAACAGCTATTGGTCTTTCTTCATCTACACCTACATATACACTCAGCAGACCATCTTGCGGCGTGTGGCGGAAGTTACTTTGTCTATCCCTGTCCCTTGCCCTCTCCTGTTCCAGTCGCGAATAGCTCGATGGAAGAACGGCTGTCGATAAGCCTCCGCGTGGTCTCGAAGCTCTCTAATTGTCGATGTTTTTTATTAACTAGCAGCCAGTTTCGGTGACTCAAGATCTTCAGGCCTTGACTGACGCTGAGGGAGTGAACTCCAATCGTGTACACGATCCCATCAGTGGCCAGCATCTGTGAACTGGCTTCCATATAATACTGTAACAGCTATGTCGTGTCTGCAACCATCAATTTACAACAGTATTGTACGGAAGGCAGTTCATAGGTATCTGCCGCTGATACGATCGTATATACGACTGGAGTTCTCCCCCTGAGCATCAGTTAGGCCCTGAAGATGGTGACTCTGTCTCCGAAATTTGTTGCTAAATAATACACAACATCGAAAGGACGGCTGCAGGTGTTTCATTTAATTACGTAAGTGAATGACTGAAGTACAAAATGTCTACAGTTAGAAGGATGCACATACAAGAACTCTCTAATTTTATCTCCATGGCCTTTCTATGATGTATTATATTTATTTGTTCTTCCAGAACACCTCTCTTGCAGCGTGTGGTTGGTCATCTCTGAGCCGCTTTCCTGCTTAGTAAATCAACCTGTAACAAGAGGAAGAGGTATACTTGGAAAAGACCGGGTGATATGGGAAGATTTGAGTTAGATTACATCATGGTCAGACGGAGATTCAGAAATCATGAACTAGACTGTAAGGCGTACTCAGGGACAAACTCAGATCACAACGTAGTAGAGATGAAGAGTAGGCTGGAGTTCAAGAGATTAGTCAGGATGTGAGGCGGCGAGTAAGTTACCTCACTGGTTTAAAGTTTTGATGCCGTCTTTAATCACGTGAGCTTGGCATCTAATTTGGTAGTCAGCCAGAAAGCGAAGGGAAGCATATTGACCTTAGTTACCAGTCTGCGCGGCCACATTCCGCTCCAGCCCACTGAAAGGAAAGTGTCTATTTCCCATATCTTTGCGAGATCAGGACTATGACTTCAGTAAAAGTTTAAAGTTCCAATCAAGATTTAATTAAATTAAAGTTGCTCACAAACAACACTTAAAATTGCGTTATGTTCAATTGAAAACAAGTCTTTCTAATCTAACAGCACCTTTAGCAGTTCAGATGCGACCACTACGGTAACTTCCTACCCGATTGTTTTTCGCCCTGACTAACATCACTCAATTGAAAGTTCGCAATGAATGTTCAAAAATTAATGCTCGCCATAAAAGTGGAAATAAATTCACCACTTGCCATGCGGAATTGAATTTCACACGGACGACACACTAACATTTATTTTACCGAATTCTAAACGATCCAGGACGGTGTACAGTCCTCGCGAGTTCACTATCCGTTTTCAATGCCAAATACGCGCTTGTCATAGCTCGGCTCTGACGTCATCCGACCAGACGTTTAACTGGCGTGGACCTCACAGTGTCTGAGAGAGAAGTGAACCTTCCTACTGCTTCGGGGGCTGTATTTATAAGGTGCCGGTGCGGACTGCCGAGAAAACATCTGTTGTCTCTCTCTATTCGCATACGGCGGCAGTCTACAATCGACCGCTATCTCGAGCACATAATCTTTAATAATATAATTACCAGTTACTTCAGAAACTTCTTAATTTTTGCTGGTATGCAGATAAGCAGTTTGAAAGCACGTAGAAAGTTTCAGCTCGCTAGAATGAAAACTTTGCTTAACAGAATTTATTTAGTGGAACTAACGGTAGATTGTTACCTCTGAACCATACCTTTGCTAAGACTTATAACAGTTGCTATTTATGTTACAAGTCTTACACTTGGTGTAGCTCTATTATTTGATATATTTGATCATCTGGTTTAACCAAAATCCTCTATCATTAAAATTTCAAGTACTTAATCTACAACACTTAGGTACATTTTAGTTACAAAATTAGTTTTTATTTAATTACTCCAAAACTGTAAGAGGTAGATTAACGTGGATTCTCTGTTATTATTTTTGAGGTGTACTGAAGCACAAAACAAATTTTCAAGTTTCTAAGTCCATTATTTAGCGCCTCTGATTTTTCCGAAAAACGTGGATTCTGGCGTTAATTTTTGTTTTATTGTTTTGGAAACCAGCATCACTTATTTATAACTTCTGACTGCACCTTCTGACCAAATTCTGGCTTCCTAACGTCATTATTTAGCGCCTCTGATTTTTCTCTTAAAACGGCATTTTTCCGTAAACTATTAAGTTTAGAACATCGCCGGCCGGTGTGGCCGAGCGGTTCTAGGCGCTACAGTCTGGAACCGTGCGATTGCTACGGTCACAGGTTCGAATCCTGCCTCGGGCATGGATTTTTGTGATGTCCTTAGGTTAGTTAGGTTTAGGTAGTTCTAAGTTCTAGGGGACTGATGACCTCAGAAGTTAAGTCCCACAGTGCTCAGAGCCTTTTTTTTTTTTTTTTTTTAGAACATCAAGACTTGGTATTTGGAACATTATTACACTAAACTATAATTTAACAAAGTTTTAAACATAAATTTTGATTTTTAATTTCATACTAAATTATGGTGCAATACTTGTGTGCTACATGCAGACGCGTTGAGGTGACGTGGCGCTACTCTGTATCCCATACATGATACACCGCTTGGTTTGCTTCAAGGAAGAATCAATACGCAAAGAAGTGGGACACAAAAGTACTAAGGATGACGAGGTACGCTTTAAGTTCTCTAAAGAACAGCTCAGTAAACGGTACAGTTGAAGAGGGATTAACATCTCTAAAAAGGGCAGTCACAGAAGTTGGAAAGAAAGAAATAGTTACAACGTTGGTAACTGCGAATAAACCTTGGTTAACAGAAGAAATACTTCAGTTGATCGATGAAAGAAGGATGTACAAAAATGTTCAGGGAATAAAGGAATACAGAAATACAAGTCACTGGGGAATAAAATAAATAGGAAATGCAGGGAAGGAAGATGAAATTGTTGCATGAAAAATGAGAAGAAGTCGAAAAAGACATGACTGTCGGAAAAACTGACTCACCATACAGGAAAGTAAAAACAAACTTAGATGGATGAAACGGGAATTCCACTGTTAAATGCAAAGGAGAGAGCGGATAGGTGGAAAGAGTACATTGAAGACCTCTATGGGGAGGGGGAGGGGGGAAGATTTGTCTGATGTGATAGAAGAAGAAACAGGAGGCGATATAGGAGAGATAATGGATGCAGTGTTAGAATCAGGATTTAAAAGAGCTTTGGAGGACTTAAGATCAAATAAGGCAGAAGGGGTAGATAACATTCTGTCAAAATTTCAAAAATCGTTGGGTGAAATGGCAACAAAACGACTACTCACTTTGCTATGCAGAATGTATGAGTCTGGGGATATACCATCTGACTTTCGGAAAAAAAACACATCCACACAATACCTAAGAGTACAAGAGGTGACCAGTGCGAGAATTATCGCACCAGTCAGCTTAACAGCTCATGAATCGAAGTTGCTGACAATAATAATATACAGAAGAATGGAAAAGAAAATTGAGACTGTGTTAGGTGACCATCAGTTTGGCTTTAGAAAAGGTAAAAGCACGAGAGAGGCAATTACGACGTTGCGGTTGATAATGGAAGCAAGACTAAATAAAAATCAAGACACGTTCATAGGATTTTTCGAACTGGCAAAAGCGTCCGACAAAGTAGAATGGTACAATATGTTCGAAATTCTGAGGAAAATAGAGGTAAGCTATTCGGAGAGACAGGTAATAATATGAGGTAATAATAAGAGTGGACGACTAAGAACGAAGCGCTGAATTAAAAAGGGTGTAAGACAGGGGTATAGTCTTCCCCCCCCCCAACCCCCCCAACCCTCCCAACCCCCCCAACCCCCCCACCCCCTCCCACTGTTCAATCTGTGAATCGAAGAAGCAATGATGGAAATAAAACAAAAGGTTCAGGGGTTGAATTAAAATTCCAGGTGAAAGGATATCAATGATACGATTCGCTGATGACATTGCTAACCTGAGTGAAAGTTAAGAAGAATTACTTGATATGGTGAATGGAATGAACAGTCTAATGAGCACAGACTACGGACTGAGAAAAAATTGAAGAAAGACGAAAGTAATGAGAAGTAGCACTTATGAGAACAGCGAAAACTTAACATTAGGAATGATGGTCACGATGTAGATGAAGTTAAGGAATTCTACTACCTAGGCAGTAAAATATCCAATGACGGACGGAGAAAGGTGGACGTCAAAAGCGGACTAGCACTGGAAAAAGGGCATTTCTGACCAAGAGAAGTCTACTAGTATCAAACGTACGCCTTAATTTGAGTAAGAAATTTCTGAGAATGTACGTTTGGAGCACAGCATTGTATGGTAGTGAAACATACACTCCTGGAAATTGAAATAAGAACACCGTGAATTCATTGTCCCAGGAAGGGGAAACTTTATTGACACATTCCTGGGGTCAGATAAATCACATGATCACACTGACAGAACCAGAGGCACATAGACACAGGCAACAGAGCATGCACAATGTCGGCACTAGTACAGTGTATATCCACCTTTCGCAGCAATGCAGGCTGCTATTCTCCCATGGAGACGATCGTAGAGATGCTGGATGTAGTCCTGTGGAACGGCTTGCCATGCCATTTCCACCTGGCGCCTCAGTTGGACCAGCGTTCGTGCTGGACGTGCAGACCGCGTGAGACGACGCTTCATCCAGTCCCAAACATGCTCAATGGGGGACAGATCCGGAGATCTTGCTGGCCAGGGTAGTTGACTTACACCTTCTAGAGCACGTTGTGTGGCACGGGATACATGCGGACGTGCATTGTCCTGTTGGAACAGCAAGTTCCCTTGCCGGTCTAGGAATGGTAGAACGATGGGTTCGATGACGGTTTGGATGTACCCTGCACTATTCAGTGTCCCCTCGACGATCACCAGTGGTGTACGGCCAGTGTAGGAGATCGCTCCCCACACCGTGATGCCGGGTGTTGGCCCTGTGTGCCTCTGTCGTATGCAGTCCTGATTGTGGCGCTCACCTGCACGGCGCCAAACACGCATACGACCATCATTGGCACCAAGGCAGAAGCGACTCTCATCGCTGAAGACGACACGTCTCCATTCGTCCCTCCATTCACGCCTGTCGCGACACCACTGGAGGCGGGCTGCACGATGTTGGGGCGTGAGCGGAAGACGGCCTAACGGTGTGCGGGACCGTAGCCCAGCTTCATGGAGACAGTTGCGAATGGTCCTCGCCGATACCCCAGGAGCAACAGTGTCCCTAATTTGCTGGGAAGTGGCGGTGCGGTCCCCTACGGCACTGCGTAGGATCCTACGGTCTTGGCGTGCATCCGTGCGTCGCTGCGGTCCGGTCCCAGGTCGACGGGCACGTGCACCTTCCGCCGACCACTGGCGACAACATCGATGTACTGTGGAAACCTCACGCCCCACGTGTTGAGCAATTCGGCGGTACGTCCACCCGGCCTCCCGCATGCCCACTATACGCCCTCGCTCAAAGTCCGTCAACTGCACATACGGTTCACGTCCACGCTGTCGCGGCATGCTACCAGTGTTAAAGACTGCGATGGAGCTCCGTATGCCACGGCAAACTGGCTGACACTGACGGCGGCGGTGCACAAATGCTGCGCAGCTAGCGCCATTCGACGGCCAACACCGCGGTTCCTGGTGTGTCCGCTGTGCCGTGCGTATGATCATTGCTTGTACAGCCCTCTCGCAGTGTCCGGAGCAAGTATGATGGGTCTGACACACCGGTGTCAATGTGTTCTTTTTTCCATTTCCAGGAGTGTAGATTGTGTGGACACCGGAACAGAAGAGAATCTAAACATTCTGCTACAACCTAATGTTGAAAATTAGGTGGACTGATAAGGTAAAGAATGAGGAGGTTCTGCGCAGAATCGGAGAGGAAAGGAGTATGTGGCAAACACTGATAATGAGAAGAAACAGGATAATAGGACATCTGTTAAGACATTAGGAAATGACTTCCATTGTACTAGAGGGAGCCGTAGAGGGCAAAATCTGTAGAGGAAGACAGAGTTTGGAATACATCCAGCAAATACCTGAGGATGTAGGCTGCAAGTGTTACTCTGAGATGAAGAGGTTGGCACAGGAGAGGAATTCGCGGCGGGCCGCATCAAACCATTCAGTAGACTGATGACCTAAAAAAAAGCAACAAAACTCGTTGTTCTCCTTTGGATCTTCTCTATTTCCTCTATCAGTCTTATCTAGTACGGGTGATGATTTTATAAGCTACCTCCTTTGTTGATGTACCACTTCTCTTGAGGATTCTTCCAGTGTGTCTCAGTCTTTCATAAACCTTTGCCTCTATTAGTTTTATGTGGTCGTTCCACTTTAAAGCGCCACGTACGGATACTTCTAGATACTTTGTGGAAGCAATTGCTTCTAATAATTGTTCTGCAATACGGTAATGGGTTTTTCTACGTGCACGCTATACGTTCCATTTGTTTATGCTGAGGGTCAATTGCACTTCCTGCACAAAGCGTCGATCCTCTGCAGGCCTTCCTGCATTTCGCTGCAATTTTCTACCTTGCGATTTCTCTGTATACAATATCATCCTCGAAAACTATCGTGGGGCTTCCGATAATCTTTTGGGGTACGTCCGAAGTCAATTTTAAGTCTCTCCATTGAGAATGATACACAGTTTCCTGCTTTCAAGAAACCCTTCATTCCAGTTATACAGCTGGCCTGATATTCCAGCCGCTTGTTCAATAGACGGTAGTGCGGAACTGTACCGAACGTCTTCCGGAAGTCAAGGAATGGCAACTATCTGGGCGCCGGTGTCCACCACCTTCTGAGCCTTGTGTTCACACAGAGCGAGTTTCGGTTCAGTAGCGTTTCTGTGTGGCAAGGATTCGAGAACCCCTTGGACATTTCGGGAAGTATTTGGTACCAGATGTCCACGCACAGGTAACGCAACACCTGGAAATCTCAGGCATATTGTTTTTGGGCACGAACCTGGCTATCGATTGCGTCCCAGCTGTGTTCCATCGGGTTCCCACCAGCCGAAACTGGTGGCCATGGCAGCAGCGTGATTTCACTGACATGCTCCACAAATCACTACAGCACGTACACTTATCTTGAAGTATGATGGCATCACCGTTGGGGAAGATCACAAGCATGAAAGGATGCAGGTGGCTCACAGTAACGTTCATATTGTCCGCAGCTGTTTTGGTGTCATCAATTGCTGCCAAAGGTGCCTTGGAAACCTAGGAGAATTCCTGCCTTTTTATTTATTTTTTATTTTTTTTTGAATCGTCAGTCTTCTCATTGGTTGGATGCGGCCTGTCAAGAATTCTTCTCTTTTTGCTCTCTTGTACCAACTTCTTCGTCTAAGAACAACACTTGCAACCTATGTCCTCAATTACTTGCTCTACAGTTTTTGCCCTCTACAGCTCCCTCTACTACTGTGGAAGTTATTCCGTGATGTCTTAATACATGTCCTTGCAATCTGTCCTTTCTTGTTGTCAGTGTTTTCCATATATTATTATCTCACCGATTCTCTGGAGAACCTATTCATTCGTAACTTTATCAGTCTACCTACTTTACAACATTCTTCTGTCGCGTCATATCTGAAATGCTTCGACTATGTTCCTAATTTTCCACAGTCCATTTTTCAGTACCATTGAATACTCTACTCCAAATGTACATTCTCAGAAATTTCTTCCTGAAATTAAGGCCTGTATTTGATACCAGTAGACTTCTTTCGGCCAGGAATGCCCTTTCTTCCAGTGCTAGTCTCTTACGCCCTCCTTTCTCCGTCCGTCATGGGTTACTTTGCAGCCTAGGCAGCAGAAATCCTTAACTTCATCTATTTCGTGATCAAAAATCATGATACTAAGTTCCTCGCTGTTCTCATTTCTGCTACTTCTCATTACTTTCGTCTTTCTTTGATTTACTGTCAGCCTATATACTGTACTCGTTAGACTGTTTATTCCATTCAGCAACTGAGAATAACAGTACCATCAGTGAATTTTATCTGTGATATCATTTCACCTTGAAACTGTCCTTTATTTGATTCTTCATTGTGCAAATGCTCTCAACCAAGAGTAGGGACTGGTGCATAGTGATCTGCACGGAATCCAGGTTCTTCAGGGAGGAAGATATCATGGTCAGAAGGAATTTCTGTAGAGATTCCAATGGAGTACACTGCAGAATTTTACCTTGTAAATCAAAGGTGGAAATGAGTCTAGTTTTCAGGCACTGCGTCTAATTCGAATGCAGCCGTTATTCTCTCATTTGAGTTACGCGTCGGAGAGGTAGTGTTTCCTGCCGCTCACGTGAGTTCGGAATTGTAGCTCCGCCGATCTGGCCATAATTTTCATTTTGTCTTCGCCAGACTAGGTTCGTTTTCACCGTGGAGTGGTTTCACTTCACAGGCGGGCTTCTTCTGCTTCTTGGTCACCTCCCTAAACTTCCGAGGGCTTTCGTTAGAGTATGCGGATCCCAGCATTTCAGGGCAGTTTCTGCTGTCGCAAGTTGTTCTTGACGCACACCTCGAACGGCCTCAGCATCCTTTGGTCGGCTAGTGTCCATTATGCGACCCCCTTCACAGATGGAGCACATTTTCCTAAAATTCTCCCAATAAACCAAAGTCGCCAATTCGCCAATTCCTGCAGTGGCACATATTCGTTCTCTAGGCAGCCTTCGCACCAATTACAATTTTATAGAAACAGCAGGTAATATACCACTTTAAACAACTGTTAGTCATTTAAGACCTACAACTGTCTGCCTGCATTTAGCAGTCATCGCATTATATCGTAGTTGCCAGTTCTACTTTGTTCTAGGACAGTGCAGTAATACTGTGGATTTTATCACACTATTTGGTTATTACAGAGTGAGGTGGCGCAATGGTTAGCACACTGGACTCGCATTCGGGAGGACGACGGTTCAAACCCGCGTCCGGCCATTCTGATTTAGATTTTCCCTGATTTCCCAAAATCGCTTCAGTCAAATGTCGGGATGGTTCCTTTGAAAGGGCACGGCTAATTTCCTTCCCCAGATTTACCTATTACTATGGGGCCGATGAACTCGCTGTTTGTTCCCCGCCCCCATATCAACCAACCAACCAATTTGGTAGTTGATTAACCAACATTGTGCTCGTGTCCAAAGTTTCCTAATAAATACACCTCTCAATCACGTGATCTCAGCTATCGACATAAGTGTTTCTTTCAATATTACGAACTTGGTAGGAAAGAACGCATATGTAGAGTATCCGAGAAATGCATAAAATGCCTCGCTGATTTGGTGATGTAAATAAGAGCTTCCCATCAGGAAACATTATTTTCTGACAGCGTTGCATTTGTAATAGAATTAAATTGAATCGGAAATTTTATCAGCATTCATAATATGTGGCATAAATTTGCCCATTTATTAATGGATCCTTACCTGTGCAGAGAATGTTTTGGCTGGAACTCTAATTCAGCACACTGTATCATTTAAACGAAGAGTAAAACTAATCCTTTAATCATGACCAAAATTAACTATCGTTAACATGTGCTGGTGTGAGTTATCGGAGTAAATATGATATGGAGATAGCAGTCAACTGTTATCTACGGGAAATATGCGGAAGATTTTCTGTCTACAGACAAAGGATGCCGTATTGATGCTTTTATTAATTGAACTTTCAATTTCATTGTGCTTTGTGACAATATTCTGCACACGCGTTTTTGCTAAAAGTGCTCGTAGAAGTATTTGCAACACGAAAATAAACGGAATGGAATAGTGCTCTATAGAGGTGAGCAATAAATATTAGAAAGCAGGAAACTCGTCTGGCACAGAGATACAGAATGAACGATGCCTCTGGGACATTTATTTTATATTTATCACACTGCGGAAAACATTAATCTCCTGAGGAGCGTGGAGCGTTTTGTTAAATTTTTTGTAGTGGCTCGACGTTCTGGATACGTACGAGGTACAAACGGAATCTCAACGATTTTCCACCAGAGGACGGCTCGTGGAAGCTTGGTATACCACTTCACTTTCGTACTCCAATGTATGTCTTCTACAATTATATTTAAATATTTTTGAATTTTTCAGGAACTGTCGAATGAAACGGGGTGAATCGGTCAGAAAGCTCTCTGTCGAATAGCATTTGTTTTCTGAAAAAATGTGATTTTAATGAGGCCTGTAGAAAAGCTTCCATATGAAGAAAGTCACGACTGCTCATAACGAGGTATCAATTCTATATATATATATATATATATATATATATATATATATATATATATATATATATAAAATGCTCGTTACTCGGAGAATTACCTACAATTCTACGAAAACCTTATAAGACAGAATTCTTGAGAATTTAATGGAAACGTATGAACTTATTTTTTTGTTTCGCTCTGCACTAACAAAAATGCAAGTGAAGCATTAACTTCGATAACGTACCACGCTCTCGTTGAATAATAAAGAATCTTTACAGAATCTTTACAATGCGTGACTGTCTCTTTCATTTTAATTGTTCGCTATCTTCAATTGAGAGTAGAATGTGGGTTTTTCCTTCGTTGTTTGGATAGTGGTATATCTTTTGAAATTATTTATGAGAAACGGATTTTACAGTTGCCCTTTCCGACTTTGGCCCATATAAACAGATATTCATCAGCATTTAATTTCTTCTTTTTTCTGGTAGACAAAACAAATGGCATACTAGGAACAAGGGTACCATAAGGCTGTTTAGACAATACTCATGCTGTCTCAGCTATACTCCACGTCTTCCAGGCCAGAATGTTAGCATCTGGAAATGCTTCAAGGCCACCATAGTCAGCATGATTGCCCCATACAACAGCCAGTGTCAACCATGTACTGCCTCCAAACACTGCTTGTACATCACAAGTAAAGTTCAGACGTAGTCCACGAAAAACACTTGGTCCCCCAATCAATTGCTGTTTGGAAAATTGCCCAGCCAGATCAATATCAATGGCCTTTAACGACCTGTACACAGGTACACTGCGCCGCCAGCGACGACGGTAACCTAGACGACGCAGAGGTATTGCTGAGGCACGTTAACACACAATGAACGTAGCAAGCCAACGCCCAGTGAGACCCAGTGCCATGCGTCCACACTCCTCTATGTTCGCAGAGCGAATAACGCTCCGTGCTGCGGCGTAGTGTAAACCATCAGCTTATCGCTGACGTAAGATGAATGTCAGATTTAGTTATTATGTTTCAGTATTCTAAAAATGACGTCTTTCCAAGTGAAGTTCCCTAGATAAATGATTATGCAAGTAAAGGGAAATGTATTGGAACCTAAATCACTTCATTAAGTCCAGAATGCTAGTTTTCCAGCACGGTCTGCGCTCTATTTGTGATGCCCAATAGTTCTATGAAGTTTTTGTTCACAGTTCCAGTGTACCACAATTATATAAGAAATAATAAACGTAATCATTTGTTGATATTTTCAAGTATTTGATGAGCTACTTATCCACTATTGTTATTTTACGTTTGTTTATGTGGAAGATGGAACTACTTTGCACTCTTAGCTATATATGTGGGAGGTTTTAATATACTTAGGCCATAACGTGGGGTAGAAGACAACGAAGGCTACAAGATAGAACTTTGCACTACACTATCTCTAACTGCTTCATATTCAGAGTTACATTGACCTGAATGGACATGGATATCAAACTGCTTTCTGCCATGAAAGCAACTCAAAACAGATGTACTTGAGATGCACACTATTCCATTATATTTCAATATTGCATGTGTGTATCATGATTTGCACTGTCAATAACTTAGGGTAATTCAAAACAAGAAACTTCCTAGCATTTTTTTTAACATTTTGAACATGGCTGCTCTCCACCAACTATGCATGCAATAGCTTCAATAGATCAGAAATAACAGCTAACCAGTTGCAAAATACAGGTTTATTAAACGTTGACCATAATTTTTACTGTTTTAAAACCGTCTTCTTCAGAAGATGTTGTACGTAAAATCACATTATCTACAGTCAATGTGGGAGTCGTTTACTTTGTGCAATACATGTCATCCACTTACTCATCATTTAAAATCTACGTCTATATCTACATAGATACTCCGTAAGCCACCACAAGGTGCGTGGCGGAGCGTACTCTGTACCACTATTAGCCATTTCCCCTCCTGTTCCACTCGCAAATAGAACGTGGGAAAAACGACTGTCTGTACGCCTCCGTATGAGTCCAAATTTCTCGTATCTTATCTTCGTGGTCCTTACGAGCGATGTATGTTGGCGGCAGAGAATCGTTCGGCAGTCAGCTTCAAATGCCGGTTTTGTAAATTTTCCCGATAACAACGCCGCCTTCCCTCCAGGGATTCCGATTTGAGTTACCGAAGCATCTCAGTAACACTTATGTTTTGTTCGCTTCTACCGGTAACAAAACTAGCAGCCCCCCACTAAATTGCTTCGATGTCTTCCTTCAGTCCCACCTGGTATGGATCCCAAACACTAGAGCATACTCAAGAGTAGGTCGCAGCAGCGTCCTATGTGCGATCTCCTTTACAGGTGAAACACTCTTTCCTAAATTTCTCCCAATAAACCGGAGTCGACCATCTGCCTTCCCAAACAACAGTTTGTTACCACAGATTTGACGGCCAACAAAATATAGTATACCACTATAGCGCAGTAAGCATACTATATGTTGTTGTATCCTGCATCCAATATGTGATATTTAAAAAATTAAATGTTTTAAGACAAAGCCCTACAGTAGACGACTACTACTTTTATATGATATATTTTAAATGATGACTAAGTGGATGGTATGTACTAGACAGAATCAACGACTCCCACATTGACTACAGATAATGTGACTTAACGTACCATACCTTCTGAAGATGACGGGTTTAAAACCGTCAAAACTATGGTCAAGGTTTAATAAACCTGTATTTTGCAACTGGTTGACTGTTATTTCTAATCCATAGAAGTACTACATAAAATATTAAAAGTATGTGCGAAGCGGGACTACAACGTGGAACCTTACCTTTAGCGACAATATTCTTACCGTCTGAGGTGTCCAGCGACGACTTGTACCCAACTCTCATAGCCTAAATATTGCCAGTATATACCACCTGCTTACAAAACTTCATAGACACTCTGTTGCAAAAAATGGTTCAAATGGCTCTGAGCACTATGGGACAGCGGAGGTCATCAGTCTCCTAGAACTTAGAACTACTTAAACCTAACTAACCTAAGGACGTCACACACATACATGCCCAAGGCAGGATTCGAACGTGCGACCGTAGCTGTCGCACGGTTCCAGACTGAAGCACCTAGAAGCGCTCGGCCACTCCGGCCGGCCACTCTGTTGCACATTTTGAGGGACTGACGCTCTTGGAACGAAAGGAAAAATGTTATAGATTCTATATCATGGGTACTGGTAGGATGTAAGATTATATACTGTAGGTATCGGCAATGGTATATAGTCCCATAAGACTTATGTTCATTACTCTTACGAATGTATTATTATGAATATTTTAGTGTGAAGTTTTCATTAATTTTCTCTAATATACATTTTCAACATGATATATTATTACTGTAAACATGTATTTTGACCTCCAGCATCGATCGAAACAGCTCAATTCTGTCAAAAGTTTCTGTCATGGTTAAAATTTATTTTGCAGGTATTTGAAAAATAGAAGTTCAAAACCTGTCTTCTTTGTGATAAAATATTTAAGCTGGTCGGTTTTGAAAATCACTGAGGTGGGGCATATGTGTCTCATGATTCTATCTATGTCCATGTTTTCGTGTGAACCTAGGATTTTCGGAGTGAAATTTTTAATTTTACAACGAGTTCCATAGAATGGTAATTATGGAAAAATACAACAAATAAGTAGTAAAAACCATTTACTCTCCTGATAACGAAAAACATAAAATATTGCACACAAGTTTACAACACAACATTTGAAGATGGCTTTGACATACCACATGCCAATGTTTACTATATTCTATGACGTTTTATCTGGTACATACGTCCAACTATATTCAGATTATGTAGAAACCAGCTCAATTACCCAGGTGTGTGGTAGTGTTTCAAGAGGATGCCTATGGTGTATAGGAAAACACAATTAGTTACTTCAGACATTCTTGGTATGGAAAAGAAAGTGATTTTCCGATTTCCGTCAAACAGATGCACTGTGCCACAAACGCCGCCTCATTTGATCGCAACTTCCTATATATCCAACCCGTGGCCTGTATATTTTTCTCCAAGTTACGAAAGCATCTCGCTACATTGCAGCACTAGATAGATATGAGATGTGCACGTCCGAACCTCTAGAACTGCGTATTATTTTATTGGGACGTATGTGTTCCATCAACCACGAAAGGGTTAAAAAGTGGGCAGTGTTATTATCTTTGATTTGGAGGGATTGGATCATTGAAGCGGTTGTCTTTGTCGTTGTTGTTGTTGTAGCCATGAGTCCGAAGATCGATTTGTTGCAGCTCTCCACGGCAGTCTACACTGTGTCATTCCTTCCTACCCTGCTTAGCTACTGCAGCCTTCGACTACTGGAACTGTCTGAAACAGTCAACACTTGGTCTCTCTGTACAACATTCTGCCCCTCACCAGGTAAACCACTTCTTGTTGCCTCAGAATACCTTTACGATAAGTATCCCTTACAAAACCTATTGCTCCATTTCTGTTGCTCCTACTTTCGATAAATGGCAGGCCTGTTTCTAAAAAAGGAAACCAAACTCTAAAACGTGAATGCGTTGATGCGAGATCAAATATTAGTAAAACGAATGTTATGAATGAGACGGATAATTTCAAGCAGTTTTTTTTATTGCAACCGAATGAGGGTCGTGTCAGCACCAGCTTTTAATAATCATGTGAAAGTACGGGTAAAAAGATAGAAGTAATTCATCCCATTACGATAGAGTGCTAGTAGTGGATGGTTGACAGTTGAAGAGTGGTGATTTCGAAAGAAATATGTCTCGCTATGAAAATATTATCAACAACAATTCGAATGATTTTTCTGAACCTGGTAACAAATTGTGTGAGACTAATTACCTTCTATTAAATTTAAATATTCTCATGTCAAGTTGCTGAGAACTGTAGGGTTTTAACTTTCCAAGTGGTGAAGGGTACTCATTATAGCTACTCACAATGTATAAGGCAATACGTTTGCACTATTACCTAGTCTAACAGATCCCGATCACATCATTTTACGAATGTTTCAGGGTGAAAATTTTAATGTGCAGTGTTAATTGAAACAAGACATTACTCAGCTCTAAAACAAGTCAGTACAGTAAGTAACCGTTATAACTAGCGCTATAAAAATATGCTACCTACCTTGGCTGTTTTTATGAAACTGTGCAGTTTATTAGGTTCCATCTTTTACCTTATTTTAACTTCAACTCAGCATTTCAATTCTACTCCTGACAATCTACATGTTGTCTAAATTAATTGCCATCTTTGCTATTGTAACAACAGTCTTCTTAAGATAATAACAGTCTTCTTAAGACCAGACGCGTCTCGCTTTGTTTTAAAGCAACTTAAGTGGTCACTGTAACAATATGGATTTTTCTCTTACAATTTTGTTTGTTCTGATCATTAACAGTTCGCATGCTATACTTATTCCTCCTCAGGGGGCACCACCTTAACGTAGCACTGTCCGTGCGGGCGAGGAGGTTTGCGTGCTCCGGATCCGGAGGGCTATGCCGGCGGTAGCGTAGCTACCAGCAGGCTCACCCATGCCGGACAGGCCAAAGGGGAGGAGCCAGACAAAGTGTGTCCCACAACGATCTATCGCTCCCCTTTTCTATCCCGAACCTGTCCTCACCATTTCCTTTTCCTGTCATTCCCTGGTATATGTACAAAAGGGCAGAAAGACCTCTATAGGCGTGGAGAAGCCAATCTTTCTACGGGAGAAAACCCCGAATGAAAAATCCTGGTCCTCCAGGTTGGGGGTTGACGACGGACTACCAACCCGTCCTGGAAAAAATAATCACCGGTACTAGCATCACAGAAGAGCCTCGGATAGGACTGATCTCAGTAAAACGACCTAAGCAAGAACAGGGACTACGGAAGGAAATACAACTAGAGACCTGGAATGTCAGAAGCCTATACCAACCTGGGGCAGCAAAATGTGTAGTAAGGGAGGCAGATAAGTATCAAATTGATCTATTGGCCCTGCAAGAAACAAGGTGGACAGAAACCGGAGCTACAGAAATGGAAAACTATGTCATATTCCATGGAGCCTCAGAAACAAACCACTCACTCGGAACTGGTTTTGCAGTGAAGAAATCACTCTGTACCACTCTCATAGATTTTAAATCAATCAACCCCAGAATCTCACTCCCAACCATAGACACGGGAAAACACAAACTCACATATATAAATTGTCATGCCCCAACCGAAGAAATCGATGACATCAAAAAAGATATTTTCTATGATGAATTAGAAACGGTTTTAGACAATGTAACAAGTGAACATTACAAAATTATCCTTGGAGATTTTAGTGCGAAAATAGGGAAAGAAGCAGCCTTCATGGGGACCATCGGAAAGCACAGTTTACATGATGTGAGCAGTGATAACGGCACTAGGCTGGTTAGCTTTGCGACTGCAAAAGGCTTGTTTATAAGTAGTACTGATTTCAACAGGAGGAGAATATATAAAGGAACCTGGGTGTCTCCAGATGGGAAAACAGTGAACCAAATTGACCACCTAATTGTAGAGAAGAGAATAAAGAAGTGGATACAATATGTTAGAACGGCAAGATGTGCGGAATGTGGATCAGACCACTTCCTTGTCAGAGGAAGGATGAAAACAATATGGAGAGCCAGGAAGCACAAAAGAATGCAAAGAGTCACTCGATATGACCATGAGAGTCTGACTGAAGATAATATAAGAAGAACTTTCAAGATAGCACTAACAAACCGTTTTGAGACTTCGAGTGAAGAGGAAGGAGATACTGTGGTAGATCAGAACTGGAAGGCGATTGCAGAGACCATTAAAGAAACAGCCCAAGAAGTAATCCCGAAGCGAACTAGGGGAAAAAGAGTGTGGTTCAATGAGGAGTGTGAGGGAGCTATCAGGGAGAGACAACGGGCCAAACTACTGTGGATACAAAGCAATATGCAAGAAGAAGAAAAATCGAAGTTTGAAGAAACGGCAGACCCAAGCCACATTGAGGAAAGCAAAGAGAAAATATGTTAAAAGTATCATGGAGGAAGCTGAACAAGACTTTCATGGAAATAGGTATAAAGAACTTTATAGAAAAGTGAAAAGTTTTACAGGAGGGACATACCATCAACACAGATTTATAAAAGATGCCAATGGAAGAATGTTAACAGAAGATCAAAAAATTGGAAGAAAATGGATGGAATACTTCAGAGAATTACTAAACTCTGATGAACCAACCGAACTACTTGAATTTGATGAACCAGTAACAGTAGACCCAGAATATCCTCCACCGACCGTTGAAGAGATAAGGAACCAGATTAAAAACCTTAAGAGTGGTAAAAGTGCCGGTGAGGACGGTATTCCTGCTGAACTTCTCAAGGCTGGAGACGAAATCCTCTGTTTCAAAATCCACAAGATAATCGAGCAAATTTGGGTAAAACATGAAATACCAGAGGAATGGAAGGTAACTGTGATATACCCCATATATAAAAAGAAACACAAATCCGTATGTGACAACTACAGGGGCATAGCGCTACTCAACACCTGTTATAAGATCTTGTCCAACTGCCTATTAGAACGAATAAAAGCTATAGCAACAGACATAATTGGAGAATACCAAGGAGGTTTCCAGGCAGGGCGATCAACCACGGACCAGATTATTGTCCTAAAACAGGTCTGTGAAAAAATGTACGAATACGGACGAGAGATACATCTCCTGTTTGTAGACTTCAAGAAGGCTTACGACAGTATACATAGACCTAGCTTGATTAGAACTATGACAGAGTTTGGTATACCAAAGAAGTTGGTCAAACTGGTAGAGGTATGCCTAAATGACACAAAACTTAAGGTTAAGGTAGGCAATCAAATGACAGAAAGCTTCCAAGTTGTAACAGGATTACGCCAAGGAGATGGGCTATCACCTGTCCTCTTCAACCTGGCACTTGAGAAGGTAATGCGGGATTTCAACAAAGAAAACATCAAGGGCATTCAAATTGGTAATGAACACATTACATATCTGGCCTATGCAGACGACATTGCACTATTAGCATGCACACAAGAAGATCTGAAGAGAAGTATCCAGACCTTGGAGTTATTGGCAGCTAGGATCGGTCTACAAATTAGCTCTGAAAAGACAGAGTATATGACCATAGGAAAAAAGATCCAGAACTCTCAAGATTTAATTGTGAACAACACCAGGTATAAACATGTGAAAGAGTTCAAATACCTTGGATCATTTTTTACAGAAGTAACATCAACTGAAGCAGAGATAAAAGCACGACTGCAGGCGGGAAACAGATACTATCACTCTCTAGACCCTATATTAAAATGTAGAAGTGTCTCGCAACAACTAAAGCTACGGTTGTATAAGACATTAATAATGCCAGTAGTACTTTATGGTTCTCAAACCTGGAGCATTCGAAAACAAGACCTTAAGCGACTGCTAACATTTGAAAGGAAAGTCCTCAGGAAAATATTTGGACCAGTCAGAGATCAGACTACTGGAGAATGGAGAAGACGCCATAACACTGAATTAGAAGAGCTGTACAAGGAGCCTAACATCTTGGGAGTGATGAGAAGCAAAAGACTGCAATGGGCTGGACATGTTGTTAGAATGGAGGCAACAAGATGGCCCAAAATAACAATGGACTGGATCCCGTCAGGCAGCAGACCAGTGGGAAGACCTAGAAAGAGGTGGATCGATGGAGTGAGAGAAGACCTGTTGCAGCTGGGAGTCACGGAAAACTGGAGACAGATAGCAGAAGACAGAGACGGGTGGAGAGCTCTAACTGTGGTGGCGCGCGGTCCTCTGGGCCTGATCGCGTGAAGAAGATGCTATACTTATTGTTATGAACAAAACTTTTGCATTTGCATTTTCGTATGGAGTGTAGGCATGTATGAAAGTGAAACATGGACGATAAACAGTTTGGACAAGAATAGAATAGAAGCTTTCGAAACGTGGTGCTACAGAAGAATGCTGAAGATTGGATGGGTAGATCACATAACTAACGATGAGGTATTGAATAGGATTGGGGAGAAGAGGAGTTTGTGGTACAACTTGACTAGAAGAAGGCATCGGTTGGTAGGACACGTTCTGAGGCATCGTCACCAATTTAGTATTGGAGGGCAGCATGGAGGGTAAAAATCGTAGAGGGAGACCAAGAGATGAATACACTAAGCAGATTCAGAAGGATGTAAGCTGCAGTAGGCACTGGGAGATGAAGAAGCTTGCACAGGGTAGAGTAGCATGGAGAGTTGCATCAAACCAGTCTCAGGACTGAAGACCACAACAACAACATGAACAATTTTTATTCTTTTCGTTACGGTTCTTTTGTTTGCTGCATTTTCCTTCATGTTCCAGGTGAATGTATAGACATTACGGATACAGTAGTTTCACTGCACTTAATATATTCACATTTCTATGTTGGGAAATATCACTGTCCTCTCCCCATATTGTGGGATGCGTTCGTCTTTCGTTTGTTTTAGTGGAAGCGTCTGCTATCGATATGTGAGTGTTTATATTTTCGTACTACGGAGAGAGAGAGAGAGAGAGAGAGAGAGAGAGAGAGAGAGAGAGAGAGAGACAGAGAGAGTGCACAATTTTGATATTATTTTAAAGTGAGGATGATTGTGTGTGTGTGTGTGTGTGTGTGTGAAGGGAGAAAATGTGTCCTCACTACTGTGTGTGTATGTTATTGTTTTAGTATGGTTCAGTGGTGGATGATCTAGGGTGGGGATATTGGCTAGTTTGTGATATTATTTTGTAGTGTCCTGGAGGTCGCTCTTTCTCAACACTATGTTTTATTAGTTTAAACAGTGTCTGGTTTCTGATGTTTGTGTGCTAATTTATTATGTGTTTCTTCTCTATTATTGCTTTTTGAATTTGGAAGTTTTCTTGTAGGTTTAGCATTTGTCTGACTATTTTCATGTCCTTTTCTATTGTGGTAGGGTGGTGGTTTTGTTACAGTTGGCGTCCTGCAAATGTTAAATTGCTGGTGACATAATTCCATGCTCTTTTGTGTTCCTTATACCTTATTTCGAAAGTTTTGCCTGTATGTCCTACATATCGAGCATCACATTTATTACAATGGAGTTGGTAAACGCCCTCGGATATACGATCCACTTAACAAACGTAACAGTAATAAGGAGCTGGACATAATTATTCAGATAGCAAAAAATAATGAATACCAGTAATCCATTGTGACAAAACTAAATAAGAAAAATCCAGAAAAATATAAAATGACAGACCACCACACAAATATGGAGGCCCACATCCCACCACAAACACACACACCAACATCACCACCACTACACAAGAACACAAGAGAACAACATAGAAACTCAACAGACAAACTGGTGCACACATCTGTGATTAACCTGAAGTACAGAATTGGAAACAACTTAGAAAAACAAGGAATAAAAGTGGTAGACCACAGCAACAACTCTATTCAGAAATGAAGATAAAACTGACATCTACCAAAAATTTACTAACTCCAGCGTAAGAGCCGCGATGCTCTATACCTAGGACAGACTGGCAGAACTTCTGACGTAAGGTATAAAGAATACAAGAGTTGGAAATAGGACACTGGTCATTCAAAATTTGTAGAACACCTCCGGCAAGAAACCCACCATGACATGAAAATATCGGATTCAGCGGCATCAGCAACAAGAACATCTAAATCTATAACAAAACTTCCAAACACAAAAAGCGATAATAAGAAGCACATAATAAATGACCACACAAACATAAAAAACGAGAATCTGTTTAAACTAATGAAACGTCTTGTTGAGAAAGAGCACCCCACATAACACTACAAAATAATATCACGAACTAGGCAATATTCCCAACCTTGACCATCCACCACTGTACCACAGTAAAGCCATAACTTACACAAACAGTAGCTAGAACATGTTGGCTCCTTTCACACATACACACACACACACACGCACACACACACAAACACACACACACAACCAAACAAAGACAGTTACCCCCACCTTATTATTTAAAACAAAAGTGTTTTACCTCCACTCTCTCTCTCTTTCATACACACACACACACACACACACACACACACACACACACACACACACACAAGCACATATGCACACACAGACATTTTTATAACGCACTATCTCTCTACCCCTCACTCTCCTCACCGTAGTCGGAAGATACAAACGCACAGCTATAGCAGAAGCTTCCATTGCCATGAAAACAAACAAACGACAAATGCATCATGCAAAAAAAAAAAAAAAAAAAAAAAAAAAAAAAAAAAAAAAAAAAAAGCACACGAAATGGAATGAGGTGATACTTTTCGCCACAAAATTGTAAATATTTTAAGTGCATTGGAAATGCTGTGTGCAAACACCCAACATATACACGTGGAACATGAAGTAAAATTCAGTATGCAACAAAAAACCGTGAGTGACGAAAAAAAATAAAAAATGTTTGTAGTAATAAGTAAAGCATGCGAACTGTTCGTGATGAGAACAAAAAAAATTGTGAGAGAAAAAACCATATTGTTACAGGGTCCACTGAAGATTCTTTAGAATAAAGCGAAAAGCTTTTGGACTTAATAAGACTTTTATTACAGTTGCAGAGGTCGAAACGTAACCTTTTCAACTTGTACAAGTGCAACTGCGGAAAAAAAGAGACCGAAAAACAAAGAAGACAACTTGTATCTTGGGAATCTGTAGACGATCCTGTAAATTGTATTGAAACGATGAGTTCAAGTAGAAGTAAGGGCTTTGCAAATATGCTTATTGGGTTGCCTGTCTGCAGGCTCGAACTAATTCTCTGTCAGCGTGATGTTTTTTCTAGGAAGTTACTAGTTTTTATCTACTCTCCAAGAATTTTTCCTGGGTATTTAACACTATTTTGTGCATTTTTATGGCCGACACTGTTTAATGAATTTCTATGAATGAATATCAAGTAACAACAAGAAAAAAATAAAAAAATTCCCATTTTTCGTGTTTCAATGTGGGCCGTGGTGAGACTACTGGATTACCTATGCCTTCAGGGTTTCAAAAGATTATTGTATAAGAACTGCAATTCATACAGAAAACAGATACACATCAGGGGATAGAGCATCAGGCACTCAGTATGGACACCATTTGTGACACATCAAAGTCAATACGTGCATGTAATTCTTCAACACGAACTGTTCAGGAAAGTGTGACAGCAGCCCGCTATGCAAATCTGTTCATAGGGATCCCTATCTGCACACGTGAACTAATTCGGTGTCACAATACGGAGTGGAGCAGGAAAGAGCAGACTGTTAACAATGAAGTTTGAAGATGGCATAACCTACAGCTGTGTTTATAAGAATTCTGCAAACCGTTCCACCAGTGGAACGCTGATACATGTCAACATCAAGTAACGAATTACCACTAGTTCTCTGATAACTTATAGTAGTACTCATCCGTCCCAGTGTTAGCGAAATGAGTAAGTGATACTTTTCTTTGCTTGATATTTAATATAATAAACTAGTAATCAGCTGCTTCACAATATTTTAATTTACTACACGAGTTTATTTAATTCTGTTTATGTGTAGTAAAATTGTTTTTAATTTACTTGATTAAGTTTCTGTGGGTCCAATTCAATGGTAATATCCGTACTGTTTTTACTATCGGGTAACAATCATTCTCACTGTAACGAGATATGCTGGCAGTAAGAACTTTTGCCATGTTATTTTACGTACTCAGAATAAAAAACGCAATACAATAATTTGTGTTTGTTTGTTGTAATGTATTAGTAGTGTTACATTTCTCTTATACTTAATATTATCTCAGGCAAAGAAGGTTTGTGACACGACTAAACACCGATAATTTTGTTCATCTGTCCGTGCACGGTGCCAGGATGTTACAAAAAGCAGCGGGCAAGAACGCGATTTGTCGGTGGGTCATATCTCGGGTTTTGTTGATCTCTTGAATAAGGGATTAAGTGTTCTGGACAGCCCTTCGTCTAGTGACCTTTTCACTATGGGAAGAAAGGGCATGCTGTAGCTGTCCTACACCGCGGGGTCCAAATTTAAACGTTTCACACTTGCTCCAGCCAGAGAAAATTGAGCAAATCGATTGGTTCTTTCGCATTATGTGAGATCTAAGGTGGACCTTACACGGCTTACAAAATCGCCATTTGTTCAGGGGCAGTTCATGAGAAAACAGCAGGAACCGGTTTTTAGCCGTTTTTTGCACCGTAGATCGCAGTTATCTTAATAACTAACCATAGAAAATGGTTCAAATGTAAACTATATATTTTTGACATTTAACGAGAAACGCTATTTTTCCTTTTTCAAAAATCTTCATCCGTTATTAAAATACATCCGAAAACCCATAAGTTTTGTGTATCTAAAGTACCACCTGTGGGATGACCAATTCTGTAATTTCTATTTATGGAATATTTTGTCATCGTACTTCTAGCAGATATTCAAATATGCCAATAATGGTATTGGAGTAACAAAAATGGGCTGTCCGAAAAGAATTGGAAGTAACTACCTAAAATTATGTGACACTGGAAAGAGAGCAAAGTCAATGCAATGTTTCTAATAACATTCTTACTCTTTTTAAGTCGAGTGCTTTCCATGAATTGCGCTTGATGAGCGAAATACACAGAAAAAAGTAACCAAACGATTTTGTGTTAAGCTTATAATATTCGTACCTGTTTGTTGTTCATATGTGTCAACGTATATAAATGTGCCGAAGTATATAAATAAACTGTTTAAACTTTGCTGACCTACAGAATTCGTTTTATAAAAGCTGCTCACCCGGCTGTAGCAGGAAAAACAAGAGGACCAGCGGAGAAATGCTCCTATTGCCTCACATAATAGGTGAATATGTACCTCTTTAAGAGACTCTGACAGAAAATCGGGAAACCAGTTACCTCAGTCCTCTCTGACCAAAAATTTTGGATGTGAATATATTCACGATTTTTTGTACCCAAAGAGAGTAGCAGAGAGACAGTGACGTGGATAAGAGAGGAAGCAGTGCCAGTGCGAGAGAAAGAGAGAGGAGACAGTGATGGTTGGAGAGAGAAAGTGACAGTGAAAAAGAAAGGTGGATGAAGACAATACCAGTGGGAACCAAAGATAGATGAGATAGCGGTGGTCAGTGAGCGGCAGTGGCAGTAAAAAGAGAAACAGGGGTGGGCAGAGACAGTAGCATGGGAGCAAATGGGAAAGGAGACAGATGATTAGAGACCACACATAGGCTTGGTGTGGGGAGGGGGGGGGGGGTTGGGGGGAGGGGAGGGTGTCTGGATCGCTTCCCCCGACCTTCGACCTTTAACACGTAGATTCAGGCGAGAGAGCATTTTGGACCGAAATTTTAAACCGTGGGTGTAGCAGAAAAGTTAAGATCCCCAGAATTTTTGAGATGCCAGGTCATGGCGGAGACAATGGCAAAGAAAGACAAAATGATACAGTGTAAGTAAGAGAGGAGACAGTATCAGTGAGATATACTGTGAATACGGGAGTCTGTGCGGATGAGAGATACAAGACAGTCGCAGTGGAAGAGAAAGGCAGAAGAAACCAATGAGGCTGAGGGAGGAGACAGTGTCAGTGAGAGAGAAAGAAAGAAGTGCGGACAGTGGCGGAGTAAGAGAAGGGCACACATGTCCGCCAGTCGCCGGTTTGGAAGCGGGTCGTCAATTTTCCCCCATCGTCCTATAGCCATGTGTTAAAAAATTTTGTCAGTTTCCTCCGTCAGCTATACCCACATGTTAAAAGTGCGTGAATACGTTCGCATGGCAAAATGTTTGGTGAGGAAAACGGAGTGAGGTTAGCTGGTTGCCTACTCTTGGCAGAGTCTCTTCAAGAGGAACAGATTCACCTTTTTGAGCTTCGACAAGAGCTGTTTTATATTTCTCGTTTTATCCTATATGGTGACGGTCTTCTTAAATTATTTAGCGATTGAAGGAGAAGCTGTGATGGGTAATATGGAGGAACTGAAAGATTATGTACAAGTTTTACAGAACGTAGACTGCAGTTGCGAACCCAGAAATTATGAGGTGAACACCAATAAAGGTAGAACGAGGTTAAGCGAGTGTAGTCGAGTTTAGAAAGGTGATGCTGGAGGAAGTGGAAAAGGAAACAAGACACTGAAACTAGCAAGCAGTTTGGAAAACGAAACAAATAAACAGGATGTAAAATTTTAGAAACGCAATAGATAAGATAAGTTTACTGAAAAGTACAAATATGTTAACGTTGAATACACGAGGACGTGAAAAAAAGTAAGGCCCCCCTAATTTTTAAATTGAAAACTTTTAAAATTTTTTAATCAAAGTTTATTCTTCACGTCTACATTTTTATACCTATCAGCTGCTAGAGGGCTCCGAATCGTACCGTGAACTTGGCGGTGTGTAACGTAACAATGTCGGTCCGCGAGAAATAGCGGGCTGTAATCGGATTTCGAATTCGAATAATTCGTCCGCTCGTGGAGCACCCACTCCTTCACATAACAATGCCAGACCACCCACAAGTGCTACGATATCTGCTACAATAAGTTTGATTCACCCTAATCCATCATTCCCGACTTAACCCATCCGATTTTCACGTGTTTCCAAAACTTAAAAAATCTCTTTTAAGGGTATCAGTTTTGATAGTGATGGAGCGCTGCAAGCAGAGGAGAGGATACAGCTTCGTTAACAAACTGAAATATTCTACTATACAGTACAAACAAACTGGTCTCTCATTGGAAGAAATGTGTTCGTTGCAAGGATAACTATGTTGAGAAATACATATGTAGACGTAAAGCATAATATATAGAATGCTATTAAAGGTTGTTTCATTTAGAAAGATTTAAGAGTTTTCACATAAAAAACTCGGAGTATTACTTTTCAGCAAACCCTCGTAAAGTTTAAGAGGTATTTTCTGACGATATTTGCAGGAGTGTATCATTTTACAGAAGGGAAGTGTGGGGACCAATTCATGCAGACAAGAAGAGAATAGAAGCTTTAGAAATGTGGTTTTCTGGAAGAACGCTATATTTTTTGTAAGTGGATGATATATATAACTAGTCCGCCTCGGCAGCTGAATGGTCAGTGTAGATGGCTACCTTACAGAGGAGCCGGGTTTGATTCCCGCTACTGCCAAGGATTTCTTGACCGCTTAGTAGCGCCTCCGTAGTCTGGAACGTTTAGCAAAACGGTCGGGAGAGCGGACTGCGTCACCACATCCCCCTCATTACCGCATCCGCATGGCGCTGAAGGGTAGAGGATGACACGGCGGCCGGTGGGCGTCCCTCGAGCCTTCACAGCCTAGTGAGGAGCTAGTTGAGATGGTGTAACTGATCAAGGGATACTGAATAGAATCGTAGAGAAAACAGCTTCAAGGCACAACCCGAATAAAATAAGAGACAGCTTCATAGGATGTACCCTGAGGAATAACGAAATAGTTAATTCTATGATATTTGTGAATTCTTCTGTTGTTATGTGGCTGAACAAATTCATACTTATAATTGAAATACATTAGCTGTGCATTTCCTACAGCATAGTGTTCTTACAACCCAGTATTGTGTTACTACAACAGAGTATACTTGTAAAACATGAACAGACTGTGCTTTTTATTTACAAATAGGTCCGCAGCTCGTGGTCCCGCGGTAGAGTTCTCGCTTCCCGAGCATGGGGTCCCGGGTTCGATTCCCTGCGGGGTCGGGGATTTTCACCTGCCTCGAGATGACTGGATGTTGTTGTGTTGTCTTCATCATCATCATTCATCCCCATTACGGTCGGAGGAAGGCAATGGCAAACCACCTTCCCCCTACCCTCTGTCATGGAGCATGGGACTTCATCACCATCATCATCATTTACAAAAAGCTAATTTAGTGAGGTAGGGAAGTACAGGTTTGAGGGAGAGTGAAACTGTAGAGACCAAGTGTTGAATTCAGTTACGAGATTCAGATAGGTGTAGATCGCCATCGTTATGCACTGATGAAGAGAGTACAGGCTAGTGTGGAGAGCTGTATCAAACCACTCTTCAGGCTGAAGATTACACAGAAGACAGCAAACTAATTTTTTATTTATTTATCATGTTCTGGCCAACAGCCTTGCTGCATTGGTAACATCGGTTCTTATTATATCACTGAAGTTTATCTCTGTCGGGCTTGGCTAGCATTTAGATGGGTCACCGCCCAGGTCTGCCGAGTGCTGTTGGCAAGTGGGGTGCACTCAGCTCTTGTGAGGCCAGCTGAGGAGTTACTTGATTGAGAAGTAGCGGCACAGATACGAAAACTGCCAATGGCCTGGAAAACGGTGTGCTACTAAATGCCCCTCTGTATCCGCATCTGGTGTTGCCTAAGGGCTAAGGATGACACAGCGGCCAGCTGGTACCGTGGCTTGTGCGGTCAGTGTTTGTTTGTTTTTTGTCATTTTATATGAAACAATGATAAGATTCGCTGATGACATTGCTATCTTGAGTGAAAGTGAAGAAGAATTACGTGACATGGTGAACGGGATGCACAGTCTAATGAGTACAGAGTATGGATTGAGAGTAAATCGAAGAAAGACGAAGGTAATGAAAACTAGTAGAAATGAGGACGGCGAGAAACTTAACATCAGGATTGATGGTCACGAAGTAGATGCAGTAAAAGAATCTGCTACCTAGGCAGTAAAATAACCAATGACGAACAGTGCAAGGAGGGCATCAGAAGCAGACTAGCAATGAAAAAAGGGCATTCCTGGCCAAGAGAAGTCGACTAATGTCAAATATCGGCCTCAATTTGAGGAAGAAATTTCTGAGAACGTACGTCTGGAGTACAGCATTGTGCGGTAGTGAAACATGGTCTGTGGGAAAACCTGAACAGAAGAGAATCTTTGCATTTGAGATGTAGTGCTACAGACGAATGTTGAAAATTAGGTGGACTGATAAGGTAGGGAATGAGGAGGTTCTGTGCAGAATCGGAGGGGAAAGGAACATGTGGAAAAAACTGATAAGGAGAAGGGATAGGGTGGTAGGACACCTCTTAAGACATGAGGGAATGACTTTCATGGAACTAGAGGGAGCGTTAGAGGGCAGAAACCGTAGAGGATGACAGAGATTGGAATACATTCAGCAAATAATTGAGGATGTAGGTTACAAGTGCTACTCTGAGACTAACAAATTGGCAGAGGAGAGGAATTCGTGGCGGGCCACATTAAACAAGACAGAAGACTGATAACAACAACAAAAAACTATACTATCCAAAGCTAGTTTACCATGGAACGGATTAGAAAACACCACAGCTAGTTTACCAATGAACGGATTACAAAACAGATTACGGAATGGTGATTAGCAAACGTGTGACTCAAAAAATGGTTCAAATGGCTCTGAGCACAATGGGACTTAACTGCTGAGGTCATCAGTCCCCGAGAACTTAGAACTACTTAAACCTAACTAACCTAGGACATCACACACATCCATACCCGAGTCAGGATTCGAAACTGCGACCGTAGCGGTCTCTCGGTTCCAGACTATAGCGCCTAGAACCGCACGGCCACTCCGGCCGGCGTAAGCTACCTTTCAGTATAGATTTGAATAGTTCGCATTAACTTCTTAACTTTTTTCAGTTCTGCTGGAAGCCTATTGCTGAACAGGGGACACATTTTCTTGCAATGCTTCAGGAAGTGTTATCCAAGTGCAATTCGTTCTTTTTTTTTGGTTAGTGTTCACTGACTTAACTGTGCAGCTACTTCCTTATAAGTCAGTATTGCCAACAACAGATCCCATGAAGGAGTATGCGTACAGGGCAGCAACTGAATTGCGATACGCCTGAACAAGTACATGAACTGATCCTGCAGATCTGCCTGAACGTCCATTTCTGGGGTAATAATATTTTTGATGAGTGTACAAAGTTTCTGCAATCATCATCATCATTTAAGACTCATTATGCCTTTCAGCGTTCAGTCTGGAGCATAGTCCCCCTTATAAAATTCCTCCATGATCCCCTATTCAGTGCTAACATTGGTGCCTCTTCTGGTGTTAAGCCTATTACTTCAAAATCATTCTTAACCGAATCCAGGTACTTTCTCCTTGGTCTGCCCCGACTCCTCCTACCCTCTACTGCTGAACCCATGAGTCTCTTGGGTAACCTTGCTTCTCCCATGTGTGTAACATGACCCCACCATCTAAGCCTGTTCGCCCTGACTGCTACATCTATAGAGTTCATTCCCAGTTTTTCTTTGATTTCTTCATTGTGGACAGCCTCCTGCCATTGTTCCCATCTACTAGTACCTGCAATCATCCTAGCTACTTTCATATCCATAACCTCAACCTTATTGATAAGGTAACCTGAATCCACCCAGTTTTTGCTCCCATACAACAAAGTTGGTCGAAAGATTGAACGGTGCACAGATAACTTAGTCTTGGTACTGACTTCCTTCTTGCAGAAGAGAGTAGATCGTAGCTGAGCGCTCACTGCATTAGCTTTGCTACACCTCGCTTCCAGTTCTTTCACTGTGTTGCCATCCTGTGAGAATATGCATCCTAAGTACTTGAAACCGTCCACCTGTTCTAACTTTGTTCCTCCTATTTGGCACTCAATCCGTTTATATCTCTTTCTCACTGACATTACTTTCGTTTTGGAGATGCTAATCTTCGTACCATAGTCCTTACATTTCTGATCTAGCTCTGAAATATTACTTTGCAAACTTTCAATCGAAACTCCCATCACAACTATGTCATCCGCATATGCGAGACTGCTTATTTTGTGTTCACATATCTTAATCTCACCCAGACAGTCTTTTGTTTTCAACATATGATCCATAAATAATATGAACAACAGTGGAGACAGGTTGCAACCTTGACTTACCCCTGAAACTACTGTGAACCATGAGCTCAATTCTAACTGCTGCCTGACTATATATGTAAAGACCTTTAATTGCTTGCAAAATTTTGCCTCCTATTCCATAATCTCGTAGAACAAACAATAACTTCCTCCTAGGAACCCGATTACATGCCTTTTCTAGATCTACAAAGCATAGATACAATTCCCCGTTCCACTCATAACACTTCTCCATTATTTGCCGTAAGCTAAAGATCTGGTCCTGACAACCTCTAAGAGGCCTAAACCCACACTGATTTTCATCCAATTGGTCCTCAACTAATACTCGCACTTTCCTTTCAACAATACCTGAGAAGATTTTACCCACAACACTGATTAAAGAGATACCTCTGTAGTTGTTACAATCTTTTCTGTTTCCATGTTTAAAGATTGGTGTGATTACTGCTTTTGTCCAGTCTGATGGAACCTGTCCCGACTCCCACACAATTTCAGTTATCCTGTGTAGCCATTTAAGACCTGGCGTTCCACTGTATTTGATGAGTTCCGACTTAATTTCATCCAACCCATCCGCTTTATTGCACTACAATCTATTGACCATTTTCTCCACTTCCTCAAATGTGGTCCTATTTCCATAATCATTCCTATCCCATTGTACATCGAAATCTGAAACATTACTGATCATATTTTCACCTCCATTGATCAACTCTTCAAAATATTCCCTCCATCTGCCCAAGGCATCAACAGGATTCACCAGCAGTTTTCCTGACCTGTCCAAAATACTTGTCATTTCCTTCTTACCTCCCTTTCGAAGACTGCTAATTACACTCCAGGATGGTTTTCCAGCAGCTAGACACAAAGTCTCCAACCTGTTTCCAAAGTCTTCCCAAGATTTCTTCTTGCATGCTGCAATTATGTTTGGCTTCGTTTCTTTCTTCAACATAACTTTCTCTGTCTACCTGAGTTCTCGTATGTAGCCATTTTTGAAACGCCTTCTTTTTCCTTTTACAGGCTTCCTTGACTGTGTCATTCCACCAAGCTGTTTGCTTCATCCTACCTTTACACACTACTGTTCCAAGGCATTCTTTAGCCACTTCTAGTACTGTGTCCCTGTACCTTGTCCATTCCTTTTCCAATGACTGTAATTGACTACATTCAACTAACTGGTACCTTTCTGAGATCACTGTTATGTACTTGTCCCTGATTTCCTTATCCTGAAGTTTCTCCACTGCAAAATATAATATAAAATTCTAAATGAAATTAGAGATAATTTAATTTCTTGTCATCGGAGTCTCCCTCTCTAACACTGTTTCAACAGCACATTTTTTAAAAATACAGTTTTAAGTAATTGATTTGGTTGGAATTAAATAGGGGAAGGCGGGGCAAGATGGGGAAGCTAACTTTAAACCCTTACAAAAGGGACAAAAACGAACAAATTCAAGTAGGAAGTAGGTTTGATTATCATTTGTTTATTTAACCATTGAGTTACAATAGCATGCAATGAAACCTGTAAACTTGTTACATTTAGTTAGAAATATCTCGATTTGAAACATAAACTACGAATTCCCCATCTCGCCCCATATGCGGGGTAAGATGGGGAACTAGCACGAATTCATCTCCAAAGCTTAAATAAGGACTGGAATAACGAAATAATGTGACGATAAGGTTTCGGAACATGGTTCTGGGAATTGTAGAATCAGGTATTACGTTTTATTTAGGCCTCTTACTTTCACATAGTACACAAGTGTGGACAGCCTCGTCATCATCACTTTCTGTCCCTGCACAAGTGTCGTGGGCACCCCGACGCTGAAACACATATTTCTGTGGCACGTTGAACTGTCGAACAGCCCTGAAAGAACCCATATGACCTTCCATAACAGCATTTACAGCGCCTTCCATTGACTCCAATGACCAATATTGCCTAGACGTTTGTCGCCGATACTTGCGAACCATCTGAAATAAAACACGTGGGACGTACTATTGAGTCAGATCATTCCTGGTAATCTATATTATACAGTAAATACCATATTTCCAAGACGGGGAAGCTCCCCATCTTGCCCCACCCCGTCTTGCCCCCTACCATGCTGTCAGGTTATATTACGCCTACAAGAACACTATGCAGTGAACACTGACTACTGATACAGCAGTTTACTGTTAATAAGACGTACTGTTCAGTGCTATATATACAGTGTGAACAAATGTTCACGAAACAAATGTTTTAGGACCTCGAAAGGTGTAAAACATTGCAAATCAGTATAACAATTGTACGTACCTTGAAAAGCTCACAGAAACCGCCGCGAAACTAAGGTTCAGCAATGCCAACACACTGGGACCTGTGTACTGATGATGTTGACGTAGCTATCCACAGATGGCAATACTCGTAACTGTAGCTTATAGCCCTTCCCCGTCTTACCCCACCTCCCCGTCTTGCCCCGCCTTCCCCTACTTAGCAATCGTACGAGGGAGGCCTAGTTGTGTTTTACGGGTCGTGCACAGATCCCGCAGCCTTTCATAAACACGAGACGGTCGCGAATCTGCTCCGACATTTGCGTCCTACAGGCGCAATAAAATTAAAAAATTCCTACTTTCCGAACAAGTGCGCGAGTGCGAGGATTTTTTTGCGACAGAACGCTGACGGGGAAGCGTAATCGCCGTCGTTAAGCTGGAACAGAAATGAGAAATGAGAGCTCTCCCTGAACGTCTTGCGCTGTTCATTAACTTATGCTTACCCGCTCTCACGGAAAGTCCATTTGAGCGGGGCAAACACTTGCGCGGGCCAGAGCGCCCGCCAGACCTCGGGGTGAAGTGAAGACCCGCCTGCGGCTAGCCTGCCCGCTCACGCCCCTGGCCGCCTAATAGACAGTAATTAACTTTCCCTCTGTGACGCTAATGAGCTACTCTTAATGGCGCTAGTAATTACGTGCCCCCCCCCCTCCCACCCCGTCCCGCTACGAGTTTAAAAAGTGCGTCGTCCGCTGCTACTTCTACGTGATTTTTATGAGTTTAACTAAACTCTTGAGTTACTCGTGATATTTTTTGCGTCTTAATTATGTGAAAGAGCAAGCAATAAAGAAACGAAACTGGATCTGCAGATTCGCAGAAATCTCGCAGCGAGATTAGATGTATGTGAATATGATGTATATGACTGCAATGTGGTTAAGGCATATTTTCGGATATTCAGCTGGGATTCAGTAAGAATTTTTGAACATACCCAGCCACTTTAATATCGTGTACGAACAGAAACATAATTGATTCATCACGAATCCAAAATACAGGTAACAATATCTTCCTAATAAATTTTTATTTATTAATTTAACCCGACCTGATTAGGGCTATTATGCCCTCTCTTACATAGGGCCAGCATTTCACACATATAGTACCTTTTTTACTCCACAGTTCTCTAAAAAGATAATAATTTTAAAATTATCTGTCAATGAGAGTAAATAATACTGGCTATAAACGAATGAGGCTAATACTGGCAGTATTTGGACTACCGCAGCTGCTGCAACCAATAGTGATAAAGTAGCAATAGTGATAATAAGGGGAATACTAAAAATTATGATAGTGGCAGAAATGAAAAAAAAATTATAGTTACACAAAATAGATGTTTTCTGGGGGAAGAAATTTAAGGAGACTGTACTAGCTAAGAAATCTGGGAAATGAGGAAGATCTGTTTGGAAAGAAGGATGTAAAAGGGTAACGAGAGCATACGGGGACAATGGTAATCGTTATTGTTTTTTAGTACATATGTCATTAGCTGTCTTCTGTCTCTAATATAATGCGGGAGGTTATTCCAGAGTCGGGTTGATGCTATTGAGAAGGTCTTCGAGAAAGTGGCTGAACGATGGAGTAGGAAAGAAAGGATTTTGCTCTGACTAGAACAGGTGTTTCTGCCATGTTGTTCACATAAGACCGTTAATGTCGAGGATAGATACGAGGAACAGTGTTCGTTGATACTCGTAAGACGGAAGAGAAGACGGAGGGTACGAAAATCTCTGCGCTTGGCTGCACGCAGCCAGGGTAGCTGTACATATGATGGTGAAATATGATAGAAGACTCGAACATCGCAGATATAATGAACGTAGGCATCCATTTCCAATTCCAGACGCGGTCAGCCTTCTTGAGAAAGACCTTGCAGGATGACATCGCTGTTATCAGTATTTGGGAGTATGAGTGTTTTTACAAGTTTCAATTTGAGATCGAGAGGGAATAGATTTTTATGTTTTTGTAGGGCATGGAGATATGCTGACGCCTTCTTGGACATTGCAATTACGTGCTTAGTCCAATTCAGATGTTCATCTTTTATTACTCCTGAGTAAATACCAGAAAGCATTTCAATGAAATTACTCCTTTTCTGTCAGAAAAATATTTCAAGGATGACGGTCTTGTTAATTATACTTGTTTCGGTCTTATTTTTCATGAAATGGTACGGTTTCTACTGTCAAACAAATATGCCACGGCATCTTTGTATCGTCATCATTAGACAGCCATTTATTTCCGAACTGTCAAACGGAAATAATTAGTAATGCGTAATAAATAAAATTTGCTCTGTACTTCAACAAAGTGCTTGTCGACGACTTCTTTTTTTTAATTTCTTATTGAACGTGACGGTACTTTTTCTATGAGGCGTTATATCCAGTATCTGCGACAGCAATGTGAATCAGAAGTTTCATGAAAATCGAAAATTACGCGGTTTTAACGTATGAACATAACGCATATTTCTTATAGTAAGTACTGTTTCTGCTCTCAATACAGGATATTTTGCATTTATTTCATTTAAATGTGCTTGTTAAGTTAATTACATATTTATTGTGCTTTCAACCGCAACTGCTTGATGAAAATTTTGAGTAAGTGTGTGCACAGGGTGAAATGTGGTATTTGTAAATACCTGTCAACTACAAAACCCAAAATGTTTTTTCTTCATTTTGTCTCCTGGGCACGTCTTCCACCTGTGTACCATCTTATACAGATATAACTTCACTTCTGTAAAAGTACAGTGCATTTTTAATGACGTAAACAAATTATTTAGTCCTAAAGCTTTAATAGGACCATCTGTTTCTTGTGATTGCTTACCATAATATGCATAATGTAAATCATAAATTTAACAGAGTGGATTTTTTAGTCCGTTTTAAAAATGTGTTACCCATTCTGTGTGCTGGCGGAAACCAAATCCGTGAAACGAATTACGGAGCACTCTTAGGAATGTTTTAAAAATGTAAGTCACACATTTTAATTTAATTGCTCTGAGCACTATGGGACTTAACATCTGTGGTCATCAGTCCCCTAGAACTTAGAATTACTTAAACCTAACTAACCTAAGGACATCACACACATCTATGCCCGAGGCAGGATTCGAACCTGCGACCGTAGCGGTCACGCGGTTCCAGACTGAAGCGCCTTGAACCGCACGGCTACACCGGCCGGCACACATTTTAAGAGCAGATTTGTTTCTCAGGATGTGACACGACTCAGAAACGAAATGACGATCACACCAGTGGATGGAAGCCACAAGGGCAAAAAAAATGTAACTAGCTAACCCTGCTCAAAACCTATATCCATCTTAATGAGTAATACCTGGAAATCTTGGATAACGGAAGAAATACTTAACCTGATCGACGAAAGATGGAGATACAAAAATGTTCAGGGAAACATAGGAGTACAACAATATAAATAACATAGGAATTAAATAGATAGAAAGTGCAGGGAATCAAAGGTGAAATGGTTTCGAGAAAAATGTAAAGAAATCGAAAAACACTGATCATTGCAAGGAATGATGCAGCATTTAGAAAATTTTTGGATCAAATTAAAGCAAAGGCGGCAACATTAAGAGTGCAATGGGAATTCCACTTTTAAACGCAGATGAGAGAGCGGATAGGTGGAAAGACTAAATTGACGACCTCTATGAGTCGGAGGATTTATCTGATGACGTGACAGAAATAGAAATTTGAGTCCATAAGAAAAACGTAGTGGATACAGTATTATAGTCACACTTTAACAGACCTTTGGAAGATTTGAGACCAAATAGAGTAGAAGGGACAGATTCTCCTCAGACTTTCTAAAATCATTAGGGTAAGTTGCAACTAAAAGACTATTGAAGATGGTGTGCAGAATCTATGGCACTGGAGACATACCATCGACTTTCAGAAAAACATGATCCACACAATCACGAAGATGTTAAGAGGCGATAAGTACGAGAACTATTGGACAATCAGCTTGACAGCTCAGGCATTAATGTCATTAAGAAGAATAATAACCGGAGAATGTGAAAGAAAATAGAAGATATATTAGATGACGATCAGTTTGGCTTTAGGAAAAGTAAAAGCACAGACACAGTTCTGAAGCTGCACTTTATAAAAAACAAGAGTTATTAAAAATGAAGACAGGTTCATAGGACATGTCGATACAGAAAAAGCATTGGATAATGTGAAAGTTTGGAAGATTTTTGAAATTTTGAGAAAAATAGGCGTATTTTATAGGGAAAGGTGGGTAACATGTACAAGAACCAAGAGAGAACAAGAAAAATTGGATGATTAATGAAGAAGTGCTCGAATAAAAAGTTTTATTTATTTATTTATTTATTTATTTAACCTGGCAGGATTAGGGCCATCAGGCCCTCTCTTACATCCAACCAGGCATTCTACTTATTTTACATTCATATGTTTTAGTAGGCATGTTAAACTACATCTAGTACAAAAAGTGAAATAAACAATTACAAAGGCACACCTGGAAAAATACATACATATAGAGTTTATATTCGTAGATCATAAGTACTGTTATAATTAGACATTATTGAAGAGACAGATTTTAGATAGGAGTGCTAGCAGCAGGGAGTATGAGGGAGACTGATGGTGAAGGGAGGAGAAGAATAGAGAGACATTATGAAACATAATTAAGGAAATATAAAGGAAAAGAAGACTGCGTGGCTAACAGAGATAGATGAAGAAGAAGGCATCTCAGGAGCAAGATAGGAGACGCTAGCTTTGCTGTTTGACAGATGAGAGGATTGGCCTTGTACATTAATTTTGTGGAGAACGTTATGAAGATGATAGTAGGAAATGCTTCAGCTTCTTCTTAAAAGCAGCAGGAGATTAAATTTTGCGCAAGGTAAGAGGCAGTTTGTTCCAGAGGCGGACAGCGGCAACTGAGAAGGAGTTTGCAAAAGTTTTTGTTTTGTGAGTAGACACGGTTAGGATGCCAAATAAAGAGTGACTTCGTGTTTCGATTACGATGGCATGACAGGTTTTCAATCTCTGAAGCAAGGTGTTCGGGTACTTGCGCTACGAGGAGTCGGTGAAGTACACATAGAGTGTGGTAGTCACGCAATTTGTCCGGCCGCAGCTACCCTAGCTGGGAGTATGAAGCACTAACAGAATCAAATCGGCGAATGTTGCAGATGTAACGCACACAGGCATTCATGGTTAGTTCTAGCCGTCTTTTGTTTTCACTACTCATGCCTTTTTGAATTACATCACAATAGTGGAGGTTCGGTAGAACGAGTGCTTGCACGAGCTGGCGTTTCAAGTCCTGTGGAAATATGTTCCGAAACTTTTTGAGAGCATAGAGACAAGCAGACGTCTTTCGGCACACTGCGACTGTACTCTCCGCCCAGTTGAGATGCTCATCCAAAGTTACACCCACGTTCTTAACTGTTTTCTGATATGGTATTGGAGTACCGTCGAGCAGAATAGGAGGTAGCCGTTCGTGGAAATCTGAACTTATTAATTTCTGATTAAGATTACTTGCGTCTTTTTTGCATTTAGTTTAAGCCCCAGGTTTTTCGCCCATGTCACTACTGAAGACAGATCATCATTCATCTGAGCGATTGCAGTGTTTACATCTTCAGGTCTGACGCTTAGGTAGAGCTGGAGGTCGTCGGCATATAAGTTGTATTTATGCAGACTGAAGCGGCGAATAAAAATTTGTACGAAGGCTGGGATTCGAATGCAAGTCTTCTGCTCACCAAGCAATATGCAACTCTAGCACACAGCTTTGTACAACTGCACGGACTACACTAGTAGGGCTCCCTCATCGATCCTAATTCCCATTCAGCGCACGGGGTATTCCCCCTAAACTCGAACAGCATTGCAGAGGCTCTCAAAGTGATTTGAAAGGGGTGGACGAGAGGAATGCAATCTGCACAACGAAGACGCAAAGATGAAAATAAAAGAAATGTTCAAGAGTGGGACTGAAATTCAGAGTTGAACGATCGTAATTATAAGATTCGGTGACAATATTGGTCCTGTAAAGAAAGGCGAAAAAGAATCACTGGACTTGCTCAATGGAACGAGCAGCCAAATGAGTACCAAATATGGATTGAGAATAATCCGAAGAAAGCCAAAACTCATAAGGAGTAGCACAATGAAATTAGCGATCAACTTATTATCAAACTCGATTACCAAGAGATAGACCAAGTTAAGGCATTCCACTAACTTGAAAGTGAAGTAACAAATGACGGACGAAACAAAGGCGGCGTAAGAAATAAACTAGCACACGCAAAGAAATCATTCCTCACGACGAGTATCAAACTTTGACCGTTATTTGAGGAAGAAATTTCTGAAAATGTTTGTTTACAGCATAGCGCTGTAGAGCAGTGAACATGGACTGTGGGGAAAACTGGAAAGAAGAGAACTGAAGCGATTTTTACGTGGTGCTGTAAAAGAATGTTGAAAACTAGGTGGACGGGTATGGAATGGAGATTCTCCGTAGAATTGGCGAAGCAAGGAACAATGAAAACCACTGACAATAAGAAAGAACTAGATGACAGGACTTGTTTTAAGGCATCAGTGAATTTCCGTTGTTCTAGACGGCAAAAACTGTAGGGGGAACAGAAACAGAAAGACATCCAATAAGCAACTGAGAACAATGGATGGAACTAGCATTAAAAATGATTCCAGTGTCTGCAGTGGTGGTGTGAGTGAATTACTGGCATTACTTGTACCAGTGCAGTCGCAGGAACTAAGAGTGATAATAATAATAATAATAATAGTGACAATAAGTGTTACATTAATAACAATAACGACAGTGGCAGATAAACGAAGAATTTATGGGTCTACAAAATAGACTTTTTTAGGAATAGGAAATTTAAGGAGAGTACATCGACGAATACAGGGAAATGAGGAAGGTCAGGTTGGACGAGGGATGTCCTATATAAAATCGCTGCGTAGGTCTACGGCTTCCCTACGTTCAGTCCCTGCTTGACCAGTTTGGTGTCGCATTTGAGCATAGCAAAATGGCTCTGAGCACTATGGGACTTAACATCTGTGGTCATCAGTCCCCTAGAACTTAGAACTACTTAAACCTAACTAACCTAAGGACATCTCACTCATCCATGCCCGAGGCAGGATTCGAACCTGGGACTGTAGCGGTCACGCGGTTCCAGAATGAAGGGCCTAGAACCGCACGGGATAGCAAAACAAAAGCCGAAGTTTTAAATTTCACGTTCACACTGGAGAAGCATACAAGCATACCGTCACTTGACCATTGGACAGACTCCTCTATGGAAGATGTAGTAATAAATATCCCTAGTATAGAGAAACAACTGAAAGACTTGAAAGCAAATAAATCAGCAACTCCTGAAAGAATCCAGATTCGGTTTTACAAAGAGTACTCTACGTTACTGGCCCCTTACCTAGCTTGCATTTATCGTGAATCTCTTGCCCAGCAGAGTTTCAAGCGACTGGAAAAAAGCGCAGGTGACTCCAGTGCATAAGAATCGTAAAAGAACGGACCCACAAAATTAGCCACCAATACTTCGGTTTGCTGCAGAATCCATGAACGTATTCCCAGTTCTCAGTTTCTTGAGACTGAGAAGCTTATGTCCACGAATCAGCATGGTTTTAGAAAGCATCGCTCGTGCGAAACTCAGCGCTAAACGATATACTGCGAACTATAGATGAAGGACAGCAGGCTGATTCCATAGTTTCTAGATTTATAGAATTCTAGATTTTCGGAAAGCATTTGACGCGGTGCCACACTGCAGGCTGCTAACGAAGGTACGACGATATGCAATAAGTTCACGGGTATGAGAGTGACTCAAAGACTTCTTACGTAATGCAACCCAGCATGTGAGAGACAAGGGTATCGTCAGGTGTGTTCCAGGGAAGTGTGATAGGACCGCTGTTGTTCTCTGTATACATAAATGATTTGGCGGTAAGGGTGGGCAGCTTCTGCGGTTGTTTGCTGATGATACTGTGGTGTACGGTAAGATGTCGAAGTTGAGTGATTGTAGGAGGATACAAGATGCCTTAGACAGAATTTGTAATTGGTGTGATGAAGGGCAGCTAGCTCTAAGTTGGAAAAATGTGAGTTTTGCCGATGTGTAGGAAGAACAAACCTGTTATGTTCGGTTACAGTATTACTAGTGTTCTGCTTAACACAGTCGTTTAAATATCTGTGCGTAACGTTGCAGAGCCATATGAAATGGAACGAACATTTGAGAACTGTGGTAGGGAAGGCGAATGGTCGACTTCTGCTTGTTGGGAGTATTTTAGGAAAGAGTGGATAACTTGTATAGGAGACCGCACGCAGGATGCTGGTGCGATCTATTCTTGAATACTGCTGGAGTGTTTGGGATCTGTATCAAGATGGATTGAAGGCAGACATCGAAGCAGTACAGAGGTGGGCTGCTAGACTTGTTACGGGTAGGTTAGAACAAAACGTAAGTGTTACGAAGATGCTTCGGGAACTCAAATGCTAATCCCTGGCAGAAAGGCGACGTTCTTTTCGAGAAACGCTATTGAGAAAATTCAGAGAACCGGCATCTGAAGCTAACTGCCGAACGAGTCTACTTCCGCCAAAATATATTGCGCGTAAGGACAACGCAGACAAGATTTGAGAAATTAGAGCTCATTCGGAAGCATATAGACAGTCGTTTTTCGCTTACTCTGTTTGTGAGTGGAACAGGAGGGGAAATGACTAGTAGTGGTACAGGGTATCCTCCACCACACACCGTACGGTGGCTTGCAGAGTGTCTATGCAGATGTAAGTGTAGTTGTACAAGTGTAACGAGTGCATACAGAGACAATGATAGTCTTCTTGTAGCTTTAGTATATAGGATGATTAAAGAGAAAGTTTACAAACTGACGTCGCACATTGGGCATACAACAAGGATCAGTAATCACATAGGAAACTGGCATCACAAAGATCTTCCGGGTTACTAAATAGTGTTGCAATTATTTAGTCACGTGCTCCAAATGGACAGCCATTACAGGAGATGCTCAAGGGTTTGTGCAGATACATCGAGAAACGCCTGACATCGACGCTGCATTGAACAGCGCGGCCTCTCAGAGATACCTGGTACATCTCGAAGACATTCTGCTGCTGCCGCAAATATCCTGCCCACTAGGTCCTCCGGCGATGTAACAGGAATTTCATACACAAAGTCCTTCAGATACCCCAACACGAAAAAATTGAGTGAGCAGGTCAAGTGGTTCAAATGGCTCTGAGCACTATGGGACTTAACATCTTAGGTCATCAGTCCCCTAGAACTTAGAACTACTTAAACCTAACTAACCTAAGGACATCACACACATCCATGCCCGAGGCAGGATTCGAAGCTGCGACCGTAGCAGTCCCGCGGTTCCGGACTGCAGCGCCTAGAACCGCACGGCCACCGCGGCCGGCAGCAGGTCAGGTGATTGTGGTGGCTATGCTATTGGCCAACCGGGACCAGCGCCGGGGAAGGTTGCTTGCAGATGTGCCCTCTCTTGTCTGCTCAAAAACGCGGGGGCTCCGTCGTGCTGATGTCTAATGCTGTGACGAAGAGGCATGGGAACATCGTTCAACATGTCGCAGGAATACGTGATTCGTGCTACCATCTAGTCGGTCCGGGAGAATATACTACTGCCCAATTCAACAGTCTCTGCCTGTGTCAGGTCACAGGGGTAGTGAGCTCTCGTGCGGTTTGCGACCCCAGGTTCCTGTGTAGTTACTGATCCTTGCTGTATGCCAGATGTGCCATGTCACTTTGTAGCCTTTTTAAAAAATCACTCTGTATGTGTAATTACCTGTTTTCTGAAGATGGAAATGTTATTTAGTTCTCTAATAAATGCGGGCGGTTGCTTCAGAGTCGGATTCCTGCTGCTGAGAAGGACTTCGAGAAGGTGGCTGAACGATGGAGAGGGACACGGAGGATTTTTGCTCTGAAGGGAACAGGTTTTCCTGTTGTGTTGTTCAGAAAATAACGTTAAGGCCGAAGGCAGATATGAGGGAAAGTTTTCATTGAGAAAACAGTAGAGAGGCCAGAGGGTATGAAAATCTCTACACGCAGCCTGAATAGTTGGACACACGATGGTAAAATGAATCAAAGAGTCGAACATCGCAGATATAATGAACACAGGATCCATGAGCAGTTGCAGTCGCCGTAGGCTTTCGTGAGAAAGGCCTTGCAGGATAATATCGCTGTAATCAATAATTGGAGGTATAAATATTTGTACAAGTTTCGTTTTCAGGTTTTCATATTTATGTGGGGCATGGAGAGATGCTGATGCCTTCTTGCACATTACAAATACACCCTCAGTTAAATTTAGATTTTCATTTTTTATTACGCCTGGGCTCTTTGCTGAAGCGGAGAAGTTGTACCTGTCCCATTCAGTGTCTAAGATGGTAGGAACTCCAGACTCTTCGGGCTAATGAGCCTAGGATGACCAACCAGTACCGCTTGGGTTTTGGATGGACTGAGCTTTAACCATATATCTTGCACCCATTTTGACAGTGCACGCAGGTCGGTACTGAGATTCTCGATATCTGTCTTCAGGTTTTATAGTTTTCGACGCAGCTACAGCTGGAGGTCATCAGCGTGCATGTGGTACATACAGTAAGACACGATTGGTGACACATAATTAGCGTACAGTGAAAAGAGTAGGGGGACAAACCTATCTCCATTCTGGCTTTATGGTGCCAGATATGACGCACTGCTGGCGAGACGTCAGGTATGAGTGAAACCATTGCACTGCACTTCGCCAGTAATTTGGGCTGTTACGTTTGGCAGGTAAAATATCATTGTCGACGGTGTCGAAGGCGCTGCTGAGGTCTAAGAAACACTTCTACACTACTGGCCATTAAAATTGCTACACCAAGAAGAAATGCAGATGGTAAATGGGTATTCACTGGACAAATATATTATACTATAACTGACATGTGATTGCATTTCCACGCAGTTTGGGTGCATAGATCCTGAGAAATCAGTACCCGCAACAACCACTTCTGGCCGTAATAACGGCCTTGATACTCCTGGGCATTGAGTCAAACAGAGCTTGGATGGCGTGTACAGGTACAGCTGCCCATGCAGCTTCAACACGATACCACAGTTCATCAAGAGTAGTGACTATCGTATTGTGACGAGCCAGTTGCTTGGCCACAATTGACCAGACGTTTTCAGTTGGTGAGAGATCTGGAGAATGTACTGGTCAGGGCAGTAGTCGAACATTTTCTGTATCCAGAAAGGCCCGTACAGGACCTGCAACATGCGGTCGTGCATTATCCTGCTGATATGTAGGGTTCCGCAGGGATCGCATGAAGGGTAGAGCCACGGGTCGTAACACATCTGAAATGTAACGTCCACTGTTCAAAGTGCAGTCAATGCGAACAAGAGGTGACCGAGTCGTGTTACCAATGGCACCACATATCATCACGCCGGGTGATACGCCAGTATGGCGATGACGAATACACGCTTCCAATGTGCGTTCACCACGATGTCTCCAAACACGGATGCGACCATCATTATGCTGTAAACAGAACCTGGATTCATCCGAAAAAAATGACGTTTTACGATTCGTGCACCCAGGTTCGTCGTTGAGTACACCATCGCAGGCGCTTCTGTGTGGGATGCAGCGTCAAGGGTAACCGTAGCCATTGTCTCCGAGCTGAGGGTCCATGCTGCTGCAGACGTCGTCGAACTGTTCGTGCAGATGGTTGTTGTCTTGCAAACGTCCGCATCTGTTGACTCAGGGATTGAGACGTGGCTGCACGATCCGTTACAGCCATGCGGATAAGATGCCTCCATTGCTAGTGATACGAGGCCGTTGGGATCCAGCACGGCGTTCCGTATTACCCTCCTGAACCCACCGATTCCATATTCTGCTAATAGTCATTGGATCTCGACCAACGCGAGCAGCAAATTGCGATACGATAAACCGCAATTGCGATAGGTTACAATACTACCTTTATCAAAGTCGGAAACGTGATGGTACGCATTTCTCCTCCTCACACGAGGCATCATAACAACGTTTCACCAGACAACGCCGGTCAACTGCTGTTTGTGTATGAGAAATCGGTTGGAAACTTTCCTCATGTCAGCACGTTGTAGGTGTCGCCACCGGCGCCAACCTTATGCGAATGCTCTGAAAAGCTAATCATTTGCATATCACATCATCGTGTTCCTGTCGGTTAAATTTCGCGATTGTAGGACGTCATCTTCGTGGTGTAGCAATTTTAATGGCCAGTAGTGTACTTGCCTCTCGTGAATCCATGGCAAGTTTCAGGTCATCTATTACTTTTATTAAGGCAGATGTGTTGCGATGTCTACGGAAAGCTGATTGGTATTCATCTTCTAGGTTGTTTGAAGTGAGGTAGTTTATTAGCTGGAGTTGGACTATTTATTCTAAGGCTTTGGATAGTGCAGGAAGAATCTAAATAGGTCGACAATCAGAGGGTATTGTGGCAGCGTCTGTAAATTTGTCGGTAATCGGAGGGTTGTGTGGCGGAAATAATTCAGACAGTTAATGAGGCAGATGTAACGGGGACACCAATGCTAATAGTGTATAGAAGCATGGGAGGGAAGATAGTCTGAGGAAATGGTGTAAGCTTGGATTGTGATCTCGATTTGAAATGCGTCGCTTCCCACGGACACCAGTCACAGACGACAGAGACTTGCATGTTGTAGAACTGGGTCACTGGGTCACTGAGCGCCATTCTGTGGTGTTCAGCGGAGAGTCTCGCTTTTACTTGCGTCGCTCAGAATGATGCCACCGTGTCCGAGGACCACGTGGTCAAATGTCACTGGAATCGGCGATTCTCGAGACCCGTATATCTCTAGCTCATGGTCTGGAAAGCTGTCGGATATGGCGACAGGAGGTGAGATTGAAAGGTCGCCTATATGTGGCAATAATGGTAGACACAGAATACCAGATGGCATATTACAGCAAAACAATGCAAGCCCCACACTGTACTTCACACCCCGAACGCCTTAAGGAATGTCCGGATCCCTGACTGGCCTGCCGGGTCCTCAAATGTATTTATTACCCACAGAGCATATCTGGGATGCAATGGGGAGACATATACTTTCATACCAACCTGCAGCTGTCAGTCGTCATGAAGCATAGCATATATTTCAGACACGACAATGAATTTGGTTAAAACAACAGTCGGGATGGCAATGACATCTGGTTATTAAGAACTGTTTCAGCTTATGTTAAAGTGTACGATCGTGGTATCACATGAAAAACCAAGGAGCCGCCAGCACCAGATATAGCACGCCCAAAAAATTTGAGGATGGCTTTAACATAAGCCGAAACCGGTCAGTGTAATAAAATGTTACTGCGACCTCGACTGTTGTTTCAACCAAAGTATAGCGCCAGATTGCTGCACTCCAAGGACAATGTTGTCTATATTTATGGATCACAATGAATTCCTGAAGATATTCGGATGCTGTTTGCTTCAATACTACAACGAGTAAAAGAGTGTGTTCGTGCCATTGGCAAGGCACACCTCACAGTGATGTCGATGTAGGTCATTAGTTCCAATGGGATTTAGTTAGTTGTTCTACAGAGCACCTGAACGGCTCTTTTATCTAAATATTGTGGTACGTTTCAATTTCCAGAATATGTATACATAATTAGAAGGATTTGTACAGGAAAACTGATTTTAAGTTATATTTAAAACATGCATTGGTACCTGTCACATTTTATGGTACTGTGAAAATAATCAAAAATTTTCGTTGTTGCACATTGAACTTCTTTGTGAGGCAATGATAGCTTTAATGATGTGTAATAAAGGTCAGTTTTCCCTATAGTGTTGTAGGTATCGACATCACTGTTCTCAAATTGGATTCTGTATGAAGAATTTCACTAGCGAAAATACGTATTATGAAGGCGCAATTGAAATGTCTAATTCCTTGGAGACTTAGCTACACGACATCCAAAGTTTAATCATTTGACACCCGTTATGTGGTGAGTATCTCCAAGAAAATTTGGAAATTTGTGGTAAAGTCTTATGGGACCAAACTGCCGAGGTTATCGGTCCCTAGCTCACACACTATTTAATCTAACTTAAACTGACTTACGCTAAGGGCGACACACACACCCATGCCCGAGGGAGGACTCGAACCCACGAGGGGGGAGGGGGGGGGGTGCGCGGACCGTGACAACACGTCCATAGATCACGCGGCTACACCGCGCGGCTATCTCCAAGAAGTTAGATAAATATCGAAAATGTGCTTCAGGGTGTAAAACTTTTAATGTCAGTCAATGTTGCAACACTTAAGCGCGGAAGAAAATGGTACACATTCCTAACATCGTGTAGGGCCCCCGCTAGCACGTAGAAGTGCCGCAACACGACGTGTCATGTGCTCGACTAATGTCTGAAGTCGTGCTGGAGGAAACTGACACATGAATCCTGCAGGGCTGTCCATAAATCCGTAAGAGTACGAGAGGGTGGAGATCTCTTTTGAGCAGCACGTTGCAAGGCATCCCAGATACGCTCAATAATATCCACGTCTGGGGAGTTTGGTGGCCAGCGGAGGTGTTTAAACTCAGAAGAGTGTTTCTGAAGCGACTGTGTAGCAATTCTGGACGTGTGGGGTGTGGCATTCTCCTGCTGGAATTGCCCAAGTCCGTCGGAATACACAATTGACATGAATGGATGCAGGTGATCAGACTGGATGTTTACATACGTGTCACCTGCCAGATTCGCATCTAGACGTATCAATAATTCCATATCATTCCAATTGCACACGCCCCACACCATTAAAGAACCTCCACTAGCTTGAACAGTACCCTGCTGACATGCAGGGTTCATGAATTCATGAGGTTGTCTCGAAAACCGTACACGTCCACCCGCTCGATACAATTTGAAACGAGACTCGACCGACCAGGCAACATGTTTCTAGTCATCAACAGTCCAACGTCGGTGTTGACGGGCGTAGGCAAGGTGTAAAGCTTTGTGTCGAGTGGTACACACGAGTAGGCCTTGGGGTACGAAAGGCTATATGATGACTGTTCGTTGAACTGTTCGCACGCTGACACTTGTTGGTGGCCCAGTATTGAAATCTGCAGAGCTTTGCGGAAAGATTGCACTTCTGCCACATTGAACGATTCTCTTCAGTCTTCATCCGTCCCGTTCTTGCAGGATCTTTTTCCGGCGCAGCGATGTCGGTGCATTGATGTTGTACGGGAAAATCCCAACTTCGTCGGTACCTCAGAATTACTGTGTTCCATCGCTCGTGTGCCGACTGTAATACCACGTTCAGACTCACTTAAATCTTGATAACCTGCCATTGTAGCAGCAGTAGCCGATTTAACAACTGCGTCAGACACTTGTTGTCTTATATAGACGTTGCTGGCAGCAGCGCCGTATTGGGCCTGTCTACGTATCTCTGTATTTGAATACGCATGTCTATACCAGTTTCTTTTGCGCTTCGGGTAAATCTGAAAGTTTTCGCACGGAGCAATTTGTTGATTTATGCAATAAAACACAGAAATCGTGGGGTTATAACAGATGCTTGTAACACACTGAAAGGTATCTGTTGGATTCCTTTCATGTTAATTTCTTAAATCTGTTGTCATTTACGGCATAAATTCCTCTTCTAAATTTACTGTGGTGTTTCTGACTCTATCTGGGAGGAGACTGAGCAGTGGAACGTGTTACTTTTACGCATAAAGAAGAACGTTCTGTCACACTACTACACTTTAAAACACAGTTTATATGTAATTCATGTCACACAGTCTCAAACGGAACCTACATCCGCTTTCTTTTATATCTGTATATGATAAGATACTGCCATCCCCCTTCCCTTCTGTGTGAAAGGGTGAATGGGCAAATGTATTGTAGTTGCATGCTCGGATGGTAGCAGACAAGCCTGTCTGCTAGAGAACAGTAGGACCAACGTCGGAACAGGTAGCTACGCTTTCTAAAAGCGGTCCTGTCCGTCCCTTGTCTGTTGGTATGGGAAGTTGCCTCTCTGGTCACTTCCGTTTATATCTGTGAAGCACCCTCGGTAGAGGCCCAGGCATCTGTCCGCGGCGAGCGTCTGAGGAGGTAAGATATCCGGCTAAGCACGTCTCTGCTAAGTTCGTAGAACAATGGATTTCTTAAGTTCAGCCTGACTGAAAATTTAATCACCTTTATTTCAGTTTTAGATCTAAAATATCTAATGTAATCTTAAATTGCAACGCAGTGTAATTCGAGTGTGAAGTTCAGAATATCTTCCAGTAGTTGCTTTGTCACTACTTTGTGAGTAAAGTGGAACCACGTGTTGATGATCCGTAACTCTAACTAAGATCATCAATCCTAAATGCGAATGTGTGTGAGATTATAACGTCGCGTCTTGACAATATTTTTCAATATAGCAACTTTTCTTTATGTTCAACCCACGTGGGGTGTACTTTGTGAGACCAGGACCACGTGCTTATACAATTGTTTGACCCATCAGGTTAATAGTAAGATGATAGTAACCAGTTCGAGGTTTTCCTTTTGTAAATTGCGTTTCGATGTAATTTCTTTTAATTATCAAAATTATTGTGGAGGTACACTCTTTGTGTAAACCAAGTTGACCACGTGAAAGCATGTGGTGTAATCATCAAAGTAGCCCTCAGCTATTCTTTTCGGGAAGATTTCACAGAGAGTTAGTATGAATTTAGTATACTAGTGTGTGGTAATTTCATGACTGACAGGATTGCGCTATGAGTGTAACTTCTTTGGGTGAAAATTAAATCGGATGGTTGTGGTTAACTTCCTCTTGCACTTGTTTCAACGTTCTTCGTGTGTTATTTTATGAATGCAGTGTCGTATGCAGTCTCCAAATCTTGGCTCCATATTTGATGTGTTCCGTAAGATTACAAACTCACATTTTCACAATCCTAAATAAGGCTCCAGTTTAGTTATGAATCAAGTTTAATATGCTGAAATTTTAACGGAACAATGATCAATGTTAAAATAAATGTCCAAATGTAAACTGATTTATTTCTTTTTATTTAAATTCTCTTTATATATATATATATATATATATATATATATATATATATATAAAGAGAATTCTCTTTATATATATATATATATATATATATATATATATATATATATATATATATATATATATAAAGAGAATTTAAATAAAAAGAAATAAATCAGTTTACATTTGGACGGTTGTCGTAAGATGACTATTAAAAGGTTATAATTAATGTTAGTCTGGTTGGGAATTTGGTAAGCTAGACTGGGTACCTCTGGTGAAACAGTTGCTCAGTAATGCAAGGTTAACTTCCCCAGATAACTCACAGCTTTTAACCCGCTTTTATTAACTTGAATATCAGCAGCGCTTTCAGAACAACTTAATGCATAAACATTACAACATGCCGGATTAAGTTAACAGGAGCAAACGTGAGAGTAGTGGTAAATCTGTGGACCGTTGGGTGGTGGCGAGCGGCAGGTAGCGGTTCGGTCCACCTCTCGATTGTCAGGCGGCAGGCCGCAGCACGCACCGTCCGCGGCTGTGGACGGGCGCCAAACCGCAGGTAGCGAGCTCTCCAGCCCCGCGCCCTTGTTTGTTGACACACGCCGCGGCGCCGGCGAACACAGCCGATGCGGCCCGCGTGGGCACCCCGCACCGCCACCGTGTCCAGCTGCTGGGCGCACTTTTTAAGCGCCAGAAGCGACACGAATATAAACACGCCAGCGAACATTGCGGTGGGCAAAGCATTCTGCGGACCCAGTGGCGACAAACCCACCCTTACACGCAAGCGAAGCGAATGAAATTGTGTTTTACCGCGAACAACTGCAAATAGCGTTTTGCCTTTCACAGATGTTTCCCACAATGTTACTTTTTAACCATTGCTAACACGGCTTTCCGTTTCAGGACTGCAAACGAAAATACACTACCGCTGTCTACAATAGTTTCAGCAGTTATGCAAAGTCTCGGAACCCAACAGTTTTTAAGCCGGATGTTATTTTGAATTTACGGGAAGAGATTGGAGAAATTTCTCACTCTTCGAAGGTATTATAACTACGAGGGGCGTTCAATAATTAAAGCAACACATTATTTTTCTGAAATCAGGTTGTTTTTATTCCGTATTCCAGTACACCACATTATTCCTTACTCTTTTGGCTACAAAACTGTTGTGTAAATAGTTCCACGTAGTCAGCGCGTACACAACTTTCCCACTAGAGCGCGCCCCACTAAGCACAACAGTGCAGGCGCAGCGCTCGTCCGTCGCTGCACTACGAGATGGCGCTGCCATAGAGATGGACAAAATTCTGCTTCCGCCGAGCCGCATATTAATTGTAACGCAGCCAATGAGATTGCTGCTGACGTACAACCTTTTCTCCTCGCGGATCACACTCGCGCAGTGATACATGAACGCGCAAGGTATTATAACGAGTGTACAGAACTCCGATTAGTCAGTCTGCATTTGTCTGCACCAGTCTGTACTAGTCTCCATTAGTCTGTACTAGTCTGTACGAATTCTACATTTGTCTGTACCAGTCTATAGTCAAGTTTCAGTCTGCGCCTATTAAGATTACCATATTCCTGTACATAGCCATGAAGATAAATGTATAGACACTTTTGTCAAGGATCAGAGATATATGTGAGAATAAAATTAATGTACCAATACCAAAGGAACTTCAGATTGTCAATTGTAAATAGTATCCAGAACCAAGTCAAATAATTTTTATGCTTGTTATTATTTTAATAAATGTGTGTGAAAATTAATCAAGTTCTGTTTAATGTTGGTCACCGTCAATCTGCTACTCTAAGCGTGCAAGTGGCATTTCTATCGTCTGACCTAATGGCAGAAGATAAACACGCCACGATAAGACCACGAGACATATTGCTGACACTTGCCTACTTCGTTAGAGCAACAAGTCAAATAATCTGCCCGCATCTCGTGGTCGTGCGGTAGCGTTCTCGCTTCCCACGCCCGGGTTCCCGGGTTCGATTCCCGGCGGGGTCAGGGATTTTCTCTGCCTCGTGATGGCTGGGTGTTGTGTGATGTCCTTAGGTTAGTTAGGTTTAAGTAGTTCTAAGTTCTAGGGGACTGATGACCATAGATGTTAAGTCCCATAGTGCTCAGAGCCATTTCAAATAATCTGATGGTGCGTGTACTGAAGGTCTTACAGTACGCACACCACAAAAACCCTATTTTTCAATACAATCCCCGGTCAGTGCGACGGTGTTACGCAACTTTACTGGGATGGCCTGTACGCCCGCACGGTATCACTCTATTGGTCGATGTCGGAGCCAACTCTTGCTGCATCAATAATCTTCCCATCAGCCACGAATTTCATCGTGCAGGGTGCATCTTAATTAGGGCTAAAGAGATGGAAGTCGGAAGGTGCGAGATCCGAGTTGTAGTGTGGATGAGGAAGATTAGTCCAATGGAGTTTTGTGAGCCCCTCTCGGATGTGCAGACGTGTATGGGGTCTTGTCATGGAGAAGGAGAAGTTTGTTTGAATTTCTGTGGCAACAAACACGATAATGTCATTTCTTCAGTTTCCTGAGGGCCACACAATACGCTTCGGAGTTGATCGCTGCACCATGAGTTAGGGCAACAAACGGGAATCCATTCAGACATCCTTAAGACTGTCGCCTTGATTTTACCGGCTGAAGGTGCAGGTCTGAACTCGTCCTTCGGAGAAGGAGAAGTTATGATGTTCTTGTAGGTGGCGAAGAACCCAGCGAGCACACACCTATGAGTACTGGTGGACGAGTGTGTCATCACTACCAAAAGATACGTGCAGCTGACCAGCGAGGTGTTTGGTCGTGATCCATTGATCACCTTGAATGAATGTGTCGGCAGGAGTCACAACTGTGTGCGGCCTGACGACATGCCCGGAGATCGGACAGGTTTGCGCGACCTTGTTGCGTTGACGACAGACGCCTCGGCCAATGAATCGTCGTGCTTTTGTTCACTGCCAGGCCACCGTAGACATTCTGCTAGCCTCTACGAACATCAGTGACGGCTCTCTGCTTGTAACGCATTTTCGTTACACGCGCCATTTAGGAGTCTACATACAGCCGCGTCAGCTATCGGAACTTCATGAAAGTATAGTGACTGACGTGGGGATATTTCACGATGCCCCACAACAAATTCCGCATTTTTTAGCCGAAAATGGGCGACATAAAAAGAAAAAAAACTATGTCGCACTACTTAGTGAACGCCCCTTATGAATTAATCTCCGAGACATTTGTGTTGTTGTTGTGGTCTTCAGTCCTGAGACTGGTTTGATGCAGCTCTCCATGCTACTCTATCCTGTGCAAGCTTCTTCATCTCCCAGTACCTACTGCAACCTACATCCCTCTGAATCCACTTAGTGTATTCATCTCTTCGTCTCCCTCTACGATTTTTACCCTCCACGCTGCCCTCCAATACGAAATTGGTGATCCCTCTCGAATATGTCCTACCAACCGACCCCTTCTTCTAGTCAAGTTGTGACACAAGCTCCTCTTCTCCCCAGTTCTATTGAATACCTCCTAATTAGTTATGTGATCTACCCACCTAATCTTCAGCATTCTTCTGTAGCACCACATTTCGAAAGCATCTATTCTCTTCTTGTCTAAACTATTTATTGCCCACGTTTCACTTCCATACATGGCCACACTCCATTCAAATACTTTCAGAAACGACTTCCTGACATTTAAATCTATACTCGATGTTAACAAGTTTTTCTTCTTCAGAAACGCTTTCCCAGTCTACATTTTATATCCTCTCTACTTGACCATCATCAGTTATTTTGCTCCCCAAATAGCAAAACTCCTTTACTACTTTAAGTGCCTCATTTACTAATCTAATTCCCTCAGCATCACCCGACCTAATGCGACTACATTCCATTATCCTCGTTTTGCTTTTGTTGATGTTCATCTTATACCCCCCTTTCACGACACTGTCCATTACGTTCAACTGCTCTTCCAAGTCCTTTGCTGTCTCTGACAGAATTACAATATCATCGGTGAATCTCAAAGTTTTTATTTCTTCTCCATGGATTTTAATACCTACTCCGAACTTTTCTTTTGTTTCTTTTATTGCTTGCTCAATATACAGATTGAATAACAGCGGAGAGAGGCTACAACCCTGTCTCACTCCCTTCCCAACCACTGCTTCCCTTTCATACCCCTTGACTCGTATGACTGCCATCTGCTTTCTGTACAAATAGTAAGTAGCCTTTCACTCCCTGTATTTTATCCCTGCCACCTTCAGAATTTGAAAGAGAGTATTCCAGTCAACATTGTCAAAAGCTTTCTCTAAGTCTACAAATGCTAGAAACGTAGGTTTTCCTTTCCTTAATCTTTCTTCTAAGATGAGTCGTAGGGTCAGTATTGCCTCACGTGTTCCAACATTTCTACGGAATCCAAACTGATCGTCCCCGAGGTCGGCTTCTATCAGTTTTTCTATTCATCTGTAAAGAATTCGCGTTAGTATTTTGGAGCTGTGACTTATTAAACTGATAGTTCGGTAATTTTCACATCTGTCAACACCTGCCTTCTTTGGGATTGGAATTATTGTATTCTTCTTGAAGTCTGAGGGCATTTCGCCTGTCTCATACATTTTGCTCACCAGATGGTAGAGTTTCGTCAGGGCTGCCCCTCCCAAGGCCGTCAGTAGTTCTAATGGAATGTTGTCTACTCCCGAGGCCTTGTTTCGACTCAGGTCTTTCAGTGCTCTGTCAAACTCTTCACGTAGTATCATATGCCCCATTTCACCTTCATCTACATCCTCTTACATTTCCATAATATGTCCCCAAGAACATCACCCTTGTATAGACCCTCTATATATTCCTTCCACCTTTCTGCTTTCCCTTCTTTGCTTAGAACTGGGTTTCGACATCAAAGTCAATGAATGTAGACTTCTTTTATGCCCTTAGAGCTGTACTTGGAACAAGATGAAAATTAAGTTCACTGATATACGGACTGAAACTTAAAAGGTTTAGTTGTACAGGGCTGCAGTAGTAAATAAGATTGTGGCTGCAGTCCGAATAGTCTTGGCTCTGGTTTGTTCGTTAAGGCCGTGCATTTAAGAAAGTAAGATCAGATCTATCTAATCTTGGGCTAATTTAAATAATTCATAATTCATTCAAAAACAATGGCCTGTATTCAATTATTGTGTAAGTAAATGTTGTAGGATGCGCACTGGAAGGAGCGTTGGATGAACTTCAGTAATTACGCGTAAAAATGAACATTTAGTACTTCGATACCTCAACTAAAAGAAAACTGTGAACATCATAAGATGTAGCAATTGCTGGTGCGTGATATACGGTATATTAAGTTCCACACTGTAATTATGAAATCTTGGTTGTGAGGCCACTACTGAATTCGTGCTTTAAGGTACGGAGATAATCAAAGTATGGGTTGACCATACAAGCACTTAATAATCACATGCAGTTGATGAGGTTTATACAGAAGAGAGATGAAAAGAACGAACGCCAAATCCATCTAATCTTGGGCTAATTTAAATAATTCATAATGGCCACATGTGACTAGCAGAGGAATGCGGCCACTCGATTTTAGCAGGCGGACTAAATATGTAAAGTTACCGTAGGAACAGACGAACGAAGATAGAAACATGAGCAAGAAACATATTTATTTTAAATGCCCTCTGTAAGGGGTGGGTTACGGAAGACACAGCACAAATTGCTTTTAACCAGAGCTGGAGCACGTGGTGCTTACGAAACGAAAGTAAAGTCCGCACTAATAGAAATTTCTGAATATGCGGTTTAGAATTGGACTGCATGTATCGCAAAAATAATAAGATGTGAAATGTGAAGGCTCTTAAAACATGAACGCTAACAAGTGGTGGTAATGAACAATGGAAGTATCGAGCAATGGAAGGTACGAAATGAATTGGAATTGAAAAATCAGCGGCAAAATGACAGTGCTGTCATATAATGGACGGACACTCACTGTTAGAAAAGTGAGAAGTTAACTGAACTGAATCGTCACGCATTCAACACACCTCCACGTGTTTAGGTGACTAGTGGAATCAAACTGTAGCTTACGAAATCACCTAAATTTCAAAGTATTCAACAGTCACGATATTAAAACAAAATTCAAAACACGAACTAATAGACTACCGATCTATAAGACTAAAGCTTTAGGGCTTCAATTAGACGTAAAATTTACAAAAATTCAAACATTGACTAAACTATCGAGGAGAAGCTTTTACGAGCAACGGATCTTACCAAGCTTTGTAATTCCTTTGCGTCTCAATTCATAATGGTCATAATGGCTGCTGGATAAAACACACACACACACACACACACACACACACACACACACGAACACACACAGACATACGTACGCACGCACACATTTAAATTCCTTTTGGGGGTAGGGTTATCGAACTTCCCTCAGACTGTTTCTGTAGCGTTCTGTAGCGTATGCGGAAGAAAAACACTAACTCCTCCCGTGCGACTTGTGATGTCCATTTATTACATTGATTATTTCTCCTTATGTAGAAGGGCGTCAATAAAATATACTCAAATTCAGAGGAGAATGTTGGTGACTGAGTTTGCGCTTGTATCAAGTACGAACGAAAACAACCGACAGCTAAGCGCGTGGTAATTGGGCACGAAAATCATAAAATTCTATAAATGGCCTCAGCATGAAATTATTAAGGAGAAATTTGGAGTGAATTTTTGTTATTGTTCAATAAACAAGCTTGAAAATTCATCAACAATGTTGCACACGTCCTGCAAGCAACAACGCGATAATGTAACACCGTGTATTATCAAAGGCAGAACGATACAACGTCGTATAAAAGGTGTCACCAATAGAATGGTCAATAGTCAGGGATATAACAGGAACAATCATTTGAAGCAAAAAAATCCTAATAAAGATAGACTCTAAAATGCGTTCCTTAAGATCTATCAGCACTTCTTCATCTTCCATTCTGCGAAACTTGAAACTCTTTGCTTTCCACATTTTGGGAGGTGGTAGTATGGACCAAAACAAGAAAAATTCCCATTAAAAATGGGCTCGAAAATGCATACCTTAAGAGCTATGAGCATTTATTGAGTATAAGAGACGCGTTTCACGTAAGCGAAGATGAAAAATTGTTCATAGCTCGTATGGCATGGACTTTGGATCCTATTGTTACTGGAGTTCTTTTTCTTATTTTCGTTAATACCATCACCTCTGAAAGTATGGCACGCAAAGAGTTAGCAATAGAAGAAATTTGTTTCGCAGTGCTCATAACATTTAAGGAACACCTGCTTGAAAATGACCAAGGGCTGAAATTAGCCAATCGCATAGATAATAAAAAGAATACAGCCTACCTGGACCATATTTTCATTCTCAAAACACGTTTAGGCTTTAGACCCACACAGTAAAAAGTATTCAGGAATGCATTTTAGATCCCGTGTCTACTAAATCTTCTGCAGTTCCCTGATTAGTCAGCATGGCTCCCCGCTCAAAGTACACCGTGCAGATACGATTTTACTATACAGCCAAAGACGAGACTCCCTAGCAGACGAGAACAATCCATAGACAGTCTTTACCCCTGCCTGTGCCTTACAAGTCGTATATTGGTATTTGATGTGAAAGATGTTTGTAACAGATGGTTTTCAAAGAACAGGTCTCACTCCTAAATACGTCTATACTGATTGCAACGTTCATTTTTGGACACATTAGAATTTCCGTTTAGAATACATCATTCAGGTTACTGGAAGCACCTCAGGTCATTTCGCCTGTTCTTTTTCTCCCTGGTAGTTTACAATCTCTTCAACTGCTCTAAGTACAAAACTTATGAGCTAATTATATGTTTGCATTTACAAGCTGCACTATTTTACTTTAGAAATTATATATACAATACTTTTGTTCCATTTTAATTTTCACACCTAGTTTAAAATTTATTCTATTACTTCTTTCATTTGTTGATAAAGTTTATATACCTCTGAGGCAAACTGGAGAGTGTCATCAATAAAGCTGAGATATTTTCTTCTAAAAAGAACTCATAATTTTTCCAAGGTTAACCAACAGGTAACTTTTTTCAGGGGTGCCTAGAGTGTATTCGGTGATTCGGAATCTCTTTGCCAGACTCTTCTTGTATTTTGATTTTTTCAGTACCCTGAATAATTCTTATGATAGCTGTAGCATTGTTTTATTCTTCAACGCTTTAATGCAGGTTGAGTCAATGCCTTACTTCTCAAGGATTGTTTGTACAGATGGCAATTGGTAAAGTGGGACGTAGTGCTGTAAGTGATTTTCTGCATTTAAAGGGGAGCAACTCTACAAAACTCCGTGCCGAGTTAGTGGAAGTGTACGGCATCAGTGACACAGAGGTCATTTGGTGAAAACGCTTCCAGAGTGATCAAATAAATGCGAATGACTGAGAGCTAAGTTGAAGACCATCTCTATATGAACTGCCGGGAATCGCAAAAGTTGAGACGTTAGTGCTGGAAAACCGACGTGTCACAATCGAGCAGATCGTGGAAAATGTGGAAAAGCGGCATGGATCAGTTTTCAACATCATTCTCTGAACACGACAAAGTTAGCCTCCCGCTGGATTCCACGTCTACTCAAACCAATTCAAAAAGCTTATAATGAATTCCACTCTGCTTTTGTAAATGATGAAAGTCTATGTGAATGCAGCTTGCCGCTAACTTGGTGTAATGTTTTGTCTGTACAGAAGTGTATCTGTCGCTTTTATCGCTCTTTCCCTCTCACATATAAATCGGTACAATAAAGTCAGGGCTTTGTGTTTTCTAGTTAGGCTGATCCGTGAAAAGACAGAGAAACAATTATGCTAATGGAGGATTCTCTCACTCTCTCTCTCTCTCTCTCTCTCTGTCCTTTATCTGTGTACAGTTTAAATATATTATTTACGTGAAATCAGCCTAGTAGAATCTCTGGTGGAGCCCTTCGTCTTAATATTCAGCGGCTGGCTTGCTAGAAAAGATCTTTACATTTGTTATTATTATTCAGCGCTGCATTCAGTTGGGAAAATCGATCGTTTGAACAATTCGTTCAGTTTACGACAGATCTAAAATTTCAGATGTGGACGAAGCCTTTTTGGACGATTTCAAAAAACTCAGAGATTGCAGGCTCTCTTCGTCACAGCTGAAACTTCCCAATTAATTACAGGGCCCAGACAATCATCAATGGTTCAGACAGAGAACTCATTCGTCATTCACTCTAGAATAAAATGGTCACAAACCTTATTTCTGAGGAAAATTGTATATTGAATCCATTTCCGTACATGTTCCGTTTTCTGTTAGTTCCAAGTCTAATTGTAATTTTCTTTTACAGGTTTTTCTTTCTCTTTATCTATCACGCTAGCGGCACAAACTTTCCTAGCTCGCTTTAGCGCGAAGAAGAGTAAATAAATCTCCTTTTAGCAATCCGACAATCTTCCAACCGATACTTCCGAAGCTGTTCCTCTCTCTCTCTATAATAACCATGGAGCATACATTTCTGTACCTCTGTTGTTCCAAAGAATAAACGTACTAGAAAAATACCTTGGCGTCGACGAGCTGTCGGCGCATATATTACTAGAAAATCTAATCAGACACTTTTCAAACGTCAATACATGTGGATGATTTGGTTGACCATTATTAATTATTGCGTGGTAAAGGGTAACTTTCCGTGGGGAGATTACTATGCCCCTCGCAGCGAGCGAAGTTTGTGAGCTCAATTTTGATTCACCGAACACACTTCGCGAGCTATCTATTAGCGTGGATAACCCGGAAGTGATGATTGTCAGTCCTCCGACTGAAAAAGAATATTATATTTGAGACAGACGAAGAAAAGAAATGTTGAAGACAGAAGAAATGAAGAGACCGGTACCGCGGCTGTATTGCTTTTACGTGCATCTAGGTGTTATATTTGCTGTTCACAACCAAGGAAGATGATCTTTCATGAACTGATGTCAGGGTCTACCCATTCGGGAACTTTCTTAAGCAGGGAAACCTTGGAAAACCTCTTAAGCCTAGACCCCCTACCTACGGTACATAGAAGATAGGAAAGCCTATAGAAGAAAAAAATATATAATTTTGAAATAGATCTCTTAAGGAAAGACAGGGATCAATTTGTATCACGATTTGGAGAAGAGTGGTTTGTACCTCTAGCAAAAAAAAAAAACGTTTTACAATAAATAACGTGAATTCTCGTTTTACAATCTTGCTTCTGGTACAATATCTTGCGGTGCTAAACTCCCCCGGGTCTTGCATGTCCCCGACGTCCACATTTGTAGTCGGTCTTCTACGCGGCCCCCTCTGTAGTTGATCTTCTACGCGGCCCACAATGGGAAGAGTAGAAGGAACAGGGATACTCGAATTCACATGCAATATTCATTCCAAAAGAATTAGCAATGACCAAAAGGAAAACTCTTCCTGTAAGAGAACTGATTAGGTTGCACCGTCCAAGATTCTCCTTTTTGAAAGCAAAATCCTTATGGCTTCATGGATCCTTTTTGTTACGACGTACTTCAAGGAATTCAACCATTAACTAATGATGTTGCCAAAAGCATCATCCGATTTACTCCCTTTTGAATACTCCTTTTGACTTTGCCTCCCCACTTGTGCTTATAAGTCCAAAAGTTCTAACACATTTTCTATCACTGATTTGTTCTTCGTAATTTAAAGGATTCATGTAACTTACTATATATTTTGGATTCAAATCATCGAATAATGGAAAGTGTAGTTCATTTTATACCAAGACATCATCTATATTTCCTCGATAAGTCATATAATTTAGCTATACTCAAAACTTTTTATTCTAAATACATATATTTCTTCGCTTGAGTGCTGAAATGTAAAAGTTATTAGCATTGAGGAATGCGGATTCGCTTCTTTCAATTACTCTCTGATTCATACGGTGTTCATCCATGCTCATATATGGAAATGGATTTTTCACACAAAATTCCCAAACGAACACGAACCATTAAATTACTACTGAATCTATGAATATTACTTTCTTTAATCATTCATTAATAAATTAAAAACTCTTAACTTCTAATTATAACACCTATTTCTTTTAGAGTTCAACATGAATCAGTTTATCCTCGCGTTTGGTGCGAGTCTCTTACAAAGCATATCTGTATCGTCTATATCGATTTTAATTCTCGCGCCGACGTCAACTGTTTTGCGCGGGAAATTATCTTTGCGGCGTTAACCGTCACTCACGATTCACTACCACAACACATCCCTTCACACGTTTACAGATGTAAGCGTTCACATGAGATTATATATGAATATTCACTCGGAACCTCTTTTGATTATTCCGCGTCGTTTGCGGGAAACATTTCATTCTTCTTGAAGGTCAGTTAGATCCTTAATCATTCTTGATGACATTAGCAATGCTAAAGTTCTATGTTCACTCAAACCACAGGTGAAGCATATCTCCACTATCTTCTTTACAACACTCGATAATAATAGTTAGTCACTATTTCTATACTCTATGTCACTGATTAACTATTTCAATTTAAAGGTTTCTATCACTACACACACAGTTTATTGTTATGTTTTTTACGAGCGTTCATTTTGCTTTTGGCACGACCAACAATGGGGAGCAGTATGGGCTTGTAGAGGGTTCGATCAAACCCCATTTCAACATGCGATCTATTTCTTTTTGAACTTGAGCCTATAACCTCCAGGGAACAGGATAGAAAGTTCTACAATACGTTTCGTGTGGCTTAACGTAGAGATGGGATATGTACCCCTTAATAACTCCTGGCCTTTCGTCAAACACGTTTTCATACACTAATAATAACTCTTTGAGCTGCTTCTTCTGCTCTTCAATAATGCAGTCGGATTCCTTTAACTTCTCATACACTAATTGACCGAAGTCTCCTTTGACCTGGAACTCATTATTTACGTGCTGTTTAGAATTTTGTGCAGTCCTGATTACTTGCACACTGATCCCACTATTATATTTTCTGGTAAGGCTTTCCTTTTTCAACAAGTTCAACTCAATTTCTTGTTTATTTACATTTAACCAAATTTTTCCTGTTTTAAAATCTATTCTGCATCCGTATTGACGTAGGCTGTCGACTCCTATAATGCAGTCTACCACCAAATTTTTTACAACAAGGAATGTGCTTAATATTGCTACATTTCCGACTTCTACACTAAGTAGTGACTGCACTTTTACATTAGCCGATCTAGCCCCAACGGCGCCTATTATTCTGCAATTTTGAACTGGAAAATTGGTACTCGTCTTATATTTCTGATCTTGTTGAATAGAGCCTCCGAAATAACATTCGTGGTTGCAGCTGTGTCCAAAACCGCCACTATAGGTACAGTCTCCAAAATGACTTGCACTTCGGCTACTGCCACCTGTTCCTTATCCTCATCTTGGAGTTCTAAGTCCTCGGTCAATTCATCTGCCAGTAATCGTCCATCATTATACGTTAGCATGGGTACACATATCCTGTTGCCCCTCAACCAATTGTTGACCGCTCCTCCGGGGCACTAGTGGGTCCTTACAAGTTTGTTGGATTTTGATTCGCCTGGTGGTTGACATCGTCCGTCACTTCGGTAATTACCGGTTGATTCGTAGATGTCCGTCCCCACTGATGTTGGTTATTTGAATCTATTCCCCCCGGTTGATTCCACTTTCTATTACTGTTATTGTTCCAGGCTTGCGGTCTGAAATTCCTTTCGTTCCCCCATACGGGATTGTATCGTTTCCCATTCCTGTTGTTCCTTGGATAGCCCCTCGCAAGACTATTGCCGGTATTATTATTGAGATTTTGAGGGGTTTCTCCACTATTTATCGATCTCTGTGCGTTCCCTTGCCTACCATTTGGCGGAGGTTCTATCTTCCTATATTGGAATCTGTTGTTACGGGCTTTCTGGTTGCTCTCTTCTATAATGTCTATATGATCTAACGTCGTGAGGAACGACTCCAAGTCTTTATCGTTCCCGTAAATTAATTGATTCCGGATACTAGTTGGTAATCTTGCCTTAAGTATGTTTATTATGTCTGGCAAAGGCATAGGTCTGTCCCAATATCTAGTTTTGTTTATATATTTTTCAAAATACTTCCTAAGGCTTCCTTTTGAAAAAGAGAAAGGCTCTGGGTAGAGCACCTCCTGCCTTAGGCGTTCCTGTACCCCTTCTGACCAGAATTTTGCTAAAAACGCTTTCTCAAAATCGTCATACGTCGAGCAAACAGAAGTCATGTCCGAGGCCCAGATCGCCCCCGAACCTTGTATATACCCAGTCACGAAACTGATTTTCTGCCACTCCGACCAATTTCTGGGTAGCACTCCTCTAAAACTTCGGATAAAATCAATCGGATGGACCCCCCTTTTGTCAGTGTTAAAAATCTGGAATTGCCGATGCTTTATCATTTTTTCTTCGGCATGGCAAAGGCTTTCGTAATCTCCGTCAGATAAAACTTCACGCGAACAACTAGCTCGTGGCAATTTAATATTCGAGTTACTCACACAAGTCGGTATCGTGGGCGAATGTGCAGTAACTGGCTCTACAGACGCTGCCAACTTCTGCTGCTGGCCGGTTTTCATTTGTTCTGAGCCTTGTTGTGAAACGCGTATCGACTCTTCTATCGTTTGTTTCCAATGCTCGAAATCAGCACCTAACTGCTGTCGCACTTCCTCAAGTCCTTTCGCAAACAAATTCTCTTCCTGTTTGCCGCATAGACTCTGGAATGCTGCTTTAACATTTTGCTCAACGTTTTCACACATTAGCCTTTTGTTTTCTAATGTGATTTCGGATAATTTACCCGTTAATACATTAATTTGGTGGTCTATAACGTCTTGACGTTCGGTCAGATGTTCAACACTTTCCTTTAGGTTCGTCTGCGTACGTGCCAATTCAGGAAGTTGCGCAATTTCACATGACATGGCATCTTGCTTTTGTACTAATTGCGGAACCATTTCCACCTGTTCCCGTACGGTATCTATCTTAATAGCCACATACTCCTTCATTTCTACACGTACGCGTTGAGTATATTCCTCACATTGAGCTTTAACCAATTCTATTTGTGCAGTTAATTTTCGTTCCGTCTCTTCGGCCTGATCTTTAAGTTTCTTTGTCTTCGCCTCTATCCGCTGCTCTAATTCGGAAAAACTGTCATGTAACTGCTGCTTAATCTCAGCTTTCAGATTTTCCTGCCCCTCAGTAACTGAGGCTAATTTCGCATTCAAATCATTTTGCCCCTCGGTAACTGAGGCTAACTTCGCATTAATGTCGGTTTTCATATTATTCATGCTCTCGGTTATCATCTGCATCTGTCTCATGATAATTACTAATGGATCTAACCCATGTTGCATACTTGCTGTTACATCTCCAGCCGTGTCTACCGGGCGTTCTACTGCACTACCTGTAGCGATCGGTTCTACAACACTTCTTACTACATCACTATTATCCGTGCTCACAGCTGAAGGCTGTTGCGTGTTGCTCTGCTCTGCTTGACTCATCTTAAACATTGCCCTAGTTAAACCCATATAAATTTTCTACTGTCAATATGTATATATCTCCCTTCACACAAGAATACTTATGTGGCTACTTACTTATAGTACTTATACAGGTAAATGCAACTAGGGCAGGTCAATCAAACTACGTCTGGCATCAACACAATTAGTAAATGTTTAAATCAACGTCTACTTCCTCAATACTAGCAAGCTTTAACAAAAAATTATAGATCTGGCCTTTTACCTGCGCCCAGCGTGCTGCTTTTATTTGTAGATCCAATTAATTTGCCTGCGAGTATTTCTTCTCTTTTCCAAGTTAAGTTGTCTCGTCGTAGTTCACATGAAACAGAGAACAAAATTATTTTAACAACGTCCGAAAACGTGTCCTGTCACGAATTGGCCATTATAATGAATTCTACTCTGCTTTTGTAAATGATGAAAGTCTATGTGAATGCAGCTTGCCGCTAACTTGGTGTAATGTTTTGTCTGTACAGAAGTGTATCTGTCGCCTTTATCGCTCTTTCCCTCTCACACATAAATCGGTACAATAAAGTCAGGGCTTTGTGTTTTCTAGTTAGGCTGATCCGTGAAAAGACAGAGAAACAATTATGCTAATGGAGGATTCTCTCTCTCTCTCCCTCTCTCTCTCTCTCTCTCTCTCTGTCCTTTATCTGTGTACAGTTTAAATATATTATTTACGTGAAATCAGCCTAGTAGAATCTCTGGTGGAGCCCTTCGTCTTAATATTCAGCGGCTGGCTTGCTAGAAAAGATCTTTACATTTGTTATTATTATTCAGCGCTGCATTCAGTTGGGAAAATCGATCGTTTGAACAATTCGTTCAGTTTACGACAGATCTAAAATTTCAGATGTGGACGAAGCCTTTTTGGACGATTTCAAAAAACTCAGAGATTGCAGGCTCTCTTCGTCACAGCTGAAACTTCCCAATTAATTACAGGGCCCAGACAATCATCAATGGTTCAGACAGAGAACTCATTCGTCATTCACTCTAGAATAAATTGGTCACAAACCTTATTTCTGAGGAAAATTGTATATTGAATCCATTTCCGTACATGTTCCGTTTTCTGTTAGTTCCAAGTCTAATTGTAATTTTCTTTTACAGGTTTTTCTTTCTCTTTATCTATCACGCTAGCGGCACAAACTTTCCTAGCTCGCTTTAGCGCGAAGAAGAGTAAATAAATCTCCTTTTAGCAATCCGACAATCTTCCAACCGATACTTCCGAAGCTGTTCCTCTCTCTCTCTATAATAACCATGGAGCATACATTTCTGTACCTCTGTTGTTCCAAAGAATAAACGTACTAGAAAAATACCTTGGCGTCGACGAGCTGTCGGCGCATATATTACTAGAAAATCTGATCAGATACTTTTCAAAAGTAAATACATGTGGATGATTTGGTTGACCATTATTAATTATTGCGTGGTAGAGGGTAATTTTCCGTGGGGAGATTACAAGCTGATCAAAATGGGGCAGCGGCGATTATGTTGCACCTGAGTCAGGCTTATCCAGATAACTCCTTTAGCTACCTAACGGTCATAAACGAGTGCTGGGTGTATCACTACAACTTCGAGGGTAACGAGTAAAGCAAGCTGTGCAAGCAAGTCGATTCATCGCCGTTATAAGAAGTAAGGACCCAACCATCATGGGTCATGGTAATGCTGAGTGCTTATTGGAACTCCCATGGTACGGTGCTGTTGGGCTCTGGTGCTATTGTAATAGTATGGTACGGTGCTAACAGATTATAGTCGCAAGGTGCAAACCGTCACTACTGAAATCTACTGATGGGGTTGAGAGGCACCCACATGCCTTGCTCATACTGTGGCATCAAGCAGTCAGGCCTGCAAGATGAGTGGTCTGCCAAGCGAGTGGATTCATTCTTATTTATCGAGTAACATGAACTCTCGTACTCACACTTAAGTTACACGTTATCCTCCTATATGATTAATACGCAACGGAAACACGCATCTGACTATCAGTAATTTACACTACGCACTGGCAATACCATATTTTCTTTTTTGTCTTTTTATTTAACGGCTTTTGTCAACACGTGGCCACCGCACTGAATATGAATGGCGCACACATTATAAATTCGGGACATCATGACAACATACAATTCGAAGGAAAAGTCCACCAATCTTTTTCTTTTCACTATCTTATTTATTCCGATAAATTCTCTAACCTAAACACACAAATTCTATAACCTACAACAATAACACATGAGAAATTCCGCCCAGTGGGCATGGCTTTACAATGGTGAATCTCTATATTATGGTCTCGTAATTATTTTAACGCTACAGTGCACTTTCTGGATAGGATGGTGGATTTTTTATTATACCTCACACTTCGACTCTCACAATCATCATCACTAAACTTTCCTCCAGACCGAGCGGTACCGAAGGAACAAGCATAACCCATTAATCTTTTGAAACTACCTCGCTACTCTCCCATGCAAACCACACATACCCAAATTACATGACATACACCACACTACAACAGAAATACTACACAGAGAATAGTCACAACATTATCACTTTCAGCTTTCCCACTTCAATTAATATTTATCCCAGTTTCACACGACACTGCCCCACTTCGTAATTCCACTTTCCTACTGTGAACTCTGGAGATATATGCACGTCTTCCTGTGCAATGCAAGCCAAGTGGCGTTGCTGGATAGACGGCCGACTCACCTAGATTCTCTCTCAGAGTTTAAATCTAGCGTCACACGGAATCATATCACGCAAAGTAACATTAAGAACATATTCATCACACACGCGAGTCCTTAACTGATACCATGGACGAGTACTTCTCTTTATCTTTTCTCTCATACACAGTTAGAGACTCACACAGTACTCACCACGTGGGAGTACTCGTCTCTAATTTCAAGTCCTGCACGCGCCATTTCTTAAATATTTCAACTTATGGTACACACGCTATTTCTTAAATATTTCAACTTATTGTACACACGCTAGTAATTCAGCTTAACTTAAGCACATGGAAGTATTTCAACTTATTGCTACATGTGGTTTCATTGTGACCGTTGGTCACTTCCGAAGATTACTACAATCCCATTAATATTACCTGCCTGACTCTTAATTCTCCCCACAAAAGTTCCTGAAATAGAGAAATTAATATTTCAAACTACTCTTAAATATTCCACATGCATACCATGTCTCCACTCTTTCGTTATTACGGAGCGCAACTAAAACAGGTCTTAACAGCACCGGGTCCAGCGGCAGAGTGCTGAAACATGGCCGTTCTCTAGGTCCTCTCCCATCTCTGTCGAGGTGGGGGAAGCACCTTGCTATCGTATTGGTCAGCCACATTTCAGGAGCTCAAAGCTGTGGTAAATTTCATCTCTTTGGTCCCACCAAAGGTGGCCAAAGGATCGACTCAAAGATGATCATATATTCACATTCACTATCTGCGGTTAGCAGATGACCATACATTCATTCATTTCACAGATCTCACCAAACTGGATGTAGGGATTTACTTTGTGGGAGTGCACATGTGATCAATTAAATAAATAAATTGTCATTCTTTCCCACACTGGTATCCGGCTTCGTTGTATTAATTGAAACTGAGTTATTTTACAAAAAAAAATGTATTGTTCTGACAAAAATAATGAAGTATGTTGTACCTATTTTCAATGTCGGGCGGTACTGTACCCTTTCAGGGTTATGTTACGATATAGAGTCTAAGTGTCGCGGAGAGCTGTTCAGGGTGTTGTTTTTGCTTCTCGACATTACCCCATGTTATTCCGTGAAGAGCACATTCACAAATGCTGATTCTTTGGGCTAATAAATTTTCCCCCGCCCCACCGTATTCTCCTAACATTGCCCTCAGTGACTACTCCCTCTTTCCTCAGATGAAGTAGCCTTTGTGTGGCAAGCATTTCCAGAATGTCCACGAGATTAGTTTCGAGGTGAAACATTTTATGAACAACCAAATTGCAGATCTGTAAAATCAAGACCTTCGTAAAGCCACCCATCTTGAGCAAAAAGGGTGAATGTGTGGGGAAGGAATAACATAATCACGTACTTACAAAATTTCTGAACATAATCATGGTTGTTGGATTAATTACAATTCGATTTACGACGAATATATCCACAATTCAGCTTCACAGCCTCGCATCGACGTCGTTTTGCGTGTCTGTATTCAAAAGTACTAAAGAATGGATTCACACTCTGTAATTGGCAGTCGGACTACGGCTGGCATTGATTGAATTAATGTCTGCGATATCAATTCCTAAGTGAAGGGAAGAAGCAATAAAAGTCCCTGCCACATTTGGCATAAGTCACGTGAAAGACACTTCACAAACGATACGGTGTTACAAGCAAAACAGATGAGAAGAGTTGCTAAACATTTGACAATGTAATTACAATGCCTTACTGCACCAACGCCGTAACGCCTCGTAATAGTGGTAAATATTGTGTTTTAAAGCTATAATTTGAATATAAAGAACCATCCATTCACAAGTACGATACTTAAAATTAATCTTCAAAATAATGCAAATGTCTGTTACGACAGTATCTTAGTTTCAACCGATGCATACGTAATTAGATAAAAAAGCGAGGAAGAGAAGATGTTTTAGTGTTATGCAACAAAGAAACGTTCAAGTTCGTTAAATGATTACAGTCAACGGCATTGTAACTATGGACAAATAAAAGGAATTTTATTAATTAAGATAAATTTCACTATACTTTTTTCATTTACAATTTATGTGAGTGGTTCTAACTTGTACAGTATAAAGTGGTACTTAAGGAGCACAAACTTCGCTTGTCTAGAGATTAATGGAAGACTGAAGAAGTTGAGCCGTGGCTAACGTTCAACTTATACGACCATCAGTCGCAGAATGACGATCATCACGAACCATTCACTCACCTATATACAGGGTGGTCCATTGATAGTGACCGGGCCAAATATCTCACGAAATAAGCATAAAACGAAAAAACTACAAAGAACGAAACTTGTCTAGCTTGAAGGGGGAAACCAGATGGCGATATGGTTGGCCCACTAGATGGCGCTGCCATAGGTCAAACGGATATCAACTGCGTTTTTTAAAATAGGAACCCCTATTTTTAATTACATATTCATGTAGTTCGTAAAGAAATATGAATGTTTTAGTTGGATCACTTTTTTCACTTAGTGATAGATGGCGCTGTAATAGTCACAAACGTATAAGTACATGGCACCACGTAACATTCCCCCAGTGCGGACGGTATTTGCTTCGTGATACATTACCCGTGTTAAAATGGACCGTTTACCAATTGCGGGAAACGTCGATATCGTGTTGATGTATGGCTATTGTGATAAAAATGCGAAACGGGCGTGTGCTATGTAAGCTGCTCGGTATCTTGGACGACATCATCCAAGTGTCCGGACCGCTCGCCGGATAGTTACGTTATTTAAGGAAACAGGAAGTGTTCAGCCACAACTGAAACGTCAACCGCGACCTGCAACAGATGATGATGCCCAAGTAGGTGTTTTAGCTGCTGTCGCGGCTAATCCGCACATCAGTAGCAGACAAATTTGGTGAGAATCGGGAATCTCAAAATCATCGGTGTTGAGAATGCTCCATCAACATCGATTGCACTCGTACCATATGTCTATGCACCAGGAATTGCATGCCGACGCCTTTGAACGTCGTGTACAGCTCTGTTACTGGGCACAAGAGTAATTACGGGACGATGACAAATTTTTTGTCCTACTTAGCGACGAAGCGTCATTCACCAACAGCGGTAACGTAAACCGGCATAATATGCACTACTGGGCAACGGAAAATCCACGATGGCTGCGACAAGTGGAACATCGGCGACCTTGGCGGGTTAATGTATGGTGAGGCATTATGGGAGGAAGGATAATTGGCCCCCATTTTATCGATGGCAATCTAAATGGTGCAATGTATGCTGATTTCCTACGTAATGTTCTACCGATGTTACTACAAGATGTTTCACTGCATGACAGAATGGCGATACACTTTCAACATGATGGATGTCCGGCACATAGCTCGCATGCGGTTGAAGTGGTATTGAATACCATATTTCATGACAGGTGGAATGGTCGTCGAAGCACCATACCATGGCCCGCACGTTCACCGGATCTGACGTCCCCGGATTTCTTCCTGTGGGGAAAGTTGAAGGACATTTGCTATCGTGATCCACCGACATAGCCTGACAACATGCGTCAACGCATTGTCAATGCACGTGCGAACATTACGGAAGGCGAACTACTCGCTGTTGAGAGGAATGTCGTTACACATCTTGCAAAAGCATTGAGGTTGACGGACATCATTTTGAGCATTTATTGCATTAATGTAGTATTTACAGGTAATCACGCTGTAACAGCATGCGTTCTCAGAAATGATAAGTTCACAGAGGTACATGCATCACATTGGAACAACCGAAATAAGATGTTCAAACGTACCTACGTTCTATATTTTAGTTTAAAAAACCTACCTCTTACCAACTTTCCGTTTAACATTGTGAGCCATATGCTTGTGACTATTACAGCACCATCTATCACAAAGTGAAAAAAGTGGTCCAACTAAAACATTCATATTTCTTTACGTACTACACGAATATGTAATAAAAATGGGGGTTCCTATTTAAAAAAAAAACCAGTTGATATCCGTTTGACCTATGGCAACGCCATCTAGCGTGCCAACCATACCGCCATCTGTTTTCCCCCTTCAAGATAGACAAGTTTCGTTCTTTGTAGTTTTTTCGTTTGACGTTTATTTCGTGAGATATTTGCCCCGGTGACGATCAATGGACCACCCTGTATATGTTTCTGTCCGGTTCCATAGCGAATGGTCTATCCGGATGCTCTTCGTCACACAAAAATACATGCCTGGTAACTTTTTCGCTGTTATAGCTAACCTGTATCACAGTAAAGAGGCTGCATTCTGCAAATTATCTGTCCAGCTTAAGAAAACGAATTTCTTCCTTGGTGCGTATGGACAACGAGGCACTCAATATAAAATGCTCTGAAATCATAATGAACAGGGCTATTCACTACACCTACACAGCTAGAGCTGTGTTGTTAGTGCATGTTATTGTTGAGTCAGTGTTGTCAACCTTGCCTGCAGAAAAAAACTGTCTTTACTTGTTGACCTGTCATCCTCCATGTTCAGAATTTCTGATTATATCAGATCTTTCTCCAGTCATAGGATTCCTGTCAGTTATAGAACTCAGTCCCTTATTTTTCTACGTCTGACGTTTACTAAAATTTTGGTCAGAGAACTAATATAACCTGTACATAAATTGACTGCTGTCTGTTTAATATATACCATCGATACATCCTGGTTGCCTGCCATGTTTCATTTCAAGATTCTTGAAACAGGACTTCCAAATATTGTTTTTGAAGCTTATTTCGCTATATTCCAGATTTGTATCGTACAATCCGTTTTCTCCGAATATTTATGGCTATTGGCATGAAACACTGCGCTCGCGCCCATCGATTTTGTAGCGGAATATATTGCAGCAGGAACGCAATTGTTCGCCTACAGAAATGGAAAAAAAGGAAGATACAGAGACTGACATACCTGGCCTCGCCTCACTACCAGATGAGGGGAAAACTGGTATCCACTCAATTACAATGAGCTGTCGTTCAAGCTTTGATCATCTCTTTATGCTGTAAAAGATGTGGACGACGTTTCCACGTTATTGTTTCGTACATCTGTATTAGCCTGTGTATACGTGAGGGTATAAAATTATAATACTAATTGACTCCATGCGGACATCGCGAGAAATAAAAATATGAAACCTTTGATAGCAGAGTATATAGTGGAAGCTCCTGGTAAACGGCAGAAGACTCCCAACACAGAGTTACTAAACCGTATGCAGAATGTTGTGCGCTTACATTTCTTGCTAGAGGAAAAACTGATGGCAGTGATTTCATAGGTGGTGCCCGACCTATAACTAAATGTGGCAAGACTTCTACTCACTTTACAAACGGTAATATGTAATCAGTATATAATTAATAAATTAAGAAAAAATATGATCACAAATAGAGAAAATTCTAAGAAGCATTATTGACACAAGAACCACTATTTAACATTAATTTGGTGTTCTTTATTTCAGTTAAATTATTCTTCTTTATCTTGTTTAGTTTTATTTAATTTTCACTTCATGGATAGAATTAGTACCTATTCTGTATCCACAAACGTTGCAAGCACTTCATTGTAAACGCGTTCTAGATCTTCTCACTGTCGCATTAATCGGTTGTGGCTCGTCCTGTAAGCATGTTGTTTTTCTGCATTTCCTTTCTCGGTGGCTCCATGTGGACATGCAGATAAACTCTAAGTTTCCTCTTTGATATAACAAAGAAGTATGTTATTGTTAGTTAACACCAAAAACATATTTGAAACAAAGCTATTTTAACTTCTTAGCTTCATTAAAACTTGGTATTGATTTGAAAACATTTACTGTTTTAAAAATTTGTGATTTGGTTGTTTCTAAAATATAATATGCTGGTGCCAAATAATCAGCTATTGGCTACTTATTGCGTATTTCGTGAGGTCCAGCTGAGACTACCAACTGGCTACGTTAGACACATCTAAATAATTAAGCGTTCCCTTAACTGTATAGCTGTATGGAAATGAAATAAAAAAGACGACATTTTACTACTGAGTGCATTCATGCGCCGCATACATATTTTTTCAAGAAGAAGAAGGTAAGCCTTTGTGATGACCGTGTCTGTTAACTAGACTTCAGGAGACATACACCCAACATTATGGTAAAGGATATTTACATCGACGTATATAGAAATAACTCAGCTTATGCAGTTGATAATTTGCGAATACCGGCCGAGAACTTTGTGATATTTTCGAAGAAAGGGAAGGAGGAGAATGGGAAAAGAATAAGTGTAGAAAATTAAGATGTAAATTGAGTTAAGGTGAGAGGTTGAGTGAGGGCGGAAGAAGAAAAATTGAAAAAAAGAAGAAAAACACGTTTATAAATAGGTAATAGGGAGACTGAAATGAAACATGTTGCAAAAATTTGTGCAAACTGAGTTTGCTGGGAGTGCAACGGAAACAGTACCAAAGTTATGAAGGCACGAAATGCACCCACTATGTGCGAGGTTATTTCAGATGATGATTTTTTCTTTTTTTCCTCCATAAAAATGAAGTCAGTTTGTAATAGTTAACCAATCGCTTTACACTGAGCAGCATAAGTGTCTTTTAAAGGTAGTGAATTAATCAAAACGAACACCTCAAGCAAGTAACAGAAATTACAAACAAAAATATGGCTGGCGATGTTGATATCTAAAATAAACTGCAGACTTCTCAGCGCTGGTCACATTTTAATCTACTCGAACAGATAACCGGCCCCTCGGTAGCCATTCACTCCAGTACGTCACGCCAGCGATTAAATACCTCTCATCTCATCGTGATCGCAACGCAAGGTCTCACTTATGCGTACCCTAGCTGCACCCTCGCTTAAATAAAAAAACAGCTGCTAACTTCTCTGTCGATGTGCATTCTGGATACGCTCTCCATACAGTTCAGTGGGTCGATCCACTTAAGAAAATACTGCGGCCCCTCTTTCTACTCGTATCAACCGCCTAAACTTTTCTTAAAAGATTGACATGCATGACCAATTATTTCTCTGCCAAACGGTAAAGGAATTATCTCTGTTCTCACCCATTTACGTTTATTTCTCATTTCGTCTCTCAATCAGCCACAGTGCTTTCTTTTCCCTCTCTTATTTACTTGCGATCCATCATGTTCGACTTTCTCTCGGTATACCTCTTCTCCTACGTCCATAACTGTCAGTGTCCTCAGTTTAAATTAGTCTGCTTGTAATTTGTTTTCGTTGTCCTCTTTTTCATGAATGAAAATAAACTGTTGTTTAGGCTACTGAGTAGTAAGGGGCGATCTTTAATAATTACTTGAGAGAAGGTGGCTTCTTAGCCAAGAATGGTTTCAGTAAGCATATTTACCGTCTTCGATGGTCTCCTATACCAGCTGTACAAGTATTTTTTCTAAATTATTACCTGGCATATGAGTGACGAGATGAACGATACATCGTCAAGTCAACGTTAAAACCGCCATACACACAGTAATTCGCCAAATGCCCTTGTCTCAGACGACACGCTACTATGTACTTCGTTGCAGCAAGGGCGCCGCTAGACTTAATCTAGTAAAGAAACGACATAAATAGATAAATGAATAAAATAAATGAACCAGATTTGGCTTTACAACAGAGGAGAGAAAAAAATTAAGATTTTTCTGTAGCGGGTCGTGGTTTAGTGACTTAAGATATTGAGCATCAGTTACAGAGAGGAGCAAGGTTCATTATTTTGTCAGGGGCAGCGGGATGGAAACCGACACTTTGTGGGCGGTGGATCGGCTCTTTCCTTGGCTCAATGGGTGAGGTGTGAGTGAAACATTGGTGGTTCCACTACCGAGACGTAAGACCCTTTAAACAGAGTAATACAAAGTGTTTTAACTCGTTCAATTCCTTGCGGCAGCGGAGCTGAGTCGTAGCATGCAGATTCCAGTGACAGCTGATGCGGCGATGGTTCATCCTGCAGCGGAGTGCCTGGCTGTGTATACTTCCCCTCAGCGCCGCGCCTGTGACCCTCTGCGATGGCGGCGCGGTCTTGTCCTTGTGATTCCGCTCGTTGTGTTATTAACAAGCGGCTATGGCATGGCGCGGAGTGCTCCGTCCCGGAATCGAACCAGCGACCTTCAGGTTCGGCGTCTTGTGGCGGAGTTCATCAACCTGTAGGTTTACAGGTGACCTACTTCGTGAGGCGGCAGTCCCCTCGTCCTAACCATCCACCTGCGTACGTACCACGCGAACTTCTATGTGGTAACATCTGGGATGGCATCTTCCACGTTGCCTACTGGCGCTGTACTGACATCTTCTGTCGAGCAGCATAGCGGCTAAGTCGTTGTAACGAAGTATGACGTCAGCTCACTAACCTTCAGTCCATTCGTCCAGGCGACATTTCTTCGTGTCTTCTTTCTCCCCTCGAAGGACCTCTTCATGCCCGTTTGTCGGAGGTGTTTACTCGGTGTTTTCACCCCTGTCGCGAAGTCTCTAGGGCGGTGACAGACTCTTTGATCGTTGACCTATGGTTCTCATTTGAGCAGAAGCATGACCAGTGTCGACACACGTGCCGAATTTCCATTTTTTACCTCTACGCTGACGTGGTCGGGCATTACTCGTCCTCCTCCGTATCACCAGATATGTCACACATCTGAGTTCAGTATGCTGACCGTTCCTGGAGCATTGACAGCTGATGTGAGAACTGCGCTGGTCGTTGTTCTGCTTGGATGCATTGCCCGTCTGCTCTGTCGTTGGTCTGTCGAAGTGCTGACTGCTACTGCGCAAAATCCACTGCTCATCGGCCTTCTCACGTTGGGCAGAAATGTGACCAATGTTGACAATCCTTGTACGACTCCACCGCTCCGAATATTGTGGCTTAACGTGTCGAAGTCTCTAAAATGTTCACTTATTATAAGTTAAGTCTCTACTTATTTTTCCGCTCTGAAGAACCATAAATATCACATAATTGTCATAAATAATTATCATACACCCCGTATTTCAAATAAAAGTGAAATACGAACACGGATTTACGACACACGGAAAACAATCACAGAAAACAATCAATTTTGTTGTTTCCTTAATCGTCATAAGTGGACTACACCCCAACCACTAAAAACACACACACACAAAGCAACACTAACTTCCTTCGTACTTCACTGTTGGCACTACACACAGTGTGCTACATCACTCCAGATCACTCGTTTCCAGTCTTCCACTGGAGCTGTTCTTTCCATCACCTCAAGCGATGCTTGACAGTGACTGCAGAAATGTGTAAATTATGAGAAGTTTTTCGACCATTGTATTCCGTTCTTCTTGATTGTGATAGCTGGCAGGTCTGCTGGCCTTACTTTAGCTGTTGTTGTTCTTTCACGTTTCCACTTCACAGTCACATCGCCATCAGTCGACTTGGAAAGCTTTACAAGGGTTGAAATGTCCTTAATGGATTTGTTAGGTGACAATGAATGACTAGTCCACGTTTGAAATCACTAAGCTCGCCTGGACCCATTCAGCTCTTACTGCTTTTCACATGACAACAAAATATTCTATACTTTCCTTTATACTGTCGGGTCCGCAACTCGTGACATCTAGTAGTAGTACTTTTGATCAGATAGTGTAGATTAGGTGTTCTATGATTCCCGATATAACTTTGGTTTCACTAGATGACTTCCCCGTAATTCCTACGGACTTTGAAGTCACGAATCCATTCGCACGGCGGAGAGTTCACTCCATGAACAGGCAATCTGATTAGAAGCCGCTTGTGAGGAACGATATCTAGAAACATGGAATCAACATGAGATCGCCTGTAGACAGCACTCATTACTTTGTACCACTAAAGAGCGTCTTCCATTCCGATCGAACAATAGTTTGTGAATTCGTGATGGTTAAGTGTCAATAAACTGTTGTGTTCGTGGTATTTCATACATGTTCCAAAAATCTACTTTTAATCGATATCAGCGATAAGGGCCTCTAATTCAGTAGATCACTTTTACTTTATTTCTTATACATTTGTGTGACCTGTAAACTGAATTTACATTACTTTATATCACATTATAGACCTCGAGACATCCTGTCCTACCGAGCGAGGTGGCGCAGTGGTTAGCACACTGGACTCTCATTCGGGAGGACGACGGTTCAATCCCGCGTCCCGCCATCCTGATTTAGGTTTTCTGTGATTTCCCTAAATCGCTCCAGGCAAATGCCGGAATGGTTCCTTTGAAAGGGCACGGCTTACTTCCTTCCCCATCCTTCCCTAATCCGATGAGACCGATGACCTCGCTGTTTTGTCTCTTCCCCCAAACAACCCCAACCCAACCCAACATCCTGTCCTAGCAAAAATGTGCCAGAACGTTAGTCCGGAATAAGGTAAGCGTGGGGTGATAATTTACAGAGCAGTCTGTGCCGTGGTCTATAGAAAGTTTGTCACAGCATACATACCATATTTACCAATGATGTTATTATAGGCGCATCTGACAATATAATACGATATCCCGAAATCGACAACGCGTGGTAAAATATCAGATCAGTACAGTGCAGTATTAAGAATTAACTCAGATAACAGGAACGTAGGTCAATATTTGACAAAAAAGAATGCGAAGAGTTTGCGGTTAGAAACGAACATTTATCAGTCTTCGTGACCTCTTTATTTCCTGCGCTTCGGCAATACCAACTCAGTTTTGTATATACCGGTATTGATATATTAGTCTGCGTAATACTGAGTTCGAGAATAAATAACACCAAAAAGTTTTGGAACAGCAAAGAGAAATCGGGAAGACTTAGATCTAACAAAATTTTAATCTGTGACATATGCGTGAATACGTCTTTCCGACAACCTATGTTGATGCATTCGTCTACCAGGAGGTAATAATCTGGCAGATATGAAAAAGGATGTTATATCCGTTTAGAATAGTGTCACAATCAAAGAGATCATTATACATTAGATCGGAAAATGTCAAATGTCTCAACAGCAGACTAAAATTTGTTTCTGCACCGTATATAGTTTTGCGCATTGCCGGGCGATAAAATGTAATTTATGTACACGCAGTCCGCAGTCGACTCAAAACTAATGACATTACCAATATAAACAGGTTCAGTGATGTGCAACGTGTAAACTATACCGAACATTCGTGACTAGCTACTTCATTAACAGTCTCAGCTCAGTTTAGCATCTGTGCTTTTAAATATTTCAAGCTGTTTTGCAAATTCCGTTCATAATTGTAACACAAGCAAAGAAATTTTAGCGTATAAAGACCCAGCGTTTCGCGGCTCCAAACTACAAGGAAAATTTCTTATTATCATCCACTACGAAGAATAAAACAACCGGCTATCGGACTTCTTTGGCTGTGTCAGATACTATGTAGAGTTGTTCGAATCGATCAGTCGATCAAACTGACTAATATGACATTACAATTTTGTCTCCATTAAAGTAACAACGCATAATGTAGTTATTGGAAAGAGCTCGGGTACTGGCTCATTATATCGTAAAATACTGAAAACCCGTTGTTTTAGGCTGACGAACAGATTCAAATATTGCACAGAATGTATAAGCTGTTGATAGAAAGCACTATGAAAAACTCTATGACGGTTTCGTTTAATACTGTGGAGCATCATAAAAGATATGCAGTTCACCATCATACTAATGTATCGCTCATGTTATTGATTGAAACGAAGAAGGAAACAGAATACCCACTGTATCTCCAACAAGTTGCGGTTGAACAGGTCTGCAACTTTTGAGTGTCTGCAATAACTGTTAAAGCAACCACCTTTTGTTGCTAGGTAGTTTTATTTAGTAGATGTTACAATACATCAATACGTAACAATGAATGTATCATAAAAATCAAATATTGTTCGAGGGTAGATAATATACCATGTACGTACGTAATGCGCTACACTCTGACGAGCATTACAGGGCGCAGCGTGTAAATGTGGCACTATACAATGTAGCGTCCACACATGAACATCAATGTATGTTAAAACGTAAACTGATACTGTGGGCTGCCTCCGGTGACCACGTAGGCTAGGCCAGTGGGCGCTAATAGCGGTATGCGTCAAAGGTATTTTTTTATTTTATTGCAATAGAAATATATTTTACAAAATCGTTGGTAAAATACAATCTTAACAAGGTGCGAAAAGTGCACATTGATAAAACGTTATAAAATATAAAAATAAAATTGCATCAGATATTATGACACCTGACGTGGCGCACTGTAAAACTATAATACAGGAAAAAAGGAAATGCTTTGCGGCAGATCAGCTACAATAGAAACAGATTAACAAAACATAGGTTGGCATAAGGAATGTGTAGAGTGCGAGCGTGATGTTCCATATTATACAAAAGGACATAAATGTAGTTATGTTCTTCCTTTACATCAAATGTAAACAAAACAATAAACCATCCTAAATACAGAAGTAAATATGTAAAACGATAAATATAACAAAATAAGAAGAAGGGCTATGGTAGCACTTGCACATTAGGGACTGTTCGTTTACATGTTTGAAAAAGCCAAATCACCTTGCTGGAAACTTTGTGCTAACTGTACAGAGCAGAAAGACATGAAATTGTGTAACTACAGTTGAACCACAAATGAAAAAATTAACGGTGGTTACAAATGAATATAAGTCCAGACAACGACATTTCCACAGAAATGATCATGTGTCACGCATGAGCGTTTTTACAAAACAGTGTATATTTAAATGATATACGTTATATAATGTAGAACTTCTGTGTGTCCAAACATATCACACCCGGGCAAGGAAAGTGACACAAGTCAAAAAAAGGCAATTTTTTGTTTTTGTCACTGAACAATGCATGTGGAGTGCCCCCAGCGTGCACGTTAAGCGTCACATCTCTATCTCGCAATTTGTCCACTTGCAGGCTTTCAAATAACTACGCACCCTCCAACTCAACGTTGCAATATTAAAAGTTTTGGCTGTTTTCCTTGTCTAGGGGTTGGGATACATAGTTGCCGCATTACAAGCCAAATACTACAGAGTCTACAGTATACGATAAGAATACACATATGAATCGAATGGTCGAGGGTTTCTATCACTCGGCAATTGCGAATTATGAATGTAACATACAAATTTATGAATGAATAATTTGAAATCAAATAATATCTGCGGGTACTATCTTAATGACTTTAAATGATAAGTACTATAGTACTTTTTAGAATGCGGTATATTTCTGCCAAACTCTTATTGGTGTCGATGGTCCAGTAATTAAATAAAATATAAGTTAAATAACAGGGAAACAATAGATTCCGTCTTCACGTAATTAGTTGTGAACAACAACATAGCTCGCGAGATATTCACTTTCAAACGTGTACTACGTCTTCACTGTAGAAACCACGGAAATCTCACAAGTTCACAAGTCGGCACTCCGAAGTATTTCTATCTCTCACGACCACTCACAAACCGCTCCACTCTCCAAGTCTTTCCGCCGACTCCGCGTCGGTAGCGCCGTCGCGTCCAGCACTCCCCTTACTCTCCAGAACTACCTCCCATCGAGTCTCCCCATTTACGAGCGCTGTGATTGGCTAGAGCGCTCGCGCCACATTTTCAAGCCAACGCACCCACACACGTATTTAAGCACATACGAAATACTGGATTTAGATTTAAATACTTGAAATTAACTACATATTCCTATAGCTGGACCATAAACACGTTCTAATACACATATTAAATACGTAAACAATTAAATAAACATATCTCAAAAGAAATAGAACAGGTAGGCTAGTAGCCTAATGTCTTTGTGCTTTCTAAAACACAGTAAATAATAGACCAGTTTCTTCATGAATAGCGTATATCGGATATAAACAAAGACATAGATGAGTCAATATATTTATAAGCATGCTGCTACCGTTTTTTCGTGTAACTGTGGAGTACTTACGGCCTGACGCGATCGATAGTAATCAGCCACTTTGACCTCCAATAACTCGTATACTAGTTACATTACATGCCTGTAATTCATACCAATTTAGGCTTACACTAATAGCTTTCCAAAGACAAGGCGATCGACAAAATCGGATGAAGCGTATGTATTTTGGAAATTCGTTACTGGGTGTTACTTGTATAATTTACCGTCAGATGCTAAGCTTTAAACTAATAAAGGTATTGATATTCTGATTACACCGTCAGAATCGTCGTGCAGATAATAGTAATGTACATGTTTCTTTTTGAGGTATCATGATTCATCTGGCTACTATTAATATCTATACGAACTGTGAAATGTCTCCCATTAAGGTTTCACAAAGTCTTCCATCTTTGGCACTCCCGGCATAGACATCTCCTTCATCGACACAAAGCACCGGCGTCGTCACAGGGGAATTCCCAGCCACGCGGCTGGACCACGCGCTGGGGCTCCCTACCCCTCTCGTCCGGCTAACGTCTGCCACCACGTGGTCGACCTGCCGAGCGGCCCGCGCCCGCCAAGCGGCCCGTGCGGCCACTGCTTCCTTCGAACTTGGAATATTTTCAGGGCGCAACGACTCCCCCGTTACCTCACACGCTGCAGGGCAGTTGTGTCAGTTTTGTTGCAGGTTAATTCGTGATTCGCACTGCAAGAACAGTGCCACTTCAGAGTTGCTACCGGCAGGTGTGCGTGGGTCATTCAAGAAGAGCGACACAGTCTGAGTTGTGATACTTTTCATATATAAGGTAAGTTGAATGTAATTTTGAATATAATTGATTATTACAATGTATGTGTTTACACAATGTCTGTTGTTGTTGTTGTGGTCTTCAGTCCTGAGACTGGTTTGATGCAGCTCTCCATGCTACTCTATCCTGTGCAAGCTTCTTCATCTCCCAGTACCTACTGCAACCTACATCCTTCTGAATCTGCTTAGTGTATTGATCTCTTGGTCTCCCTCTACGATTTTTACCCTCCACGCTGCCCTCCAATGCTAAATTTGTGATCCCTTGATGCCTCAAAACATGTCCTACCAACCGATCCCTTCTTCTAGTCAAGTTGTGCCACAAACTTCTCTTCTCCCCAATCCTATTCAATACCTCCTCATTAGTTTCGTGATTTACCCACCTTATCTTCAGCATTCTTCTGTAGCACCACATTTCGAAAGCTTCAATTCTCTTCCTGTCCAAACTGGTTATCGTCCATGTTTCACTTCCATACATGGCTACACTCCATACAAATACTTTCAGAAACGACTTCCTGACACTTAAATCTATACTCGATGTTAACAAATTTCTCTTCTTCAGAAACGATTTCCTTGCCATTGCCAGCCTACATTTTATATCCTCTCTACTTCGACCATCATCAGTTATTTTACTCCCTAAATAGCAAAACTCCTTTACTACTTTAAGTGTCTCATTTCCTAATCTAATCCCCCCAGCATCACCCGATTTAATTTGACTACATTCCATTATCCTCGTTTTGCTTTTGTTGATGTTCATCTTATATCCCCCTTTCAAGACACTGTCCATTCCGTTCAACTGCTCTTCCAAGTCCTTTGCTGTCTCTGACAGAATTACAATGTCATCGGCAAACCTCAAAGTTTTTATTTCTTCTCCATGGATTTCAATACCTACTCCGAATTTTTATTTTGTTTCCTCTACTGCTTGCTCAATATACAGATTGAATAACATCGGGGAGAGGCTGCAACCCTGTCTCACTCCTTTCCCAACCTCTGCTTCCCTTTCGCGCCCCTCGACTCTTATAACTGCCATTTGATTTCTGTACAAATTGTAAATAGCCTTTCGCTCCCTGTATTTTACCCCTGCCACCTTCAGAATTTGAAAGAGAGTATTCCAGTTAACGTTGTCAAAAGCTTTCTCTAAGTCTACAAATGCTAGAAACGTAGGATTGCCTTTTCTTAATCTTTCTTCTAAGATAAGTCGTAAGGTTAGTAATGCCTCACGTGTTCCAACATTTCTACGGAATCCAAACTGATCTTCCCCGAGGTCCGCTTCTACCAGTTTTTTCATTCGATCTGTAAAGAATTCGCGTTAGTATTTTGCAGCTGTGACTTATTAAACTGATAGTTCGGTAATTTTCACATCAGTCAACACCTGCTTTCTTTGGGATTGGAATTATTATATTCTTCTTGAAGTCTGTGGGTATTTCGCCTGTCTCATACATCTTGCTCACCAGATGGTAGAGTTTTGTCAGTACTGGTTCTCCCAAGGCTGTCAGTAGTTCTAATGGAATGTTGTCTACTCCCGGGGCCTTGTTTCGACTCAGGTCTTTCAGTGCTCCGCCAGACTCTTCACGCAGTATCTTATCTCCCATTTCATCTTCATCTACATCCTCTTCTATTTCCATAATATTGTCCTCAAGTACATCGCCCTTGTATAAACCCTCTATATACTCCTTCCATCTTTCTGCCTTCCCTTCTTTGCTTAGAACTGGGTTGCCATCTGAGCTCTTGATATTCATACAAGTGGTTCTCTTCTCTCCAAAGGTCTCTTTAATTTTCCTGTAGGCAGTATCTATCTTACCCCTAGTGAGACAAGCCTCTACATCCTTACATTTGTCCTCTAGCCATCCCTGCTTAGCCATTTTGCACTTCCTGTCGATCTCATTTTTGAGACGTTTGTATTCCTTTTTGCCTGCTTCATTTACTGCATTTTTATATTTTCTCCTTTCATCAATTATATTCAATATTTCTTCTGTTACCCAAGGATTTCTATTAGCCCTCGTCTTTTTACATACTTGGTCCTCTGCTGCCTTCACTACTTCATCCCTCAGAGCTACCCATTCTTCTTCTACTGTATTTCTTTCCCCCATTCCTGTCAATTGTTCCCTTATGCTTTCCCTGAAACTCTGTACAACATCTGGTTCTTTCAGTTTATCCAGGTCCCATCTCCTTAAATTCCCGCCTTTTTGCAGTTTCTTCAGTTTCAATCTGCAGTTCATAACCAATATATTGTGGTAAGAATCCACATCTGCCCCAGGAAATGTCTTACAATTTAAAACCTGGTTCCTAAATCTCTGTCGTACCATTATATAATCTATCTGATACCTTTTAGTATCTCCAGGATTCTTCCAGGTATACAACCCTCTTTCATGATACTTGAACCAAGTGTTGGCTATGATTAAGTTATGCTCTGTGCAAAATTCTACAAGGCGGCTTCCTCTTTCATTTCTCTCCCTCAATCCATATTCACCTACTACGTTTGCTTCTCTCCCTTTTCCTACTGACGAATTCCAGTCACCTATGACTATTAAATTTTCGTCTCCCTTCACTACCTGAATAATTTCTTTTATCTCGTCATACATTTCATCAATTTCTTCATCATCTGCAGAGCTAGTTGGCATATACTTGTACTACTGTAGTAGGCATGGGCTTTGTGTCTATCTTGGCCACAATAATGCGTTCACTATACTGTTTGTAGTAGCTAACCTGCACTCCTACTTTTTTATTCAGTGTCTGTATCTTACATTAAAATTTTTTTCAGACATGAATGCATGTAAAAATGGTAATTTATGCAATAAAGAATTTCATAATGAATTCCTTTTCTTTAAATGCGAACATTTTTAGGTTAGTCTTTACCGTGACTGTTACTGACATTAAATGAAACAACAAGTTTACTGTTGCCAGTCACCGTTTTACTTATTTCCACGACGCGTTTCAAAGGTTTAAACCTCCATTATCGGGTGGATTTACATTAGTTAGTATGACATTTGTGTGTGTGTTGTGTTACGATTTTTTGGAGGAACTTACGGCACTGCCTAGTGGAGAAACAAGACACTATTTCAGAATATGGTTTAGGATTACTTTTGACAAAAAATAAACTGATATCTAATGGTAAACATAAAATAAGTAAACTAGAGTACCTCCAGTGGTCACAGGTTCCTTTCGCTGTCGTAACACATCACATGTATACTGTCACATTTGTAAACAAATATGGCGTCTGAAAACTGCTGGGTGCAAGGTTCGGATAGCAGAAGAGAAGACATAATCGCAAAGTGCAAAGAATATACATCGTAACAACATTATTACAGAATAATTGTTTAAAGAATTTGGAGGTGTTTGTTTTGAGGTGTTGGATATATGTGTGTATTTCAGGTAGTATATAAATACAATTTTGACAAGTTAAAACAGCTAAACATTCGTACTCGTTTATTCAATCAGTTGAAATGTTAAAATGGCTTAAACTTCAAATGCTTTAAACAATTATTCTGTAATAATGTTGTTACGTTGTATATTCTTTGCACTTTGCGATTATGTCTTCTCTTATGCTATACGAACCTTGCACCCAGCAGTTTCCAGACGCCATATTTGTTTAGAAATGTGACAGTATACATGTGATGTGTTACGACAGCGAAAGGAACCTGTGACCACTGGAGGTACTCTAGTTTACTTATTTTATGTTTACCATTAGATATCAGCTTATTTTTTGTCAAAAGTAATCCTAAACCATATTCTGAAATAGTGTCTTGTTTCTCCACTAGGCAGTGTCACAAGTTCCTCCAAAAAATCGTATCACAACACACACACAAATGTCATACTACTAATGTAAATCCACCCGATGATGGAGATTTAAACCTTTGAAACGCGTCGTCGAAATAAATAAAACAGTGAATGGTAACAGTAAACTTGTTGTTTCATTTAATGAATTCCTTTTCTTGGCGAAAAGTATTCCTTCGTTATATAAGTCCATTTATCATTCTATGTTTTAGCAAATTGTGTTCCTAAAATTGCAATACGTCTGACTGTGGCCACCTCCGCCAACTCGCCTTGAACGGCCGAGGAGGAGGAGGGAGCCGGACAACATGGGGCGAGCCCCCGAGGAGAGGACACTGCAGTCATTCTGCAAGCACACAGCGGGACGCCGGGCAGACGTCCTCGCCTGGCTCAAGGAGGGACACGTTGCGAAGGGCCTGTCTGACAACGAGAAGCGTGCCGAGAACTGCAGCCATTAGAACGGAACGCCAAGAATGTAAGCACGGAAGCCTCTGAGTTCTACTGGTCCGGTGGCGGTGATTTTACCTGCCTTAGAAAGCAGGGATGTGCCAACAATTCCACAATACCAGTGCCGCACGGGCACAGGGAGGAGCTTACAAAAAGCGCGGGGAATTGACGCAGGGAGGCATGTGAAAGAAGCCATCGTTCTTAAGAAAATGTTTTTCTGGATGGTAAGGACATTCCTTATTAATCACGGACGCCGGCAGATTCTGAGACGGAGTCGAAACATGAGTCTGCCCCGAGCTCACGCAGAGAGAGCGGTTATATAGAAGTGTTGTGTAGCTGCTTTCCCAGCAACCGCGGAATGCAGGAAAACATCTTTTGAATGTGAAACCGTGAGAAAGATGTCAATTCACGAGGCACACGGCAGCCCACGCCAGATAGAAAACCCCAAGCCGCACGGAGAGGCGTGGCGATGAAATGGCGATCTGTCATTGGGCTGCATTTAAAATTTCGTCCGCCAATGACAACGCCGAAAGGAAGAATATTTCGTTGAGGAGTTGAGCTGAGAGATGGAGGAGAAACGAGAAGGGATAGTCGTGGAGACATCGCGGAAGCGAGAGGACATGGGCGCTCCTCCACGCGTCGCCAACATCCACCTTCCGACACCGTGAAAGCACAGCTTCGGCCACGTTACCGACAACTGTCAAGACAACGCAGAGATCGTACCTGGGCTCCGCCGCAACGCCGCCATTTCTGATGTGGGCAACCGACTGGCGCCACACAGCTCCGAGGCGAAGCGCCGTACCGGCACAGCGCCTGCCGCCGACAGCAGTATACGACGAACGATAACGAATAATGGTGAGACGATTCGTCCACTCCTCCTGCCCCTTAATAACTGAGTCGTGTCTACTCCCAGTCAAATTGGGCCTGAGATTTGCAATTTTGTTTCGATTTGCATAAACAGCACGAAAACGATTTCTTTCATGTTTTGATCGTACAAGCAATCTTTTACAGTCATGCATGAACACCTTAAATTTGTACCCTTTGTGTTTGATCTCATTTAATTATTGGTATCAATTAACTGTTGGCTCCTAACCTGGGGGCAATCCCATCAGTCATCTGCTCGTTGTTTCGCGTCCGACAGCAGAGAGAAGAATTCACAGTTCACAAAATTTTTGGCGCCCAGCGTGGGGCGACCTGATTGGTAATTTTCATGATATCGCATCTCACAAAATAATTTCTCGAGATCACTACAACCCTAATTGATATTTCTGATTAAATGTGCTGATTTTCATAAATTACAATTTTGCATTTTATGTCTTCCTAATATAACAATTTCAACTTTTTTCCATTTTTCACTTTTTATTTTAATTTAAGTGTTACTTTTGATGATAGAGATTCGAACGTACGTAGTATTATATAACAATTTGGGGTGCAGAAGGGGCAAAAGAATTACACGAGAGGTCATAACAAAAACAAAAAAAACAAATTTTTGGAAAATTTGAGAAAAGTGATACAGCAAGAAGAATTAATTAATAATTATGCGATAACACCTCATACTGCACGAGTACAGAACTAGACGTCCATATTACTGTTGTACAGACTACAGTGGAATTTACTGCCAAAAGTACTTACTTCAAATTTAAACGACTCTTATACTATTGCAATATATGTTTTACAGAATTCCTTAAGTCGATTTTTCTCGAGTACTGTATTTTTTGATTATCACTGTTCTTGCCGAGGTGCAAGTGTGGAGAGGGATACCAAACAGAAGGTAAAGGGTTAACGATATTCATGTGCAATACACATGATTACGAAAAAGTGACACACAATCATAAAATGGAGCTGTGGATGGGCACCCATAACGTTATGTGGGTTTCAGTGTATACCACCCTTTCAGATGACAATCCATTTACACATCCATGAAGTACTATTATTGACAGATACACATCATATCGAGGAAGTGGAGACAGAAAATTACACAAGTTATTACATTAGCAAAACTTCGATTAGCACACTGGATTTGCAGTCGGGAGGACGACGGATCAAACCCGCGTCCAGTCATCCTGATATAAGTGTTAATGATTTCACTAAATCGCACAGCCGATTTCCTTCTCCATCCTCCATCCCTCTGAAAGAACATTAAAGCTGTTGAAGGAACATTAAAAACTAATCTCCCCTCCTCCTCCTAGAACTTCGAAGTGTTGCACCTTTCAAAACAAATATTCAAATGTAAAGATGAATTACATTTTATACAAATTTATCTAGTGTCACTTAATAGTCATGTTCTGTACATACAATACACCTTCTCCGGGCTGTCTGCTTCTTTAATGTTCCTAGGATTAGCGAGATGAAGTGGAGTTCAGTGAGCGTAAGGAATTAGCATCATCAGCCGATCTGCCACAACTGCACTCTGTTTGCAGCCTATGGTGAATCTCTAGAATATCCGTCATGAGTTTCCACTGAAAATCAGATAATGAAATATTTATTTCCGTCTTAGTTTTATATAAGACATTCACGTTCAGCAGAGACAGATCCACCACATAACAAAATACTTTTTAATACCATTTTGTAGTTTTTCGTAGACATTCTACTGAACTTAACATCATGTCATTCCTGTCGGCTCCCATGGAGTTAACCATGCAAGCTGGTTTTATTTCTGCTGCATTTGCACTTGTGCTTTTGCCAGTGTTGTCAGTCTCTACAATTTCGCTTTTATGCAGAGTTGAAAGCATTCTCACTTCCGGATTGTCCTGTAACTTAAGAGAAAGAAGTTTATCTGCTGATATAAACTCGGGCTTCCCTTTTCACCCTTCTTTTTTACATATCACCGGAGTGCCTTTATGGTTATTTTCCTTACAGTTTCACAAGCATTAGTCACTATGTAATCCAGATAAGAAAGTTACGCCGAACTACTATACCAATTCTCAACCTACAGTGTATCACCTTTACCAAGGTAGCATTCTAGTAAAGAAAAAACGAAGCTTCCAGGTATTCCAACATTTACACCAAAACCAGTTTCTTTTTTTTCCGTCTGTTGCTCCACCCGCATAAATGATAAAGTCAAGGATATATCCAGTTTCCCAATCACACAAGACAAAAAGATTATGTCACATGTATGGCGTTTGGATGGAATGTGCTGTCTGAAGAAGGCACGACCTCTGTAGAGAAATAAACGTCTTTCTTAGATGATCCACACATTGAGAAAGTTTTCAGATTTTGTTATCTTCTGGGGCCTCATTGTTATCTGTAAAGTGTAACATCTTTAGTAATAGATGGTACCTATATCTTGGCATGATTTGCGCAAATATTAAATTAGACAGTAACGGGTCGTTGGCCCAGTAACTGTTTATTTCATTTTTTCTCTCCAGAGTCATCAGAAAATTTAATGCAAGGAAAAAATTTCATCACCGTTCGTGTTTCTTAAGTGTCGCAGTATCAATTTTTCAATGGTGTCGTTGCAAAACTGCTCATCATGAATTACATTGCATATCTATTTAGTTTACAATTTCTTGGCTAAAAAAGTCTCGGAAACAGACATATTACAGCAGGTGAATTATCTAAATTGACGATTTTGCAACCGAATGACTGTTACCGAAGGTATACATTGAGCTCAAATCAGTTTTGTGTCTTTTAGCAGATCTGTCAGTCGTATGCTCAGGCTCTTCTTCGGTACTGGAGGAAGAATCGATGGTAACGTAAAAATCTGGATCCCCATTTACTGGTTTGGAGTTTGCAGGTTCACTAACATTTTGAATATTTTTGGTAACGGATTCATCTAGAAGCTCATCGGCACCACTGACCAACCATAATCAGCTAGAAATAATTCAAAAGCCAAGATCACTTAAATGCTGTTTACTGGATAACCGGTTTCAACACTCTAAAGGTGCCATCATGGGATCTGAATGTAGCTTAACATTTATAAACCATTTGAATATAACGACACATGAGGCAGACCAGCTGATATAAAATCATTGTCACAAAAGAATAAAAAACAACTGGTTTCATGGTCATTCTTTTCCATCAGATATGTAAAACCGAAGTCACAAGATGAAACTATTTGGTACATGAGCGCTGCTCGACTAACAACTGTCAAAACCGGTCAAGTACCAAATGGTTTTATCTTGTGACTTCGGTTTTACATATCTGATGGAAAAGAATGACCATGGGAGTAGTTATAGCTCATCTTCTGTAAACGGACGGTGACACCGAGCCATCTTATTCGATGACAAGCAAAGCGAAGCACACAGAATAGATAATGTTACGATTCCAATGACCTCTAAAGAGAATTGAACTGTCAGTTCCCAGTATTCCAACAACTGTGCAGTAGTCAACTCCGACTAGTTGGATGGGCTGTGCACTTTATAAGTATGGACACGATTGTAGCAGGGAACCGCTGTAAATACATTTTTTAGCAAATACTGTATATACGCCTGGAGCATTGAATTGTTAGCGTTTATATGCGTCTGGAGCAGTGAAATGGTTAATGTATTCCTGAGCGAGCTGAACAAGCCTTCAGCATGACTATGCTCTCGCTGAATGTCGGTCTCTGGCATGGGGTCGCTGACACTCTTCTAACACAGCTACTATCGACACAGCCAGGCTGCGAGGCAACAACAGTTGCCTCACGGCCAAGCAATTACGTCGGCTGCAGTGGCCGAGCGGTTCTAGGCGCTTCAGTCTGGAACCGCGCGACCGCTACGGTCGCAGTTTCGAATCCTGCCTCGGGCATGGATGTGTGTGATGTCCTTGGATTAGTTAGGTTTAAGTAGTGCTAAGTTCTAGGGGACTGATGACCACAGATGTTAAGTCCCATAGTGCATTAGGTTTAAGTAGTGCTAAGTTCTAGGGGACTGATGACCACAGATGTTAAGTCCGATAGTGCTCAGAGACATTTGCACCATTTGAACCAACCCATTACGTCGCCTTCACTCTGCCGCAGTTTCCACGACACCGCCTGCCGAGGACCCCGCCACCACCTCATGGTCCGTGGTAAACAATGACGTGACAAAAGTTATGGGATACCTCCCCATGTAGTATCTGACCACCTTATGCCCTGCATATTGCAGCAACTCGACGTGGCATGGACTCCGTAAGTGGCTGGAAGTACCCTGCAGAAATATTGAGCCATGCAAACTCTATAGGATTTTCTGCATCAACTGATCTTTCGACTATGTGGCATACATGTTCGATGGGATTCGTGTCGGGACTGGGTAGTGTAACCATTAGCACGAGTTGTCCAGAATGTCATTCAAACAACTCGCAATCAATTGCGGATCGGTGTCATGGTGCACTGTCATGCATAAAAATTCCATGGTTGTTTGGAAACGTGAAGTTTATGCGTGGCTGCAAAATGTCTTCAGGTGCCGAAAATAATCGTCAGCAGTTAGTGATCGATTCAGTTGAACCATTTAAACACAGCCCACACCATTATGGAGCCACCACCAGCTTTGACAGTGCCTTGGTGACATCTTAGGCCGGCCGCGGTGGCCGAGCGGTTCCAGGCACTTCAGTCCGGAACTGCGCTACTGCTACGGTCGCAGATTCGAATCCCGCCTCGACCATGGATGTACGTGATGTCCTTAGGTTAGTTAGGTTTAAGTAGTTCTTGGGAACTGATGACCTCAGATGTGAAGGCCCATAATGCTCAGAGCAATTTGAACCATTTTTTTGACATCTTAGGTCCTTAGCTTCGAGGGGTCTGCGCCACACTCGAATACTACTATTCGCTCTTACCAACCGAAATCGGGACCTACCTCGCCAAGCCACGGTTTTCCAGTCGTCTAGGGTCCAAGCGATCTGTTCACGAGCCCAGGAGAGGCGCTGCAGGCGATGTCGTGCTGTTAGCAAAGGCACTCTTATCGGTCGTCTGCTAGCCCATTAACGCCAGATTTCGGCGCACTGTCCTACCGGATAAGTTCATCGTACGTCCTATATTTATTTCTGCGGTTATTTGACGCAAATGGCTCTGAGCACTATGGGACTCAACTGCTGAGGTCATTAGTCCCCTAGAACTTAGAACTAGTTAAACCTAACTAACCTAAGGACATCACAAACATCCATGCCCGAGGCAGGATTCGAACCTGCGACCGTAGCGGTCGCGCGGTTCCAGACTGCAGCGCCTTTAACCGCACGGCCACTTCGGCCGGCACGTTATTTGACGCAGTATTGCTTGTCTGACAGTACTGTCAACTCTACGCCAATGCCGCTGCTCTCGATAGTTAAGTGAACGCCGTCGGCCACTGCGTTGTCTTCGGCGAGAGACAATGTCTGAAATTTGGTAATATCGGCACACTCTTGATTTCTGAATCCCATAACGATTTCCGAAATGGAGTGTCCCATGTATCTAGCCCGAACTACCACTCTGAGTTCAAAGTCTAATTGCCATCGTGCGGCCACAATCACGTCCGGAGCCTTTCCAAAGAACCACGTGCGTAGAAATGATAGCTCCGCCAATGCATAGCCCTTTTATACCTTGTGTACACGATACTACTGCTATCAGTATCTGTGCATATCGCTATCCAGTGATTTTCGTCATCTCAGTGTTTGAACTGAGGTCGTCCCAGCTAAGTGCCCTTGGGGTCGGACGCTGCCAGATTCATCCAAGATTCGTCATACAGACGGCACTGCCGTCTCCTGCTAGGTTGGCCACTAGAGTACTTCATTCCGACCTTCCGATCCGGGACACTGTCGTGTCATCCTGACTCAGCAACAGCCGGCCACTCTGAATGCAGTGGTAGAGAAGACCGCTCGCTACAGCGGCAAATTCACGCCTGCGCATCTGTGTGCATGTGCCCCCTCCCCCCTTCCACTCCCCCACACCCAGTTCTCCTAATATCTTGATTGTGTTGACAGATAGATGTATAGTGTAGCCTGAGATCCATATTTGTGCCATGTTTAACACACGTTCCACTATAAAAACCAAAATTGCAAGGGGGGCGTTTGCGCGCTAGATGGCGCTGCCATGGGTCAAACGGATATCAACTCCGTTTTTTAAAATAGGAACCCCCATTTTTTATTACATATTCGTGTAGTGCGTAAAGAAATATGAATGTTTTAGTTGGACCACTTTTCTCGCTTTGTGTCCGCTCGCCCGCTTTGGCGGTGGCTGAGCAGACATGCAATGTGATGAAGTTAATTGCCATCTTCTACAGACCATATATAAATTTGGTTGCAAGTTACTAAGTGCTCTCATTCTCAAATACTAGATGAACATATTCTGGCTATTTGGGCATCATGAACTATGTTTCTTTTTCACCGAAAGGCGCAGCAAATCAGACCTTTGTGCAAAAAGCCAGCAATATTCGTTGATGCACACAATGCTCTTATAAAAGTGATACGAAAAGTTTCAAATTTCACGTTATTGTGCATAATACAGCTTAAAATGTATTTTGGGGACGGTGGGAAGAAAGCAAGGCAAATGGCAAGAAGCTCCCATCTCTTTCTTCGATATGCTCTCAGTTCCACATTCTGCACTCATTAGACTGTTCATTCGGTTCAGTACATCATGTAATTCTAGTTCGCTTTCATTCAGGATAACAATTTCATCAGCGAATCTTATCGGGTTAACACCTGTTGTCTGCTTACTGCAGGAGTACTGCGCTAGATCTGTATTTGGTTAACACAAGAACCCTGACGACACCTGGCTGCTCTCATCGTCTACGCCTCCACTCACCACCAGCAGAGAAACCACTTGCACACTCCATCCTCCTCGACATCAATACACTTCACGGAAGGAAGGAAGATCAGAGTTTAACTCCCTGTCAACAGCGCGGTCCTTACAGGTGGAGCAGAAGCTCGGTTTAGGATAGGATCGTGTAAGGGAATTGGCTGTGCTCTTTTCAAAGGAACCGTCCTAGCATTTGTCTGGAGCTAATTTGGGAAATCTCGGAAAACGTGGATGGCCAGAGGGAATTTGTGAACCGCCGTCTTCAAAAATGCGAGTCTAGCATGCTAACCATTGTGCCATCTCGCTCGGTACCTTTACTCTTGGTGTCAGAAGTTGGAAGGCATTGATAGAGCTTTGTTGGAGATCGCAATGGTGGTTCATCATGTGCAGCAAAAAAATGGTTCAAATGGTTCTGAGCACTACGGGACTTAACATCTGTGGTCATCAGTCCCCTAGAACTTAGAACTACTTAAACCTAACTAACCTAAGGACATCACACACATCCATGCCCGAGGCAGGATTCGAACCTGCGACCGTAGCAGTCCCGCAGTTCCGGGCTGAGCGCCTGAACCGCTAGACCACCGCGGCCGGCCATGTGCAGCAGCAGAGAATGTTAGTAGCAGCTTATACCACTCGTAGGGGCCTAGTATCCTTGGGTTTGTCCTCTTCCCGCCATCCTGTTCCAACTGTGTCAGGAATAGACTCAGTTATGGTACCTGGGAGGGGGCGTAGGGATGGACCAATGACACCGGCTTTATGTACCCAAACTAATGGCACAGGTGGCCATAGGTACCGAGAAAATTTAGGTCAATATAAATGTTAGGCAAATAGGGGCATAGGTTGTTATAAAGAGAAGGAGGAATTTAATGTTCTGTACTGGCGCTTGTATGAGGGTGTGTTGAATAGTAATGCCTCCGAATCTTCTTGTGAAAATTCTTAAATCTTTTAAAATAAAACGAACGTTCTTAACACTCTACATCTTTATTCCTCAAGCCTACATATTTGCAGCTCTGACGCTAGAGTGGTACGAATTGAGGCGTGTAAAATTGCGCAGTGTAACTTAAATATGTCGCTGCGTGAGGAACAGCATGCCGTAATCAAGACTGTCCATACTTGGAGCATCATCTCCTTCAGCGTGACAATTTCGGACTACATACGAGCACTGCAACTTTTGCAACTATCCACCGCCTTGGGTTCACGGCCATCTCGGTCATAATCCATACAGTACCGACTTGACCCCATCCCATCTGTTTCCAAAACTTAAAATGTTCGAGGACTTCACTTTGGTGGAGATGAAACGATGCAAGAAGAGGTGAGTTTGTGGCTCCGTCAAATCAGACATTGCGCATTGACGGTACAATAAACTTGCCCCCCTTTAGGAATAACGTGTTCTTCACTAGGGTGACTATGATTAACAATAAATCTGTAGGCATGAAAAGTAAAGATGTAAAATGTTAACAGCGGTTGTTTTATTTAAAAAAGATTTAAGAATTTTCACACAGAAAATAGGTAGGCATTGATTTTCAGCACGCCCTCGTAATACGTCTGCACGAAGTAAAGTGAGTGCTCTAAATTGTTAAAATATGTTCTAGGAAGAAGGACAATTATTAGATGACGATGAACGTATAATATGGTAGTATGGCCATCGCCAGGGCAATAGTTAGTGAATAATACTTCGTTCTTATAAGATAGATATAAACTGTGGTATAACATACAACACTAACAAAAAAACGTGGTCCAAGTGTTCCAAGGTGTCATATCTTTGGGACTGACGTCATTGCATCATGTGACACTGAATCAAAGCAGCAACACGCTGAGACAGCGCGGATGCGAGATGAGTCGTTGTGCGTGACGTTATCAATTAAACCGCTTCAAGTCCCTCGGGAGACAGCGCGCAATTAGTATATGACGAATAACGCATAATGTGGTAGTATGGCGATCTCCAGGGCAATAATTAGTGAATAATACTTCGTTCTCATAAGATATAAACTGTAGTACAAGATACAACACTAACAAAAAACATGGATCAAATGTTCCAAGGTGTCATATCGTTGGGGCTGACGTCATTGCATCATGTGACACTGAATCAAAGCAGCAACGCGCTGAGATAGCACGAATGCGAGATGAGTCGTTGGGCGTGACGTTATCAATTAAACCGGATCAAGTACCTCGGGATACAGCGCGCATGGTAACAGAAAATCCCCCGATATATCTGTCCAAGTTGAAGAAATGACGCTATGGGACGACGTATTAAGGAAAGTACTATTAAGTATCATGTGCATGCTAAAGATTCAGGGGGTAACTTAAGAGCGAATGTCACGCAGGGCCGGCCGGAGTGGCAGAGCGGTTCTAGGCGCTACAGTCTGGAGCCGCGCGACCGCTACAGTCGCAGGTTCGAATCCTACCTCGGGCATGGATGTGTGTGATGTCCTTAGGTTAGTTAGGTTTAAGTAGTTCTAAGTTCTAGGGGACTGATGACCTCAGCAGTTAAGTCCCATAGTGCTCAGAGCCATTTGAACCATTTTTGTCACGCAGGAGTGGTCAATGATATCGGACAGCTCATCCAGTACGGTACGCTGAAAAAGTCTGTCGGGGTGAAAGGGGTCAGTAAACTGACAGTTTTTTAGTAATACGAGTCACAGAAAAATGGAGTTTTGATAGTTGCCCGTTCATTATGTCTAAGAAAGCGAGGCCACAGCAATGATAGGACGGACCCCTTTCCTCTGCATACAGTTGAGGCATTCAGATAGGAAAGGTCGTAACTGCCAAAATTACAATTTTTAGGTTTTGTATCCAGAAGATAGTATGTAGCCATGCCAATGGCATAGAGAAGGTAGTGTATCCAGAGATAATCAAACTTACCTGGGATCATAGTTACTGGGTAGTCTAAGTTGTAGGCGCAGAGTTGTTGGCGCGGACAAGATGCTAGCTCCTCTCGGCGACGGAGTGTGTGCGGATGTGTTGGTGACAAGTAGTAGTGTTTGTTGTGATTCAGAACTGTGTTTATAAACCAGTATGCCATCAAAACCTCTTCCACTTGTGACAGCTATCGCGTCTATCAGAACTTACCTGATTTTTAAAATCACAATGCATGACTATGATGCTGCAGTGTGAATTTGAGTGCATACGCTATCTGGCACCACGCTGCAACTACCCTGCAGGGTAATTTTTTCCATCATATCACGATTGTTGCTTGGTGGTAAATAGTGTTAGTTCCACAATTCACACCGTGGCGTACAGAAGTATCTCGATTCTCTGAAGAGGAACATGCTTATTTTAAAGTTCATCATCCTCATACTAATATCGGAGTATGCAAGTTATAGACGCAAGTTTACAAAAGCTTCTCACAGCGCTTAATGTTCTCCTGGAAAGCCAGTGTGACTTGATTACGTCGACCAGAAGATAATAACATAATGGAAACTAATTGTTCAATAACTGAAGGCATATCGCATCGTCCTGGCGTTCATGTCTTTCTGCAAATTAATTTGATGTAATAAATTCCGACAGCAATGTAAAACGGCACCAAACAATCCACGTTTAATTATAACTTTGTTTCGTCTTCGCAAATGGGCCGTATGTGATGCTTGCATACGTTAACTGTCAAATTTTGGTTAAATAACGGGGCGTAACAAGCCTCAAATTTACGTGTAACCACGTGGAGTCGTTTCTGCGATTCATCTTGATTGTGTGCGGTTTAATACCACTTTCTGTTCTCTTTACTGCGAAGAATGGGCAATGTTACTGTCGAACTTACTTCCATGTTTGCATAAACATCTGTGTGTATGCCTGACTGTGTGATTAGCGCTGTTGACCCAGTGATAGAGATCCCACTTGGCGTGAGGAGTTGTTGGAGGCGCTGGGTAAACAGCCTAGGTCGAGTGGTATTACGGTTGTGGGTGGTAAGTGGCATCTACAGATTGAAGAAGATGATGATAGCATTTTGGGATCTTCTCTTCTTAATCTTCATCGCTTATACTAAATATTATTAGACGACTGTTGTTGTAATGTTGCAAAGCAAAACACGCACAAGAATTACGATTAGACAAAATGTAAAACTTTAATGTTTGTCTTGTGTTCCAGACAATACATATTTTATCTCGCAGTATCCTCATTTCGTCCTCAGGGGTATTCCCACTTCATTTTATTGTTATCATATTGATTTACCACATGGGTATAGTGCAGCAGAAAATTTTGTTCAGTTGTAAAGTACGTACAAACTTAATTCGAGTGATTATATTTTCATTCTTAATTTTTGTTTTCGATTATTCATAAAATTTCTTTCATTGCATTATTTTTACGCTGATCCAATATCTCTGATTTATTTTATCTGAGTCTCATTACTAATAATTCTTCATCTGGGGATTCTTTTGAACGTGGAACAACTTTTGGCATTCTACCATACCTCTTTTGGTGCTTGCACCATTCAAATGTTCTGTTTGCCCGGCTAAAATTAAAAAGTACACAGAAACTACACTGTAACTAACACATCCCAGTAGTTTGATACATTTCGATGATTGCACCCACCTTTAACAGCTTCGTGCAGTGCTCATAACGCGTGCACAAAAACAAACGAAAATTGTTATCTACTTTCCCCTTTTTCTGACACTGTTCCTGTTGCGTTAACAGGACCTTAGTCTGCCATTTCCGCAGCTTCGACAAGGATTGTAGTCTCCATCTGTTCGCTCTTCTGTAATTAAGCTTCCACATCAATTAGTAAACCGCGCAGAATGCACTCTTTCACTTCAAACATCGTCGAAAATTCAGTAATGTCGGTAGACCGCTATTCATTTCGCGCGCACTATCGGTAAAAAAACACACTACTTTGTTTGGAAACGAGTCTGTGTAATTATTTACGGCAGTAATATGCTTCCCTCATTAATAATTTGAAACAAATATCGGATGTGGTATTATTCGAAATCAAAATATTTAATCTGGCAAATGTTTGTGTGAATGAATGCGGACAGTTTTGGTGTACCAGAGGAATTCGTACGAGTCAGAGAGTGCGTTATTGAATGCGTGAAATACATTTTTAACTTCTCCAACTGGTCGATAGAATATTAAATCTTTTGGGATTTAAGGAAACGTCAAACCCTTTGTTAGTTTTCACAAACTACGGTTGTAACATTGTGTAATCGATGCATACAACAAGCCTTTTCTGCTTCTTCAGTCTTCTAACTGATCTGGGAGGGGGGGGGGGGGGGTCATCAGTCTTCCGACTGGTTTGATGGGGCCCGCCACCAATGCCTCTCCTGTGCTACCTTCTTCATCTCGGAGTAGCACTTGCAACCTACGTCCTCAATTATTTGCTTGACGTATTCCAATCTCTGTCTTCCTCTACATTTTTTGCCTTCTACAGCTCCCTCTAGCACCATGGAAGTCATTCCCTCATGTCTTAACAGATGTACTATCATCTTGTCCGTCCTCCTTACCAGTGTTTTCCACATATTCCTTTCCTCTCCGATTCTGCACACAATCTCCTCATTCCTTACCTTATCAGTCCACCTAATTTTCAACATTCGTCTGTAGCACCACATCTCATATGCTTCGATTCTCTTCTTTTTTGGTTTTCCCACAGTCCATGTTTCACTACTAGGCAACGCTGTACTCCAGACGTACAGTCAAACTCAAAAGTATCCGAACGACCTGAATTGCATACCGCCCGATTCGCATACAACAGTCATAACGCAGCTGTCTAGCAGGTCCTCTAATCGCTCCTCGGTACAGTTGTTTGACTATTGAAAATGGTTCCAACAAATCATCACTAGAAAACACTGCTCTGTATCGCAATAATTCAAGAAATAAAGTAGTAACACGATACTACAAATATTATGGAACACCTTATCACAGATAAGACTGTCCTTAAGGCTTGTAACCTCACATTTATTACAATAAATGACGTACCTGAAATGTTACCACTGCCATTATTATATTAGATAGTTAATGCACGTAATAAGTTCATCACATGCATGATTTCCTCTTCAAAGTAACATACCGTACTTATTATTTAACACAAAATGACATAAAAAATTTAAGATATTTCATGAACTGCTAGTTGAGAATATGTATGAACTTCAAATGACACGACGAACCGCACGTTCTGCATATGGACTCAAACCCACGTCATGCAGACTAAGCAAAGATTTCGTGACTGACGGAAACTAACAGTCATTCCTGACTAGGCATACGGAGAGCGATATACCTCAATTTTAGACAGAATCAGTTAGCAAATATCAACTTTAAATTACATAACGTAAACATTTTTAATGGACGCGAATTCCTACCCAGCATCAGTTGTCCCAGTTAACGAACTACGAGAGATGTTAAATATTGCTTCTTCACAAGTAACTTACTTGAAATGCCGTGAGATAAAGCTTTGTGTTGGACAGGGATTCGAACCCAGAACATAATCGGATTGTTATCGAAGCACAATCAACTGTGACATATAGGATTTTCTCGGCAATAACGAGACGAAACATTAATTTTTTTCCTGCACAGAACTCCAACCCGGCACCTATCGCTGTTACAGTCTAGAGAAAACGAACGTTACATATGGGTTTGTTACACCAGCAGTGACATGCGAGCTTTTTTGAACTAGAAATAATATGACGAAGAGTTCAGTGCTGACTGGTAATCGTACCCTACACATATCGTTGTTGACTACACACAGAGACGTCAGCTACCGAATTTTTCTCCACCAACAGCACGGAATAACATCCTTGAACTTACAGTGATCTCGCAAATAGTTCTGTGTCTCACTGGGAGTCAAAAACATCAGATACCGTTAGTGTAGACAACAAATGAAAATACACTAAAAATCAAAATTATTATCCACCAGCATATAGGTGTTCTCATGCCAGAGCTTGATAATACATAATGATAACTTTAGTGCCGGGCCAGGATTCGAACCCATTCAGGCGCAATATGTGGAGATGTTGAGGAATCTGCAGTTTTGAACAAACAACAAATTGTAGTCGAACTGTATTGTCACGAAGGGATCAAATTCCGCGTTAAGGGCGGTCTGAGTTGCATTCCCAGTTCAGAACCAATTTTATCGACATACAGAAGCTCAAATAAAAGATGGAATAAGTGTCCTGTGACCCTACAAAGCGTTTGTTTCGTCACCAGAAATAAATAACTAGTATAAGAAAAGTTACTGGTGATAGAGTTTCTACATGTCGCCCTCCTGAGTTTATTGTGGTTCAACCTAACGTCTACTTGGTTGAGAAGGAATATCATATTTCATATGAATTTCAGACCACAATGCCATTATACCTTCTTCACTTGGCGAAGCCAGAGGAGAATAGAATCTGTCTCTCGCTATCAAAAATCATCGGCAGAAGTTTGAATCGAACCCAGACCGTGAGTGTATTAACCTCTCAGCAACCGAACAGTCCACCAGACACGCAGCTGTGGGGCTTATTTTTGTATTGTAACACCGTTGCGACACATTGGATGATAATTCTGACACACAGGCTCCTTGTGGTGGTTTGCAGTATGTTCAGTACATTGATTAACTTGCTTGACCGAATCGCCATGAACTAGCTGCCTCGGCTACCCAGTGCATACATTCGACTCTATTTTTTTATCACCGAAACTAAATCACGAAACTGCCACTTACACAGAACTGCCAACAGTGTAGGATGTAGAAATTTAAATAGGAAGTGTTCCTTTCCACTTGAGCTACTCTATTGCGCTATCTGTTTGTTGAAAACGTCGTGCAGTGCAAAAGAAAAGCTATAACTGTCTATCTCTCACAAGTCTACATCCGCCCATATCCATTATCTCACAACACTGTGGAATGCGGAAGTTCTGTAGGATTTGTTGTTGACTTCTTGAGCAAGCGTAGCTAGTGTTCAGCTAGTAGTGTAGCGGTTAAGTATAATGCACTGTAGACAACATGTCGCGTGTTCGAATACATCCAATGCTAAATCTTTTAAAACACAATTCTCTTGTCTGCTGACGTTATCAGTCTAATGGAACTTTAAACATAATTCCCTTCTCTTCTCAACTCAAAAGCAGCATGTGGAAAAAGGGCTAACTACTGCAACATTTTGTACTTTTCAGGTTTAATAGATGGCCAGGCAGCAGATGCATCTCGAAACTTTCGTGTTATGTTTGGGGAGAGCGCATAGTGCCAAAATAGGTCATAAAAGTATTTTCTACATTAGCTGTCATGTGGTAGTGGCATTTTATTCTTCTTCAAACCTTGTTTGGTAGCTTTAATTCAGAACAAGTTTCCTACATGCAGGTAATCAATAAATCTGCATGTGCATTGTCAGACTGTTATATCTAACGTCAGAGAATTCGCATATATCGTTGACGATTAATTGCTCTCTCATATTTACTATTGTTTAAACAACATAAATGAAACCCTACGAAAATTGTGCACTGTATTATAAGATATGAATTAAAACTCCCCACGATAACCTTACGACGAAAGTCTGTTTTAATAAAGCTGAGTATCTGTACACAAGCGTGCCTCTATCGAACCGAATTAGTAAAATACTACTCACTTTGATTTCGATTGGGTCTGTGTTTAATTGGTATGCTGTGTCATACTCAAGAGGTATGCAAATGTAGCATTTCATGAATAAAGTTATGTATTTCTAAAAACCCAAAATTTGCTTGTGAGCAACGGAAAGAGGCATTACCAGTTTGCAGCATTGTAAGTTTTTCACCATTGCACCACGAGCCGAAAGTATTTTCTTGCGTTTTCCTTATCGATGTTTGTTCTGATTGCTTGTAGCTCTTTCACTGAAGGGATAAAAACGTCACAGTCAGCGAGACTGGAGCCGCTACCCAGGACAGACGCTTTTTACAGAGCAGCATGTTACCACAGAGCTAGCGAAGAGATATACATTTGGGATTCCTATTAAGAGGCCAATAGTTACTAAAATTCATAAATCGCTTTTTAAAGGACAAGATTAGTTGCGATTTCCACGTGCAACGACTTTCCTGGGCTGAAAAGCGTAAATGTACAGACCTTTGTTACACCTCAAACGATAATAAGATTGTTCAATGGAAATGACAGAAAAAATCAAGTGAACTTTGAGGCTTATTTCCGTGCACACCAGGAAGTAACTCGTCCATCACAGAGTTGCCAAACATACCCTGCCTTGTTGCCAAATCTCAGTTACAGTACCAGCAGGAAAAGACGAACCGATGTGTTCCTACAGAGGGCTGGGAAGTGACCATAGCTGGCATCTCAAAGTCGCGGCTGGCACGGTCTGGAATGCGTCTGATTTGCATTTCTGTAACTAGGTTTAGGGACTGGAGCGTAGTAACTAATAATAATCAGAACTGACTGTAAAGTAAGCGTCATAAATCAGTAACTCTCATAGTTGTTTATAAATGACTTTTGAAAGTCTACTAAAAACTAAGATATTCATTCATGGACGTTTTCGTGCCTGGCCGAGAGTCGAGCTCAACAAACAAAAGAATAAAGAAGAATGTGTGTGTGTGTGTGAGAGAGAGAGAAAGAGAGAGAGAGAGAGAGAGAGACAGAGAGAGAGAGAGAGAGAGAGAGAGAAATATAAAAAAGAATGAGAGAGAGAGTAAATATTGTTGTAAAGAAATTGCATTATGGTATGTAAAGAAATCTTTCATTAAAATGACATGTTCCACATAATTACAATATTTAGTATTTATGATCTGTGGAACAAATATTAATCGAAACAAATCAAATCTAATCAAATTGCTGACTAGCCATGAAGAGTCATTAATTACCGAAATATTCGCCAATATCGATAACTAAATCTAAACTTGAAAACAAAAGACCACAGTTTCTGTAATAAACTGGGACTCCTATCAAGACCCTTTCGTCTCTGTTAACTAACCACGAAAGATGTCTGATATACCTCCATTCAGAAGTAACAAAGTGTGCATACATTTAAAGATGGAGTGCATGATGTGAAGTTCTGTGACTCAGATACGAAAACAACACGTAATCGAATTGTTAACTAAGTAAAATCGAATGTTATGTATCGGTTTTCCTTACCGGCTTCTAGGTGTTTGACTCTGAAATAAGAATACAAATTTTTGTGCCTGAGCGACAATCGAACTGCACACCTACCGTCCTTCTTTATCATCCATGAAAATGGCTTAAGTATCAATTGGTTACTCACCAACAGTAAGATGTGTGCGTGTCTGACCAGAAATAACGATACCTATTGCGAATGTTGGAAACACATGAACAGACATTAATAGTGCATATTAATTTTCACGAGCAGGCCAGTATGCACGTGATAGGGCTTGAAATGAAATTATGAATATTTTTGTACTGGATCAGTATTCGGACCCACATACTTACCTTTGGAGTAGACCTAGAGGAGACTGCAGTCTTGGGGAAAGGAACGAAATGACTGAACTATACTGTTCCGAGAGATTCAGATCCTCGAGAGAGGAGATACGGATTCAAATCACAGTCCAGCACCAAATTATTCTACGTCTGCAGTTCAATCAAGTACAAGTAATATAAGAGCCCTCTTCCTTTGAATGGCTATCGGTTCATCAAATGAAATAAAATTTTCTAACGTAAGTAAGTTTACTGGCGGCAGTATTACTGTTTATCATTTCTTCCGCCTATGTTATTTCCCAACGTAAACTGGCCCTGCCGAGTTGGTAATGAAGGAACGTGATGTTTAATGTGGATTATGAATTATAACGTCTTTCTCTTGAGGTTACCAGAGGTAAAGTAAATCTGTTTGTGCCTCTTAAAAGTAAATGTCTGAACCCTCGCCTATGTCATTTCCCAACGTAAACTGGCTCTGCCCAGTTGGTAATGAAGGAACGTGATGTTTAATGTGGATTATGAATTATAATGTCTTTCTCTTGAGGTTACCAGAGGTAAAGTAAATCTGTTTGTGTCTCTTAAAAGTAAATACCTGAACCCACGCATTGCACCTGATATAGTTCGTTCTACCAGACCATTGTGGCCACATTTCCCAGCCCCAGGAGTATGCTGTAACGGAAGATATGCTTAGCTTACAAAATTAGTCACGGTGGAAAACATGCGAGTCTATTAAATGGTTAAGTAGAAGCAATCTTCTGACGCAGAGATTATGCTATTCTCATGTCAGCAGGATGTAAAGACTCTTCCAGGCATCATATCCTCGATGTGAAGCCTTTTTAAATTTTCACTAATTGAGCAAATTTCGTAGTTCGAGAAAATCCACTGTGAAGTGCGAAGTTACCGGATAATTCGATTATTACCGTCATTATTACTATCATTTTCTTCATACCGCCGCTGGAACGCATGTGCTTGAACATCATTTAATGCCTTTTGGTCATTATAGAAGTAATTGCCAGGAACACGTTCTTTTCCTGTCTACGGAATTCTATTCATGACTCTGAGCACTGTGGGACTTAACTTCTGAAGTCATAAGTCCCCTAGAACTTAGAACAATTTAAACCTAACTAACCTAAGGACGTCACACACATCCATGCCCGAGGCACGAGTCGAACCTGCGACCGTAGCGGTCCCGTGGTTCCAGTCTGAAGCGCCTAAAACCGCTCGGCAACTTCGGCCGGCTATTCTTTTCATGTTAATGTAAAATATCAGCAATTACTCGTAGATTACATAAAAACTGAAGTAATTGCTAAATACGTCAGTTGATAACACAAACGCACTGTCTTTCTGCATTTACTTGCGCCTAGAAATGGCTGTCGAATACTGCCAAACCAAAAGCCAAGTGATCTTACTGCCTTCCGATATACGTTTCTGTCAGTTCTTCCATATGATTTGGTCGACGTGACCTGTTTCAAGTTGAGTATGACAGAGAATGTTGTAGAAAATCAATTATTTTCTTTGCAATAAACAGAAAGATTTTCATGAGAATAACATAATCTCCGCGTCAGAAGATTGCTGCTACTTAACCATTTAATAGACTCGCATGTTTTCCATCATGACAAATTTTGTAAGCTAAGCATATCATCCGTTACAGCACACTCCTGGGGCTGGGAAATGTGGACACAATGGTCTGGTGGAACGAACTATCTCAGGGGCAATGCGTAGGTTCAGGTATTTACTTTTAAGAGGCACAAAACGATTTACTTTGCCTCTGGTAACCTCAAGAGAAATACATTATAATTCATAATCCACATTGAACATCACGTTCCTTCCTTACCAACTTGGCAGAGCCAGTTTACGTTGGGAAATGACATAAGCGGAAGAAATGATAAACAATAATACTGCCGCCAGTAAACTTACTTACGTTAGAAAATTTTATTTTATTTGATGAACCGGTAGCCATTCAAAGGAACAGGGCTCTTATATTACTTGTACTTGATTGAACTGCAGACGTAGAATAATTTGGTGCTGGATTGTGATTTGAATCCGTATCTCCTCTCTCGAGGATCTGAATCTCTTGGAACAGTATAGTTCAGTCATTTCGTTCCTTTCCCCAAGACTGCAGTCTCCTCTAGGTCTACTCCAAAGGTAAGTATGTGAGTCCGAATACTGATCCAGTACAAAAATATTCATAATTTCATTTCAAGCCCTATCACGTGCATACCGGCCTGCTCGTGAAAATTAATATGCACTTTTAATGTCTGTTCATGTGTTGCCAACATTCGCAATAGGTAACGTTATTTCTGGTCAGACACGCACACATCTTACTGTCGGTGAGTAACCAATTGATACTTAAGCCATATTCGTGGATGATAAAGAAGGACGGTAGGTGTGCAGTTCGATTGTCGCTCAGGCTCAAAAATTAGTATCCTTCTTTCAGATTCAAACACCTAGAAGCTTGTAAGAAAAACCGATACATAACATTCGATTTTACTTAGTTAACAATCCGATTACGTGTTGGTCTCGTATCTCCGTCACAGAAGTTCTCATCATGCGCTCCATCTTTAAATGCATGCACACTTTGTTACTTCTGAATGGAGGTATATCAGACATCTTTCGTGGTTAGTTAACAGAGACGTAAGGGTCTTGATAGGAGTCCCAGTTTATTACAAAAACTGTGGTCTTTTGTTTTCAAGTTTAGATTTGGTTACCGATATTGGCGAATATTTCGGTAATTAATGACTCTTCGTGGCTAGTCAGCAATATGATTAGATTTGATTTGATTCGATTAATATTTGTTCCATAGATCATGAATACTAAATATTGTAATTATGTGGAACATGTCATTTTGATGAAGGATTTCTTTACATACCATGATGCAATTTCTTTACAGCAATATTTACTCTCTCTCTCTCTCTCTCTTTCTTTCCTCTCTCTCTCCCTCTCTCTCTCTCTCTCTCTCTCTGTCTGCCTCTCTCTTTCTCTCTCTCTCTCTCTCTCTCTCTCTCTCTCTCTCTCACACACACACACACACACACACACACACACACACACACGCACACACACACACATTGTTTTTTATTTTTCTTCACACACACACACATTGTTTTTTATTTTTATTGTTTGTTGTGCTCGGCTATCGGACAGGCACGAAAACGTCCATGAATGAATATCTTAAAAAAATCCTTTCTTTCAGGAGTGCTAGTTCTGCAAGGTTCGCAGGAGAGCTTCTGTAAAGTTTGGAAGGTAGGAGACGAGATACTGGCAGAAGTAAAACTGTGAGTACCAGCCGTGAGTCGTGCTTCGGTAGCTCAGATGGTAGAGCACTTGCCCGCGAAAGGCAAAGGCCCCGGGTTCGAGTCTCAGTTGGGCACACAGTTTTAATCTGTCAGGAAGTTTCATATCAGCGCACACTCCGCTGCAGAGTGAAAATCTCATTCTGGAATGAATATCTTAGTTCTGAGTACACTTACGAAAGTAATATATAAACAACTATGAGAGTTACTGATTTATGATGCTTACTTTACAGTCAGTTCTGATTATTATTAGTAACTACGCTCCAGTCCCTAAACATAGTTACAGAAATGCAAATCAGACACAGTCCAGGCCGTGCCAGCCGCGACTTTGAGATGCCAGCTATGGTCACTTATCAGCCCTCTGTAGGAACACATCAGTTCGTCTTTTCCTGCTGGTACTGTAACTGAGATTTGGCAACAAGGCAAGGTATGTTTGCCAACTCTGTTATCGACGAGTTACTTCCTGGTGTGCACGGAATTAAGCCTCAAAGTTCACTTGATTTTTCCTGTCATTTCCATTGAATAATCTGCGTTATTATCGCTTGAAGTGTAACAAAAGTCTGTACATTTACGCTTTTCAGCCCAGGAAAGTTGTTGCACGTAGAAATCGCAACTAATCTTGTCCTTTAAATAGCGATTTACGAGTTCTAGTCAGTATTGGCCTCGTAATAGAAACCCACAAATGTATACATCTTCGCTAGCTCTATGGTAACATGCTGCTGTCAAAAAAAAAAAAAAAAAAAAACGCCCTGTCCTGGGTTGCGGTTCTAGTCTCGCTGACTGTGACGTTTTTAACCCTTCTGTGAAAGAGCTACAAGCATTCAGATCAAACATCGATAAGGAAAACACAAGAAAATACTTACGGCTCATAGTGCAATGGCGAAAAACTTACAGTGCTGCACAACAGGTAATGCCTCTTTCCGTTGCTGACAAGCTGATTTTGGGTTTCTGGGGATACATAACTTTATTCATGAAATGCTACATTTGCATACCTCTTGAGTATGACACAGCATACCAATTAAACACAGACCCAATCGAAATCAAAGTGAGTAGTATTTTACTAATTCGGTTCGATAGAGGCACGCTTGTGTACAGATACTCAGCTTTATTAAAACAGACTTTCGTCGTAAGGTTATCGTGGGGAGTTTTATTTCATTTCTTATATTACAGTGCACAATATTCGTAGGGTTTCTTTTAGTGTTGTTTAAACAATAGTAATCATGAGAGAGAAATTAATCGTCAACGATATATGCAAATTCTCTGACGTTAGATATGTCTGACAATGCACATGCAGATTTATTGGTTACCTGCATGTAGGAAACTTGTTCTGAATTAAAGCTGCCAAACAAGGTTTGAAGAAGAATAAAATGCCACTACCGCATGACAGCTAATGTAGGAAATTACTTTTCTGACATATTTTGGCACTATGCGCTCTCCCCAAACATAACACGAAAGTTACGAGATGCATCTGCTGCCTGGCCTTCTATTAAACCTGAAAAGTACAAAATGTTGCAGTAGTTAGCCCTTTTTCCACATGCTAGTTTTGAGTTGAGAAGTGAAGGGAATTATGTTCAAAGTTCCATTAGACTGATAACTTCAGCAGACAAGAGAATTGTGTTTTAAAAGATTTAGCATTGGATGTATTCGAACACGTGACATGTTGTCTACAGTGCATTATACTTAACCGCTACACTACTAGCTGAACACTAGCTACGCTTGCTCAAGAAGTCAACAACAAATCCTACAGAACTTCCGCATTCCACAGTGTTGTGAGATAATGGATATGGGCGGATGTAGACTTGTGAGAGATAGACAGTTATAGCTTTTCTTTTGCACTGCACGACGTTTTCAACAAACAGATAGCGCAATAGAGTAGCTCAAGTGGAAAGGAACACTTCCTATTTAAATTTCTACATCCTACACTGTTGGCAGTTCTGTGTAAGTGGCAGTTTCGTGATTTAGTTTCGGTGATAAAAAAATAGAGTCGAATGTATGCACTGGGCAGCCGAGGCAGCTAGTTCATGGCGATTCGGTCAAGCAAGTTTATGAATGTACTGAACATACTGCAAACCACCACAGGAAGCCTGTGTGTCAGAATTATCATCCAGTGTGTCGCAACGGTGTTACAATACAAAAATAAGCCCCACAGCTGCGTGTCTGGTGGACTGTTCGGTTGCTGAGAGGTTAATACACTCACGGTCTGGGTTCGATTCAAACTTCTGCCGATGATTTTTGATAGCGAGAGACAGATTCTATTCTCTTCTGGCTACGCCAAGTGAAGAAGGTATAATGGCATTGTGGTCTGAAATTCATATGAAATATGATATTCCTTCTCTACCAAGTAGACGTTAGGTTGAACCACAATAAACTCAGGAGAGCGACATGTAGAAACTCTATCACCAGTAACTTTTCTTATACTAGTTATTTATTTCTAGTGACGAAACAAACGCTTTGTAGGGTCACAGGACACTTATTCCACCTTTTATTTGAGCTTCTGTATGTCGATAAAATTGGTTCTGAACTGGGAATGCAACTCAGACCGCCCTTAACGCGGAATTTGATCCCTTCGTGACAATACAGTTCGACTACAATTTGTTGTTTGTTCAAAACTGCAGATTCCTCAACATCTCCACATATTGCGCCTGAATGGGTTCGAATCCTGGCCCGGCACTAAAGTTATCATTATGTATTATCAAGCTCTGGCATGAGAACACCTATATGCTGGTGGATAATAATTTTGATTTTTAGTGTATTTTCATTTGTTGTCTACGCTAACGGTATCTGATGTTTTTGACTCCCACTGTGACACAGAACTATTTGCGAGATCACTGTAAGTTCAAGGATGTTATTCCGTGCCGTTGGTGGACAAAAATTCGGTAGCTGACGTTTCTGTGTGTAGTGAACAACGATATGTGTGGGGTACGATTACCAGTCAGCACTGAACTCTTCGTCATATTATTTCTAGTTCAAAAAAGCTCGCATGTCACTGCTGGTGTAACAAACCCATATGTAACGTTCGTTTTCTCTAGAATGTTACAGTGATAGGTGCCGGGTTGGAGTTCTGTGCAGGAAAAAGTTAATGTTTCGTCTCGTCATTTCAGTTAAAACATCTTGCTATTGCTGAGAAAATCCTATATGTCACAGTTGATTGTGCTTCGATAACAATCCGATTATGTTCTGGGTTCGATTCCCTGTCCAACACAAAGCTTTACCTCACGGCATTTCATGTAAGTTACTTGTGAAGAAGCAATATTTAATATCTCTCGTAGTTCGTTAACAGGGACATCTGATGCTGGGTAGGAATTCGCGTCCGTTAAAAATGTTTACGTTATGTAATTTAAAGTTGATATTTCCTAACTGATATTGTCTAAAATCGATGTATATCACTCTCTGTATGCCTATTCAGGAATGACAGTTTCCGTCAGTCACGAAATCTTTGCTTAGTCTGCATGACCTGGGTTTGAGTCCATATGCAGAACGAGACGGTTCGTCGTGTAATTTGAAGTTCATACATATTCTCAACTAGCAGCTCGTGAAAAACTTAAATTTTTGATGTCATTTTGTGTTAAATAATAAGTACGGTATGTTACTTTGAAGAGGAAATCATGCATATGACGAACTCACTACGTGCGTTACCTATCTGATATAATAATGACAGTGGTAACATTTCAGGTACGCCATTTATTGTAATAAATGTGAGCTTACAAGCCATAAGGACAGTCTTATCTGTGATTATGTGTTCCATAATATTTGTAGTATCGTGTTACTACTTTACATCTTGAGTTATTGCGATACAGAGCAGTGGTTTCTAGTGGTTATTTGTTGGAATCATTTTCAATAGTCAAACGGCTGTACCGAGGAGCGATTAGAGAACCTGCTAGACAGCTGCGTTATGAGGGTTGTATGCGAATCAGGCGAAATGCAATTCAGGTCGTTCGGATACTTTTGTACACGACTGTACCTCGTTCATCACTGCGTCGTGTAGTTCAGTAGCGTCTTCGTATGTGTGCTTACAAAGTGCAAATTCTGCAATTTCTGACGCTGAATGACAAACCACGCCGACAACAGTTTGCTGCGGATAAGCTGTAGCGTATTGATGAGGATGCCAGCTTCATGGAAAGATGTTTATTCTCAGATGAGGCAACCTTTCATCTATCAGAAAGGGTTAATAGACATAATGTTCGGATTTGGGGTTCGCAAAATCCCCACATTGTCATTGAACATGTTCGTGATAGCCCTAAACTAAATGTGTGGTGTGGGCTAATGCATGACAGGATTTTTGGTCCGTTCTTCTTTGCGGAACAAACATTGAATGGGTTAGTGTATCTGTACATGTTGGAGCAGTTTGTGTGCCCTCAGATATAAGACTTCCAACACAACATTATTTTTCAACAAGATGGAGCTCCGCCACATTGGTCAATAGCTGTTCGTAAGTTCCTGGATAGGAAATTTCCCAGTCGTTGGATCTGACGCGGTGGACACATTGCCTGGCCACCAAAGTCGACGATATTCTTACCTTGCGACATCGTATCACTAATGGGATTGCAACAATAACAGAGGAAATAATGTTACAATGAACTTGGCAAGAAATTGAATATAGACTCGATATTCTTTGTGCTAGAGATGGTTTACATGTAGAGGTGTATTGATGATAAATAAATAAATTCTTTGCGATGCTCTACAATGTGGTACATTTTTCATTGTCGTATCTACTGTGATTTTTTTCCTGGGTCTTTGAAATCAAGGAGGTTTGAGTGGTACACCCCGTATTTTATAGAGGCGTGGAGGGCTAACAATTCTCAACCAAACGCCTGTATTGTTGCTGCCTTGGCATCAGCTTCAAGGAGAAAAGGGCGAGAAGCTGCCAAGCATCGTTTACATATTATTGTAGTAGGTCGCCGTTTACTGATCGGCTCGTGTCAACGACAGTGGCTCGCGTCAACAACAAGCGCGAGAGGAGCGTCCAAAGCAGGAAGTGCTAGTAGTATCGCCTCAACTATGACCACATAAAACAAATAGTGGGACAAGCAGATGCCAGATACATAGGAAGAATCTTAAGGAAATGTAACTCATCCACGTAAGAAGTGGCTTACAAGGCGCTTGTTCGACACATTCTTGAGTATTGTTCATGTATCTGTGTTACGTGTCAGATAGGACTGATAGAAGAGATAGAGAAGATCCGACGAAGAGCGGCAGGTTTCGTCACAGGATCGTTTAGTCGGCACGAGAGCGTTACGGAGATGCTTAACGAACTTCATTGGCAGACGTTACAAGAGAGGCGTTGTACATCACAGTGGGACTTACTATTGAAATTTCGAGAGAGCACTTTCCGGGAAGAGTTATATAACATATTACTTTCTCCTACATACGTCTCGCAAAAGGAGAAAATCCGAGAAATTAGAGCCAATACTGAGGCTTACCGACTGTCATTCTTCCCACACGCTATTCGCGAGTGGAACAAGGTTGGAGGGCTCAGTTGGTGGTACAAAAAGTACCCTCCGCCACTGACCATTAGGTGGCTTGCGGAATATGATGTAGATGTAGATGCTTCGCTCCGCTGTTAGAGTTTCTAGATCCCTGGTGCATGGGACAAGTGGCAACGATAAAAGTAGACGACCCCTAAGACCCGGCGCAATTCCATGGCCATATCTGATCGAGCTATGCTGGGGATAGCCTCTATCTTTTCTGGCAGCGAGCGTGGGCTCTCAGAGGAAATAAAGTATCCCAAGAATGTAATTTCTGCCCTACCGAACACGCACTTCGATATATTCAAAACGATTCCAAACTCGCCCTTGTCAAAACCGTTCAAACTTCTTCAGTGATACAGATCCCATACCGCACTGCAGTACGGAGCTTTACCGACGATCATTTCTTTCACGTACGTTTTGTCAATGGAACAGAAAAAGGAGAGGGGAGAGGCAGTGGCAGTGGTGCAAAAAGTAGCCTCCACCACGTACCGAAAAACGTATTGTGGTATGTCGACGTGGGTGGATATGTAGACTGTTGAACAAGCTTTCGTATTAGTTTTATATAGTGCTGATCGCGAACCAGCATAATATTCTTCTAAACCGGTTGAGAAACTTCCAGGTTCGGTACGCGGCTTAGTTGAAATGCAACGGTCAATAATACTACGCTCTTATTCAATTCAAGATAGTGTCATTTTCTTGTTTCGCATGGCAAATTTTTTACTCTATAAGAGCAACGGATTCTGTAACTGAACAGCAGTGGCTCGCTATCGTGAGCTCATTTTGTCGTCTTGGTACTGCACACTATAGCTGGCCTCTGACTATGTTACACATGTCGCAGTAAGTGTTTTTTTTTCTTTTAGCTGTTATAAGTAAATGTAAGATGCATACATAATACATAACGTAGAGGATTGTACTGAGACAATGAATGTAGGGGAGTAGATGTAGCATCACCGTCCTGGACAAGCTTCTAATGGTGGTAGTTTGCCAATGCCTTCCTCTGACCTGTTATGAAGTGCCAAGTGTGCGACTCTACAGCGTTGATGACTGTGATGGGTACTTATACAGTGCGGTGTTGGGTTTGTGTTGTTAACGACGAAGGGAAGGGAGAGAGGGGCAAACTCCACGCCGTCACGTAGCCTACTCTTCCCGAAGAGCATGAAGGGGGCCTCCGACGCTTTATGTCCCCTACGACGGACTGATCACAACAGTGCCACATGCCCTCACTTCATCAGACACTGCGGAGAGTTTTGGAATTAAATCCAGGACACTGGCGCCAAGTCTGGTGACTCGGGAACTTTGGACTGATCACAACAGTGCCACATGCCCTCACTTCATCAGACACTGCGGAGAGTTTTGGAATTAAATCCAGGACACTGGCGCAAAGTCTGGTGACTCGGGAACTTTACACCGCCACCTCTCCTCTCCGCCGGCCAAATATTAGCTGTGAAAATATTCTAACAGGATTCTAACATATGAGCATGGCCCGAGTCGAGCGCCATCACAGAAGCATGCGTTAGCGATCTCTGTTACGGTGAACACTAAGCTAAATGGACAGATTGCGATTTTTCGAAGCATCCAAATTAATTGGTTTACGAAGACTGAATAAGGCTTACGGGCTCCACCGGGAACATAGTTTACTATGTTCACAATGGAGACACACCTTTACTTAGCTCCAATGGGAATCTGCACGTACCGTCAGCATAACACGTTCTGATACAGAAAACGCTTGCTGCCATTGCAAAGTTTTTCTGGTGCGGCATCTCGTCACCAGTAAAAGTTTTTTCTGGTGCGGCATCTCGTCACCAGTAAAAACGGGACTGTCAGAGATTGTTATAAATAGGTTACACTTGAAGCTTCTATACGCTCTGAACAGTGGAATATTACGAAACTGTTATCACTGATCGTTAAGAAAGCAGAGTCGTATCTCTCTCAATGCTACGCTGACGTTACTTTGGCGAGGAAGATAGTGTGACAATCAATTTTATGATTACATAAAAGAAATCTAAGACATAGTAATTTTGTTGCATTTTTCTCTCTCTCTCGCTCTCGTGCGTAGTAACTTTGCTGCTTTTTTCTCTCTCGCTCTTGCGCGATTTGTGTGTGTCTTTCGAAAGCTGTTTGCTCACCTATTGTGACGTCGACGGATCTCTCTTCGTGTACCACAGTTTCATGCAATGCTGTCGGATAGCCATTCACCGTATTCACAGGTGCAGTAATGGGACTGTCATGCCAAAATTAAGTAAAAACAAGGCAAAGTAAGGTTATAGTATTTATTTTGCAATTCCTTCTGTACATGATTTATCTCTGTATCGATGGGAGGGGGTAAGCAGTTCCGGCATTTGCCTTACAACCAAGGAAAACCTCCCGAAAACCCTGGTCGGAACTGAGGGTCCGTAGTCAGCTGGACGCACTGGATGGGGCGGCGACGCTGAGCATCTGTCACGTAGAGGCGTCGTGCGTGACACAGGCGCGAAGAGTCTGTAGAGTCCCTCTCTGCGTAGGGTGGCCGACACGTAGCAGAACATCACCGGCCCGCAGCGTAGTGTCGCACTGTCCATGGAAAACAGTCCGGTTCGTTCCAGCAGGAGAGGGCAGCACGGAGCGACGGCAGCTTTACACAGCGAGAATTTTTCACGTGAGTGCAGAACGTGACACCACAGACCTGCCGACGAATATGCCTCTGCGACTGACGTCTGCGGCTCTTACATCTGCGAATCACACGCCTGCTCGACTACACATTGGCAGCTATACGCTACATGTATGGGGCAGTACATCTGGGACACAATTTTTGCACGCAGGGTTGTGACTCATATTTAGGACCACATACCTGACCCTCCTACGTGTCTGTCCTGTTACATCTGCGAATCGAGTTGTCGGGGACACGAAGCTGCGCATCTGAAAATCTTCGCAATGAGTCCGCGCTCTGCGAGTCTATACTAGGCATCCAAGAGTAAGCGTCAGCGACTCTTCATTGCACGGCGAAGAATCTACACTAAGCAGCCTAAGCTACACATACACGAGACTACACTTTGTGCTCACTCGCCAACGGTCATCCCCGACAGTCTGAAGCACTGCGAAAGACCGACGAACGGTCCAGCAAGGCAACGCATGGCCTAGAAGGTCCAGCGCAAGGTCAAGCTGGAGGACACACAGTGTAGGCTCGTGGACGTTTAGTGTAGATGCATAGCGTGGATTCACGGGCGCGTAACTACTTAAGAGTAGCAGATGCGTAGACTTGTGGAGGCACAGCACAGATTCGCAGACCGCGTACTGTTGGAAAGATTCCCTGACGCGCAGCGTGGAGTCGCCGACGGCTTCGTTCACAGACGCGCAACGTACAAAAACGCATCAGTCCTAGATGTGGAGTCCCAAATTCATCAGAGTCACAGTCCTGTACGCACAAATGGTGAGTCCCAGACGTACTTTCACACACATGTAGGTGTCACAGAAGAGTAGTCCCGCACAGATATGGTGAACCACAGAGGCGAACAGTCGCCAGCGCAGGCGTGTAACTCGCAGATGTGAAGAGTCGCAGACGTCAAGAGCTGTAGACGCGTAGTCGCCGAACAACCTGTCGAGTCAGACTTGGCTACACTCAGGTGAAAATTCGCAGCTGCCGTCACCCCGTGTTGCCCTCACCTGCTGCTGAACTGGACTGAATTTCAAGAACAGGGAGCCTCCTTATATAGCTATCGCTGCTCTGTTGAGCTGCTGTTTCCGAGGAAACCCGTAGCGATATTGTTGCCTCGCCGCCCTGGTTCTAATGTTACAACAATCGGTAGCATATTTCACGTGTATACTCCTTATAATACCTATTAAGACACAGTGATCCAGATCTTTCTGAGAATGGTGCTTTTAGCAGTTCTGGCGTATATTATTACTGGTTCCGATTTGGAACCTCTAAGCAATTGACGAAACGTGTTCTCTAATCTCGATCTTCACCAACATTTTTTCACTTCGAAAACAGCAGACTTCTGTCCGAGCTTCTTTTTTTAGGTCATCGGTCTTCTGACTGGTTTGACGCGGCCTGCTACGAATTCCTATCCTGTGCCAAATTTTTCATCTCAGAGTAGCACTTGTAACCTACGTCCTCATTTATTTGTTGAATGTATTCCAACCTCTGTCTTCCTCTACAGTTTTTGTCCTCTACAGCTGCGTACAGCCCCTTCTCCTTCTCAGTGTCTTCCACATATTCCTTTCTTCTCCGATAAAGACGCCATTTTCTGCACCACAGTGGGTTTGAACGAAGTCGTACAATAAGGTACGAGAAGCTGGATGTTTCTTCTGCGATATTGCAGAAAGACTTAACCCCTGTACATGATTGCTAGCAGCGGTAGCCTCGGGAATGTATGGTTGCAGGATGACCGGGCTCCGGACGGCCACGCAGCACTTTTTTTTCTGAGTGGTTTGATGCGACCTCCCACGAATTTCTCTCCTGTGCCAACCTCTTCATCTCAGAGTAGCACTTGCAACATACGTCCTCAGTCATTTGCTGGACATATACCAGTCTCTGTCTTCTTCTACAGTTTTAGCTCTCTACAGCTCCCGCTAGTCCCATGGAAGTTATTCCCTGATGTCTTAACAGATGATGTTATCATCTTGCCCCTTCTCCTTGTCAGTGTTTCCCATATATTCCTATCCTGTGCGATTCTGCCCAGAACCTCCTCATACCTCACCTTATCAGTCCACCTAATTTTCAACATTCGCCAGTAGCACCGCATCTCAGATGCTTCGATTCTCTTCTGTTCCGATTTTCCCACAGTCCATGTTTCACTACCATACAATGCTCTGCACCAAACGTACATTCTCAGAAATTTCTTTCCTCAAATTAAGACCTATGTTTGATACTAGTAGACTTCTCTTGGCCAGGAATGCTCTTTTTTCCAGTGCTAGTCTGTTTTTTATGCCCTTCTTGCTCCGTCCGACATTGGTTACTTTGCTGCATAGGTAGTAGAATTCCTTAACTTCATCTACTTTGTGGCCATCAATCCTAATGTAAAGTTTCTTTCTGTTCTCATTTCCGCTACTTCTCATTACTTTCGTCTTTCTTCGATTTACTCTCAGTCCATATTCTGTACTCATTAGATTGTTCATTCCATTCAGCATATCAAGTGATTCTTCTTCACTTTCATTCAGGATACCAGTGTCATCAACGAATTGTATCACTGATATCTTTCCTCTTGAGTTTTAATTCCATTTCTGAAACTTTCTTTTATTTCCATCATTGCTTCTTCGATGTACAGGTTGAACAGTCTTGGTGTCTTACACACTTTTTAATGCGAACACCTAGCTCTTGGTCGTCTCAGAGCGAGGTGGGGTAGTGGTTAGCAAACTGCACTCGCATTCGGGAGGACGATGGTTCAAACCGGCTTCCGACCATCCAGATTTAGGTTTTCCGTGATATCTGTAAATCGCTTCAGGCAAATACCGGGATGGTTCCTTCCCTAATGCGAGCTTGTGCTCCATATGTAATGACCACGATGTCGACGGGACGTTAAACACTGATCTCCTCCTCCTCTTGGTCGTCCACTCTTATTATTTCATCTTGGCTCTTGTACGTATTGTATGTTACCACTCTCTCCCTATAGCTTACCCCTATTTTTCTCAGAATTTCAAACATCTTGCACCATTTCACATTTACGAATATTTTTTCCAGGTCGACAAGTCCTATGGACGTGTCTTGATTTTTCTTTAGTCGTTCTTCCATTATCAACCACAACGTCAGAATTCCGTCTCTAGTGCCCTTAGCTTTTCTAAATTCAAACTAATCGTCATCTAGCACATCCTCAATTTTCTTTTCCATTATCCTGTATATTATTATTGACAGCAACCTGGATGCAAGAGCTTATTAATTTTCGCTATAATTCTCGCACTTGTCAGCTCTTGCAGCCTTCAATTTGTGTGGATGATATTTTTTCCGAAAGTCAGATAGTATGTCTCCAAACTCATACATTCTACACAACAACGTGAATAATCGTTTTGTCGCTGCTTCAATGTACTCTTTCCACCTATCCGCTCTCTCCTCTGCATTTAACAGTGGAACTCCCGTTGCTGTCTTTAATGTTACCTCCCTGTGTAATGGAGCTGGGAGATGTGTTATTTTCTACCAGATTTGTCGATATCAAATTGGAAATGTTTTCTTATATTTTTTGTCAGAATTTTTTATTGTAATTTGCCTTATATATGTTAATTTACTTATATTTTTGAGAGTGAAAGCATATTGATTACTATTAGTAAATGTGACGAAGAATATCAAAGAGACTGATTACAAGTGGAAGCTTGTGTGTTGTGTAAAATGTCTCTGACGCTGGAGTCGTCTTTGACTGTACTCAGTCGGCAGTTAACTCTTGGTGTGTGTTGACGGTAGAACAATGTGCAGGTCGCCGTCATAATAATTTGGAAGTCAACAGAAAGAATGAATTATGTTACCATTTTTTTATATAAACTTTAAGAAGAAACGACATTCGAAGAAATGGTATTTGAAGTACCAAAAATGAGGCAAACACATTGAACCGGGTCATTTCTGCAACCGAAAAAAACTGCATTGTGGAATCATACTACCACTAGACAACTGAAGCCAAGACAAATATCGTCTTGTAAACATTTAACGGAAAAGGTACTGTCACGAAATATGCCAAATTTAAGTAAATAAAAAATAGTGAGCATATTTCAACTTTGTGTCTCAGCTGGGATACCATATTTCAACTGGGGGCTCAGCCGGGATATTGTGTTCACGAAATCTTCAACAGTGCTACGAGGAAGAAAATCTTTGTGTGTTAGTACCAGTTTTTTCAGAATGTGTGTTACGGTATTTGTGTTCATTGGGAAGTAAAAGTTTAGGAGGAAAAATGTTTCGGCAAAAAATAAAATTTTCGACAGAAGAAAACACTTCAAGAATTTTGGTCAACAATCACATGGATGGAAAACGTGGATTTGCAACAGTAGAAGAGTGTTCCAGATAAGTCACGAAACCCTCGTATTTTGTTAAAACAATCTTTTTATCTTCTTTTGTATTGTTGTGTATAAATTTTTTTTCTTCACAATGACTTATGAGATTTTCGAGAGTATTGTGCCTAAAGTAGAAAGTAGTATTTTGGTAAACATTTTTGGAAAGCAGTGATCAATTAATTGTTATATTTTGACTTAAGTTCAGTCTTGATCAGGTCATGTATGTTTTAATGATACAGGTATCCGGTTTCGGTTCTTTCTACAAAACCATCATCAGACCCATGGCTCCCTTAGGATGGTAGGCGGAGCTCTCCTCCCTGCTACGCAGTCAACTGATCAGTAATTTAATAGACTTCGAAAATCAGGACAGGTCGTATGAAACAGAAAAAACCGATCAATTTGATTTAAAAAGTTTTCTTGCAAATTTCATGAAAGAAATTAAACAATCAGTTGACGACAATAAGACTTACTGGGATGAAAAAATTGATAACATTTTGTTGCAAGTCCAAGCAGTCCATACCCAAGTGGATGATCTTTCGAACAGAGTTGGTACTGTTGAGGAAAAAATTGAATCTGTGGAAGCAAAAGTAAATGAAATTGATGCTAATTTGAGTGATGAAATTAATACTGTAAAAAATGAGTTACTGGCAGATAGGGAAAGAAATTTAATTGATTTTAATGAGATAAAGGGGGGAAACAAAAATTTGGATGAGAACACAAAAGATTTAGTAAAAAATGTACAACAAGAAACTGACAATCGTTTGGTTACTCTAGAAAAAAAAGTAGAGTGCAATGATTTAGAAAACAAAAAATCTGTCAAAGAACTTCGCGAAAAATTGAAAGTTTTGACATTGAATTTCAAAGCAAAAATCACAATGTCAACACATGTAATCTTGTATGTAATATTCCAGTGAAGCACTTTTCGGTAGATGGACCCTTACATCCCATTGATTTTATACAGTATTGTAAGGATTGTTTTTTACCTCACTCACCAGATGAAATAAAAATTAAATTTGTGAAAAAAGTCTTGGAAGGGGAAGCTTTGATTTGGGCAAACCAGATTGTAACTTTGGGGATGAGCTTTTCAGAATTTGAATCAAAATTTCTGGAAAATTTTTGGGATAATCTTAAACAAACTAGAATCAAAAGTGAATTTTTGAATGGGAGAAACTATAGAGACTCAGATGGGAGCATGAAACAATTTTGCAAAAGTGAACTTCAAAAACTTATCCATTTCACAAAACCTTTGGATGACTTGATCAAAACTGATACCTTAAAGAGAAGATTGCCATCAGCATTGCAGTTGAGTTTAGTTCATTGTCCTGATAGTAATGTAGAGCAGTTTCTCAGTTACATTGAAAAGTTGGATAGGGTAACAACAAGAACACACAGTAGGTTTACTCAGAAAGGTAAAGATCAAAATTGGGGAAATGATAACTTTCAAAAAAGGGAACAAAACAATTATCATGGTGTCAGTCAAAATTAAGGGGGATATAACATTTTTCAAAAGAATGACCGTAATTTTTATCCAAAACAAGAACAACATTTTCGCAGAAATAATCAACAAAATAGAGAACACTTTAGGGATCAAAATCACAGAAATTTTGCTAGAGATCAGTACAATAGAAACTACCAACAATCAGGTAATGTTTGGCATAGGAATGGGAACAGAAATGTTGATCAGAGACATTGGCAGAACCACAATCAGCAGTTCAAGCAGGAACAAGTTGTAATTCAGGAAATAAAAACGAGTAGACGCCCCCTTGAAGGTCCGCAAGGTGAGGCAGAAGGTGAGCATGATGAAAGGACCAATGGATCTGACTATCATAAACCCAAACATGACAGTTCCAAACCTAAGCTATCACATGAGGTCATTAGTTGTTACTTATTGAAGAAATTTCAGGAGGAAAATAATGATGATATTGATAAAGATAAAATTTTCAGTACACAAGAACATACAGTAGATAAAAGTAATTGTGATTCATTTAATTTGACAGAGTTTTACACTTGGGCAGAAAAGAACAACACTGTGTCAGATGTAATTTGTAGTTGTTCAGAGACGTGTGTGAATGAAAGAGAGAATGCATGTAGTGAGAACGAAAATATTGGTGAATGGGATCTGGTAACTTTAGAAAGGGGAAATGATATTTTAGGGGATAATTTGAATGTGTATGACCTGAATATGTATAATGATAATGATGTTGATGATAAAGTTGATAATGATAGTAATGGTATTGATGATGATGTTGAGGAAAGGTGTTTCATTAGTTTAAATAGGGAGTTGGGTATACACATGGTTGAAAATGGATTAAATAGTGAGAATATTATAGAAATTCCCAGGGATGTTACCAGGATGAATAAGGCTCGCAAGCTGGGTGTATGTGAAAGTGTGAATTTTGATGTTGTTGGTAAAGAATCTGACTACACAAATAATGATGACACATGTATAACTTCTAGACTTAGTGAAACTTTTACAAACACTAATGACACACATACATTTCTTATGAATCTATGGCTGAACAGTGAAACTATTTCTTTTGACAAGAACTTTAGAAAGATGCTTATTAATGTATGTGAAACTGTATGTCCTGAGTGGTGGAAAAAGATGAGATATTTTATTTTTGAAAAGCTGAAGGATAAGTACTTCAATAGTATACAATGTGATTTGGATGAAAATTCTTGGCTATTTGAGATAATAGAGAGTGCTAATGATAATTTTGTACCTTGTGCAAATTTTATAACTGTGACAAATAATACATGTAATGATATACCATATGATTCTGATACGTATAGGTTTGGGGAAATTGAAAGTGATTTATTACATGAGGATACAGGTTCTGAGAAAAGTGATCAACTTTGCAGTCCTTATATTAAAGTTCAAATTGGGTCATGGATTGGTAAATGTTTAATTGATACAGGAAGTGAGAACTCGGGAATATCTGAAAGGTTAAGCAAGAAATTGAAAGTGGGGAAAGATTTTGTTGAAATGCCAGTTGTTGGGGTAAAGATAAAAGGTGCTACTGGGAAGAGCAGTAAATTGGTAAAAAGCCAGGCTTTAGTGACATTTTTAATTGAAGGCAAGTTGTTCACACATGGATATTTTGTAATTCAGGAATTTAATGAGGATTTTCTTTTGGGTATGAATTGGATAGTAAAAGTAAATACAGCATTTGATTGGGTTGGAAGAAAACTTTTGATAGAAACTAGTGAAAGGGAATACATTCAGACAAATTTTGTGAATACACTTGGTGATCAGAGTAATGGAAATTTTGACAGTATCAATTTACTAAAAGAAAATAGATTGGAGAATATTGAAACTCATAGATTTGATACTGATGAAGTTGAATTTGGGAATTTAGTAAATTTGAAAATTTCAGAAACACAAAATTTATCTGGGGAGCAAAAACAACAGTTAGAAAAACTGCTATGGGAATACAGTGATGTTTTCAGTGACATACCTGGTAGGGTATAGGGTTGTCAGTGTGAGCTTCAGGTAAAACCTCATGAACCATTTTTCATAAAACCATACAGTATTGCAATATCAAAAAGACCTGCTGTTGAGAAAGAGCTGAAAAAGATGGAAGGATGTAATATAATAGAAAGGAGTATCAGTGCATATAATAATCCTCTAGTAGTAGTTTCGAAAAAAGATTGTGGAGTAAGATTGGTTTTGGACTCTAGACACTTAAACAAAATTTTGTTCAGACAGACAGACCATCCCGAAAATATTGATGAGTTACTCTATAAATTTACAGATATAAAATATATGTCAAGTTTGGATCTAACTTCGGGTTTTCATCAGGTACCACTTTCGGTTAATTCTAGGAAATATACCGCTTTCTTGTACAATGGTAAGAGTTACCAATACTGTGTTGTGCCATTTGGGTTAAATTCTTCTGTTTCCGAATTTATAAGACCTTTGGATCATGTACTGGGGCAAGAACTTGCGTCTAAACTGATAATTTATGTAGATGACATTTTGGTTATGGTGCAAAATTGGTAGGAACATTTTTCGATTTTGAAGATGTTTGTGAAAAACTTAGAAAAGGGAGGATGACATTGAAATTAGAGAAATGTAAATTTGCAGTTTCTGAATTAAAATTTTTGGGTCATGTTGTCACAGACAAGGGAATTTTGTCAGATCCAGAAAAAATTAAAGTAATTTCAGTAATTCCTATTCCTAAGACTAAAAAACAATTAAAGTCGTTCTTTGGGTTATGCGGTTATTACCGAAAACATATAAGTGATCAGAGTCTGAATGCACCATGTTTAAGTCAATTACTTAAGAAAAACACTGTTTGGGTTTGGGATAAAAGTTGTCAGGAAGAGTTTGATAAAATTAAGCAAGAGTTGAGGAAGCAACACTTATTACACAGACCTGATTTTAATTTACCATTTTGTTTGAACACTGATAGCAGTAATTATGGGCTTGGTGCAGAGTTATTTCAAGAAAGAGTAGAGAATGCAGTTAAGATACATTGTACCATAGCATTGGCAAGCAGAATGTTCCTCATGCATGAGAAAAATTATACAGTCACAGAGAAGGAAATTTTGACAGTTCATTGGGCTTTCACAAAATTTAGAATTTATCTTATTGGACATAAAACTATAGTATTTTCGGATCACAAAGCTTTGAGTTACTTACAAGAGTGCAAATTATACCACAGCAGATTGACCAGATGGTCAATATTTCTGCAACAGTTTGACTTTGAAATCAAGCACATAAAAGGTTCTGAGAATGTAGTAGCTGATTCACTTTCAAGGTTACCAATTGGGGGAGAAAAGGAGATTTTTGAACAAGAGGAGGGAAAGCAATTTAAAATTAGATACTTGAAAGGGGTGGAAAATGAGAAAACAATTAGAGCTATGTGTAACAAAATTAGAAAAAATCAAAATTTGGATCGGAGTTGGAAATTAATCAAAGAATGTTTAGGCAAGAAGGGTATGAGAAACTTGATACATTTTACAAATTACATAAGGGGATTTTATTTCAGAGAACAGATGTAGATTCTGATAATTGGAAACTGTGTTGGCCAGAGGCAGATGCTGATAAGCTGATCATTTACATACATGAAAGTTTTGGTCATTGTGGGATACAGAAGTGCATTCAAAAGATACAAGAAAATGTTTATTTTTACAATATTGGAAAGAAGGTAAGAAAGGAATTGGCGACCTGTGACAAATGTCAGAGAGTTAAAGTGAGCAATCAAACATGTGGTGGAGAGATGCAAAACATTATTCTGGAAAAACCTTTAGATCTTACCGCAGTGGACTTATTTGGAATGTTACCAAAGAGTAAAGGTGGTCACTGTTACATATTTGTTATGGTAGATGTATTTTCAAAATTAATTAAACTATATCCAGTGAAAAAAGCTACTATCCATGAAATTATAATAAATATTGCAGGAGATTATTTCGCACAGGTGGGTAAACCAAAAGCTATATTATCAGATAATGGTTCACAGTTCACCTCTAAAATTTGGAAAAAGTTTATTGGAAGATCAAAATTGAAGCATATACTTATATCTGTTTATTCTCCGTCCACCAATCCTGCAGAAAGACATATGAGGGAAATTGGGAGACTTTGTAGAACCTATTGTAGCCATAAACATCCAACCTGGTTTGAGCACATTCGAAATTTTGAAGATATTATGAATAGCCCACAACATAGTTCCACAGGATTTTCACCATATAAGATCATGTTTAATATTAGACCTCCAAATCTTATATCAGAACTTTTTGAATTTCCTAAATGTACACCTTTAACTATGCAAGAGAGAGAAGATATTGTCAGCGAAACTATGATGAAACAAGGGGAAAAGAGGAATAACAGTAGGGTAAAATTAACCACTTTCAAAATTGGGGATCTTGTTCTGGTCAAATCTCATGAAAAATCAAAAATGTTAACTTCAGAAATTAAAAAATTCTTTGATATCTATATTGGGCCTTTTGAAGTCATAGAAAATCCACACTCTAATGCTTATCGTTTGGTGTACCCTAAGTCAAAGAAATTATTTGGTCTCAGGAATGTTGTCTCTTCGAAACTATATAAACAGAAATCATAATTTCAAAATTTAAATAACCTATTATCATCTAAAACAAAAGTCCTCCACTGAAATATGCTTGTTAGAACAAAACTACCTGTACAACCAAGTATGTATATTTGCATGTATAAACTAATAATTTGAAGTCATATGTCAATTGAAACTGATGAAAAAACACTGTTGTAACAAAAAATGAGAGAAAGATTTATTTTTACTTTTTTACAAAAAAAGTCTCCCAAGTGAGCATTTCTGAATTTTTCTAATTTTTGGAAGCTAAGTCTTCCCTGTGGGTATAAGTTTCAAAACCAATTATAGATAAAGCCTCATGATATATGAGCAATTTATTCTTGTTTATACTGATGTTGTGGGGAGTGAAAGTACTCTTCACAAGAATGTGACTTGTAGTAATATTGTAGTAGAGAGGGAAGTGTACATAAATAATTGCAAAAAATTTAGATAATACTGATGTATCTTTAGCTGTACTAAAAGAAGAAAATCATATGCAAACAAAAAAAAACAAAATAAAAAAATCATGAGTAAAAAAAATTTTAGAAAGAAAATCATAAGCAAAAAATATACAAAAGAAAAAAACATGAGTAAAAAAAATTAAATTAAAAAAAATCAGAAGTAAATATATATATATATATATATATATATATATATATATATAAGGCAGATATATAGAAAAACACTACACTATATATGTCCAGTATCATTTTTACTGTGCAATATGTAAGCCTAATGAAATTAACATTAATATAAAAAAATTTAAATCTTATTCTAGGAAATGAGTTTTACCTTTCTATTATTTTCAATCTGTATGCTGTATATTAGAATATTTCTCATGTATGTTTTATACCATGTATATTTGTCATGTCAAATAATTTCTTTACTTGAATTTTTTGTGTATGAGATTGATGTGGAAGGATCATTGCAACAACAGCCAGTAACAAGTCCACAGATTCAAAGAGTCCAAATTTGGAAGAGGTTATCAGACTGCATCATTAAGGTACTAATTGTGTAATACAGATCCATTACTGAGTGTGGATCCATTACTGAGTGTGGCCAGGATTTTGTTGCATATGTTCATAACAACAAAAGCCCTCGGGACAGTTGTAATGGATCTGGGAGATGTGTTATTTTGTACCGGATTTGTCGATACCAAATTGGAAATGTTTTCTTATATTTTTTGTCCGAATTTTTAATTATAATTTGCCTTATTATATGTTAATTTACTTATATTTTTGAGAGTGAAAGCATATTGATTACTATTGGTAAATGTGACGAAGAATATCAAAGAGACTGATTACAAGTGGAAGCTTGTGTGTTGTGTAAAATGTCTCTGACGCTGGAGTCGTCTTTGACTGTACTCAGTCGGCAGTTAACTCTTGGTGTGTGTTGACGGTAGAACAATGTGCAGATCGCCGTCATAATAATTTGGAAGTCAACAGAAAGAATTAATTATGTTACCATTTTTTATATAAACTTTAAGAAGAAACGACATTCGAAGAAATGGTATTTGAAGTACCAAAAATGAGGCAAACACATTGAACCAGGTCATTTCTGCAACCGACAAAAACTGCATTGTGGAATTATACTACCACTAGACAACTGAAGCCAAGACAAATATCGTCTTGTAAACATTTAACGGAAAAGGTACTGTCACGAAATATGCCAAATTTAAGTAAATAAAAAATAGTGAGCATATTTCAACTTTGTGTCTCAGCCGGGATGCCATATTTCACCTGGCTTTTAATGTCACCGAAAGTTGTATTGACTCTGCTATATGCTGAGTCAGTCCTTCCGACAATCATTTCTATTTCGATTTTTTCACATTTTTCATGCAGCCACTTCGTCTTAGATTCTCTACACTTCCTGTTTATTTCATTGCTCAGCGACTTATATTTCTGCAGTACTGAATTTCCCTGAAAATTTTTGTACTTCCTTCTGTCATCGATCAGCAAACGTATTTCTTCTGTTACCCATGGTTTCTTCGCAGTTACCTTCTTTGTACCTATGTTTTTCTTTCGAATTTCTGTGATTGCTCTTTTTAGAGACGTCCATTCTCCTTCAAATGTACTGCCTACAGAGCTATTCCTTATCACTCTACTATTGCATTAGCGAACTTCAAGAGTGTCTCGTCATACCTTAGTACTTCTCAATCCCACTTCTTTGCGTATTGATTCTTCCTGACTAATGTCTTAAACTTCAGCCCACTCTTCGTCACTACTATGTTGTGATCTGAGTCAGTATGTGCTCCTGGGTACGCCTTACAATCCAGTATCTGATTTAGGAATCTCTGTTTGACCTGATGTAATCTAACTGAAATCTTCCCGAATCACCTGGTCTTTTCCAAGTATACCTCCTCCTCTTGTGATTCTTGAACAGAGTATTCGCTGTTACTAGCTGAAATTTATAACAGAACTCAATCAGTCTTTCTCCTCTCTCATTCCTTGTCCCAGTTCCACATTCTCCTGTAACCTTTTCTTCCACTCCGTTCCTTACAACTACATTCTAGTCCCCTATGATTATTAGATTTTCATGTCTCTTTACGTCCTGTATTATCCTTTCAATGTCCTCATATACTTTCTCTGTCTCTAAAAAAATCCTTATTATTTGGATGTTTTGAATGAAAAAGAAATACATCATTCGATCTGCAATCTTTTTGAAGTGAAATACCCCATCTTAATTAAGAATGTTTGCACCTGCTTTCATTTCGTTACACACGAAAAAATGAATACTTTTTTGGACACTTAGAAATTCATCAATAGTTACATGGCGAACACAAAGCCAATATAAACACGCATTTCTGTCTAATCTACGGGAACCTTTATAGATATTGCGGTGTGTGAGATGATGACTGTGTAACACGTCAGAACATGGAGTCCAACGATCTACCACAAAAACGAATTCCTGTAGACAATGTACAGGGAATGTGACGGGGTACATCAAGAATATAACAATGCCGAAGCTACAGACCAATCATTCGACAGATTACATGAGCAGAGAGTGGCAGAAGATGTTGTTCTTCGTAACTTTTGTCTTAGGACTTGATGTTGTGATGGCTCTTAGGAGTACCATAGAAACCGCGAGGGAGTTCTGATATTGTCAGCTGTTTCCTGTAGTGCCTTACGAAAGTGGTGGGATATCTGTGAAACAATTAATGTCGAAAAGGTGTTACATATCAGCAACACATCGATGAAAATGGAGTCGTAGTGGTTACCGTTGTGTGATGCAGAACATGTAGCAATTTGAGGCTGAACTGATAGAGAGTTACTATTCAAGATGCAGAAAATTCGGTTTTGGATAGTGAATCATGGAATCTGTTACACCAGTAACTGGCCGTGTCGAAATACCACGGCTTCTACGACGTTGCCTATTCGAGAAATGTATCTTGGGGCAAACTACGATGGCTGCAGTGTTACCCTATGGGAAACATTGAAATGTGATACTATCAGAATGATGCATAGAAGACATAGACAGAAGTAATATTATCTCTAATCTTTTGAATCCACTAATGAATTATGTCGTTCCCCCAGGGCGCTGCATTTTCCAGAAACTACTGAAATTATTTTTGTTTCCGAATTTGAGGAGCGTCTACAGAATCCAATACGTCTAGGACGCCACGAGATTCTAAAGGCTATGCCAAACGGCTTGCAGTTGTTTTGAACACCAGAGGTAGGGCAACATACACTGGGTACCTGATAACATAGTGGCAAAACACCGTAAAGGGTTTGTCTATTTACAACAGGTACTTGAAGTTTGGCCAGCCTTCCGATAGTCAGCCACAAGGACAGAATAACCGTAACCGTACTCTGAATAAGTCTGAAAAGCAGTCGAGAAGTACTGGCAGAAATGAAGCTCTGGTGCTTGTTGTGAAACGTACCAGGATAGCTAATTTAGGGAGAAAACTGGCCACGAAAGGGAAGGTTCCGTTTGGAGATCTGGACCAGCACATATTTTCATTCGTTAAGCAAGCTTCGTAACAGTGCTCTGAAATGTAGGCATATTTCCTAAGGTTGCGAGACAGGTGTCACTGTAATTAACGGATTACAAAGGAAGGTAAATTACCGTTTTCACCTCACTGACTTTACGGCTCATACGTCTCGACAAATGTTCTAATTTTAACAAGAACAGGCTCGACAAACATTTATAGATAGTCACATCTCTTAGGAAAGGTATCTATTCAGATGGCAGGTAAGGTAGTTTCCTTTGCTTTCTTATTAACTTTTTATTTTTACTGTCACGACAATTCATTGACAGTAACCAGGATTAGTAATTAACTGCTTTGTTGATGAAGCACCAGCTTGCACAGGGCATGGACTGGTCAGTGTCTTTACATCTGCGCCAGTGTAGTTGTCCTCAGAGTTACCTATCCGTATTTTCCTTATCACAAAATCATGTAAGAAAAGCAATAAATAATTTTCATTCCATGATTATTTCTGATTTCCTTACTCAACTTAGCTCTACAGCTTTACCAAATAATATTTCTCCGAAAAAGTTCTAGACAGTTCATGACAATGAGGTTATCATAAAAGACATTATTATAAAAGACGTTATTATAAATCTTTCCGATACAACTACGAACACCAGAAAATATTACTCAATTGTGAGACAGTTTTGCAAAACATTCCAGCAAAATCGCAACCCCGGTTTACAGAGCAGGTGGGAATTGAAGGATCGTCATGTCAGAACATTATCAAATAGGATCTGGGCATTTACTCCCACATGTTTCCTGCTGCACATGAGTTAAATGTTCCAGACCAACAGTGCGTGTTTGGTTCTCACCGTGGTTTCTGAATGGAAAGCTATCGAGGCATCTCGACCCCCATGTTTTCATTTCTTTAGATAAGGATCGGTTCAGTGCGTTCGGGTATGTGAACTCACCGAATACATTCCTCCATGCAAATCCTCGTGAAGACTTTGATAAACCGCTGCATATTGTTGAGATTAGTGTTTGTAGCGCAACATCCCGGTCAGTTTCAGTTTGCCCGTTAAGTATCTATTGTAATAGTAATTTTAAAAAACTTTGATACATCGTATTACCGTAAGCTACTTTCTTCTGGATTTATCTACGGCTCAGACATTACCAGTTTACATAAATTTCGGCGGTTCTCTCATTTACGAGTGGACCAAATCCCCGTCTTCTCCGGTCAACTGCATTGAGATTCTGTTTTTTTGTGTGGAGTAGTGGTCGCCAGTTTAGAGAGCATCAGTTCACACCAGGCATGTGGATGTAGTCTTAATAGCCAGACCGCTTGGTTACGGAATGCCTAGCATCAACTCCAGTCCCAAAGATCTACCCCTTGACCGGTATTGCACTTCCTCCTGTACGACGCGGAGTGATTCTTAACGCGAGTGCTGCAAATTAGTCTGAAAGTCACTTCAGGTTCGTGTATGGTTGTTCAAAAGAGCAGTGATAAGAGCTGAATGAGAGGATCACTTATCTAGTGACACGGCTTCACCGTAAGGCACTAATTCATTTTACAAGCTACGGCGAAATAACGAGTATTTCGGTAAAAACCCTATCAGTCGAATAACACTTCCCTGGTTCTCTTCTCACACCGTCAGTATTGTAACGACAAGAGTGAATCCACACACGCAAGAAAGATTCCTATGTAGTACTTATAAATAATACTTTATTACAAAAAGTAGAAAATGAACTCATTCGCAAACAATGTCTTCGGGGACGCAACTCCATACGGTGTGAACGCACAATTTGTAATCTCCCTGATTTTTTTGATACAAAAGAAATTGTAAATCTCTGAGGTTGTCGTTCGCTAACGCTAAGCAATAACTCTGAAATTATTGTTTGGTCGGAAGTCTATCACTGATGAACCACTATCACAAAATCAAAACTTCACCGCCGTATACCGTCCAAGGTACACGGTTTCACACTGAGGCCGAGATCAGTAGAGGTGATGGTGTAACACCAATAATCGATAGGTTAATGTATAATCCGTGCAAGGTCTCTGCTGACATTGTACTCTAGTGTATAGGCATAGTCAAGATCATTGGTTGAGTAAATACACTGAAGAGCCAAAGAAACTGGTACACCTGCCTAATATTGTGTAAGGCCACCGCGAGCACTCAAAAAAGCCGCAACACGAAGTGGCAAGGACTCGACTAAGGTTTAAAGTAGCGCTGGAGGGAATTGACACCATGAATCCTACAGAGCTGTCCATAAATCCGTAAGGGTACGAAGGGGTGGAGATCTCCTCTGAACAGCACGTTGCAAGGCATCCCAGATATCCTCAATAACGTTCGTGTCTGGCGAGTTTGGTGGCCAGCGGAAGTGTTTAAAGTCAGAAGAGTGCTCCTGGAGCCAATGTGTTTCAATTCTGGATGTGTGGGGTGTCACAGTGTCCTGCTGGAGTTGCCCAAGTCCATCGGAATGCACAACGGACATGAATGGATGCAGGTGATGAGACAGGATGGTTACGTACGTGTCACCTGTCGGAGTCGTATCTAGACGTAGCAGGGGTCCAATATCACTGCAACTGCACACGCCCCATATCATTACAGAGTCTCCACCAGCTTGAACAGCCCCTGATGACATGCAGGGTCCATAGATTCATGAAGTTGTCTCCATACCCATAGACGTCCATCTGCTTGATACAATTTGAAACGAGACTCGTCCGACCAGGCATCATGTTTCCAGTCATAAACAATCAAATGTCGGTGTTCACGGGCCCAGGCGAGGTGTAAAGCTTTGTGTTGTGAAGTCATCAAGGGTACATGACTGGGCATTCGGCTCCGGAAGCCCATATCGTTGATGTTTCGTTGAAAGGTCCGCTCGCTGGCCCTTGTTGATGGACCAGCATTGAACTCTGCAGCGATTTGCGGAAGGCTTACACTTCTGTCACGTTGAACGCTTCTCTGCAGTCGTCGTTGGTCCCGTACTTGCAGGATCTTTTTCCTACCGGAGCGATGTCGGAGATTTGATGTTTTACCGGCTTTCTAATTTTCAAGATACACTCGTGAAATGGTCGTACGGAAAAATCCCCACTTCATCACTACCTCGTTGATGCTGTGTTCCATTGCTCGTGCTCCGACTGTAGCACCACGTTCAAACTCATTTACATCTTGATAACCCGCCACTGTAACAGCAGGAACCGATCCAACAACTGCGCCAGACACTTGCTGTCTTATATAGGCGTTGCCGACCGCAACGCCATATTCTGTCTGTTTCATATTTTTGTATTTGAATACGCATGTCTATACCAGTTTCTTTGGCGCTTCAATATATGTAATAATCATGATAATTATTTTGGCGTTTTAAGAAATTATGTTGCAATTGCACCTCTGGTTTTATGTGTAATAGTCTGTGAATGTAATAATTTGTAAAAACTGTGTATTCTACTGGTCCATAAGTAGGGAAGCAAAGCCCCGCCGCTACGGAAGTAGTTCGACGAGACTGGAAAAGGTGGATTTGATGAGCAATGCTTTGATACCTTTGTGGCGAGTTAGTCGAGTTCTGACTGTGTTACTGAGTGGTCAGAGACAGTCTTGGTCAGCTATTGTGGCATAAATTGAGGTACGAAGAGCTTGTGAGCATGTAAATTAGCCTCGGATGGAACGTAAAGTGGTCTATCGACCATGATTTCATTGTTTACCACGTTTGGTTAAATTTACGATGCCAAGAAGAGCTATATCACGCCTTGGCTAACATCAAGACCCATGGTTGCTATGCCGACAATTTGATAGCCACTGTAGTTAGCCACAAGCGCTGCCAGTTCAAGGAAATTGTCATCTAATTATGTACAGTCGTGCTCAAAAGTATCCGAACGACTTGAATTGCATTTCGCCTGATTCGCATGCAACCCACATAACGCAACTGTCTAGCAGGTCCTCTAATCGCTCCTCGGTACAGTCGTTTAACTATTGAAAATGGTTCCAACAAGTCACCACTAGAAAACACTGCTATGTATCGCAAATCGCAATAACTCAAGATGTTAAGTAATACTAAGGTGCTACAAATATCAGAGAACCCCTTATCACAGATAAGACTGTGCTTAAGGCTTGTAAGCTCACATTTATTACAATAAATGACATACCTGAAATGTTACCACTCTCATTATTACGTCAGATAGATAATGCACGTATTAAGTTCGTCGTAGTCATGATTTCCTCTTCAAAGTAACATACCGTACTTACTGTTTAACACAACATGACATTAAAAATTTAAGTTATTCACGAGCAGCTAGTTGAGAATATGTATGAACTTCAAATGACACGGCGAACCGTCTCGTTCTGCATATGGATTCAAACCGAGGACATGGAGACTAAGTAAAGACTTCGTGACTAACGGAAACTAACAGTCATTCCTGACTAGGCATACAGAGGCATACTTCGATTTTATACAGTATCAGTTAGCAAATATCAGCTTTAAATTACATAACGTAAACATTTTTAACGTACGCGAATTCCTACCCAGAATCTATTGTCCTTGTTAACGAACTACGAGAGATGTTAAATATTGCTTCTTCACAAGCAACGTACCGGAAATGCCGTGAGGTATAGCTTTGTGTTGGACAGGGATTCGAACCTAAAACCTAATCGGATTGTTATCGAAGCACAATCAACTGTAACATATCGGATTTTCTCGCCAGTAGCTAGATGTTTTAACTGAAATGACGAGACGAAACATTAATTTCTTCCTGCACAGAACTCCAACCTGGCACCTATTGCTGTTATATTCTAGAGAAACCGAAAGTTAAATATGGGTTTGTTACAGCAGCAGAGACATGTGAGCATGTTTGAACTAGAAATAATATGATGAAGAGTTCAGTGCTTATTGGGAATCGAACCCCACACATATCGTTGTTGGCTGCACACAAAGAGACGTCAGCTACCGAATTTTTCTCCACCAGCAGCTCGGAATAACATCCTTGAACTTACAGTGATCTCGCAAATAGCTCTGTGTCTCACTAGGCATAAAAAACGTCAGATACCGTTAGTGTTGACAACGAATGAAAAGACATTAAAAATCTAAATTATTATCCCCCAGCAGATAGGCGTTCTCATGCTAGAGCTTGATAATACATAATGAAAAATTTAGAGCCGGGCCAGAATTCGAACCTATTCACGCGCAGTATGTGGAGATGTCGAGGAATCTGCAGTTTTGAACAAACAACAAATTGTAGTTGAGCTGTATTGTCACGAAGGGATCGAATTCCGCCTTAAGGTCGATCTGAGTTGCATTCCCAGTTCAGAACCAATTTTATCGACAAATAAAAGATGGGATAAGTGTCCTGTGACCCTACATAGCGTTTGTTTCGTTTCTAGAAATAAATAACTAGTATAAGAAAGATTACTGCTGATAGAGTTTCAACGTGACGCGACTCTTGACTTTATTGTGGTTCAACCTAACGTCTACTTGCTGGAGAGAGAATATTATGTTTAACGTGAATTTCAGACCACAATGCCATTATACTTTCTTCACTTGGCGTAGCCAGAAGAGAGTAGAATTTGTCTCTCCTTACCAAAAATCATCAGCAGAAGTTGGAATCGAATCCAGACCATAAGTATATGAACCTATCTTCAAGCCAATAGACCACCAAATCCTCTTCTTTGAGAGTCATCTTTCTATCATAACAACGTTGCGCCAGACTTTTTTTTTTTTTTAATCTGTTTCTGCCTCTTAAAAGTAAATTCCTGAACCCACGCAGTGCACCTGTGATAATTAGTTCCACCAGACCATTTTTTTTTTCAATCTGTTACCACCGCCACTTTCACCCTAACTTAAGCTATTTCTTTTTTTTAATTTTTTTTATTTTTAAATAATATATAAAGATACTGAATAAATCTTCTTTCCGTGACAAACTGTCCAATACCCGTAAAACAGAAGAACACGAAATCAATCAAGCACTTCTGATTTGTTTTATGTTACGGCTTCTGGCAAAATTTGTTTTCCTGAGGCACTTTGACTTGCCGTAGTATAAAAATAAATAAATGCCAACTTAATTATAATGAAGCAAAATTAGTGTCGACTCGCTGTAGTGTTGTGCACCAACCAAAAAATTACCGCTTCATTATGGCGAAGTGTGAAGTAAGAAATTTTGAAACAATGCTTTGTATTTCCGACTCGTTTTAAGGTTGTGGTGCTCTTCAATTATATCTGTATGCACTCGTCTATACTCGTATGTGTATTCGTAACTGCAAAATATGCAAACTGGCCGATAATCCAAGTGTAGCTATTGTGCTTTGTTGCAGGAAAGAAATGCCAGTCTGGTTGAAGTGCATCTTTAAGTGTTATAGCAGAGTCTGTGGTTCTAGTAATTATTGCGAGTTTTTTTCTAGTCCAGTTCCATATGTGATATTGGTCGCGGCAGTTGAGAATGTGTGCCAAGGTATCTACAATATGGCAATGATCGCAGTACGGACTCTGCTTCATTTTGATATTGTGCAGCTTTTCACCTGTGGGGACCTTCTCGTTTACAATGTCATATCACGTGGACACTACTTTGGAGTGGAGGATGGGATTGTTAATGTTTTTCCAGACGTTACTCCAGTTGGCCGCTGGATATTTCGCTTCCATTGGGTTTTGCCTATGGTGTCTCGTGAGGTGGTAATAGGTCCTTTTGGTGTTAAGCAGCTGTGAAGTATCTGGAATATAGCTCATTTCCAGGTAGTAAGTCCGGTAGTGATCGAGTTGAGCGCTGATGCGACCAACATCGACTGGGGCCATTTTGCTCGTTGGGCTAACCTGTTGAATGTTTTCGTAATTGTCGGATGGGGTGACTGCAGTATTTTGCGGATTCGGTCCATATATACGGCAGTGCGTTGGTTCTTGATGTCTTTGACGCCCAAACCACCAGCGGCGCGGGTTAACACTATGGTTGGCATGGTGACTTTAAAGATGTTTCCGCTCCATATGCACCAATACGCTGCAGCTAAAAGCTTTTGCGCTGTATCCTTGTGTACTGGTAACACTGCTGCGATGTGATATATTTTGCTTAGCGCATAGCTGTTAATCACTAGAGCTCTCTGTATCCGATTGAGCGATCTACTTTTGTGTTCACGGAGAGTAGCCCTGAATATATGTAGTTTATGGTCCCAGTTGGCTACTGTCGTCTCTCTTGGGTTGGCCATTAGAATCATACCTAAGTGGTTCGCCTTCTCTGTCCTTTGTAGCCATGTTCTTTGAAAGGTCTCCATATGGGGTCCGACAGGTAAAATTTTCGAATTTTGTTCATTGAGTTTGGCTCTGGAAGAAGTGGCGTAAGCGTGGATTATTTGTTGAACGACTTCCATTTCTGAGTGCGTGTTAACTACTACACTGACGTCATCAGCATAAGCATGACACACGGTTTTTGTACCCAACACCTGTAGACATTGTAACTTGTGATGCAGGTTTAACAGTAACGGTTCTACGGCGATTGCGTATAGTGCCATAGAAAGGGGGCAGCCTTGTCTCACTGATTGCTTGATCGGGACTGGTGATCTTAGCTGACCATTAATTTTGATTCGAAAGGAAGTTCCGACTATACACTTCCGTATGATCTGAAGCCGTGGTCTAGGGGTAGCGTCTTTGACTCATAATCAAAACGTCTTCGGTCCCGGGTTCGATCCCCGCCACTGCCTAAATTTTGATGAATAATCAGCTTTGGCGGCCGAAGACTTCCGGCATAAGAAGTCAGCCTCATTCTGCCAACGGCCTTGCCAAAGAGGGCGGAGGAGCAGATAGAGGTTCCGGGCATTCTATTGTCCTAGGGGTGGGAAATTGCCCCTAAAGGCGGAAGAATCAGCAATGATCAACGATATGAGGATGCAGAAGGCAATGGAAACCACTGCATTAAAGACACGTAACGTGTATCCACAGGACATGTGCCTGTAATTGAAGAAGTGTCATGATGATCTCTCCATTGGCGAAAGATTCCGGAATAGTCCCCCATTCGGATCTCCGGGAGGGGACTGCCAAGGGGGAGGTTACCATGAGAAAAAGACTGAATAATCAACGAAAGGATAACGTTCCACGAGTTGGGGCGTGGAATGTCAGAAGCTTGAACGTGGTAGGGAAACTAGAAAATCTGAAAAGGGAAATGCAAAGTCTCAATCTAGATATAGTAGGGGTCAGTGAAGTGGAAGGAAGACAAGGATTTCTGGTCAGATGAGTATCGGGTAATATCAACAGCAGCAGAAAATGGTACAACAGGTGTAGGATTCGTTATGAATAGGAAGGTAGGGCAGAGGGTGTGTTACTGTGAACAGTTCAGTGACCAGATTGTTCTAATCAGAATCGACAGCAGACCAACACCGACAACGATAGTTCAGGTATACATGCCGACGTCGCAAGCTGAAGATGAACAGATAGAGAAAGTGTATGAGGATATTGAAAGGGTAATGCAGTATGTAAAGGGGGACGAAAATCTAATAGTCATGGGTGACTGGAATGCAGTTGTAGGGGAAGGAGTAGAAGAAAAGGTTACAGGAGAATATGGGCTTGGGACAAGGAATGAAAGAGGAGAAAGACTAATTGAGTTCTGTAACAAGTTTCAGCTAGTAATAGCGAATATCCTGTTCAAGAATCACAAGAGGAGGAGGTATACTTGGAAAAGGCCGGGAGATACGGGAAGATTTCAATTAGATTACATCATGGTCAGACAGAGATTCCGAAATCAGATACTGGATTGTAAGGCGTACCCAGGAGCAGATATAGACTCAGATCACAATATAGTAGTGATGAAGAGTAGGCTTAAGTTCAACACATTAGTCAGGAAGAGTCAATACGCAAAGAAGTGGGATACGGAAGTACTAAGGAATGACGAGATACGTTTCAAGTTCTCTAACGATATCGATACAGCAATAAGGAATAGCGCAGTAGGCAGTACAGTTGAAGAGGAATGGACATCTCTAAAAAGGGCCATCACAAAAGTTGGGAAGGAAAACATAGGTACAAAGAAGGTAGCTGCGAAGAAACCATGGGTAACAGAAGAAATACTTCAGTTGATTGATGAAAGGAGGAAGTACAAACATGTTCCGGGAAAATGAGGAATACAGAAATACAAGTCGCTGAGGAATGAAATAAATAGGAAGTGCAGGGAAGCAAAGACGAAATGGCTGCAGGAAAAATGTGAAGACATCGAAAAAGATATGATTGACGGAAGGACAGAATCAGCATACAGGAAAGTCAAAACAACCTTTGGTGACATTAAAAGCAAACGGGAATTCCACTGTTAAATGCAGAGGAGAGAGCAGATAGGTGGAAAGAATACATTGAAAGCCTCTATGACGGTGAAGATTTGTCTGATGTGATAGCAGAAGAAACAGGAGTCGATTTAGAAGAGATAGGGGAGCCAGTATTAGAATCGGAATTTAAAAGAGCTTTGTAGAACTTACGGTCAAATAAGGCAGAAGGGATAGATAACATTCCATCCGAACTTCTAAAATCATTGGGGGAAGTGGCAACAAAACGAATATTCACGTTGGTGTGTAGAATATATGAGTCTGGCGATATACCATCTGACTTTCGGAAAAGCATCATCCACACAATTCTGAAGACGGCAAGAGCTGACATGTGCGAGAATTATCGCACAATCAGCTTAACAGCTCATGCATCGAAGCTGCTTACACGAATAATATACAGAAGAATGGAAAAGAAAATTGAGAATGCGCTAGGTGACGATCAGTTTGGCTTTAGGAAAAGTAAAGGGACGAGAGAGGCAATTCTGACGTTACGGCTAGTAATGGAAGCAAGGCTAAAGAAAAATCAAGACACTTTCATAGGATTTGTCGACCTGGAAAAAGCGTTCGACAATATAAAATGGTGCAAGCTGTTCGAGATTCTGAAAAAAGTAGGGGTAAGCTATAGGGAGAGACGGGTCATATACAATATGTACGACAACCAAGAGGGAATAATAAGACTGGACGATCAAGAACGAAGTGCTCGTATTAAGAAGGGTGTAAGACAAGGCTGTAGCCTTTCGCCCCTACTCTTCAATCTGTACATCGAGGAAGCAATGATGGAAATAAAAGAAAGGTTCAGGAGTGGAATTAAAATACAAGGTGAAAGGCTATCAATGATACGATTCGCTGATAAAATTGCTATCCTGAGTGAAAGTGAAGAAGAATTAAATGATCTGCTGAACGGAATGAACAGTCTAATGAGTACACAGTATGGTTTGAGAATAAATCGGAGAAAGACGAAGGTAATGAGAAGTAGTAGAAATGAGAACAGCGAGAAACTTAACATCAGGATTGATGGTCACGAAGTCAATAAAGTTAAGGAATTCTGCTACCTAGGCAGTAAAATAACCAATGACGGACGGAGCAAGGAGGACATCAAAAGCAGACTCGCTATGGCAAAAAAGGCATTTCTGACCAAGAGAAGTCTACTAATATCAAATACCGGCCTTAATTTGAGGAAGAAATTTCTGAGGATGTACGTCTGGAGTACAGCATTGTATGGTAGTGAAACATGGACTGTGGGAAAACCGGAACAGAAGAGAATCGAAGCATTTGAGATGTGGTGCTAGAGACGAATGTTGAAAATTAGGTGGACTGATAAGGTAAGGAATGAGGAGGTTCTACGCAGAATCGGAGAGGAAAGGAATATGTGGAAAACACTGATAAGGAGAAAGGACAGGATGATAGGACATCTGCTAAGACATGAGAAAATGACTTCCATGGTACTAGGGGGAGCTGTAGAGGGCAAAAACTGTAGAAGTAGGCAGAGATTGGAAAACGTCAAGTAAATAATTGAGGACGTAGGTTGCAAGTGCTACTCTGAGATGAAGAGGTTAGCACAGGAAAGGAATTCGTAGCGGGCCGCATCAAACTAGTCAGTAGACTGATGACCAAAAAAAAAAAAATGATCTTAATAAAATGAGCACTGAATCCCACCCGTTGCATTACAGTCAGTAGAAAGTGGTGGTTGCGTCTTCAGTCTACAGTTTATGAGGCGGGTGAAGATTTTATAGTCGGAATTGAGCAGTGTTAGTGGTCGAAAATCCTTCAGCGTAGTGCTACGTGGTTTTTTGGGGATCAATACAATCATTCCTTCTGTAAACTGAGATGGCATCTGCACGCCTCCCAATAATTCGTTGCATATTTTGGTGAATTCCGGTCCTATGATGTGCCAAAAACAAGCATAAAATTCTATGGGTAGGCCATCTAAGCCAGCAGATTTCTTTGTAGGCGAATCTTTGATTATGGCACATACTTCTTCCTCAGTTATGTGGGCTACAAGGTCGGCGTTGTCAGTCGGATGGGCCGTGGATTGAATGTTGGATAAAAGCGGCTCACTTGCCGTCGCATCAGTCGCCGATGCGGAGTAAAAATCTGTATAATGTTGCACCACGTAGTTTTTTACTGTGTCTTGTTGTTCGTACTCGTTCCCCTGTTCATCACTGAGAGTGTGGATTAACTTTTGTTTACCTCTCTTGGCTTCCCGTATCACGTGATATACGGACGTATTCTCCTGCGTCAGTTCAATCGTAGGACGCGATCGAACTTTTTTCCCCTCTAGTGATTGTCGTACCAACGCCGTTATTCTTGCTTTAGTGCGTTTCATTCTAGAGCTGTTTGCTACTAATTCCATGGGGTCATCATATAGTTCGCGGAGGCAAAGAAAGTGATACTCCAAGGTGCGTTTTCGCCAGTACGCTTTCATGCGACCATATCGTGCGATGCATTTTTTTATCTGCGGTTTCGCAGACTGTAGCCACCACATGATGCGTGTTGGATATCTGGATTGCATCCGAAGACAACGCTGCCATGTATCATGGATCTCCTGTTTCAGTACTGCGTCCTCCAAAAGTGACACGTTTAGCTGCCATACGCCCCTTCCCAGGAATGTTTTTTGTTTAGTATGCTTCGCGGTTATATGAAATGCGCAGTGTTCCGAGAAGTTAAGAGGCCAAATTTCACAGTCAGTGACATTATGGATAAAACCTTTCGTTACATACAGCCTGTCTAGTCTGCTTGCCGAAGTACTGGATACGTACGTGTATCCTCGGGTGTGTGGGCGAAGGTGGCACCAAGCATCTATCATATCTAGTCCGTTAATTAACATCAGCAGCTCCTCACAAAAGTAGAAGTTCAGGATTTGATCTTCTGGACGCAATACGCAGTTAAAATCTCCACCCAAAATTATGTGCATTCGAGGATCCGTTATTAATGGGACAATTTCGTCCCGGAACAGGTTGCCCCTTGCTCGTTTTCCGCTGGATCCTGAGAGTGCATATATATTAACAAGAAGCAGATCATATATTTGTGCAGTTATGCCTCGTCCAGATTCAAGTATGGCTTTTGCTGTACATGGTATGCCGTGTTTGAACAATATTCCTGTTCCACATTCATTGCCTATGTTTAAGATCGCCTGATATCCGTATACTCGTACATCCGCTATTTTGGTCGTAACTACCTCTTGTAACATCGCTATATCAATGTCGGCGGCATATAAGTAATCCTTCACAGATTGTAACTTTACGTCCGAAACTAATCTGTTTACATTGAGCGTGGCGATTTTATAAGCCTGCGTAATTTGGTAGTCCAACTAAACGCATTCAGTGTCGTCAGACCATGCTGTCCCCGTATCAGTTTCGCAGCGGTCAACAGTGTCCATTGGTTCTTCAATTGGAGGGGCGAGGTTCATCTGTACGTCCTCATTCGGGTTGGGGATGTCTGGTTTTCCGATGTCTACCACGCCTTGCTTTCCGCTTCGATCTGTTTTAAGAATTTTTTTGGTGCGGGAGAGTTTTTTCTCCAGTTCTTGAATCTCTTCAGGGCTCTGTTTTCGTGTTTGCCGTTTAGGTTTCACCTGCTGCTGTCTGATGTTGTCTTCATCAGCGTTCTTCAAATCGTCGAAGCGGGTGGTGTTTTGAGCCAAATTGTCGACCGTGCTCTTGGTGGATGATGGTGTCAATAGAGAAATCGGTTCACTATGAGGTTGCTCATTCCGGGATGGTTCTTGCATGTCATTCTCAACAGTGGAGGAATCGGAGAAGTTGCTGTGGCTCCCAATATCTTTCGGTGTCTGTTGCGTTGAAACCGTTACAGCTGTCACGATTTCCTTAGGTTCGGGTGGTCTAGCTTCTGTTGTGTCAGTGGTGGCAATCTGGGCTTCTTCTCGGGTTGGAAGGTCCTCCGAATTCACATCAGGGCTTGGGGTCAGGACTCGGCCGCGGGCAGCCGTAGCGCAAGTCGCTGGCAGCGCAGTCATAGCCGGTGGTCGCGGCGCCTCGCCAGCCGGCAGCTGCGCCACTCGCCGCTGTAAACACTCAGCGCGGACGTGGCCGGGAGAGTTGCACGCCGCGCACGTCCTCGGCTGGCCGTCGTATATAACGATACCTCGGTATCCACAAACACTGATGTATGACGGAACATGTTTGTGCAAATCGACCTTTAATTGTCTCACTCCGTTGAGAATTTGCGCGCGTTGGACCACCGTTCGGCAACATTGCTGAGAACTTTACCGTACGGCGCTATCACTGCGTTTATTTGTTCCGCCGGTACTTCGAATGGTAGTTCGAATATTCTGATCGTTCGTATTCCAAACCCTGCATGTGACTTCGCCTACGTTTCCATCACAATGTTTAAACTTCATAGTTCCTCCGCAAGACTCAACTATTTTGTCACATAAGTTAGCATTCCTCAATTTCACAAATACAACGCTGCTCACTATCGAAAGATGCATTCCAATGACATCCTCGGAATCAACTTTCACTTCGTATTCCAACCAATCTTCGATTTCGTGTAGTTTAGGTCGGGCGTAATTACGATCAAACGATAATTTCAAAGTATCTTGTCTGTTCAAGTGCGTCATCACGGATTCATATTTCAAATTTCAATATGTATAGAATTTCTGCAACGATGCAAGAAGCACTGCGACTTACCTCGGCGAAGCACAGCAGTCCACGGTGCACGAAGCTCAGCACACGTCCGCACAGCACGGCTGACGCGGCGAGACTTGACTGGATGAGAATTCTGACACACAGGCTCCTTGTAGTGGTTTGCAGCACGTTCAATACATTCATTTATTTGGTTCACTGAATCGTCATGAACTAGCTGCCTCGGCTACCTAGTGCATACATTCGACTCTATTTTGTAATCACCGAAATAAAATCACGTAACTGCCACCCACACAGAACTGCCAACAGTATAGGATGCAGAAATTTAAATAGGAAGTGTTCCTTTCCATTTGAGCTACTCTATTGTGCTATCTGTTTGTTGAAAACGTAGGAAGGTAGGAGACGAGATACTGGCAGAAGTAAAGCTGTGATGACCAGGCGTGAGTCGTGCTTCGGTAGCTCAGATGATAGAGCGCTTGCAGTCTGCCTTCGGCGGTGCTACGGCACGGACGTCTGTTTACGTCCCTGCCGGAGAAGTTCGCGCACGCGCAGTTGTTTACCTCTTCGGCGTACTCGTGAGTTTAGACGACTCGATATAGAATGGCCCATGCATACCGAAAGTCGACTCTCAAGATTAGTTTTTCGAATGAATATGCGAGACCGAAAGCTTACGAAATAGAAAAGTTCCTGCGAGACGAAGTTAAACTTGACTACAACGAACTTATCGGAATCCACCTCTCCATAGTAAGCAGTGTTGTTTACGTCAAGCTGATTAACGATGCAGTATGTGACAGAATCATCCGAGATACTAAACATGGACTCAAATTTCGTCACTCTGATGGACATGTTGGAGAAGTAACTATTGATCATGCAGGACTGGGCTTACGAAACATACGTATTTTCGAACTTCCCTTCGAGGTTCCGTCTGACTTGGTCGTTGACGCCTTACGCCCATATGGAAGAGTGCTTAGCCACGTTGAGGAAAAATGGTCCAACTTCACGACTTACCCCGTTCTCAATGGGGTGCATCAAATCAGAATAGAACTGACACAACATGTACCCTCATACTTGTTCATCGGCGGATGCAGAGCTTTAGTCATATACGATGGACAGCCCAAAACATGCTCAGGCTGCGGGAAAGAGGGCCACGTCCGTCCCGAATGTATGCAGCGGAGGATAGTGCAAGTTCCAACCGGCGAACCCGTACCTCCGTCCACGTTAACGCCGCTGCCACTAACGTATGCGGACGCATTTCGAACGGATCCCATCCCGAAAAATGACCAGCTACAGAATTCTGACAGTTTACGGCAACCGACTGCGGCGGAGACCGCCTCCAGTGACGAAACGACGCACACCTCTGCCGCTCCGGCGCCGACGACGCACTTAACCGAGCGGACAGGATCGGTAGGAGAAATGGAAATTGATCCTGCTGTTGTGCCGACAGCTGCTTTCGTCCCTGAGCACCGGGAGTCACTTCCGCACTCGGATACGGAGGCGCACACGCGCAAAACGATCACCGAAGCGCCACAAGAAACGACGGCTAGCGCCGTCGGATACCTGCTTACTGCAGTCCACGTCAGACGGACTTGGGTGTGACGCCGATACAGTGCATCCGGATGCGCAACGGGAGGTTATACCTCCCACACAGCAGAACGACACGAATCATGCTACACAGGGGTTGAATACAGACACACCGGACGGAAAGCCGACGGAAGGAGTCCCTCCACCCACCGCAGCAACGCCACCGCCTTCGGTCAGCCCGGCAGGAGAGACACGACGGGAGCTGGACCTCCAGCACAGGAACTGGGCCGACGAATCCGATACTGACCCCCACACCGACGACGCACCCGCCATGGCGAGTGCTGTGTCCACCGGATGTTAACCGCGCAGAAGATGCAGACTGACGCACAGACAGCATGTCACCGGGCAGAAGCACAAAAATTAACATAAGCGTTCATGTGCGCTTTACGCACTGAGGAACATCGGCAGGCATATCGAACAGCCTCTATTAATATTAATACGATCAGAACGCCTGTCAAATTGCAGTTATTACGAGATATGTTGCATGCGTCAGACGTCGACATCGTTCTGCTGCAGGAAGTATGTGTTGAGAGCTTCCCCGACCTCTGTGAGTACGATACGTACATTACACCTACTACCGACGGCGGCAGCGGAACAGCGATACTTCTACGTAGCCGCATAGTAGCCGAGGACGTGGTGTACCTGCCGTCAGCGCGAGGACTGGCGCTCACAGTGCTGGGAGTACGGGTCGTTAACATTTACGCACCGTCGGGGTCAGACAGACGGCGCGACCGATCCCGATTCTACGCAGAGGAGATTGCAACACTATTCTTAGGTCGGTATGAACATGTCTTATTTGGAGGCGACTTCAACTGCGTGCTCGCACCAAAAGATCAACACCCACGTTATACTTCGTGCCCGGAGCTGCGGCAACTCATACAGGACATGAATCTCATTGATACATGGGAGAAGACACATGGCGACAGACGTGGATACACCTACGTCACGAGTCACTCTGCAAGTTGTCTCGATCGCATTTACGTAACACGTCGTCTCGAACCTGCGATCCTCGATGCGGAATTGTGGCCTGTCGCCTTTTCAGATCACATAGCATATATATGCACGGTCTCCTTGAGTCGTCAACAAGTGTGGAGGAGTCGCAGTGTTTGGAAACTGAATACAGCACACCTTAGGGAACCTGAGTGCAAACGCTTAGTCGAAGACACTTGGCATGTGTGTGAACGACGCCTCCCGACATATCCGACGACGTTGCAGTGGTGGCTGGAATGCGTTAAGCCTGCATTGCGCCGAGCGTTAATTGCATACGGAAGGGAGCAGATGATGTGGAGGCGATACACGACGGAATTTTATTTCACGATGCTCCGCGAACTTTCTCTACAGGCACCTTCACAGGAGCATCGTGCCGGTATAAAACGAGCACAGGCCCAAATAATTTCCATAACGCGCCGCCGACTGGAGGGTGTCGCAATCCGTGCAAGGGCCTTTGAACAAGTCAGTGGAGAATCCCCGTCGATGTATCACGTTATCAGAGAAAAACAACGTAGTCGCAGAACCTTAATACAGACGGTCGTACTGCCAGATGGTCGCCGCATGACAACGCAAAAAGACATTGCCAACGCTTTCGTGGAACACTACGGTCATCTCTATGAAGAAGCGGAACACGATCAGGCCGCCTTTCATCAGGTTCTACGAACGCTCTCCGCGTGACTCGACGAGTCGGCCAACCTGGAGTTAACAGGTGAAATCACAGTTGACGACGTAATGGAAGCGATTGATAAGGGAGCGTCGCACAAATCGCCGGGGCCCGACGTGTTTCCGTTAGAGTTCTATCGTACATTTAAAGATCTCATGATTCCACGATGGACTGCCATGTACTGCGAATTGATGTCTCCCAACGTGCCTCTTCCACCCACCTTCGTGGAAGGAATGATCATCCCCATCCACAAACCATCTGGCGGCACAGGGATACAGGCCTACCGGCCACTGACCCTTCTTAATTGCGACTACAAGATCTACGCCAGGATACTTGCAGCACGCTTTAAACGCGTGATACGCCAAGTGATTTCACTCGACCAAACCCAGCTAGGAGGAGCTAGCAATATACAAACGGCACTCAGCGACTACCGCGATGTTATCGCACTGGCTTCAACATGTCGTCTCCGGGGTGTATTGGTATCGATAGATTTCGATCGCGCATTTGACAGGCTGAGTCATGCTTGTCTCACGGACGTGATGACGAAAATGAAGTTTCCGGAAAGTTTTGTCACCGTCGTCATGAGACTACTCCACGGAGCCGCATCCAAAGTGCTCATCAATGGACGCTTGGTGGGGCCCATCAGCATCTCACGATCGGTCAGACAAGGGTGACCGCTGTCAACGATATTGTATGCCATCGCTGTCGAGCCGCTGCTTTGCGGGCTCCGGAATCGACTCCAAGGAATGACGATAAGGCACAACACGTTTATATGCCGAACATACGCAGATGACCTAGTGTTTTTAGCACGGTCAGGCGACGAGGCAAGAGCGGCCCTGCATTGGATTAATTTGTATTGTATGGCTACGGGAAGTCGCCTGAACATGGCAAAGTCGGGAGCGATGAACATCGGGAGAGGACTCCCGACAGGAAGTGTAGCACCATTACAGCCGATCACCAAGATGAAATGCCTAGGAATTATCTTCGACGCACGGTGGCACTGAGTTACAGACATCTTCTGCAAACAATTCGTGCGAGTATCCGAAGTCACAGGTTAAGGGCACTGAATATGATACAACGGGTCACCTTTGCCAACACTTACCTAGCCTCTCGCATCCCCCACCTGGCACAAGTTCTTCCTATGCCGGTGGTGTTGGCCCGCCGAATCCTGGCGGCACTAGGATATTTTGTGAGCACGGGTCTGCTTTTTAAGGTAGGATACGAAACCCTCACCCTTCCTCGTAGTCGTGGAGGTCTTGGACTAGTCCACGTACGCGACCGAGCAGTGGCTATTTATGTAACCACGATGATAAAGATGTGGACACGACACCAGACAAGTCTGACGGGCAGCTTGATAGACGAACTCGCTCCACCTTCTCGTTCGGCTCCGGTAGCGGTGGCTCACATCTCACCATCGCTTGCCCATATGCGAACCTTCTTAGTGGAACACAGTTATGTACATATGGAACTACCGACTACCAGGACGGCAACGGCACGTGATATATATCACATCTTGACTCGACGACGGCCGAATAATGCCGTAGAGCGCCGCCATCCAACAGTTACGTGGTCAGTGAGTGGTATGGCGTACAGTGCACCACCCACACCTTGATACGGGAACGCACGCACTGTGGTATCAGGTGGTAAATGGGAAATACGTGACTCGTTCCAGGTTGCATACAATTCATATGGCGGACGAGCCACTGTGTCCGCAGTGCAATGTTATAGACACTGAGGAGCATCGCCTGATATGCGGTCCTCCGGCGGACGTATGGTGTTTGGTCAAAAAAATGATCGCCTTCCTCCTTCGGGTGGGGCCGCAAACAATAGAACCACGCACAGTACTTCTCCCAGATAGGACATATTATCCCAGAACGAAGACAAACGCAGTGACTTGGATTCGAGGTTTGACTGTGCGTTATCTTTTCCGAGACCGCAGTAAGAATGTGCTTGACTTTTGGGCCTTACTACAGGAACATCACTCACAGCTTATGAGACATCCGAGATATCGAACACATTACGCAAATTTTTTAGGGAGTGCCTTGCTTGATCCCCCACCCAGTTGGGGTGTCCCGGGTAGGAGAATGTAATTATTGTCTATAAGTATCAGAACAAGAAAGGACCAGGACAGTGGAGAGGATCCACAAACACACGTGAAGACGTACCCGACACCAACGCGAGGTATGACGGGATTAGCGAGGTACACGCCTAAAAGAGGAACGTAGAACGTTATTGTTTTGTACTGACAGAAGCAGGATATTTTATTTTATTTTTTTTCCCTATTATGTAAAAAGAAAAGTCCACTTATTTACGTTTCCCAGAAAAATTTTATTTTATAAAGTCATCGTCTTATATATTTAAAGAAAAAGTGCTAGAAGCAGTTTATGTTTGTTATTGTTCCACCGAGTGTAAAAAAAAGCGGTCTTAAAAAAAAATGGTAGAGCACTTGCCCGCGAAAAGCAAAGGTCCCGAGTTCAAGTCTCGGTCGGGCATAAAAAAAAAGTGGTCAGCGTGACAGACTGTCAATCCTAAGGGCCCGGGTTCGATTCCCGGCTGGGTCGGAGATTTTCTCCGGCCAGGGACTGGGTGTTGTGTTGTCAAATTTAAAAAAAAGGTCCCGAGTTCGAGTCTCGGTCGGCCACACAGTTTTAATCTGCCATGAAGTTTCGGCTCTGCCCAGTTGGTAATGACGGAACGTGATGTTTAATGCGGATTCTGGATTATAACGTCATTCTTTTGAGGTTACCAGAGGTAAAGGAAATCTGTTTGTGCCTCTTAAAAGTAAATGTCTGTGCCCACGCGTTGTACCTGTGATAGTTCGTACCACCAGACCATTGTGGTCACATTTTCCAGCCCCAGGAGTGTGCTGTAACGGATGATGTGCTTACCTTACAAAATTAGTCACTGTGGAAAAAATGCGAGTCTATTAAATGGTTAAGTAGAAGCAAGATTATGCTATTGTCATGTCAGCAGGATCTAAAGACTCTTATAGGCATCATAGCCTCGATGTGAAGCAATTTTGAATTTTTCACAAATTCAGCAAATTTCATAGTTCGAGAAAGTCCACTGTGAAGTGTGAAGTTACCGGATAATTCAGTTATTACCGTCATAATTACTATCATTTTCTTCATACCGCTGCTGGAACAAATGTGCTTGAAGATTATTTAATGCCTTTTTGTCATTGTAGAATTAGTTGCCCAAGAAGAGGTTCTTTCCCTGTCTACAGAATCCTTTTCATGTTAATATCAAACATCAGCAATTACTCGTAGATTACATTACTGACAACAGTATGATGTTGCATGCTGACAACCTCACTGTTCGATTTAGCTGATTTTGTAATCATTTAAATAAAACAACATGACCTTCCAGTGGGAGACATTTCGTCCCCCTCTTCCTTCTGTGAAATTTGTCAGTAAGCTTTTTGCCTTACAACCAGCGAAATGCGGCAGAGTACGGCCAGTAAACGATTCACAAACCACGATTTAGTGCCGTTAAGATTATTTCTTTAAACATTGTCGTAGCTGAAGGAATTTAGTTTCTTCGTAAATCGTCTTATGCAGCAACGTTCACAGATATCTAAAACAGTAAAAGCTTTTTATCCAGGTACAAACGTTATTAATCAAACTTCCCACATTTTGTGTCAGGTTGATCTTTTCTTCTGATAGCACTGCGTAAGTATTTTGTGTAAGAGGTATATCAGGTAGTGTTCCTGTAGCTGTGGCAGTCATTGGTTGAAAACGAGTTTAACACCAATGGGTACAGTACTGCTAAATATTCAAAATGATTATCAACCTAAGTCTGAGTTCATCCACGAACTGAGGCGTATTTGTAATACTGAAGCTTGTCTTCCTTGAGTGGGCATTGGAAGGCATTTACATACTTCGAATTATATAGTTAACGTTTTCTCATAAACTAATTTTGTTTTGTTAATTCCTCTGGATCTTCAGCGTGCAATATGTGTTGTAGATACAGTCTTAGACAAAAAAATTGACCGCCAAGTCGTTCTCGTAAAGTGGACAATACAGTCGTGCTTCCCTAAGAATTCTGTGTCCAGCAATATGCTCGATCTGGCAACATTGTACACTGTGGCACTTCTACCATTCCACTCCCGAACAGCGCGCGGGAAAAACGAACACCTAAACCTTTCTGTTCGAGCTCTGATTTCCTTATTTTATTTTGATGATCATTCCTACCTAGGTAGGTTGGGTTCTTCGTGGCTAACCAGCAATATGATATGATTAGATTAGTACTTGTTCCATAGATTATGAATACGACATTTCGTAATGATGTGGAAAGTGTCATTTTAATGAAAGATTTCTTTACATACCATGATTCAATTTCTTTACAGCAATATTTTACTCTCTCTCTCTCTTTCTTTCTTATTTCTCTCTCTCTCTCTCTCTCTGTCTCTCCCTCTCCCTCACACACACACACACACACACACACACACACACACACACACACATTCTTTTTGTATTTTTATTTGTTTGTTGTGCTCGACTATCGGCGAGGCACGAAAACGTCCATCAATGAGTTTCTTAGTTTTGAGTACACTTACGAAATATGAAAACAACTATGAGAGTTACTGATTTATGAAGCTTAATTTTCAGTCAGTTCTGAGTACGCTCCAGTCCCTAAAACTAGTTACAGAAATGTGAATCAGACGGATTACGTTTTCCAGGCCGTAGCACCGCGTCTTTGAGAATCCAGCTATGGTCATTTCCCAGCCCGCTGGAGGATCACATCGGTTCGTCTTCTTCCTGCTGGTAATGTAACTGAGATTTGGGAACAAGACAAGGTATGTTTGGCAACTCTGTGATCGACGAGTTACTTCCTGGTGTGCACGGAATTAAGCCTCAAAGTTCACTTGATTTTTCCTGTCATTTCCATTGAATAATCTGAGTTATTATCGCTTGTGTGTAACAAAAGATTGTAAATTTACGGTTTCCAGCCCCGGAAAGTCGTTGCACGTGAAAATCGCAACTAATGTCGTCCTTTAAATAGCGGTTTACGAGTTCTAGTCCATATTGCCTTCGTAAAAGGATGTGAAGACACATGCATCTTCCCTAGCTCTGTGGTAACGTGCTCACCTGTGAAAAAGCGTCTGTCACGGTTTGCTGTTCCAATCTTGCTGACTGTAACGTTTTTAACCCTTCTGTGAAAGAGATACAAGCAGTCAGATCAAACATCGATAAGGAAATCGCAAGAAAATACTTTCGGCTCACAGTGCAATGGTGAAAAATTTACAATGCTGCCCAACAGCTAACGCCACTTTCCGCTGCTAACAAGCAAATTTTGGGTTTCTAGGGATACATAACTTTATCTATGAAATGCCACATTTGCATACCACTTGAGTATGACACAGCATACCAATCAAACACAGACCCAATCGAAATCCAAGAGAATAGTATTTTACTAATTCGGTTCGATAGAGGCACGCTTGTGTACAGATTCTCAGTTTTATTGAAACAGTTTCGTCGTAAGGTTAAAGTGGGCAGTTTTATTTTATTTCTTATAATACAGTGCATAATTTTCGTAAGGTTTCTTTTAGTGTTGTTAAAACAATAGTAAACATGAGAGAGAAATTAATCATCAACGATGTATGCGAATTCTCTGATGTTATCTATAACACTTTGACAATGCACATGCGGTTTATTGATTACGTGAATGTAGAAAACTTGTTCTGAATTAAAGCTGTCAAACAAGGTTTTATGAAGAATAAAATGCCACTACCACACGACAGATTATGTAGAAAATACTTATCTGACATATTTTGGCACGATGCGCCCTCCCCATACATAAAACAAAAGTTTCGAGATGCATCTACTGCCTGGCCGTCTATTAAACCTGAAAAGAACAAAATGTCACAGAAGTTAGCCCTTTTTCCACATGAGAATATTTTGGGGTGAGAAGTGAAGGGAATTATGTTCGAAGTTCCATTAGACTGATAACTTCTGAGAAACAGACAGTTACAGCTTTTCTTTTGCACTGCACGACGTTTTAAACAAACAGATAGCACAAAAGAGTAGCTCAAATGGAAAGGAACACTTCCCATTCAAATTTCGGCATCCTACACTGTTGGCAGTTCTGTGTAGGTGGCAGTTACGTGATTTTATTTCGGTGATTAAAAGATGGAGCCGAATGTACGCACTGGGTAGCCGAGGCAGCTAGTTCATGGCGATTCGGTCAACCAAGTAAATGAATGTACTGAACATGCTGCAAACCACTACAGGGAGCCTGTGTATCAGAATTCTCATCCAGTCTGGTGCAACGTTGTTATGATAGAAAGATGACTCACAGAGAAGAGGATTTGGTGGTCTATTGGCTTGAAGATAGGGTCATATACTTATGGTCTGGGTTCGGTTCCAACTTCTGCTGATGATTTTTGATAAGGAGAGACAAACTCTACTCTCTTCTGGCTACGCCAAGTGAAGAAGGTGTAATGGCATTGTGGTGTGAAATTCACGTTAAACATGATATTCCTTCTCCAGCAAGTAGACGTTAGGAATCGCGTCACGTAGAAACTCTATCAGCAGTAATCTTTCTTATACTAGTTATTTAAGTTCAAGGATGTTATTCCGAGCTGCTGGTGGAGAAAAATTCGGTAGCTGACGTCTCTTTGTGTACAACCAACAACGATATGTGTGGGGTTCGATCCCCAGTCAGCACTGAACTCTTCATCATATTATTTCTAGTTCAAACATGCTCACATGTCTCTGCTGGTGTAACAAACCCATATTTAACTTTCGGTTTCTCTAGAATATAACAGCGATAGATGCCAGGTTGGAATCCTGGGAAGGAAAAAATTAATGTTTCGTCACGTCATTTCAGTTAAAACATCTAGCTACTGCCGAGAAAATCCGATATGTTACAGTTTATTGTGCTTCGATAACAATCCGATTAGGTTTTAGGTTCGAATCCCTGTCCAACACAAAGCTATACCTGACGGCATTTCTGGTACGTTACTTGTGAAGAAGCAATATTTAATATCTCTCGTAGTTCGTTAACAGGGACATCTGATGCTGGGTAGGAATTCGCGTCCTTTAAATATGTTTACCTTATGTAATTTAAAGTTGATATTTGCTAACTGATACTGTCTAAAATCGAAGTATGCCTCTGTATGCCTAGTCAGGAATGACTGTTAGTTTCCGTTAGTCACGAAGTCTTTGCTTAGTCTGCATGTCCTGGGTTCGAATCCATATGCAGAACGAGACGGTTCGCCGTGTCATTTGAAGTTTATACATATTCTCAACTAGCTGCTCGTGAATAACTTAAATTTTAATGTCATTTTGTGTTAAACAATAAGTACGGTATGTTACTTTGAAGAGGAAATAATGAATACGACGAACTTACTACGTGCATTACCTATCTGACGTAATAATGAGAGTGGTAACATTTCAGGTATGTCATTTACTGTAATAAATGTGAGCTTACAAGCCTTAAGCACAGTCTTATCTGTGATAAGGGGTTCCCTGGTATTTGTAGTACCTTGGTATTACTTTACATCTTGAGTTGTTGCGATACAGAGCAGTGTTTTCTAGTGGTGAATGTTGGAACCATTTTCAATAGTCAAACGACTGTACCGAGGAGCGATTAGAGGACCTACTAGACAGCTGCGTTATGTGGGTTGCATGCGAATCAGGCGAAATGCAATTCAGGTCGTTCGGATACTTTTGAGCACGACTGTACATTCTCATAAATTTCTTCGTCAAATGAGGGCCAAAATTAGATGTCAGTAGACTTCTCTTGGCCAGAAATGCCCTTTTTGCCAGTGTTAGTCTGCTTTTGATGTCCTTGCTCCGTCCGTCACTGGTTAATTTATTGCGTAGGTAGCAGATCTGCTTAACATCCGGATTGATCGTCCCGAAGTAGATGAACTTAAGTTTCCCTCTGTTCTCATTTCTACTACTTCTCATTACCTTCATCTTTCTTCGATTTACTCTCAGTTTGTACTCATTAGACTGTTCATTCCGTTCACTAGATCATGTAATTCTTCTTCACCATCACTCGACTTCTGGACCTTTCTTTATTTTCATCATTACTTCCTCGATGTAGAGATTGAACAGTAGGGGCGAAATACTACATCCTTGTCTCACAGCGTTTTTAATACGAGCAGTTCGTTCTTAGTCGCCTTCTCTTATTATTCCCTCTTGGCCGTTGTTCGTATTGTATATGACCCGTCTCTCCTTATAGCTTACCACTTTTTTTCGCAGAATTTCGAATATCTTGCACCATTTTACATTGTCGAAATCTTTTTCCAGGTCGACAAATCCTTGTCTTGATTTTTCTTGTCTTGGTTCCATTATTAACCGCATCGTCAGTATGCCTCTCTCGTCCCTTTCCTTTTCCTAAAGCCAAACTGATCGTCACCTAGCGAATCCTCAGTTTTATTTTCCATTCTTCTGTATATTATTCTTGTCAGCCACTTGTATGCATGAGCTGTTACGCTGATTGTGCGACAATTCTCTCACTTGTCTGCTCCTGCCCTCTTCGGATTTGTGTAGATGATGTTTTTCCGAAAGTCAGATGGTATGTCGCCTGACTCATACATTCTATGGACCAACGTGAATAGTCGCTTTTTTGCCTCTTCCCTCAACAATTTTAGAAATTTTGATGGAATGTTATCTATCCCTTCTGCCTTGTTTGATCTTAAGTCCTCCAAGTTTCTTTTAAATTCTGATTCTAATGCTGGGTCCCCTATCTCTTCTAAATCGACTCCTGTTTCTTCTTGTATCACATCAGACAAATGTTTCCCCTCATAGAGGCTTTCAATATATTCTTCCCACCTATAGGCTCTCTCCTCTGTATTTAACTGTGGAATTCTCGTTGCACTCTTAATGTTATCGCCCTTGCTTTTAATGTCACCGAAGGTTGTTTTGACTTTCTTTTTCGATTTATTCACATTTTTCATGCAGCCATTTCATCCTAGCTTCTCTGCACTTCCAATTTATTTAATTCCTTGGCGACTTGTATTTCTGACATTGTACTTCCTCCTTTCATCGATCAATTGAAGTATTTCTTCTGTTACCCATGGTTTCGTCGCAGTTACCTTCTTCGTACCTTTGTTTTCCCACCCAACTTCAGACATCGCCCTTTTTAGGGATGTCTATTCCTCTTAAACTGTGTTGCCTACTGAGCTATTCCTTATTGCTGTATCTATGGCCTTAGAGAACTTCAAGCGTATCTCGTCATTCCTCAGTACTCCCGTATCCAACTTCTTTGCATATTGATTCTTCCTGATTAATGTCTTAATGTCTCTTCATAACAACTATGTTGTGATCTGAGTCTGTATCTGCTCCTGCGTACGACTTACTCCAGTATCTGATTTCGGAATATCTGTTAGACCATGATGAAATCTAACTGAAATCTTCCCGTATCACCCGGATTTTTCCAAGTATACCCCCTCCTCTTGTGATCCTTGGACAGAGTATTCGCTATTACTAGCTGAAGTTTGTTTCAGAACTCAATTAATCTCTCCCCTCACTCATTCCTTGTCCCAATCCCTTTTCTCCTGTACCCTTTTCTTCTACTCCTTCCCCTACAACTGCATTCCGGACCCCCATGACTATTAATTTTCATCTCCCTTTACACACTGTATTACAGTCAATATTTCATTGCTACAGTGTTTGCTCTCTACGACTGCCTCTAGCACCATGAAAGTGTTTGCCTGACGACCTACTAATACACGCCGTATTATCCTGTATTTTTCTTTCCTTTTTCTGTCATCAGTCTTCTGACGGGTGTAATACGGCCCGCCAACCTTTTAACCTTTTTACCTCAGAGCAGCATTTGCAAGGAACGTCCTCAATTACTTCACGGATGTGTTCAAATCTCTGTCTTCCTCTATAGTTTTTACCTTTTACAGCTCTCTCTAGTACCATGGAAGGTACTACCTGATGTGTCAACAGAGTCCTGTCATCCTGTCCCATCTTATTGTCAGTGTTTCCTATATACTCCTATCCTCACCGATTCTACGGAGCACCTCCTCATTCCTAACCTTATCAATCAACCTAATTTCCAACATACATCTGTAGCACCACATCTCTAGTGCTTCGATGCTTCCTGTTCCGGTGTTCCCATAGTCCACGTTTCACTAACACACACTGACATGACAGAAGTCGTGGGATAGCGATATGCACTTATACATACAGCGGTGGTATCGCATACACAATGTATAAAAGGGCTGTACATTGGCAAATCTGTTATTTGTACTCAGGTGATTCGTGTGAAAAGGTGCCCGACGTGATTATGACCATACGACGGGAATTAACAGACTTTGAAGGCAGAGTAGTAGTTGGAGCCAGACCCATGGGATATTCCATTTGGAAAAACGTTATGGAATTCAAAATTCCGATATCAATAGTTTCAAGAGTGTGCCGAGATTACCTAATTACAGGCATTATCTCTCACCATAGACAGCTGAGTGGCCAGTGGTCTTCATTTAACTATCGAGACCAGAGGCGTTAGCAACACTGATTTAAATAACCGAAGAAATCAATGTGGGACGTATGAGAAACGCATCCGTTAGGACAGTGCGGCGAAATCTGGCGTTATTGGGCTACTGCAGTGGCCTTGCTAACAGTACGACATCGCCTACAGCGCCATCTTATGGACTCGCGACCGTATCAGTTGGACCGTAGACAACTGGAAAACCGTTACCTAGTCAGATGAGTTCCGATGTTAGTTGGTAACAGCTGGTGGTAGGATTCGAATGCGTCGCAGACACCACGAAGCCACGGACCAGATTGTCAACAAGCCACTGATCAAGCTGGCTGTGGCTCCATAATGGCGTGGGCTGTGTTTACATGAACTAGACTCGGTCTTCTGGTCAAACAGCACCGATCATTGATTGGAAATGTTTATATTCGGCTACTTGGAGACCATTTGCAGCCATTCATGGACTTCATGTTCCCAAAAAACGATATCGTGGCACTGGGCCACAGTTGTTCGCGTTTGGTTTGTAGAACATTCTGGACAATTCGAGACAGTGGTTTGCCCACCCAGATCAGCCGATGTGAATCCCGTCGAACATTTATGGGACATAATCGAGAGGTCATTTCGTGCACAAAATCCTGCACCGGCAACACTTTCACCCTTATGTGCACCTATAGAGGCAGCATGACTCAGTATCACTGTGAAGAACTTCTGATTCGTTGAGTGTATGCCCCATCAAGATTCTGCACTAGGCCAGCCAAAAGGAGGTCCGACATCATATTATGAAGTATCCCATGACTTTTATCACTTCAGTCTACAATGATGTGTTTCTTGCGTACATCCTCAGAAATGTCTTACGCTATTTAAAGTCTATGTTTGAGGCTAGTAGACTTCACTTAGTCAGGAATGCTCGTTTCACCTGTGGCAGTATGCTTTTTATGTCGTCCTTGTTCCTTCAACCGCGGAGTATTTTGTTACTTAGACAGCAGATTTCCTTAACTTCATCCACCTCGTGATCCCCAATTCTGATGTTAAGTTTCTCGCTGTTTTCATGTCTGCTACCTCCATTACTTTCGTCACCGTCGATTTATTCTCAAGCCGTATTCTGTACTCACTAGACTGTTCATTCCACTCAAGAGATCCTATAATTCTTCTTAACTTTCACTGTGGATAGCAACATTACCAACGAATCTTATTATTAACGTCCTTTCACCCTGAATTTTAATTCCATTCTTGAATCTTTCTTTTATTTCAATGCATAGATTAACCAGTAGAAGTGAAAGACTACACCATGTCTCAAACACATTTTAATCAGAGCACTTCGTTCTTGGTCTTCCACTCTTATTATTCCCTCTTGGCTCTTTACATATTGTAAACTTCTCGCCTTTCTCTATGGCTTACCCCTATTTTTCTCACAATTTCTTACATCTTGCACCATTTGTTTTTTTAGAACGCTTTTTCCAGGTCGACAAATCCTTCGAACGTGCCTTGGTTTTTCTTCAATCTTGCTTCCATTATCAGTAGCAACGTCAAAAATGCCTTTCGTATTCTTATCAGTCCACATAATTTTCGGCATTACTCTGTAACACCACATCTAAAATGCTTCGATTCTCTTCTTTTCCAGTTTTTCGACGTTAATTGATACTGAATATCACTCCCATTTGTGTATAAAAAGTGTTACTAACGATTCACGATGTGGGTCTCCTAGTGGAGAACTCATAACCAGATAGAAAACATTTTTCTTTTGAATACGTAATTATGCAATTCTGTTTACTACCATGCACGTTGACAATATGGAGACTCTGTATAGCTATTGAAAGGAATGGGGAGAAGGCTTTGGCAAGTAAACTCATTGAGTAGATCAGTCAGAAGTGCTGAAATGACAAAATTATACGCACAGTGCCCTCGAAAGACGAAAATCCGTTTCCGAGTAGAGGTCTTTTCAACTTACTAACTTAGTCAGGCAACCGTAGTGAATTGCAAATATGGCCAGATATCATTTTAGCTTTTATTATTATTATTATTTATGTTATTTTTCAGCCCCTACGTTTTGCGCACGTTCATGTAGAGTGAATAGAATTCACTATTAAGTTACGCTATTCGATTGCCTGTCAGACACGGAATTTTTATCTGCCATTCACCACTTATTTCACCTCTGGCAGTGTTTACTTACTTATTCTTTGGCGCTACGGCCCATCTAGGGCCTTGTCCTCCTGGACAATCTCCGCCCACTCTTCTCCACTGGCTGCCTTGGCTCTCCATTTTCTAACTCCCATTCTTGTCAAGTGCTCCACTACGTTATCTAGCCATCTGGTTCTTGGTCTGCCCCTTATATGGCGTCCACCTGCTTTTCCTTTGAAAACTTTCTTGACTGTGCTGCTCTCTACCACTCTTTCTACACGTCCAGCCAACGTAGTCTATTACTCTTTATTTCTGTCGCGATATATGGTTTTTTGAACAACTCTCTGATCTTATTATTTCTGATTCGCCAAAGCCCCCCACCATTCACTGGCCCGAAGATTTTCCTAAGTATCTTCCTTTCCCATCTTTGCAACAACTCATCATTTCTGCCTCATTGTCCAAGTCTCCGAGCCATACATCACCACAGGTTTCACTACTGTACGACACACCATCAGCTTCAGATTCCTAGTAAGGCTTCTTGCTTTAAATACTTTAATCAGTGCGAAGTAGCTCCAGTTACCAGCAGTAAGCCTTGAACGTATTTCTCCTCTCATATCATTATTCTCAGCGACCAGTGACCTAATATATTCAAAGCTCACACACCGTTCAAATTCTTTACCGTTCACAGCCACGCTTCTTTCTCCTTCACTATATCTTCTCTTAGACGTTACATTTACTTTGTATGTGACTGATTGTCACTTCCCTCTCCACTCAATATCTTTCTAAGTTTTCAAGCTTTTCTTCCAGGTTCTGCTTCCTCCTGGGTAACAAATCAGTATAATCTGTATATGCAAGAGCCTGCGTCACTCTATTAAGCAGTGTTCCCCAGGGTTGCCGCTTTGTGTCTTTCGCGTTACCCTCTACAAGACGATATTAAATAGATTAGTGGAGAGCACATCACCCCATCGCAATTCTTTGATAATGAGAAATTGAATCCGACTTGATGCAAAACACCTTGTTATTCGTTTATTTCCGTATTATCCCAAACTAGTTTCGGCGACAAATATCACTACCATCGTGGGGTTTTTTGATCTAAAACATGCAGAAAATAGCATGGTTGTACAAACACAGTAGAACATTATTACATTTTTACTATTCGTCTTTTGAAATACAGTTTTCTATGGATACTTTCGTACTACCTTATTTATTGTATGTTACAGCATGTTTTAAGCAATTATTGGCGCTGTTTGTGGCATATTTCCTGTGCCTTTTTTTTCTGTTGCCGTTTTATACTTAGCGAACATCATGTCATCTGCAACCAAGTGAACGGCTATGTAAAACATTCTCGGTATTCTTGCCGCGTCAGTTCTGGATAAAATCTCGAGCTTTCGACTGACAGTCAGTTGCTCCTGACGCTGACGGTGGAGGTAATCGTTGAAAGCTCGAGATTTTATCCAGAACTGACACGGCAAGAATACCGAGAATGTTTTACATATAAGTGCCGTCGCGAAAAACTTCGTTCCCATGTGAACGGCCATTAGTAAACAAAAGACTAAAAGGTGAACTTCGTATGTCAGCCATATATACTTGGGGCTGTGGTAGTGTTGTGGAAGCCCGTTATTTGGTGTGTGCTGAGATGTTACTTAGCTATTCGTGTACTCACGTTCGTTGGATGGTGTGAGGCTGCTTTTATACACAGAAAAACAAAACTTTTGCACTTTCTTTCTGATCCAGAACATTACGCCATCTTGCTGTTCGCATGTGTCGCGAGAGGTGTATTGCATGTGGCGAGAAAGGCTATGAATACTGTAGCGCGAATTACGACGACTTCTGTTCATTATTTATATCTCTGTGTGTGATGGGGAAGTGGTTCCTTTGGGTGTGTGTGCTTTCTGTTCTGTGTCCTTCGTCAGTTCTCTCAGAGCGGTAAAGAGTGTGTTGTTGCAAAGTGTTTTGTTTTCATTTATTACATTTTTCCCTTCGACTATAGCCTTTTGTATGTAGTAATTTTCTTCTATTGTTAGTTGCCGGTATAGACTGTTGCTGTTTCTCAGAATGTGTAGATCGTTTTCGATATCAGTGGGGTTATGGTTTTTGTTCATTAGATGTTCTGCAAAAGTTGAATGTGTGCTAATATGAAATAAAATAAAATCGTTGGAATTATGCAATTTTTTTACTACCCTGGATGTTAATACTATGGAGAACCTGTAACGAAATGGGGAGAAGGCTTTGGCAAGTAAACTCAAATAAGTTGATCACTTAGAAGTGCTAAAGTGACGAAATTACACACATATTGCCCTCGAAAGACGGATGTCAGTTTCCGACTAGAGGTATTTTCAACTTACTACACTCAGTTAGGCAGCCATAGTGAATTGCAAATGTGGCCAGATATCGTGTTAGCTATTTTTATTATTATTACTTGTGTTATTTTTCAACTCCTATGTTCTGCTCATGTAGAGTGAATAGAATTCACTATTAAGTTACGCTATTCGATTGCTTGCCAGTTAGATTTTTATCTGCCATTTACCACTTATTTCACCTCTGGCAGTGTTTGTTAATGTGAAAAATGCTGTGGTGTCGCCTGGTGGAGTGTCCACTGTAGTACCAACAGGAAACGACTAGGTATTACCGGTTAGAAACAGTACAAAGGGAAAGTTATGAGAGAAGGGATGCTGGTTGCTTGGGCTTGACAACAGGCAGATCTTGGCGATAGGCTACGTAAAATGTCAGAGGCTCCTAAAAGCGTCGGGGAAAACACCGAACAGAGGCGCCGGGGTGGCGACTGTCGCGTGTAGCGATAACATCGTAAGCAGTAAAAACAAGAGTGATATAATGGCAGACAAGGAGCGAGGGAAATAGGGGGGTAAAGGGAGAGAGTCTTTGGAAGGGGCACTTATATGTCATGAATAGCCTAAGCAGGCCTAAGACTTGATTTAACGACAGAGGCTTCCCCCCCTATACTCAGCCTTCGAAGAATAATGCACAACTAGAACAAATGGGGTGGTAAAGGTACACACACCATGTCAGGGACTAACATGGGCCAAGGTAAAACTGAATAAAACTCGGAAGCAGGATGCTCTGAGAGGTCTATTGCAGCCAGGATAGAAGGTTGGAAGTTTTTCAGCAGAGGCAGCCAAAGAGAGTAGCCAAGCAGGACTAAGCACAGTTAACTGCAGTAGATTCCGAGCAGCTTATAGAATCTAGTCGTTTAGCTAGGGACTTCCGTGTGCCGTGTCGTAGGTGCGGGCTCAATTAGTATTGGTACTTTCATTTTATGTAGATGGAACGGTGCTACTTAGTGACCGTTTCTGTGTAAAGCCCTGGTCTTTTCGTGGATTCAGTTCCTTTGGAGCAAGTATGTCAGAAGTTGGTACTATTCTGGGAATAAAGGCAGAAACTGAAAAACACTCATAGCGCTTGTCATTGTATAACTTACCTTTTGTACGAGGGCCAATCAGTGCGTCTTTACCCCTATTTCTTACAGCCAAAGTAAGGTACATACAGGTAATCACAAATATACATCCTATTATACGTATTTAATACTATTTTTCCATTTAGTCCCCACATCGGTTCCCACGTTTGTCCAATCGCAGCACTAAATTTGAAATACCCTTATGGTGGAAGTCGTCCGGCTGACTAAGGAACCACTGTCGGTCTGCTGTCTTGGCTTCATCATTTCTTGTGAATCGCTGTGCTGCCAAGAACTTCTCCAGCGGTCCAAAAAGTAGAAATCACTACAGGCGAGGTCTGGACTGTGTGGTGAGTGGTTCAGAGTACCCAGTGCACGAAGCTCGTCGGCAGTTCTTATTGTCACACGTGGTCTCGCATTGTCGTGGACAGAATCACGTTGTCCACTTCAAGAATCTCTCGGTGCCTACGCCTGATGGTAGCCCTCAGACGTGACAGTGTGGACCAATAACTATCGGCATTCATGGTTGCACCTTGTGGCATGAAATTCAGCAGGAGCAGTCCAAGGCTATGCCAGAAGGCCGTTGACATAATTTTCTCAACAGAAGGCGCTGAACGAAATTTTTTTGTCACAGGCGCATCCAGATGTTTTCGCATCATGCTCTGCTGCTTCGATTTCGGCGTGAAATGCAGCATCCACGTTTCATCGCCGGTAACAATGCGGTCCAGGAAACCTTCACCCTCCTTGGAGTACCGTTCCAAATGGCTCAGTGAACACATCATTCGCTTGCCTTTCATCACGTAATCCAACTGCAAAGGCACTCAGCAACATGAAACCTTCCATTACTCTTTAGACCCGTGAACGATGTGCACTCTCATAAGATACGCCACGCTCCCGAGAAATGGCCGTGATGTGCACACGCCGATCTACTTTCAGCATTGCACCCACGTGTCAGTCAGCGACGAACGCGGCCTGCCGACCGTTCGCTGTCATGCAAGACTTCACGGCCTTTGTCGAACATGCAACACCATCACCACCTCACAGTTGACAAAGTGAGACAGTGTAAGTACGCTGTTAAGGTTTTTATGTTGGTAACGCCTTGTAGCGCTCTATATGAAAATAACTGACTGTGCTGTGTGAAGGCTGTTGTTCGTTTGCATTGTTGGAGTATACGCTATTGTAGTGCTGGGCAGTTTGATGTGAACAGCATGTAGCGTTGCGCAGTTGGAGGTGAGCTGCCAGCAGTGGTGGATGTGGGGAGAGAGATGGCAGAATTTTAAGAGCGGACAATCTGGACGTGTGTCCGCCAGAAAGAGTAAATTTGTAATAATGGATATCATATTAGGGACGGTATAGCCACCATTGTTGTGCCCCTCTCATCTTTTTCTGTCTCCTCTCCATCATAGCTTCGAATTTTACCATTCTATTTCTGTTCCTCTAACCTATCTACCTCTTCTATATCTCTTTCACCCCATTCTATCGTCTTATGTCTCTGCTTGATGAGAATAACTCACAAGCTGCAAGAATATAACGAGAAAATTCCCAACTAGCAATAGGACTGACATTCATAAAAGAAAAATATGTTCACTTTCATATACATAGTCATTATTATTATTATTATTATTATTATTATTATTATTTTCGATTATTCCCATTTAAGAGAGCGTTTGAACTTGAATTCCTTTATGATGATTGTTTGTGTTTTTTCTGAGCCCAAATTTTCTTCATGTGTTCACTGTGTTGTTTCTTTCGCTCCGCTGTCCATTTGCATCCTGGTCTCTTCTGTGTTGTGGTGTCAAATTTATGTTTTTTGATGATGTTCCTGAATTCAGCTCTGTTTTCTGCATCGTTTACTGTTATTTGTGCTTGTCTGAGGTCCTCTTCAACTTCTTTTATCCATTTTGTTTTTCCCCTGCCTGAGTTGATGACTTTAAGAATTCGCTTTGAAATTCTGTTTTCATTCATCCTGTGGATATGTCCGTAGAACTGCATTCTTCTTTTCCTTACTGTATCTGTAATCTTGTCTGTGTATTTATATAATTCTGATGTTGGTCTCTTCTTCCAGATTCCTTGCTCTTGTATCGGGCCAAAAATTTTCCTGAGAATTTTCCTTTCTTGTTTCTCTATTTCTTTGATTTTAGTTTGCCCACCTATTTGTGTTGTTTCAGATGCATACAGTGCCTCCGGAAGTACGACAGTGTTGTAGTGCCTCAATTTTGCGTTAGTGGATATGGACTTTGTAGATTTTAAAAAGGCCTACGACTCAATAGACAGAGTAGTGCTCTGCAAGACGCTGGAAGAATTCTGTGTTTTCTCCTTCTCGGGGGTTGACCCAATTTCATTGTGGATTTGAGGACGTCCACAAGTTCTGTCCAGTTTGTGGTGTTTGTCTGACTAATTTCCTGTAAGATGTTTTATTATTATTATTATTATTATTATTCTTGATTGTTATAATTATTTTTTGACTGTTATAATTATCATTGTACTACTTTTATAATCTCTATTTTTTTTCTTTAACATTAATACTGTATAACATGTTATATGTCCTTAATGTTCTGTAGAAACTGAAATTTGTTGAATCTGAGTATGCCTGGTTAGGTGTAAGAGAGGGCCTGAAGGCCCTAATCTTGCCAGGTAAAATAAATGCATAAATAAATAAATAAATACATTCTTTGTTCTCTATCAAAATCTTTCATTTGCTAAGTAAGCCTATCAGTAGTTAGTGCCTTCAGAAGTTAGAATCTTTTATTTAGCTGGCAGTACTGGCGCTCGCTGTATTGCAGTAGTTCGAGAAACGAAGATTTTTGTGAGGTAAGTGATTCATGAAAGGTATAGGTTATTGTTAGTCAGGGCCATTCTTTTGTAGGGATTATTAAAAGTCAGATTGCGTTGCGCTAAAAATACTGTGTGTCAGTTTAAGCACAGTCATTTATAATTTTTCTTAGGGGACGTTTCATATGGCGATCCTGCCAGGATACCTCACTGGAATCTTCTGATTTTTTCTTGTAGTTTGTGTAATTAGTGTAGCTATTGTTTATTGCTAGCACATAATTATAGAGAGAATTTCTTTTGTAGTTGTAGTTTTTCATTGTTGTACAGTAAAACAGTTGTGGCATGCATGTAGATTTGCACCAAGAATTTCGCAGCTGTGCTTGCAATTAACGATATATTATTTTCAATGCTATGTTAATGTGTTTCCTTATTTTGCTCTTCAAATTGTGCTTTTCTGTGTTATTGTGGGAAATACTGTGACAATAATGGCGTGTGAAAAACGTAATACTAGGCTCCAAAGTAAAGTGAGAAATGACAGTGAAGACGAAAGCAGTGTGTTAGCGCCACTGTGTAATGAATTAACTAATATTCAAAGTAGTAATTTGGTAATTGTGCATAGGAAAATGGAGTGGTCTGCAAATAATGGTGTAGACAGTGAAACAATTAGTGAATAGGGAAGCATTATCGATCGATCGGTCGGCAACAGCTCGCCTCAGGAATCCGAAATGACAGGACACAATCTTGCAAATACTGTAGATTCAGGTTTTGCGTCCTCACTGTTTTCTAAAATAAGTCAAGACACATTTTTTGCTTTTCAAAATGCGAATATTGCCGGTTCAAATGCACTGTCGAATAGCACTGAGGAACATGTTTCAGATACCAGTGCATTGTTATTACAGTTAATGCAACAAATGGGAAAAAGGCTACAAAATTTAGACACAACGCTTGAATAAAATCACAAACAAATGGGAAAAAAATTCAAAAGTTAGACATAATGGAACAAAATCAGAGACAAACACAGCAACAGTTAGACACGATGGAACAAAATCAGAGACAAACACAGCAACAGCTTCAAAAGGTAGACTCAATGGAACAAACGCTTGAACAAACATGCGAAGGTTTAACTGCTGAGTTACTTAAAATCGAATCGAAATGTCAAAAAGTCTGTAATGACGTAAAAACACAAATTTGTGAGCATTTTCAACCTATTTTTTCGCGGCATGAAAATGCATTACAGAATCACGAAGCAACCATAAAAAAACTGCGAACTATTGTTCATGAAAATCACGACACCTTGCAAGCTAAAATTGACTCAGTTACATCTACAGATTCGGTTACGCAACTTGCAAAAACTCAGGAAAACTTAAAGGACACAGTAGATACGCTTTCAACGCAAATGGACACTCTTGAAACTTGGTTCAGAAAAACACACTGAGGAAATCAGTTCATTATCGGAGAAAGGAGCCGAACTATCGGATCAGTTCACTAACTTATCTACAAAGGTAGATGATGATCTGAATGCCCCAAACCGATAGCCTTCACTGACACAGAAGAGTATGAACAAATTAGAAAATTCAAACAAAATCAAAATCAAATCAATACACAGTACAAAAGAGAAATCTGGGAAGTACAAGATCAGTTGACACAGGTAATACAAGAATTACATATTTCAGAGGACACTCGCGCTACGATACGGGAAGAGGGACATAGAAGTACGGAACAGCCGCAAAATAATAACACAGGGTACTTTGGAAATTATGAAAGAAATTGGCAAGGTACACCGAATGTACACCGTCGAAACGAAGTAACAATGACTGATACGCGACTCGCTGACATGATGATTTGGACTATAAGCTGTTCATTACAACACGTAAATTCAAAACATTTAAGAATTCTGGCAACGACATTCGTCCACAAACGTGGCATCATCACTTCTCTCATTGTTTTCCTCCCAACTGGTCATTGGAGCACAGATTAGAATTTATGTGTGGCTTCTTAGAGAATGAACCAGCTGTAAGAATGCGATCGATCATTCACGATTGTCACAGTGAAGGAGAATTTTATCATATCTTCCTCTCAGCATATTGGTCTCAAGCTACACAAGACTGAGTAAAACATAGCATCATAATGATGAAACATTTCGAAGAATCTGAATTTTCCAGTCTTGTGAAATATTTTGAAGACATGTTGCACAAGAATCAGTACCTGTCAAACCCATACAGCCCCTCAGACCTCATCCGCATTTGCTTAATCAAATTGCCTGAACGTTTACGACATTTATATTGGCAGGACGTTGCAAAGACGACATTGAAGCTTTTCAGGGACTCTTACAAAAATTGGAAATTGACACTGACAATCACGGGACGCGAAAACAGGAACACAACCGTTACAGGTCACATCCGTCACAATTCCGCGATGAAAGAAATAATAACTGGACACGGCAAGGCTATTCTTACAATGCAAATCGTGACCAAAACAGACTCCACCCATATGACAACCACTGGCAGAGTAATAATAATCACAGGGAAGGATCACCTCTCCGTGGTAATGACTATAACAGAGACAATCGGAGAAATAGACAATATGGGAACCAAAATAATTATTATCAAGGGAGACAGAATAACTTCAGACGCAACGGTCCACCGCGCAATTACGATTCCGGGAGAAATTCTCCACCACATGACCGACAAAAAAGAAACTATGTAAACTACCGACAAAACGACAGACCAGAATTTAACCAAATTTGGCGTGGTTCAAACAGGGCAGGGGCCTCTCGACAAGGTGAATTTGTAGAAGTTAGATCTCCAAATCCCAATAACGACGCGCGCCAACGAAGAGACAGACAATGACTCCCACCACAGGCAGCCACGTGCGCCAGCTGGCTCAGAGCAAAATAACATAGACTTTAACCTTGAGAAAAATTTTAGCATTCCTTACCAACGTGTACAACATGATAATTGCTTTGAAGTTGAAACTTTGTACACTAGAAAGGGTAAAGGATTGCACCACATTTGACATGTAAAACCGTTTATTGAAAGATAACCTGATTTTTAACTTAGTCTTTACTATAAAATTTTTCACTTCACGCTACTAGTAAGCTTTGTGGCACTTAGAAACTGTTAACACGCAACAATGTTTTGAAGTTAACTATCCAGTCTAGAACCTAGGGAACATATTTAGACAGTAATTACGAATGCATTGTTATAGTGAACAGACGACACAGTATTATTGTGTGTGTACATTCTTGCTTGTTAGTTGCACGATTATGTAACGACTATAAGGCTTACATACTTAGAACATATACCAGTACTGCTAATGACATTTTTTTTTACTTGAAAATACATTATGGATTTAAAGTGCTTTCTGAGAGATACCAGATGACACAGTGGTCAGTTTATTTGACAGTTACACGATTATATCACGACGCTACTAATGTGTAACACAATTTTCATTGTTGCTTTTGCGGTGTATCTGTTTTATATCTGCACAGTTTTTCTGAACTCCTCTGGAAAGTAAAACATATTTTAGTAGTAACTTTTGTGGTATAGCTACAATGAGACAGCCTTTTCCGTAGCACAACAATACATTACAGTATAGTACTTTCTTGGTCATGGTAAGGTACGTAATAACTACGATATCTATAGGCATAGCATTTCACTTTTGTTTATTACGAGGTAAGTACATTGACTTCTACAGAACTTTGCTTATGGACGAAGATAATTACGACACTTGGCACATTTTTTTTACCCTTAAGTAATGACAGAGATTATCTTACAACAAGACCCACAGTTTAGCGTTACAGTACACGAATTTGAGTGATTGTGTACTTGAAACATTTATTTTTAAAAATTTTTGAATTACAAAGATACAAAGGTTTTCCGTGATATATTACATTCCATTGCTCTAATCTGTAACACCTGAGAGTATAATTACATTAATCCTCAGGGGGTACACGCCTACTTTGTGTACCATGTGTGTAGCAAGCACAAGGAGCCCTAGCTAATATGGTATTTGCTTATACAACTTTACACATCGGTACCATATTTCTCTAACACAGAATTACACAGATATCTGGTCATTTAACTGAGAGAGACAAACATTTTTTTACTACATCAGTGACACATGTTTACGCAATTACACACTTGGATAACTTCACACTTACGAAATTGTATTTTGTCTGTACTTTGTGAACTGTTCATTTTTTTTGAAACCATTGTGATACTATGAGAGCTTTTAATGATGTATTTGGTATGGGATCATGATTTTTAAAGTACATTTGAGGTAGATGACACTATTGGAATGAGCAGAGAATTTTTTTTAGGTTTTGAAATTTTGAACATAGCTGCTAAGGTTCAGTGACCGTGTCAGAATTATATTGTAACAAATAAGCCCTCGGTCACAAATATTAAGTCAAAATTGACCTGATTTCGACGCTACTATGAGCGTTGTCTTCAGAATTAGACTAACTGTACTAAAACATTAGGTATATAGTACATTAATAAAATTAAAGTTTGTACAGACTCGAAAAGATGCAGTACTTACAAGTCACATATTAAAATAGATCTCGGCCGGAAAGGCGACGTCATGAGCACTTGTCAGATGGCGAGCCGTTAAGGGCTGCTCGTACTGTGGAGAAGGATTGCAACAAGTCTAATTCTGAAGACGATGCTCATAGTAGCGTCGAAACCAGGTCAATTTTGACTTAATATTTGTGACCGAGGGCTTATTTGTTACAATATAGGTTTTGAAATTGTTGGAGAAAGCTACGACGTTTTTGAGATTTGACTGAAGTGTTATGATGTTATTATTACGACAACGATGTGTATTATGCTGATGAGGTTTGTTCATGATCAATAAGCTGATGCTATGTGAGGAATTTGATTATGCTACATATTTATTATGATGAAATATTGAAGAAGCGTCGACGAATATGTATATGTGTAATAAGGTAAGGAATAATGAGTGGTGGTTAGGGACTCTGATTTGTGAAAAAGGATGTTGGAAACCAAGAACCGTACTTTAAGAGTTATGAAATGTGTGTAATTGCGTGAATGCATCACAATGCCGGCGAAAATTTTTTGGACACTGTTATAATTATAGGATTTAGTTTCTACACATTTGTAAAGCAAATTCTCGACCTGTGAAATTTTTTTACATGAGACTGTCACTGTAGTGCAAACTGCTGCCGTAAATATTTCGGTAAGAAAGCTAAGTGACCTTGACGTAATGTGTTATGGGCGCACAGCTGTGCTAGTCACCTGGAGAAAAAGCCATTAGGTGAAAAAAAGAGGCCATTAACCTCGCTATTGACACTTCTTTGTAGAAAGCATTTCAAATGACACGCTATTACTTGGAAACATATGATTATGCTGTGGAGCACGTACTTTGTGCTACTTACTGAAATGCTTATGAATTAATGCGAAATATTCATACATCTGCATGCTTGATTATGACAAGTGTCTTTCTATGAGAGTTGAGAGAATTTCTACTGACTTATGAAATGCCACATGGCTATTGAATGATGTTTTTATGCTTTGCTTTACATAGTTGCTTATTTCATTTGATACCTGGTTTCCATCTCTGTTGCAGCATTGATTATATGAAATAAAATTAAATTCATTTGCTAATGTGGACACTTTCTGTCAACAGATCTAGTAAATAATAATTTTATGATCCACATTCTTCGAAAAATGAGAACTTGGAACAGAAAGAACAATAAGAAGGGACTAATAACAGTAACTGCATACATTATTTTCTTTTCAAGTACTTGGTAATTTTTTGTAGAATAAGTTTTTTTGGTGCACCACTTTAATGACATAGGCTCTAAGATGTGAATAGACGTTTCCCTTATCAGCATTGTTGTCTTTAGTGTACTATTTTTTCTGCTTGAGCTTTGTCATGTTTAGGTATAAGTTATAGCATTTGCTGCTGCTGATTGCCAGGCATAGTGCTACTGAATTTCACTTTGTATTACTCTGTTAAGCCAGATTTACTACTGATTTATTTTTCTTGTTTACTGCACATTGCCTTATATTAGCTGTAATATTGCATTTGCTTTGCTACTTTAGATATACTGCTGCTTTCTTTGCCAATTTCCATTTTTTTGTCATTGCTGTTTGTGTTAATTTGTTACGTGCTGCTGCATTGCCTCGTCCCTTAGTATATATATTTGAGCTCAGTAGATTTAAGTTAGCTTAAGAGGGGGTAGACTATATAAGGAACTAACTGTGAAGAATAGGGAAAGAATGCTTTGAGAAGTTATATGAAAACGATTTGGAGAAAAATGAGTATTGTACAACGAGAAATATTTATTTTGAAAGAGGATATGAACAAAATAGTAGGGTTTAGGGACAACAGAGTTAGATAGGATTTTTTTATTTGCAGGAGCAAATGTTGAAATAAGAGGAAAGATCTATGGAATGAAGTTTTGGGTTGGACTGCAGTACCAAATGTTACACTGAAAACGAACCCTGTCCTTTCCTTTTGTGTTATTCCGCTATGTGTTTGTGTACTCTTGTGTATTTGTGTTTTTCCTGTCTTTATGTGTTTATCTGATAAGCGGTATGTTGTAGAATTTTTCTAATACTATGTTATTTACTTTGTAGAGATGTTTAGACATTATTAATTCTGTTCCATTTCAATGCTCATGTGTGAAATTAATGTTTCGAAAACTATTCTCATTATTTTATGTATTTACTTATGTCATAATTCCTGTAACACTGATGTATATGTATATTTCTATTCTTTTGTAAAGCCCATATTACTACAAATGTTATCTGTACTATTATGTTCTTTAATGATGTATTTTGTACCTTTGTAATTGTATTCTTATGTTGTAAATTTGTAATTGTATAGACACCATTTCTTCAAATTAAGTTTCATTTCACTGCACACGTTTCTGTTGGTCATAGTATATGCACAATATGTGAGAAGTTGGGACTGTTAGTGTTTGCACATGTGTTAATAATTCAGCAAGGGACTGGTTAACAGCATTGCTGGTTCTAAGGCCATATAAAAAAAAAATTGTGAGTGCAAAAGTGGTGGTTCATGGACTTGCTATATTACCAAGCAAGACTCTTCAATGGTGATTGTGCACCAGCATAGTCACAACATATGGCTGCTGGCCATCTCTACAAGGACTGCAGTGGGTCTGTACCTTTGATGGCCCACCAATACCATACTCTCTACCAGGACTACAGTGAGTCTTCTCTGTGATGACCTACCTACCAGTATTCTTCAAAACTTCGACTGACTCTGCGGTGGGTTTGCTCTGTTGTGGCCCATTACCTGTCTGCATGTCAAGAGTCAGCATTGTCTTTACGTTGGAAGGACAACACTACTTCTTCAAGAGTGCATGGAAATCCACTACCTCCGCGTGCATTTTCTTTTACTGCTCAGACTTTGAGAGAAAAAACCACTGCAATTTTACTGTGATGAATGATCAGGACGGTCTTTATGGACTGTGAGAAAATTTTAGCTTTTGACCAACACTGTATCAATAACTGTGTGCATTTGATATCTTTGTTATTGTAATTATGAAAAATTTTTTCAAATCTGTATTGGCCACTGCCCAAAAGAATTTGTAAAATTTTTTGTGGGGTGCATGGGGGCTAGGTAAGTAGGCTGTTTAGATTTTTATGTTGGTAACGCCACGTAGCGCTCTATATGAAAATCACTGACTGTGCTGTGTGAAGGCTGTGGTTGGTTTGCATTGTTGGAGTATATGCTATTGTAGTGTGGGCAGTTGGATGTGAACAGCACGTAGCGTAGCGCAGTTGGAGGTGAGCCGCCAGCTGTGGTGGATGCGGGGAGAGAGATGGCAGAATTTTAAGAGCGGACGATCTCTGGACGTGTGTCCGCCAGAAAGAGTAAATTTGTAATAATGGATATCATGAACTTATATATATATATATATATATATATATATATATATATATATATATATATATATATATATATATATATAAATGACTTTTGAACATTATTAAGGTAAATACATTGTTTGTTCTCTATCAAAATCTTTCATTTGCTAAGTATGCCTATCATTAGTTAGTGCCTTCAGTAGTTAGAATCTTTTATTTAGCTGGCAGTATTGGCGCTCGCTGTATTGCAGTAGTTCGAGAAACGAAGATTTTTGTGAGGTAAGTGATTCATGAAAGGTATAGGTTATTGTTAGCCAGGGCCATTCTTTTGTAGGGATTATTGAAAGTCAGATTGCGTTGCGCTAAAAGTATTGTGTGTCAGTTTAAGCACAATAATTTATAATTTTTCTAACGGGACGTTTCAACAGTTTTCCCCACATGTGAACTGGATTTCCCTGTAGATCTGGATGGGCGTTCGTCCCTTGCTCCAAAGAAAACGAATCAGTTTGTTTCTCTAAAACCATGAACGCGTGCAGCACAATTACTATCTTTTACAAATGACAGCAGCGCCATGTGGCGGAGCTACCGGCAGATGAAGCCGAGGTGAACCAAGAAAGGTCCAACGCTGTTAATGGATATGTTGACTCCGCATTTACAGCCGTAATTTGGCTAAAAAAAATAGGGCAAAGAGTTTACGATTCGCTCCTGTAGTAAGCGAATTTTAACAGTATAGTTAGGTTGACACCCTGTCTCACTTACAACTCACTATTTTCCTTCTTGCTGAACCATGTCAGCCAATCCCAAGCAACACCGACTTTTGGTACGCAACAGCACGTTATACTGTAGGTCCTCCAACGACTAGCTGTGGAAGTCAGTTCTTGTATCAGCTAAACGAAAGGACATACGAAGTCTGGGAAGCCACTGTGGCGTCCAAACCAACTTTCGGGTTACCTTTATCAATGAGTGTTTCGATTGGTAGTTGGTGTCAGCTTTGTGCGGAGTGTAGGAGATCTGAAGGGTTCAATGTGGTAGCACCCGCACATACATGGTCCATGTGTCGCTACGGAAACTCTCTGTTCATCTCGCCGGCTTGGGAAGGGGCAGAAAGCGAAGATGTGATGGAGTACGGGCTGAGCGTTCATTCTCTCGGGAGTGAGTCCGTGCGCTTGAGACTCGGCATTATCCCGCGCCGCACAGTGCATTCCAGACTGGGTGAGGGAATGGCGGCGAGCGAAGCGACCTCTGGCCGGCTGTGGGCTCCACCTGCCGCGCGAGTCGGCGGAGTGCAAAGTTGAGCCGCCGCACGTAATCCAATCTGCAACTTCGCCCGCAATATCGCTGCTGCCGCCGCTAACTACCGCGTGACCCTGCAGCCCGGCCCGAGGCGCGCTGCCTTTCTGCGCTGCTAACACGTCCATTACGTCGGCCGTTAAACGCTTCAAACTTCGGGGTCAGATGCCGAAGTCCGACTTCCATTGTCAGATCGGAAAATTTCATTACGTTAGTGAAAGCTGTCAGTGCTCACTGAGAGCTGGTGTAGTGTTTCCTCAAGAAACGGCTTGTAAGAAAACATGACGTTTATTTGTGGGAAGAAATGCTTCGCTCTATAATACATATACATTTATGTTTAATCCTATACTCCGAAAGGCACCATACGGTTTTTGACGGACGGTGCCTTGTATACCACTGTTACTTCCCTTTGCCCATATCTAGTCGCGAGTGATTCGTGGGAAGAACGATTGCTCGTAAGCTGCCATGTGACAAAGAATCTCCGTAATTTTAGCTTCCGGGTTCATTGTCTTTTTATGAGATGATAACAACTGAAACACTACAGATGGTAAGGAGCAGGAAGCAGCGAGGTTCTGGGTACTTTTTAAAATGTAACACCTCTACCAGAAAAAGAAAATTATTCATAAAAACAGATCAGTACAGCTAGTCAGTCTATATTTAGGATTTATTGAAACTTAACAGTCACACGTCATTTTTAATAAATACTTGCTATAATGACTGATTACTATTTTAATTCTCTATCAGATCGCTTTTATTTCCTAGCAATGTTTTCAAACGCTATTTACCCTATATATACACGCTGAAGAGCCGAAGAAACTGGTACACCTGTCTAAAATCGTCTAAAATCGCAACACGACGTGGTATGGACTCGACTAATGTCTGAAGTACGGCTGGAGGCAACTGACACCATGAATCCTGTAGGGCTGTTCACAAATCCGTAAGACTACGAGGGGTGGAGATCTTTTCTGAACAGCACGTTGCAAGGCATTCCACATGTGGTCAATAATGTTCATGTCCGGGGAGTTTAATGCAGCGCAAGTGTGTTAAACTCAGAAGAGTGTTGCTGGAGCCACTCTGTAGCAATTCTGGACGTGTGGGGTGTCGCATTGTCCTGCTGGAATTGCCCAAGTCCGTCGGAATCTACAATGGACATGAATGGATGCAGGTGATGAGATAGCATCCTTACGTACGTGTCACCTGTCAGAGACGTATCAGGGGTCCCACATCACTCTAATCGTACATGCCCACGCCATTATAGAACCTCCATCAGATTGAACAAGCCCCTGCTGACACTCAGGGTTCATGGATTTATGAGGTTGCCTCCATACCCGTACATACCCATCCGCTTGATACAATTTGAAACGTCATTTATCCGACCACGCAACATGTTTCTAGTTATCAGCAGTCCCATGTCCGTGTTGACGTGCCCAGGCAAGCCGTAAAGCTTTGTGTCGTGCAACCATCAAGGATAGACGAGTGGGCTATCGGCTCCGAAAGCCCATATCGATGATTTTTCGTTGAATGGTTCGTTCGCTGACACTTGTTGATGGCCCAGCATTGAAATATGCAGCAATTTGGGTGAGGGGTTGCACTTCTGTCACGTTGAACGATTCTCTTCAGTCGTCGTTGGTCCCTTTCTTGCAGGATCTTTTTCCAGCCGCAGCGACGTCGGAGATTTGATGTGTTACCAGATTCCTGATATTCACGGTATACTCATAAAATGTCGTATGGTAAAATTTCCACTTCATCGCTACCCCGGAGAGGCCGACTATAACACCATGTTCAAACTCAGTTAAATCTTGATAACCTGCCATTGTTGCAGAAGTAACCGATGTCACAGTTGCACCAGACACTTTTGTATTATATGGGTGTTACCAACCACAAACGTAGTATTCTGCCTGTTTACATATTTCTGGTGAATATGGATGCCTATAACAGTTTCTTTTGGGCTTTATACAGTATATATATATATATATATATATATATATATATATATATATATATATATATATATATATATGAATTGGTAGTCAAGGGCTCGCATTATTAGCCGATCAAAAGATTGTACTAATAATTAGAAGTTGTATTTTTTTTTTTTTTGCAAACATTCACTTTCTTAAGGGACCAATGCCTATTGAACTTAACAAATTGAAAGCAGGGTAAATTAGAATATCAGTGGTGTTTGTTGCGAGATTCTAGAGCGAGTCGTTTACGAGATGTTCTTTTCGAGAAGTTCCCACACTGACACTTGTGCAGTAACTGTGATGGCACAGTAAGGAACAACACAAGTGCATACGTTAGTTATGTGGAGTCTGACCAGTAACAGGACATCTGGCCATCACAGGCCGTGTTCAAAATGCCCACCGGCAGCGGCGATACACGCTTCCAGTCTGATGCAGAACCACTGCTGCACACGTGCTAGCATTTCAACGGAGATGATCGAACAGGCGCCACGTGGGATTGGCCCAGCGGTCTAAGTGGCGCTGCAGTCATGGACTGTACGGCTGGTTCCGGCGGAGGTTCGAGTCCTCGCTCGCGCATGGGTGTGTGTCCCATAAAATTTCACACACATTTGAACATTTTTTAACCGAGCAGGCTGCATTGCGTATCATCGGGTGTAGTTGCTATGTCGTTGTAGACAGCGTGTTTCAGCTTTCCCCGGAGAAAAATGTTTACAAGCGTCAAATCCCGAGAACGGGCCAGCCAAGGTACAGGTCCTCTGCGTTCAATCCAAAGATTTGGAAACAGTTCGTGAAGAAAAGCTGTAGTACTTCGTGCACTGTGGACTGCACAACCACCATGTTGGTACCACAGGTTCCCCCTAGTAGGCAGACGAACGTCGTCTAAAATCCGGGGAAGATTGTCTTTTAGAGGGCTGCGATATTTGTGAAAGTTCAGTGTCCCGTTTATGAAAAACGGGCCTATGAGCTGATGGTTCACTATCCCACACCGCACGTTTACACTCCACGGACGCCGACGTTCCACCTGACGAAGCCAACGGGGTAGTCAACAGATAATGGTGTTCGGTTCGTGGAGCGCTCAACTGCACAGTCATCAGCGCCCGTACAAAGTCCCAATTTTTTCACATTGCAATTTTTTACGTAGCCGCTATCACGAATGATGATGATTATGGAATAATAAGGACAACACAGACACCCAGTCCCCGGGCAGAGAAAATGTCCAACCTCGTCGGGAATCGAACCTGGGACCTCATGATCCAGGGGTGCCAACGCTAGCCACTAGACCCCCAACAGACCAATAATGTAGGTTTCGGTAATTTACCTGTTCGTGATTGGTAAATGTGGCTCATTCACTAACCAAGATACGTGATATATCTAGAGTTTCCTGTCTTAATGCCCTTGTACAAAGGCGAACACGATTCTCACAATCGTTTCCATGCAGCTCTTGACGGAGAGAGAGGTGAAAGGAATAGATCCTATGTCGATGGAGGATGCTTAGGACCCTTGCCTGACTCATACCATTTCCTCGTGCGTTGCGCAGGAGCTAATGTGCGGATCAACTGCAACAACAGCAAGAACATTAATTTCTCTCTTTAGACACTTGTTTCCTTCTGTTACGTTGTCTAGGTGTTACACACCACTTTTACATAATTAGTTGAAGAGGTTAATAAATAATTGCCGAGGTGGCTGACCTCTATTGGGATATCTTGCGGCATACCCTAACTAACAACGAACTGGAGTCTACACTCTCCATACACAATGAGCACGTCGGCTTTTCTATATTGGTAAATCCCATCGTCCATTCACGACCTACTGCCTAGACTGCCACACACTAGCTGACTAGCAAGTAGCAGTGCACTCGAGGAACAGACAAGCGCACTGAAAGGAAACATATTGACATCGTACGTAACAACTACGCAGACTGAATGGCACAAACAACTGTCGGTGTGGAAAATTTTGAAAATACGATACCTCGTAAACGATTCTCATGCAACGACCACCACTGGCATTCCAATTTACAGTTTACCCTACTTGTAGATTTTTAATTTCAATAGGCATTGTTCGATTAAAAAAAGTGTATGTTTGCAAAAAAAAAAAAAAAAAACACACTTTCTAAGTGTTATTACAATCCAGTACGAGCTCCTGACTACCAATCCATTCTGTGAAAACCGAACATCAATAGCACTTTCCATTTCCGCAATATATGCGGTGGGAGTTTTCGGTGATTCATACACTGCGATCATTGATAAGTTAATACACAGCATGACCCAATTCCATTGGGGCCGCTTGTATGAAATTCCAGACTGCAATGCTATCTCGTGGCGAGTTGCGTTACGATCCGAGAAAGAGCCGTGTAGGTGAAATCGCTAGCATCGCTGCAGCAGACATCCAGGTCGCGAATGTAACAGTATGCGTCTGGCACTCGTCAGAAAATGGCGGTGGAATAGCGGCGCAATTTCAAATTTTCTGTTTGTGGACGAGAATTCGTCGAATTTAATCCAAGTACATAGATGTAGGGTTTTGATCCCTCTCTACGACAACACCCCAGCCCACAGCGTGTAGATCACCCACCGTATTCATTGGAATTGGCCCCAGTCAACTTCTGCTAGCTCCCCAAATAGAAGTTGGCGATGAAAGGACGTCCATCGTTACCACGCAGTTAAGGACATCTAAGGAAATTGTGCTGTAGTACTAAATGCAGTTCCAAAGTAGGACTACAGTGACTGTTCCTAAACACTTTTGAAGCAATTGCAGGTGATCATTGATTCAGGGGGAGACTATTTTGAATAAATATAGTGGTATTGGGAACGTGATCGACGATTTATATTTTTCAAGGCCAAAGTCCTAATAGAACTAGGACACACTGCGTATGTACCCACTTCAGTGTAGCAGAGGTTGAAAACACCGCTTCAGAGTGTTAGTTAATTTTACTCTGCCTCCTATAGCCTTCCCGCAAGTACATAACATAATTTAGTACCTTACGTTTTTTGTGCACTTGTAATTAAGCTACAAAGCGGGCTGCACATGTAAGTATAGACTTTCTGTTTTGTGGCTACACATCCACACTTCAGTACCTTAGGGTGCTGTCAAAGGGAAAATGAACAATAATGGCTTGCTGGTGTCAAATATACTTGGAGGCACTAGCCAACCTAATAGCTACAATTATTAGTGTGCGAAAGAAGTAAATACTGATGTAACGTTGTTCAGTACACTGTCCTCAGTCACCAACAGAATTTTACAAATGGTTCAAATGGCTCTGAGCATTATGGGACTTAACATCTGAGGTCATCAGTCCCCTAGAACTTAGAACTACTTAAACCTAACTAACCTAAGGACATCACACACATCCATGCCCGAGGCGCCTAGAACCGCTCGGCCACAAGGCCGGGAGAATTTTACAATTTGAACTTGTGCAACACAAAATCAGTTAACTCTAAGCTCTCCATTTTCTCTGTTTCAAACCAACGCAGAACGTGGTTTGATCATCGCTCTGGTCAGACAGTTGTAAAATACTGTAAGAAGAGTAGGCAATAATAAAAACACGTGCAAGTGCAATTCAAAGAATGAAGTTCTACTGATTGCAGTTAACACATATGGTCACGAATTACTAACTTGAGCGAAACAACCACGTTATAGAAAAAGTCGGGAATTATAAAATAGGTACAAGAAAAATTTAGGAAATGATGCTCAACAGATTACATTGAGAATAGGTAATCCACTTTACGATTAACCTAGCCGTCAACTTTCCAGTTGAGAAAACACTATTAAACAAATGAGCAAGAACAAGGAATGTATCAATAAATTAGGTCCAAAAGGTCCAGCTGTCTTTCACTAGCAGAATATTTTTACCCAAGCCAGCGCCGGCGATACGCCATATTACACACTGGGCTCGAATCCCAATCAAGTATTTACAATGAAGCGCCAAAGAAACTGGTATAGGCATGCGTATTCAAATGCAGAGATATATAAACAGACAGAATACAGTACTGCGGATGGCAACGTCTATATAAGTCAATAAGTGTCTGTTGCTATCAAGATTTAAGTGAGTTTGAACGTGGAGTTATAGTCGGCGCACGAGCGATAGAACACAGTATCTCCGAGGTAGCTATGAAGTAGGAATTTTTCCGTACGACCATTTCACGAGTGTACCGCGAATATCAGGAATCCGGTAAAACATCAAATTTCAGATATTGCTGCCGCCGGAAAAATATTCTGCAAGAAGGGGACCAACTACGACTGAAGAGAATCCGTGACAGAAGCCTGGGTTCGTCAACACCGACGTTGAACTGTTGCTGACTGGAAACATGTTGTCCGGTCGGACGAGTGGTTTCAAATTACGTGTCAGGTCTGTTCAAGCTCGTGGAGGCTCTGTAGTTGGCTGTGTAGTTGGAACGATATGGGACCTTCATAGGTATAGATATCAGGTGACATGCACGTAAGCATCCTATCTGATCACCTACATCCATTCACGTCCATTGTGCTTTACGACGGGGGGAACAGTCTTTTGAGTTTAACACACTTCCGCTGGCCATCAAACTCCCCAGATATGAATATTATTGAGCATATCTGTGATACCTTGCAACGTGCTGTTCAGAAGAGATCTCCACCCCCTCGTACTCTTACGGATTTATGGACAGCCTTGCAGGGTTCGTGGTGTCAGTTCCCTCCAGTACTACTTCAGACATTAGTCGAGTCCATGCCATGTTGTGTTCCGGTGTGAAGGCCTTGCTAATTACGCACATAAATTATTTTTTGGTGATTTTCTTTAGATTTCTATTCTTTTTCTTTTGTTGGTATGGGCATTACTAATTGTGACTATGTAACATTCTACTGTGGTTTTTAAATGTAAGGATGTAATTGTGATTATTTCGTTTGCCAATGGATAAATATGTTCCTTGCTTTGTACCTGTGGTAAAGTTTGTAAAGTTCTCTTTTGGAATATTATTAATTGTGAAAAATGCAGTCAATAACATATATAAAGATTTATGTAATTTACGATAACTATATAACATCTATAGACAGGGGACAGCGATAGTGATATCGATAGTTGAAAGGTTGTTGTGTAGTAGAGGGGATGGTGGATGGTGTGTCGGTGAAGCATGTTTTATGAAAAGCATACGTAATTGTATGGACAGTGATACCGAACTATCAGATTGTTAATTCTCTTTACCACTGCGGAGTGTAATGTCATCGCAAGCAAACTTAAAGAAAAAATAAACCGGACTGTGAAACAATACTTTGTTGTGGCCGACACGAACAGTGCTTTTATGCGAATGAACTTTGCTGATATTGGTTTTGGGTGGTGGAACGGTTGTCTATCACATTCTATCAAGCCATGAACGTGAAGATTTTAATTAACCGTGCAATATAAATGGCTTCCAGTGACGACGCCGAAGTTTGAAATGCGAGAACAGAGTGGACATTGTTTACAGTGTGCTTCACACACAAGAACAATTCTATGAACTGTGTATTTATGGCTAAGACTATATGAATGTGACGAATTGTGTAATTATGGACGATAGCGTCACGGACAGTGCATAAAGAGTAAAAACGAGCGATGTCTACGTAATGTACTTTGAAAGAGGGGCCAGGTCAACAACGGTCGTATACTGGCGTCTTGTGGTTTGTTAATCACCACGGGGTTAATAATACAGCTGTGCCGGAACTTTATTTGCGTTTCGCCGGAGAAGATTAATCAGCGGAACTGCCTGTATCCTGCTCCCATCATCGTAACCCGCCGTCATCATGCTGCCCAACGCAACGCTTCGTATGCAACAAAAAGTTAAGAGATTTCGCCGAACGCTATCCCCTGACCTAGAAACTTTCTTTCTCTATTAAAAGTATAAGAATTACAGACTCTATTCAAATAAATTCTTAGTTTAGTTTATGTTTGCTTTCTGCTAAAGAAAATAAAATTACAATCAGTGAATTAAAAGTTGCCTGGTAGTCATTGTTCAAACACCAGCAAATATAAACTTCTTCCTCTCATTAGAACTAATTCTCCTTGCTTGTCAAAATTATTGTAGTGATTTTATGTAGTTTTACGTATTGTTATGAGACTAGATATATGACAGTGACTAATAAGAGTATTTTGTAGCGAAATATGGCGTCGCGCGAAAATTACGGCGACCGCCATAATTGCTTGCAAATCCGGCAGTATGTCACATAGCTCTGAATAAATACTGACGTTAAATTAACCAAAGTAATACGATCAACGAGTGAGCAAATGGAATACCACAGACTAACACAAGAACGCCTAAATGCATGTCATACCTTCCCACCGTGAAACAGACGCAGTTCCGAGGGGAGAAACGAGAACAGAAGCCGAGAGCAGAACCGTGTAAGCTAGAAGGACGTACGATAAGGGACGGACACCCACATCGCCGGCCGACCGCCAAGACCACCCCCATCCCATGTTAAAACAGTATAGATCTTACGATAACACTAAAAGGGCCACACCAGCTGCAAGTTTTAGCGTGAGACTACACGCGTCTCTGTTACGTTGCAAACGTTAAAAACATTGCCCCACCACGAAAAATATAACGTTTCTCATTGTATAGACAGAATTTTTGTAGGCGAAGCTTAAGGTTAACATTGAGACCCTGACTGTTCAGTTGAAAACATAGCCAGATAGCTTTTCTTAAACCAACGTTGGTAAATGGTAGTAAAGAGAAGTTGGAGAGAGTTGCTTCCGAGACGGCGAGGTGTGTGGAGCAGCGCCGCCCGCCGCCCCCTGACGCTGCCTAACCACCGACAAGGTAATGAACGCACGCGATGCTGCATAAGATAGCATAAGGCTTCACTCAGAACTGCAGAAGTCTCATCTGTTACACCCCCTTTTTTACGTAATACTAGTGTCGATCGTCAATTAAACTTCGTGGTATTCACATTTGCTATTAGAAGTTAAAAATCTGAAACGCGATGATTTTTCTGTTATATGATTATAGAGAAGCCACATCAGACACTGAAATTTATGACAAGTTAAACAAGTAATTAAAGATAATTGATGGTCACTGTAGACCATTTTTGATAGTTTTCTCTTTTATGAAACTTAATTTAAACCCAGATTATAGATGTGATATGGCATAGGTCATCCTTCGATCAATTGTAGAACTTGGAAACCGATTCAGGGAACATTCGTTCAAATTTTTGTTGAACGCAGTTGGTTTTTATCATCCCGTATTAAAATATTTCCTTTTATCAATAGCGCAATTTGTAAACAATGTGTTGTGAATAGAATAAAAATTCCAATGGTAAACTTAACTACTTTCTCGACGTTATTTTACCAGCTAACTAAAAATAGGAAAGCCTTGTACCCCTTCCACTAAATTTAGTTAGTATTAAGATTCTTTTGTAGGGAGTGCAGTGGATCTGACGCTGGAATCATTAAGTATTTGATTATGTCTCACTGAACTCTTCTGAACTCTACATGTCATGTGTGGTCTGCCGTCTCCTTACGAGCAACAGGTCCCAGGTTCAAACTAGTCAATTCCCTAAAAAACACACTCAGAGCGTTGTTGCGTGAAAGTGGTAGGGAGACACGACTTCACTTAGAACAAACAGATACCACGCAGAATGTTAGAGTATTGCTAAGAGTCGTAGTATTAAGAGACACTGGTTATACTCAAAAGTGGGTAGATGTATGATGAACCCTCCTCTCCCCCCCCCCCCCCCCCAGTGTTCATGCAATTATTAACAGTATTGTGTGTGATTCACGAAATTTTGTCACTTTTTCTAATTCCTTTTAGATATTGTCTTAGACGCCTTTGAAGTTTCAGAGAATATATACACAATTTTGTCGGTTCTTGTTAATTTCAGAGCAGTTTCTCGTGAATATTAGAGTTTTCAGTTCATAAACAAAGTGGGATCGTGACCCATTGAGAAGTGTAACAAAGAGTGTGGTTTTCCAACTAGAATTATGGATGACTTCACAGTTCAGATTTTGATAATTATTTTTCCTGTGGGTTGAGGTCATAACAACGGGGGTCCTGCACGGTATTAGGCTGGTGTACCGGTTTGTTTGGCTCTTCAGTGTATAGCACTAACAGGTAAAGCTCTTAACAAAATAGAAATCATACTTTCGAAAATTTGATATTATGTTGTATAAACATAATAAAAAGCAGAACTCCTCAATGGCCTTAATTAAGGCACGGAAACTGTTCTTGCACGCTGAACACTATGTCCATATGCTTCTGCTGCTCCACTCTCTTATGTATCTACAAGAACAAATAGCGTGGAGGGGAGGGGGGCCAACCAAAGTCGTCTTGCAATTCGAGCACCGTATTTACCCCCCCCCCCCCCTTCTGCCCCTTCCAATCCCCCCGCCGAGTGAGTTTGGCGTTTGGCGGTGTCCGCTCAAAATACGGTCCGATTCAGGTAGGTACTCGCATCCTTCAGGACTCACATAACAATGACTCGCAGCTGCTTGATTGTCTTCCTTCGGATAGAGGTAACAACGGAGGACGAGCCGAAGCAGAGACGCGCCCCAGAAGTGTACACATTCCGCATTTAACCGGGCCAGGCTTCACTATTACCGAGGCAAACAAGATGCCGCACGTCGTCAGCAGAACGGACAGGCTGCTTTCCTCCCATCCAAGCCAAGCTATGGGATTATCAACGCTCAGTTAACAGACTAGATCCCCATGTGCTACTGAGCAGAATATGGAACTTTCAGCCTCTAAATGTAAGTCACTACGTACCTCCTACCTGCATGTGTCGGACTACTGACGTATCTGTAAGTGCGGTTCCAATACCCAACTCTGGATCTTGTAAGCTGTTCTCCTTTTCTGTCTAGATGGTGCTTATAGACCTGCAGAGATACTGAATTCTCTATCCGCAGCTCTTGGAACAGTTCTCACAGGACATTCAAAGAACATTTTATTGTTAATTTAGATATATAGTCATTAAAATGGACTGATTTAGAATTTTCTAAATGTGTACCAACAGCAAATTATCATTTCTTTCTGTCTTACTAGCAGGATTTTTGTAGTATACTACCAGTACGTATCCTTTGTTTAATTTTCGTCTTGTTTACTCTTTTTTTGTAAACTCAGACTGTAAATCTTGTTTTATGTCGGTACAGTCTTTTGTTACTGCCATGTTACATCGTTCCAGGATACAACTTTCATAATGTCTACCATGAACTGTCAAACCCAATTGTAATATAACATTTCCTGTGATTAGGAGGACGTGTGGACGCGTTCGGGAAGCCAATAAATTCGCTTTGATCGTAGTGTTATAAGTAGAGTTCGGAAGTTGATGAAAAGTCTTCTTTCCTCGAGAATCACAAGAGGAGGCGCAATGAAATATAGATTCATTTTGAGTCATCATAGGCCAGAAAATGGTGGATTTTCCTTTTCCTTTTCGGTGTATTTCGGGCTTTTTTTTATTTCAGTATGAACTGTTTGCCCTGCAACTGTATTCTCTTTCGACTTCGACTGGTTGTTCCTATCTGGGTCACATATAATACATATTACATGGGTTGTGAGCCCAACACGTTTGTTTGCGATGTACATTACAGGACAATTCCTAGCCTAGTCACGAACTGGCATTGCGTGGCGCAATTGCTGTTATAAGCAATGACCAAGAAGAAAAAACAATCTCGTAACGATAAACGTCCGTAACTACGTCTACGTAAAGTACCTATTTTCGCACCACAAAGTCAACCATGCCACTGTAAATGGCTGTAAATATTTCTCAAATCTTTCCTTTATACCATGACTTTAAATCGTTCTTATTGATTCGTACCCAGACTAGCTGAAAAATCAATCATTTATTGTACATCTCCTGGTTTCGATGTAAATAAAATCTCCTCCAGGTCCGCAGGCTGTTGTGAAATAATAATGTTACACTAGCTGCGCGAGCAGTTGCGTGACTGTAAAGAAAAGTATTAGAATTCAGATTTATCTCGTAATGGCGGATATATTATAGTTCTTGTAACGCTACGTTGTCTTGACTGCCCAAAGTAGTAGAATTGCTGTCAATGCTTCGTTATTTGACAAAGGGCGATTACAATAACGAAATGAAAGCGTTAAATTACAGTTCAAATTAAAAACGTATTTTACAGTTACTAACAAATCATACGATCGTAGAGACCTGGAAGTCACAGAGCGATCTTACAACAACGACAGACTCAGTGAAAGACCGCCAGAGGAAGAGAATGTCAAGAATTAGCAATCTCATATTCCATGTCCATTGATTTTCTTTCTCACTAGTTTTACAGTATACAGAGTTTCTTTCATTAAAGTCAGTCATTCATTAATTCGCAACAAATACAAAAATGTTCCTAACAAATACATATGGGGACGCTATATACCCCTCTGGGATGGACATGCATACATTTGAATATTGTCTGTAATGGGTATTCCACCAGCGTTCCTGTTTTTATAACACATGCATCACATTGTACGATTTTTGTTCACAGACTTTTACACATACCTCTACGTATTTCATTAGTTAATGTTCGGTTTATGAAAATTTGCAAGACACCTACCTTCTAATAGAATGCAATAAAGTTTTGGAAACTTATAAAATACTATTTGCTGCTGCTTGTCATTACGTATATTATTGCAGCTTAATCTGCATCTACTTTTTAAGACTGCTTGAAAGTACACAGTTTTGTTGCTGTTCTTATAAACTACTTTTGTTTGGAGTGGAGATTTATTAGCTTGAGCTGTTAGGAAGTTTGAGGTCATCCCATTAGGGAGCAGTTCGCTGGGAAAATGCCTCGAAAAACCAGGAAAGGACCAAATTTCCACTACCAAGATGCTCCGATACTACTTTTGTCGAGCTTGTGTAAAATATTTGATTCAATGAGACCTATAATGCTTAGTTACGTATTATTCAAATTTACAGTCAAATCTTAGCTATCGCATTCGTTTTTGGGGAACAAACGCACAAAATATGTAGACAATTTTCAAACTCCAGAAGAGAGCCATAAGAATAATAACCAAAAATACTAGTCGAGCTCATTGTAAAGATCTGTTCAAAACACGGGGGATTTTAACTGCTTTATGTGAATACATTTAACAGTCAGTTGGACACATCAAAAATAACATTGGTTATTACTGCACAAACAGCTCTGTCCATGACCATGCAGCAAGAGATAGACTCATCTTACATTTACCAAGAAAAAATAAACATAAAACTCAAAACAGTATTTTCTACCAAGGAATAAAACTGTACAATTAATTACCAAAAATGATTAAAGAAATTGCAAAAATACACTTATTTAAAAAAGCAACTAAAGAGTATCTGTTATTCAATACACTTTATACATTGAAGGATTACTTAGACAAAACAAAGTAAGGGTTTGATAAAAAATGTTAGACAGATAAATAATAATAATAATGATTATAAAAAAAATAACACCTTCACTTTATGTTTTTTCCTTCTTTTTTCCTTTCTAGAAATACTTACCCCCAAGCTATGCGAAGCAAAATACTAACACCTCTTCCTCTTTATGAGCTCAACATCTCACTCATTATGGAGGGATGCTGACTCAGTTTTTCAGGATAGGAAATAGGAAGTTGCGGTACAGAAAATGGCCCAGAGATCACCAGTGTGTGTGTGTGTGTGTGTGTGTGTGTGTGTGTGTGTGTGTGTGTGTGTATGTGTGTATGTGCGTGTGTGTGTGTGTGTGTGTGTGTGTGTGTGTGTGTGAGTTTGTGTGTGTAGTGAGTGAAGTGTTATGAAACAATGTGTGCATAGTGTGTGCAGTGACTGACAGTGAGATATGAGCGAACAGTGTGACATTACATTATTTAATAAGTTATTTGTAAAAAAAGTATTGTATACCAGGACTAAATCTAATGATTGTCTCTAACTAGAAGTCTGTAAATGTATGTGTGTATGAATTAGCTTATTTTAAATTGGTCTAAACTTGTAAATACTTTGACATGTCCTCTATCCTTGTAAAAAGAGATCTACAGATGATTAAAGCTACTACTACTACTACTACTACTAACATTTTAGAGCTCTGTAGAAATACACTGATCAAACATGCATGCATATTTATTTTTGCTACAAGCAAGTGGTTTTACAGAATTTCTCCGTAGAGTTTGTCTTTCCAATCACATAATGCGGATATTTTAAATTTCTTGGAGATATTGTCAGTCGTACGAAGTCTCCGACGACGTAGGCGAAGTTTTGCTGTCGCGTCGTTGTAGCCTCCGTGTAGATGTTGAGATACTCCCTGCAGAAAGAATGTGTCGAACTCCCAACCCAGTGCGACGACTGCTTAGCTGCTGGCGCCAACTTGTCACTGCCTCGGTACAGCGAACTTGAACTGCTTTCGACCGCGCAACTTCGTTATGCGTGGCCAGGAAACTGTTTAAAGTACAGCATTACACACTGATTGTCTTAGACCTGCATGCCTCGGGATGAAACACTTGAGGATTTTGCATCTTTATTGTTTATTCACGACTGGTTCTGAAGATTATTTGGCTTGGCGATTTAATCTCACTCATCTTCCGCATTTATTGAACGTGCTTCAGTTTGCGCTATGCAGAATTTTGTATACGTAAACGCAACGTTGTCGGATGACTTTTCTATCGTCTGTAAATTAATAGCTCGGTTAGCTCATCCATACTACACATTAAATGCGATAAAGCATCTTCTACTATGTTGTCATATCCTTTGATATACATTATTTTTAGTTGGTACTCTTTCAGGGTTAGAGCCCACTGGGATAACCTGTCATGTAAAAGATTGCATATAAGCAAAAAACTCAGAGTTTGGTGACCACAATATACCTTCACTGGCCTACTGTAGATGTAAAAAATGGAACTTTTTAATTGGCAAAATGACCACAAAGGCTTCCAACTTTCTTAGTGAGTAGGATCGCTCACAGCTTGCTAGCAGTCGACTTGCAAAACCGATCATTCGTCTTTCTTTGCAACTGTTCACCTCTTCTACTTGCAACAGACAACGTCCTAGCCTCTATGAGGAAGTATCTGTTGCAATGCAGAACTCATTCATCATATTCACATGAGACAGCAAATTTGCCTCCGACAAGGCTTGTTTGGTTGTTGCAAATACTCTCTGACATTCTGCACCCACACCCATGCTGCATCTTTCTATGGTAATCCCAACAGTGATTCAATGTTCAAAATCTGACTGGGCACAAGATGCCAGGGAAACGACACAAGCCAGATAAAAGCCTTTAATTGAACCTTCGTTCTTAGTTGAGGAAATTCCTCAATAGCTCGCATTTTGTTAGGATTAGAACGTTGCCTAAGGGCGAAATAACATGTCCTAGAAATTTGATTTGGTGCTGCCAAATTAAGATATCTTGAGGTTTGCAGTCATCTCTGCTTCTGTGAATTTTTGCAGTATCATTTCTAAATTCTCTATATGCTCTTCCCATGCTGGAGTGGCAATGAGTAAGTCGTCCACGTATAATGTTAGTCTATCCAGGAGTTCAGAGCCAAACACTGTATCAGTTGGTGTTATAAATATACCTGCATTAATGTTCAGGATGAATGGTAGTATTCTAAATTGGTAGCTTCTTCCCAAAAATATGACTGGTGTATACTTCTTAGAAGCTTCAGTTAACGGACTCTGCCAGTTAGATTATTTTAAATCTATTGATGTTAGGTATCTAACACCGAAGAATTTTTGTATCTGTTCTTCCACATTCTCTGGTCTGGTCCGAAACAGTTCAATTATTTTACTTATGTGTCTAGCGTCTATAATCAGATGGGTTTTCCCACCGCCTTTAGCTACAGCAAACACAGAATTACTATAAGATGGCACGAAAGGTTCTACTATTCCCCATTCAGCCATTTTCCACATTTCCTTGGTGACTGTATCCCTCTTGGCCCATGGAATGGAGTGTCATGAAAAAATGTGTTGTGAAATATCACCTCACCATTGTACTTGTACTCCTTCATGATACTTGCTTTGTCAGAAAAAACCTCTATGTGTTTACAGAGAAGTTGACCTAATTCGACTTGCTGGCTGCTAGTAAGGTGCTCTGATTCTCGGGCTTTTGAGATAATCAGCTCTCCCACCTGACGTAAATTATCTTTCCCAGTGTCTGAGTAGTAGGATTTCTAGTTACATATCATTTCGCAGATTTGCAACACAATTTGGATAATATGGTAATATTTGCAATGTTCCTTTGTCTTCAGCATTACCAGCGACACTTTCCTTTCCCTACTGATAAAACTTATTTCACCTCTGGAGAGGTTAAGATTTGCTTTTCGGTCCAAGAGAAACTAGCAACTCAGGATACAGGCAACTGAAAGTCCTTGGACTACCAGGAAGGTCCTTGTAATAGTTTCCTTTTCTGGACCTGGTGTTTTTATGAGTTGCAACTGGGCTCCAGTAGCACCTGTCACCCTAAGTTTTTTACCGGTAATACCAGTGGTTTTTGGGCTTCAGAAATTTTCTTAAAGAATTCTACACTCGTTATGTTTGTAGGAGCACCTGTGTCTATGGTTACATCGGCAGGTATGTCACAAATGGTCCCTTCTGTTATGGCCTGCACAAGTTCTCTATGCATCCTCGGACATGAAAGCTGTTCGTTCAGCGAATCTTGCTGTATATCGAGGCCATCGTCGTACCTCGACATTGATATGCATTGTCATTAGTGTGAGTCGTGTTGCTCTTACTCCGCCACACGGCCGTCAATGGAGAGCGTATTGCAGCCGAATGTAGTTTAATGGGACAGGTTGACCCAACAGGTTTCCGTCATTTACGTCCGGTATACGCACATTTTGAATAAAAATCTGCCATTTTTGTGCATGCCGGTTTCGCCTTTGCGCAGTTGGTTGGTTGCTATTCCTTCTCATGTTCGAATTCCTAGGCGGTGGTCCCTGATTTGTATTCCAGATTCCGGGATATCCACCTTGCCTAGTATTTCTCCAATTCACATTATTAATAGGGCCTGAGTGGTTTCTCTCCTCGTGGCCCCTTTTAGGTTAAATGATGGCCCCTTTTCGGTTAAATGACTGATTGCCATGACCGTTCTGTTGCCTACTGTTGTTGTGATGGTAATCACTCTTCCTACCACGTCCATTACCGTTGCTATGCGACGAACTGTTGCGTTTATCTCGCTTAGATGAAGATGCGTTACCGTTCCCATGTTTGCTACTATGCCTCATATCTTCCTGCATAAGAGCAATAGTCAAGCACGGACAAAAATTGCTCAAGATCATTTTCGGATACAATGATCAACTTTTCTTTGGTATTGCGAGGTGATCTAGCCTTCAATTAGCGAAAGACTTCTGTATTAGAGATCGGTTCACCCCAGTAACGCGTTTTATTTATATACCTTTCGAAATAATTCCTCAAAGAACTCTGTTTTGAGTTATATAATTCTGTGCTGTAGCTTTGTTTACGTAAAGGCTCTTGAACACCGGCTGACCAGAATTTCGCTAGAAATGCTTTTTGGAATTGTTCTTGTGTATCAAAAGTCTCTGCCGCCTGTGTGGCCCATAACGCAGGTTCACCTTGAATGTGAGACAAAATAAATTTTCTGCCTCTCACTCCACTAGGTAATATATTTTTATAACCTCAAATGAAGACAACCGACTGAATGCATTTCTTTTCTTTAGCATAAGGTTGAAACTGTCTATGTTTAATAAAGCTTTCTTCAAGCAACAAGTCAGAAACGGGAGGAGCTGCCCCCGCAACTGATAAATGTTGTCTTTTGATTGGACTGTGACTATTCAATGTGCATGCGTATTGCTACTTGAATGCGCACAGAAAGCTACGCTCATTATCATACATATTTTCACTCGTCACACCACAGTTTACAATATGCCTAAACCTGTCTACTGGACTGCGATTCGTGTCAAAACACTCAGTAGCACTTTGCTGCCAGAGTGTGTTGCTAGTTTGTTTCTGTGCGCTGTGTCGCCTCACTCAGCTGTAGAGCTGTAGCGGAACACAAGTTGCCTGCATTGTTTCTTGGGATTTCTTCGCTTGTTAGGCGCTGCATCGCACACTTTACTTGAATTTTTACCCATCGGCAATCCCATTACCTTTGCTATTTAGTCATTTATTGAATTCAGATTCTTTGTGCTTTGCTTCCTCGCCAAATTTTTGTTCGACATTTTCATCAGCATGTATTGCAGGATTATCAAACCTTTCAGTTATTGAGACTACTTCTTCCTCTAGAACCAAGTGTCCGTCTCGTAAAATTTCTAGTTGCGTGGAAAACGACTGTAGCAATTCTCTTAAACCTTTGGACCCCCTTTTTTAATTCTGTAAATCCATCCTTTATTTCTTTCATTTCAGCGACAAATTTCCTATCAAACTTTATCTCACGTTCTGCTTGTAAGCGATCCCGTTTCTTCTCACGTTCGGCTAATTTTTCTTCCCATACCTTATCACGTTCTCTCTTGTGTTCTGCAAGCAAGCAATCGCTTTCTTTGTCACGTTCTTCTAACGATCGTAGAAGTTCAGCGAATGGATCTGGAACGGACCGACAGGTAGGCTTATTCTGTAACCCCTACGTTTCCCTTCCTACAACTTGTCTTTTCCGCGTCTTAGCACATGTGCCTTCTATCCTACTGATTTCTGTAAGAGATAATGCAGCCATTTCACTAATTATTCCGGCTCCTTGCCACGTATGGGCTTCAGTAGGTCATGTCAGGTTAACTGTTTCAGTGTCTTGCACTATTTCTGGCACAGACGAGTCTTGTCTAGCTTGCTGTTCTATCTGTTTCCTAGGCCTAACCATGACTCGTACCACGAAACACAGCACGCATTTCGTACAAAACACAGTAAATCTTTATACAAGAAGCAACAACACACAAGCAAGTGATTCATTGCTGCAATTCTACAAGCAGTGCTACCAACACCAAAAACTATCTCCTGTACATTCACTTTAGTAATTACTCGACAATAGGAAATTCTATACAGCTGTCTTTACCTGTTGACGATTAATCTTGTATTCCTTGTATAGTATTATATTTATTTTATGGCTAGTCTTTTCCTCTGAGGATTACGGGTATCTTTTCGTGATCAGTCTCGTATAGGGGATAGGCAAACTAATGTGAACAGTGGTGGTAATGGGATGGTTGTGTTTGGCGGTCAACAACGCAGTTAAGGCACGTATCGCGCTGAACTGTGCATGTTCAGTACGGACTAGCCATCATTCCATTTCGTATTTGCATTCAGAAGCCAAGGTCGATGTGCAATGAAAGACCTAAAAGAGTTCCAAAGAGCGCAGATTGTGGGGACCCGATTACCTGGAGCATCACTAACCAAGACAGCCCTCTTATTGAATGATTCAAGAGCAACTGTTTCAACACGGAAAGACATCATTGTGTAAACGTAATAGTGGGCGCAGATGAAAACTAAATGACACAGATCGTCGTACACTAACACGAATTATGTCAAAACAAAACAAAACTACGGCGGATATAGTGACTGCAGAGGTCAACAGCCATCTTCTAGACCCCGTATCTATCGCCACTGTCCGCCGAGAACTTCATGAAGTGAATATTGATGAACGAGCTGCTACACCGGAACCATTAGTGACGACAACCAACGCAAAGAAGCATAAAACGTGGTGTAAAGAGCATAAATCCTGGACGGCTGGTCAGTGGAAACACGTCATATGGTCTAACGTGTCAACGTTTTCGTTATTTCCAACATTACGTTTGGAGAACGCCAAAAGACGCCTACAGTCCTGATTGCTTGATTACAATGGGTAAGCATGAAGATGGATGTGTGATAGTGCGGGCAGCCACGTCATGGGATTCTGCTGATCCCATCATTACTCTCAAAGGCCTTGTTACAGAAAATGATTATGTGAACACTTCAGGTGACCAGGTGCACCCGATGGTTCTAATCTTGTTCCCCAACAGTGATGTCATATTTCAGGACGATAATGCACCCATTCACACACTCAGGACAGTGCAGTCGTGGTATGCGGAGCATGCAACTGAAATGCAGCGTCTTCCCTGGCCAGCACAGTGCCCAGGCTGGCGAACATCATCGAACCCTTGTGGGCGGTATAGGAGCGCAGACTTCGGAGCGTATTTCCACCTCCCTGGTCACTACAGGGGATAGAAGCGATTCTGATCGAAGAGTGGCGTAACATTCCACTGGGGACTATACAGCCATTATATGCCAGTACTCCAAGAAGAATCGCAGCTGTATTACGGGCAGATGGGTGTCCAACTCATTATTAATAAACCATTCCCAAGTAAGTACAGGTGTTCACATTATTTTGCCTGTCCCCTGTACGTGCTTCATGAGAAAAGGACATACACAAAATTAATACACATTGTGATAGTATACAGGGTGAGTCACTAACTATGTAAGTAGGCTGTTTAGGTTTTTATATTGGTAACGCCACGTAGTGCACTGTACAAAAATCACTGGCTGTGCTGTGTGCTGTCTGTGGCTGGGTGGCATTGTTGTAATATTCGCTATTGTAGTGTTGGGCTGTTGGCTGTTAACAGCGCGTAGCGTTGCGCAGTTGGAGGTGAGCTGCCAGCAGTGGTGGATGTGGGGAGAGAGATGGCGGAATTTTGAGAGCGGACGATCTGGACGTGTGTCCATCAGAAAGAGTAAATTTGTAATATTGGATATCATGCACTGATATATATATATATATATATATATATATATATATATATATATAAAATCACTTTTGAACACTATTGAGGTAAATACATTGTTTGTTCTCTATCAAAATCTTTCATTTGCTAACTATGCCTGTCAGTAGTTAGTGCCTTAAGTAGTTTGAATCTTTTATTTAGCGGGCAGTAGTGCCGCTCGCTGTATTCCATTAGTTCGAGTAACGAAGATTTTTGTGAGGTAAGTGATTTGTGGTGAATTTAGTCAGGGCCATTCTTTTGTAGGGATTTTTGAAAGTCAGATTGCGTTGCGCTAAAAATATTGTGTGTCAGTTTAGTGTTGATCAGAATAAGTAAAGAGCGAAATGTCTGAGTACGTTCAGTTTTGCTCAGCTGTTTGAAAATCAAATAATGTAAGAGGTTTATCAGCACAGTAATTCATTAATTTTTCTAAGGGGACGTATCAACTATTACCACCTAGAATAACTCCGGAACTATGATAGTTGCTGAAAAGTTTGCGGGACAAATGTTGTATGGGACAACGGGGGCCATAATATGGCGCTGGTTTTTTGTTGCCAGGTGGGGTCGCGTCAGAGATATGAAGGACAACATTGTTTTTTTAAATGGGATGCTATAGTTTGGTACTTATTTTTTGACAGCGGCTACATAGACGAATCCAATGATGTGTAACAGTGACGTCTTTGAAGGTCAACAAAGGTCAAAAACGTGACCTGAACGTCCATTTACAGACGGTATTGGAAGTGATGACCATTGATATCAGTACAGTGCTGGAATCTTCTTATCGTGGATTGAGTGGTATTCCTTATCACTTCGGCAACTATCGAAGCACATGTTCTGACAACTGTCTCTCGTATATCGTGCATATAGTAAATATTCGCCGAATACGGCGTATCCTCAACGGTTTTGCAATACAACACTGGTAGAAACGGTAAGACTAGTATCGTCGAATCAAGGGAATGTGAATGATGTATTCCTTCGAAGAACAAGTCGATATGTTTCTAATTTACGGAGAATGCCAATTAAATTCAGTGAGAGCTAGAGACTTATACGATAAAAGATATCCTCAAAGTACTCACCCAAAATGTCGTAGATTTAAATATGTGTAAGATAAATTGAGGACAACTGGATCTTTAATGCATTGGAAACATATCCGGCAAAGGAACATTACTAACGAGGGAACGGAAATTGGTACTCTTGCCACTGTGGTTCGGTATCCTTGTGTTAGTTCGCGTCAGATCGCAAGGGAATCTGGCATGAGCCAGAGTAGTGTTGTTCGTGTTCTGCATCGCCATGAATATCATCCTTACCATATTGGCCTCCACCAAGAATTAACTGGTAGGGATTGTATGTGTCGCATTGAATTCTGCCGACGGGCTCAACTTCACATACAGAGGGATGACATATTTATTAATTTGATTTGATTTACTGACAAGGCTACATTCCCGAACCATGGAAATGTTAATCTGCATAACATGGATTATTGATCAACTGAAAATCCATGTTGGCTTCGGCAAGTTGTACATCAAAAACCGTGGTCGGTGAATGTATGATGTTGGATTCTGGAGGACCGAATTATAGGCCCTTATTTCATCGAAGGAAATTTTAATGATAGGAAATACACCACATTCCTGCAAGAAATATTAGGTTCAAATGGTTCAAATGGCTCTAAGCACTATGGGACTTTACATCTGAGGCCATCAGTCCCCTAGACTTAGAACTACTTAAACCTAACTAACCTAAGGACATCAAGGACATCACACACAAACATGCCCGAGGCAGGATTCGAACCTGCGACCGTAGCAGTAGCGCGGTTCCGGACTGAAGCGCCTAGAAACGCTCGCCTGCAGCGGCCGGCAGAAATATTATGTCTGTTATTGGAAGGAATATCTGTAGGAACAAGGATCAGAATGTGGTACCAACACGATGGATGTCTGGCACATTTTTCGCTGATGGCTAGAAATCAGTTGCATAGACAATACCCAAATCCTTGGATTGGACGCAGAGGAGATGTGTCGTGGCCGGATCGTTCGCCAGACTTGACGCCTTTGGACGTTTACTTGTGGGAATTCGTTAAAGACATTGTTTATAGAGACGTTCCAACTACACCTGAAGATACGCGAGAGAGGATTGACAGAGTATGTGCTTCGATAAGTGCCGACGTGATAAGGATTTACACTCAATCCATGATAAGAAGATTACAGCACTGCGTTGATACCAATGGTCATCACTACATGGACGTTCTTGCCATCTTTTTGACCTTCGTTGACCTTCAAAGACGTTACTGTTACGCTTCATTGGATTCGTCTCGATAGCCACTAAGAGAAAATAAGTACCAAACTAGAGCATCCCATTTAAAAAAACAATGTTGACCTTCATATCTCTGACGCGACCCCACCCGGCAACAAAAAATCGACGTCATACTATGACCCCGGTTGTCCCATGGATCATTCGTCCCACAAAGTTTTTAGCTCCTGTCATACTTTCGGAATTATTCTTGTTGGCAATAGTGACTCACCCCGTATAACAGAACAATACATGTTTTATATACACATATACACTTCTGCGCCCATAAGCGTAGGGCACCAATTTTGTTTGGTCTCGAGTTTGAAAATTATTTTTATTTTTTTTGTAATCAGAAGCTTTTATGGTTTTCTTTGAGTAAATCCAAGCTTTGTTTGGAAAGTAGCCCGTAAAACATTGCATGGGTTGTAAGCCCAGCATTTACGTTTACGACGTAAATTACAGGACAGTTCTTAGCCATATTTACAATAATAATCATGAACTAAGCCTTGCGTCTAACTGTTGTCATTGGGTGGCGCAAATACTGTTATAGGCAATGATCAAGAAGAAAAAACGATCTCGTGACTATAAGCGTCCGTAACTAGGTCAGCGTAAAATACCTTATCCACTACGCCACTGTCATTGTTAACATTTCTCACTATAATGGTTTGACAGTGCATAGCCCTACAACTTTCCTTGATAATATGACTTGAAATTACATCTTTATTGGTTCGTAGCCAGGTTAGCTGAAAAATCAATCACTTATTGTAAACGTACTTGTTTCGATGTAAATAAAATCTCCCCCAGGTCCGCAGGCTCCTGTGAAATAGGAGCGGGCAGTTGCGCGACTGTAAAGAAAAGTAGTAAAATTCTAATTTGCCGCGTGTTGGCGTCTATCTTGTAGCTCCTGCGATGGTACGCTGTCTCGACTGCCAGCGTGCTAGAATTGCTACAAACGCTTTGTTACTTGACGCAGGGTGATTACAACCACGAAACAAAAGCATTAAATAACAGTCTAAGTTAGGAATATATTTCACAATTAACAACACATTATACAGTCATAGAGACCTGGAAGACGTATAGCGATCTTACAACGACAGAGTCAGAGAAAGAGCCCCATAGAGAGAGTGTCAAGGAGAGAAACCTTATCACATTGTGTCCAGGTGTCAACGACTATATAGACGTTGAGACCTGGACACAATATATATATATATATATAGGGTGGTCTATTGATAGTGACCGGGCCAAATATCTCACGAAATAAGCGTCAAACGAAAAAACTACAAAGAACGAAACTTGTCCTGCTTGAAGGGGGAAACCAGATGGCGCTATGGTTGGCCCGCTAGATGGCGCTGCCTTAGGTCAAACGGATATCAACTGCGTTTTTTTAAATAGGAACCCCCATTTTTTATTACATATTCGTGTAGTACGTAAAGAAATATGAATGTTTTAGTTGGACCACTTTTTTCGCTTTGTGATACATGGCGCTGTAATAGTCACAAACGTATAAGTACGTGGTATCACGTAACATTCCGCCAGTGCGGACGATATTTGCTTGTTGATACATTAATCGTGTTAAAATGGACCGTTTACCAATTGCGGGAAATGTCGATATCGTGTTGATGTATGGCTATTGTGATCAAAATGCCCAACGGGCGTGTGCTACGTATGCTGCTCGGTATCCTGGGCGACATCACCCAAGTGTTCGGACCGTTCACCGGATAGTTACGCTATTTTAGGAAACAGGAAGTGTTCAGCCACATGTGAAATGTCAACCACGACCTGCAACAAATGATGATGCCCATGTACGTGTTTTAGCTGCTGTCGCGCCTTACCCGCACATCAGTAGCAGACACATTGCGCGAGAATCGGGAATCTCACAAACGTCGGTGTTGTGAATGCTACATCAACATCGACTGCACCCGTACCATATTTCTATGCACCAGGAATAGCATGGCGACGACTTTGAACGTCGTGTACAGTTCTGCCACTGGGCACAAGAGAAATTACGGCACGAGGACAGATTTTTTGCACGCGTTCTATCTAGCGACGAAGCGTCATTCGCCAACAGCGGTAACGTAAACCGGCATAATATGCACTATTGGGCAACGGAAAATCCACGATGGCTGCGACAAGTGGAACATCAGCGACCATGGCGGGTTAATGTATGGTGCGGCATTATGGGAGGAAGCACAATTGGCCCCCATTTTATCGATGCCAATGTAAATGGTGCAATGTACGCTGATTTCCTACGTAATGTTCTACCGATGTTACTACAAGGTGTTTCACTGCATGACAGAATAGCGATGTACTTCCAACATAATGGGTGTCCGGCACATAGCTCGCGTGCGGTTGAAGCGGTATTGAATAGCATATTTCATGATAGGTGGATTGGTCGTCGAAGCACCATCGAACGCGAAGCCACTACCTCTCGCTATACGCCGCGGCCCACTGGACTTAAGTGGCGACCTCACAGGCGCCGACGCTCAAGACGGACAAGTTATCATGTGTCTCAGTGCGCGAGCGGCCAACCGATCGATCCAACCCCCAATGACCACTGCCTGAGCAAACTCGAGCAGACTGGCGGCCTAACGCGCAGACTCAGATGCAGGAACTAAGCCCCGACCGGGCGCCCACTCGCTGAGCTGTCTTACTGGCGGAGTGGAAAGACTCTCATTTTACCGGCTTTAGAGGTTGATCCGAACGACAGACATACTAGCACTCCGAATGACAGAGAGACACTAACTGCCTAACAAAGGCGGACGAGAGACAGACTAGCAAGCTGGGGACAAGAGACTGACACAGACTGACCGACTGGCGAACAGGCAACCCTTCCCACCAGAGGGAGACACCAAAACTGCGATTACCACAGCGGCGCCATCGCCAGAAACGGAGGGCGACTGCTTCACACTACGCGTTGCGGCGCGTTCTTCGAAACAGCAATTTTTACCACGGCTTACACCATACCATGGCCCGCACGTTCACCGGATCTGACGTCCTCGGATTTCTTTCTGTGGGGAAAGTTGAAGGATATTTGCTATCGTGATCCACCGACAACGCCTGACAACATGCGTCAGCGCATTCTCAATGCATGTGCGAACATTACGAAAGGCGAACTACTCGCTGTTGAGGGGAATGTCGTTACACGTATTTCTAAATGCGTTGAGGCGGACGGACATCATTTTGAGCATTTATTGCAATAATGTGGTATTTATAGGTAATCACGCTGTAACAGCATGTGTTCTCAGAAATCATAAGTTCACAAAGGTACATGTATCACATTGGAACAACCGAAATAAAACATTCAAACGTACCTTCGTTCTGTATTTTAATTTAAGAAACCTACGTGTTACCAACTGTTCGTCTAAGATTGTGAGCTATACGCTTGTGACTACTACAGTACCATCAGTCACAAAGCGAAAAAAGTAGTGCAACTAAAACATTCATATTTCTTTACGTACTATACGAATATGTAATAAAAAATGGGGGTTCCTATTTAAAAAACGCAGTTGATATCCGTTTGACCTATGGCAGCGCCATCTAGCGGGCCAATCGTAGCGCCATCTGGTTTCCCCTTTCAAGCTGGACAAGTTTCGTTCTTTGTAGTTTACGTTTGACGCTTATTTCGTGAGATATTTGGCCCAGTCACGATCAATGGACCACCCTGTATATATTAAGAGTCACAGATATTTTATTTTATTTATTTATTGTTCCGTGGGACCAAATTAAGGAGAAGTCTCCATGGTCATGGAACGAGTCAATACATGAAATTATAACACGATATTAGAAACAGATAAAATGAAATATAAAAAAACATATTCAGGTGACAAGTCGTAAGTTTAAATAAAGAAAATCAACAATGTAACACTGGAATTTGCTTAATTTTTTAGATCTTCCAGGAGCTCCTCGACAGAATGGAAGGTGTGAGCCATGAGGAAACTCTTCAGTTTAGACTTAAAAGAGTTTGGGCTACTGCTAAGATTTTTGAGTTCTTGTGGTAGCTTATTGAAAATGGATGCAGCAGAATACTGCACTCCTTTCTGCACAAGAGTCAAGGAAGTGAGTTCCACATGCAGATTTGATTTCTGCCTAGTATTTACTGAGTGAAAGCTGCTAACTCTTGGGAATAGGCTAATATTGCTAACAACAAACGACATTAAAGAAAATATATACTGTGAGGGCAATGTCAGAATTCCCAGACTATTGAATAGGGGTCGACAAGAGGTTCTCGAACTTACACCACATATAGCTCGAACACCCCGTTTTTGAGCTAAAAATACCCTCTTTGAATCAGAAGAATTACCCCAAAAAATAATACCATACGACATAAGAGTATGAAAATATGGGAAGTAGACTACTTTTCGTGTTGAAGTGTCACTTATTTCAGATACTGTTCTAATGATAAATAAAGCAGCATATAGTTTCTGAACAAGATCCTGGACATGGGCTTTCCACAACAGCTTACTATCTATCCGAACTCCTAGGAACTTGAACTGTTCTGTCTCGCTTATAATATGCCCATTCTGTCTGATCAAAATATCGGTTGTTGTTGAATTGTGAGTTAGAAACTGTAAAAACTGAGTCTTACTGTGATTTAGCATCAAATTATTTTCCACAAGCCATGAACTTATTTCATGAACTACATTATTTGTTACTGTTTCAATATTACACACAAGATCCTTCACTATCAAGCTGGTGTCATCAGCAAACAGAAATATTTTTGAATCACCTGTAATAGTAGAAGGCATATCATTTACATAAATAAGAAACAGCAGTGGGCCCAGCACCAACCCTTGGGGAACGCCCTACTTAACAGTGCTCCATTGGGACTGAACATCACTACCACTCTCAATATTGCGGAGAATTACCTTCTGCTTTCTGTTCTTAAAGTAAGAGGCGAACCAATTGTAAGCTACTCCCCTTATTTCCATAATGGTCCAACTTCTGCAGTAATATTTTGTGGTCAACACAGTCAAAAGCCTTTGTTAAATCAAAGAAAACACCTAGCGTTCGCAACCTTTTATTTAATCCGTCCAAAACCTTACAGAAAAAAGAGAATATAGCATTTTCAGTTGTTAAATCATTTCTAAAACCTAACTGAACATTTGACAGAAAATTATGTGAATTTAAATGCTCCAGTAACCTTGTATATACAACCTTCTCGATAACTTTAGCAAACACCGATGGCATAGAAATAGGTCTAAAATTGTCAACATTATCAATGTCTCCCTTTTTATAAAGTGGCTTCACTACCGAGTACTTTAATCGGTCAGGAAACCGACCACTCCTAAAGGAAAAGTTACAGATATGGCTAAGTACTGGGCTAACATACATAGAACAATACTTCAGTATTCTGCTAGATACCCCGTCATATCCATGAGAGTTCTTAGCCTTTAGTGATTTAATTATTAACTCAATCTCCCTCTTGTCAGTATCATGGAGGAGCATTTCATGTAACAGTCTCGGAACACTTTTTTCTAAGAGCGCTATTTGATTCCCTGTTGGGACTAGGTTTCTATTTAGTTCACCTGCTATATTCAGAAAGTGATTATTAAATAGTGTACATACATGCGACTTATCAGTAACACGGACATTCCCACTACGCACTGATTCTATATCCTTGTCCTGTCTCTGCAGACCAGCCACTTCCTTTACGACTGACCATATGGTTTTAATTTTATCCTGAGACTTAGCTGTTCTATCTGCATACCACATACTTTTTGCCTTCCTAATAACATTTTTAAGCACCTTACAATATTGTTTGTAATGGGCTGCTGCATTTAGATTTTGACTGTTTCTACCCGTTTTGATATAATTGCCACTTTGTTCTACAAGATATTCTTATCCCTTTAGTCAGCCACACAGGCTGCCTGTTTGTGCTAGTACCCTGTTTTGAACGTTCTAACGGAAAGCAACTTTCAAAGAGCATGAGAAAAGTCTTGAGAAAATCATTATATTTATCGTCTACTGTATCAGCGCTATAAACATCTTGCCACTCTTGTTCCTTGATAAGGTTTACAAAGGTCTCTACAGCAACTGGATCAGCTTTCCTGAACAGCTGATGACTATATTTAACACGTGTTGCAGCACAAAAACCTTTTAGAGTTAAAATTTGTGCATCATGATCTGAAAGGCCATTCACCTTTTTGCTAGCAGAATGCCCTTCTAGTAATGAGGAATGAACAAAAATGTTGTCTATGGTTGTTCTACTGTTCCCTTGCACTCTCGTTGGAAAGAATACGGTTTGCATAAGATTATATGAATTAAAGGGGTCTACCAGCATCCTCTTCCTTGCACAATCACTTATACAATTAATATTGAAGTCACCACATATATTTCCTATAAAGTGAACCAAGAACCTTCTCTAGCTTTAGCAAAAATGTTGTGAAATCGGAGTCTGGGGATCTATAAATAACAACAGTTAGAAGTTTAGCTCCGTTAAATTTAACCACAACTGCACAACATTCAAACACCTTTTCAGTGCAGTTCTTTGAAACATGAATTTACTCAAATGGGATGCCGTTTTTCACATACATGGCTACTCCCCCACACCGCAAAGAGCTTCTCGAAAAGCTGCCAGCCAACCTGTATCCTGGTAAAGCAAGCCTCTGAATTATCTCCTTATTTAAGAAGTGTTCAGATATACCAATGATTTCAGAGTCAACATCTATAAGCATTTCACTAACTTTATCTCTAATACCTTGTATATTTTGATGAAATATACTAATTCCCTCATTACTCGGATACCTAAGCTTTGTCAAAAGTGGTTCCTTTGTTAGAGACTTCCCTTAAGCAGGAATACCTAAAGCTGACTTCAATCTAAAAAAAGGTGCAGCTCTAACACCCGCTACTGCAGGAATTTTCCCATGAGTGATCCCACCAACCCCACCTATGCTGCCACCTATAAGCTTTGCCAACCTCCCCTTCCCATACCTGTTGAGGTGCAGGCCATGTCTAGTGAAACCCATCCTGCTGATAGACTCCACCGACACCACTGAAATGTGACCCATGCTTTCTGTCATCAGCGCACCCCCAAGTCTCATGTTATTACGCCTGACGGCTGTTTTAAGATGAGGCTGATCGTGACGCTGAAACAGTTCCACGAAATGCACATTCGTGTTGCCAGTCTGAGTGACTATCTTTTCCAGGTCACAATTTATGTTATCCTCCCCATCCCTATCAATACTATTACCAGCCCCACCCACAATCACTACCTGATCCTCTTTAGTAAAATCCCTACATAACCCCCCTATGTTAACAGTCACCTGAGCTAATACTGCATTAGGCTTCACAATGCTGGTGACCTGGTACTCACTCCCCAGCACTTCCTGCAACTGCTGGCCTACACCTCTGCCATGAGAACTACCTAACAGCAGAATCTTCTTCTTCCTCTTCGACTTTGCAACTGTTCTAGACGCTGTAACTACTGAGGTCTGCTGCATATAAACATACTGTCTCATAGCACATTATATCAAGTCTCTACTGTCCTTGGTTTTCTCCAAAGTAACATTTCTTATAATTAACACTCTTATAGTCCAGTCCATTGACTTTTCTTTTCACTAGTTTTACAGCATGCAGAGTTTCTGTTATTAAAGTCACTCAGTTCATTAATTCGTAACAAATATAAAAATGTTCAAGACCGTTCTGTACAACGTCCGACACCATCGCACAGCCTTTCCACAGCGATTATGCAACGGCTTTGAGGAAGGACAGCTTCATCGTCAGCAGACGTTACTGTGGTCCTCCAAGGAGACGCCGCACACCTGAACTAGAAGAGGCCGTACTGCATCAAGTTTCCTGACGTGGGTTACAGTTCAAATTATTATCTACTCACTCCCCTCTACAAGTCTCAGAAGTTTGTAACGGGATTTCGGAACACCCTGTATTCCTTGATTTTTAGTTTCTTCTCAATCTCCTGTAGGTTAGGTTTGTTCATTTTTCTGCTCTCACTGTTACGACAAATGAGTTGCATTGAAACTACTTATGCAACCATATACCTGGCTGTTCTGTGGTCACGTTAGATTGATTACACATTCGGTTGTCAGGTGCAGCAGGCTGAACGGACCCTTTGAAGCGTGCCAAGCTTGCGAAAACGCAATCTGGCCTATTTAACCACTGCACATGTAGGCTTATGACTCAGTGGCGGTAGGTTGAGATGCTTTACAGGTTGCGTTGGGAGATATGGGACAGGCAGGCTGGAAGGATAATTTGTACACCTCTGACGTGCCCCTCACGGTAGGCTGAGGAGGACGTTGCTTGGCTACCAACAAAGAAGTTACACTGCGCTTTCGATTACCCAGCGGAAGGGCGCACGGTTTATCAATGTATTCGTTCACTCTTGTAGACAGGTACACTCTTGGATCACACAACGGTACCCAACGTCTCTCCTGCAATGTCTGCCACTGGAGTTGTCTAAGCATTTCTGTGACACTTTCACACTTGCTTTATGAACCTGTAACGGAACACGCCGCTCTTCTTGGAATCTTCTCTATTTCCTGTTTCAGTGCTATTCGAAACGGATCACAGACTTGTGAGCAACAGTCAAGTATCGGTGGAACGAGGTTTTGCTTCCTGTCTCCTTTGTGTGTGAGCTATATTTCTTGAGGATTCTTCCAGCGAATCAGCCTGGAATCTGCCTCACCTGCGATTAGTATTACGTGGTCCTCCCACTTAGAATCGCTGTGTGTGCATGCTCCTATATATTTTATCAATGCAAATGTTTCCAGGGATTGTTGAGCAATCGTATATTCATAGAATAATGGCTGTTTATGCCAATACGTTGCATTGGTTTATTTTGAGAGCCAGTTGCCACTCTTCGCACCAAACGCCTGTCCTCTGCAGGTATTCCTGCATTTCGCTACAACTTTCTAGCATTGCGATTTCTCTGAATACAACAGCATCGTCAGAGAAAAGCCTTATGGAAATTCCGAAATTGTCCCCTATGATATTTACATGTGTTGTGTGAAAAGTAATGGTCTTATAACACTCTTCTGAAGTATACCAAAAGTTACTTTTACGTCTGAAGTTTCTCTCCGATGAAAAATACATGCTGCCTTCAGTTTGCCTGAAAATCTTCAGTTCAAGCACTCAGCTACATTCCGTACGCTCGTAGTTTGGTCATTAGGGGGCAGTGCGGAACTGTATCGAACGCCTTCCAGAAGTCAAAGAACAAGGCATCTACTAGGGTGTGGGTTGCGGCAACAACACCAGGCTGGTTTCGTCGACGAAACGAGGAAACTGGGATTCATACGATCTTTGCTTTCGGAATCCATGTTGATGCCTGCAGACGAGGTTTCCGGTCTCCAGAAATGTTGTAATGAGCGTACATAAAACACCTTCGAAAATTCTACATCAGACCTAAACACGGAGATATAGGCATATTACTTTGGTGAATCTGTTCGACGACCCCTCTTGAAGACTAGAATGACGTTGAAACAGGTTCATAATTATTTTTTAATTATGATTATTCCTGGTGAGAGACGTACGGAAATATGTGACGTCGCACCTCGGATAGTAATACAATCCAGATTCAGAACAAAAAAGAGCCAGGAAATAATTACTCTTACTACAAGTCATAAAAAATTCTATTCTCAAGTACCTGACTGCGAGTTTTCAAATATTCTCAACAACTGCTAACAACTGTTTTACCGTGCTCCTGTGCACAACAGACAACTTACTGCGTCTTGCCACTGCAACTACGTAATCAGCAACATGCTAAAAGTAATTCAGAAACAATACTGAAATCCATGTAGAATGCAGTGCATGGTCACGATGGTTGCACTAACCACTGTCACATTTTTTATGTGCAAATTGAATGAGCAAGGAGGGTTTCTGTCAACAGGCCTTAAATGTTGTAAAAAATTAAAGAACCAATATAGACTTTAATTTACTATATTCGCAAAATAGATTATTTAAACAATGACACATTTTACGTAGAAGTTAATTATTCCACACCGTACTCAACAAACACATCTCTGGCCACAAAAAAGATACGAATATTACTTTCGATGTTTGCATACACAAATGTGACAAAATCCCTTCAGCGCACAAGCAAGCAACAAGTGCGTGCGACTAAAAGACAAATTACCAAAAATCCTCAATTAATACCCAAGTCTCCTCCGGCGCTACTGGCACGATCACGGCAAGCTGCGACCTCTCATTTCGCGCTGCTTCTCTCCACCGCAGCCTGCGTCCGACCACTTACGACTCCTCTCAGCAACTGTTCGCTCGCTACTACTCGCGATAATAATATCTCAGAGTCAGAGTTTCTGTATCCACACCAGCAGAATCATTGGTCAACTTTGCAAGGGAGTATTAACGTCTAACTTTCAACCTGTGCTTTTTTTCAAATTTTTAGGAACGCTTCGCTCCTCCAGCGACCTACGGCACACTCTTGCTAGAAGATGAGCAACTTCTTTTGTATATTCTGTGTAGAATCGTATTGGTATCCCGTCGGGTCCAGTGGATTTTCTTCTATTGAGCGTTCGCTTAGTTGTAAAATACAAACAGTTACTGAATGTAAAAGGGCGCCACCAAAATTTAAAATGTAAACTCCCATAGCCAGCAATGTTATCAAGCACAGTATTTCTATCTATTGTGCTATAGTCGAATGAATTTCTTGGAGAAACCAGATGCTTACTCTCCATTGGCAGAGGAATTTTTGGGTGTGAGAGGGGGGAGGAGGGAGTGGGGAAGGAGGCAGATATTTGTATTTAAGAAGAGCCAGACCACAACGTGGACTGCTACTGACAGAAGTAAAGTTTCATTTTCCTGTGCCCATGCTTGTAGCAGTGACGTCACACAACGCATAAATCCGTTGTCGGTTCTCGTTGCTCATTAGTGCCGTCGCTCCACAATGGAATACTGGTATAAATTTTCTCGAGCATCGGGAACTGCATACCATCCTCTCAGCCTCTCGACTACACTTACTGTCGTGTCTAATAATCTCTATCACCTCTCAGTATAGCCTATAGCAGTATCTGCTTGTGGCAATCAAAAACTGAGTCTATCAAATCAAATGTGATAGTCTTCTGGCTGCAAAGCGTGATGCACGACAGCTAATCTATCTCTTTCTTGACCTATTGTAACACTACGCTCGGGCGCACGGTACTCTTAAAAGCCTGTGCTATGGTAAGTTGACGGGCTTCACCTTATAAGAAAGGATTTTGGTATATATGTTGACCGCGTGTACCTGAATGGAGGCAAAATCAGACTTTCACCCACTCAGTAACAACAATGATACGTCAAGCAAGTCTGAAGTGCAACTACACGTTAGGATGGACAAGAAACAACACAGCAGATGCTACCAATTGTTAATAATACGGTCGCCAGCCTAATTAGGCCTTAACTGAGTTTCTTCCCTGTACAAGTTGATACGTAATAATACTGCATAATATGGTAAATTTTAGAACCAGAAAATCTCCTGAACTAATAATTTCGCTTTCTGTACTAACATGGACAAGCCATAAATACACAACATTACACTATAATGTTTACTACAAACTTCGTACTGTCCATTGATCTGATTAAAATCGAGCATAGGTTACCCTAGAAATAGCACTTTCGAAACACACATACAATCTCAATTTTGAAAAAGGTAAAACACTGATAAATTTTGGTTTTATATATCGCCCGTGAGCATTTTCCCGCGCTCGCCTGCCATCCACCTTTTACCGCTCCACTACAGACAGGGTATTCACCCGTGGTTTTGCATTCTACATATCCTAATACATTACCTACGTATGGACCAGGCGCACAATTACAACTTTGACATCTTACAACAGTTTCAACATTTCTTACATTTCAATTTTGTTATAATATTGCTTGCAATTTGACATAAACATTAATATTCACATCGAAAATTGTTTACAGTTTCTTTAACATAATGACATGAAACAAAAAAAAAAAGAAATGAAATCAGAACATCGATTACACTAATTTATCGAAAATCAGAAGAAAAAATTATTATATGTACAATAGTATAGCGTTGGTGTTGTTACAGTATTACAGTAAGA